>NW_018742441.1:0-1200000 GCF_001683475.1 Chenopodium quinoa
TGGGTAATTAAAAATTCTTTCAAGAAACACAATTCTAACCTTTATATAAAAATTTCAGCTTGGTAAAAACAAATAAAATTGCTGTAATTATGGTTAGAAACATCTAATTTAATAGTTTCAATCACCTACAATCAATTTCCATCAATATACATTAATTTAGAAACCTAGGGTTTTCAATTTGGGGATTTTTAATTCAAAAACTAAATCTGAAAATTATATACAAATTAATCATAATCAAACATCATAAAAACCATCACACAATCCAAAATAATAATTGAATCAAGGCTAGAATAATTTAAAACAAAAGAAGAGTTTTTTTTTTCTTTTTTTTTAAACCGCACGCATAAGGGGGAGGGAGGACGGCCGTTGCCGCCTGCCACTGGCTACTACCGCCGGCGAGTGTTGGTGGTGGCTGACCGGTTATGGTGGTGGCAGCTGGCCACCCGTGCATGGTGTGTGTGTGTGTTGTGTGATTTGAGAAGAGGGGAGGGGGAAAAATTAAAGGAGAGAGAAAATAAGAGGAGAGAGAGAGAGTTTACCTTTGGTATTATCCACCTTGGGCAAAATCTAACTTACTCATGAGATGGGTATTTATACCCTCTCTCTAAAACCCTCCAAATCTTAAATTCCCTTTCTACCCTTAATGATCCCTTCTTCTATTCAAACTAGTCATTTGACTTTTTTTAAATACCATTGACTTTAAATTTTCTTTTATAAAATAGTATGCCCCAAAGTTTCTAAATAATAAAATAAAATATTTTCAAAGCAATTAAATAAATAAAAATGGATCTTTAATTAAAATTATTCTTTTTAAATTAATAAAATACCATAAATAATTCATTTTAAATTATTTAAATGCTTCATAAAATAATGATTTAAATTAATATATGTACAAAAAATACGGATTATTACAGCTAGGGATTTTAATGTTGTGGCTCTAGGGAGTATTATTATTTGAGGTTTTAGGGTTACTAATATTATATTGGGTTGAGATTTAATTATATTTGGGTATTAGTATTATTGCACTGCGAGAGTTGAGTTTAATGATACAAGTACGTCATCAATAACTATATACTAAAAGACACACACCACCAATGATACGTGTAATTGTCTGGTGTGTACTTTGTTTTTTTTTTTTTTTTTGTTTTTGTTTTTGTATTTTTTTTAATATCTATAAATAAATTTGTTACTTTTTAGGCAATGATAACTTAACTTAAATGACACCATTTTAATTTGAAAGAAAAATATATTTTTCATGTAATATCTTATTATAAAATCCTTATATTTTAACTAATGATTTTATTAAAAAATAGTTGTATCATATTAATTAACAGTATTATTTTCTGATTAAGAAAGTGTTACTTTATTTTTTATTTTGAGTTGCCAAATTTTTGTTTCCAATATGTTTTATAATATTTTATTTTTTGTATTTCTTTCCCTTATTTTCTAATAATTAAAATTTATATTAACATTAATCGTCTATCGACCAATAGCTATCTAAACCATATTAGCATATACTTCATATACTACAAATGATATCTACCATTTTCTAGTAAAATTTTAATCCAATAAAAATTCTTTTTTTAGTATATTTTTTGTCCTTTTTTTTACAAAAATAAAAATCAAAATAAATATAACATATACATCATAAATGTGCTTAATTTTATTTATAAATCACATATAAGCACTTCATGAATGTGCTTAATTTTATTTATAAAACCACACAAGCATTGATCCAAGTGTTGTATATGTACAGTGCAAAATCTAAACGTTTTGGAGCACTTAAAATAATGGAGGGACTAAGGGAGAAATATAATATATTTTAAGTGCGTTACTTTAACTTTGCAATATTATATTGTACAAATTTTGACTAAGTAACATTAAAGTGGGGGATAGATAAAGTTGTTGAAGCTTCTCTCCAAAAAATTAATACGAGTAATATATAAATGTGACTTTATTATGTAAATGTTATTGAATTAGTCGTGTATATTATCATAATTTTTTTTTTAAAAATGTTTTTATTAATAAACTTAAAAGATGTTGGTACTCAAAGTGGTGCATTGGTAGAAAGTGTGTGTTGTTTAATGTTATTTAAGATAATTATATAACTTTAAAATAACCGTGCATGGCACGGGATCTAAACTAGTGTTATATTATTTGGGAACCCGTGCCATTATTGAGATATTGTTTATGAATCTGTGAATGAGTATTTGATCGATGAATGAGATCAAACGGGTTGAAAATTATTATTTTGTTCTTGGTTTGAGGCTCGATGTTAATTACCTTGGTCCTTGGCATGTTGGTAAGGTGATGATAATCATGAGTTAAGAATGAGGTACAATCTTTATTTATTCATTTTTCTATGGTCCCCTACAATGGGATTTGAATCCATATGTTGGTCATGGTTAGAGGTGTTTTTCTAGTTATTGAGAGTATTCAAATTTTTATACTTGTTGGTTTGTTATTCGAATTACCCATGTCTAAGACTAGGTATAAAACAAAGAGCGTGGCACACTTATTGGTTATATGAGTTAATTGAGTAAAGGACTGTATTATTATACGAGGTTGAGTTGACAAAAGGTTATTTTCAGTGTACAATGTAGTTTTAAACTACATTGTTTAAGTGAGCTAGTAATGTTAATTATTCCATAATTCTTTGTATTTTGATTTGCTGACGTGTGTGTTGTTTTTGTTGTGGTACTTGTGTTTGCGACCATGTCTTTTTCTTATGGTGGCCCTGTGACAATCTATTTTGAAATTTGTCCTTAATGGTGAGCAGTCAAGATTATTTAAGCAGCTTGATCAAGTGTATCGTAGCTAAAGGAGCTCACATGTTTCGATTAGTATGCTATAATTATTCGGATTTTGTAAGCCTTAGCACTTGAAAAATTATTGAGTGTGGCGATAACACCTCCGATTTAGGTGTATGCATGCTTCCGCAATTTTATTTAATGGTTGTTTATTTATTTCTTTAACTCTTATTTATTATTAGTTAGTAAATTGGAGGTGTTACACTAGGTCCAATCCTATTAGGACAATTGTACAGAAGTTTATTTAGATGTAGGGAAGCTCTTAACGAAGGCCAGAGCTTAGAGAATATTGGTGGACCTCTATGGTTGGTCACCTACTAGGGTCATCTCTACAATACTTTGTGTATGTAGAAGACCGAGGAAGAGATAAAGAACGAGATGGCGGCTGAAAAACCTTTGTATGTGTCAAAACTTGATTGTAGGGAGAAAACTTTAAAAGTAGACTGTTGTTCATATGCAGAGATATGCTTCAACTATTTTGACCACTAAAAAGTTCCTGAACCCAATCTCGTTATGCATTGTCTGTTGGAGTTAGACCCTTTGCCTGTTAGTTGGTACATTATGAGCCGGAAGGATAATCTGGATCCTAACAGTATATGGGTTTTTTGATGCAACTCCAAAGTGGCTTAAAAAAGTAGGCATGAGGAAAACCTTTGAGGAGGATTCCCCATTTTGGTGTTCTGTGTTAGCTTCCAGGGATTTGCCTGCAGGAGAGCTAGAACACTTTGGTTTTTTGAAGCCTACGATCCTCAAATGGTAGCTAGACAATTTGGTTTATGCCAATCTCTTGCTATCCCCTGGATTACCACATGTAACATTCCTTCGTCCAAAATTTCATGAAGAAGATATTTGGAAGAGTGACTCCCTCACATATCCTAAAGTCATTCTGCATCCTAGGATGTTAAGTGATGTGGTTTCCTTGAGTTACCTTGAATGGTGGTATCATGGACCACTTCAAGCTCATGCTATTGAAGATGTCAAGGCACACTTTGCTTTGAGTGTTGGCAACTATAAAGGTATGAATTCCTCTAAGTGTTTCCTACACTTGCTTTTTACTTTCCACTCAAAATCTAATTTTCAAGTAAGAAGAAGATTGTTGTATCTTCGATCAAGATGAAACGCAAGTTTACTTATCATCAAATTGATCGCTCAACTAAGATTGCTGCAGAGTTCATTTATGAACCCACGACCATAGATGATTCATTCAGAATTATCATTCATTCCCACACTGACAGAGTTGGATTGAGAAAGATTAATTCTCTTTTGACCCTAGGTTCCTTACAGAAATCAAGGAGTAATAGGCATAGGAACATCCCCATGTCAAGTCCTAGCACAAGGTCTCAATCTGCATTCAAAACAAAACCAGAGCTAGAAACTACTGATATCTCTCTTACCAGTAAGTGCATTAACTCTAATTTGTCCAAGCTTCTTGTACCTTGTTACTCACTATGATTTCCTTCATGTCAGGTTTGGCTCCCACCACTAAAAAAAACGAAAGTTTATATAATTTGTCCAAGCTTCTTGTACCCTGTTTTGATTGACAGTGATGAAGAAATGCTGGGGAACACAACAAACATTCCAGATCTCTTAGAAAAATTGCTGCTTCAAGCCTGATGTCATTAGAGTAATCACCACCTCGTGATCATATACCTTCCCCTCCGACGAGTCAAGGTCCTGACAAGAAGAAGATAAAAGGCGATGATGGCCCAATTAAGGACTAGAGTGCTGTTTTAGACAAACAGCAATAGGGAAAAATTTTCATCATCTTGTGGTGAACCACAAGCATCTAGCGGTGAACCAAAAGCTGAAAGGAATGTGTGTCCTTCGAACAAGTGTATTATTCCGATAGAGGGTTCAGAACTAATTAAGAAAGCTAATTATTCAGTGAGGTCAAATGATCGGAATGCCTAGCTAGAGGCCACTTTCGATCAGTAATATTAATGTATAATTAATACTACTGCTTGCTCTTGACTGAACCATTTGGGTCACACCCAATCGTGTAACCGAACCAAGGCGATGAATTAATCCGGAGGATTAAATAAGTCGATAGAGATTTTACGAACCAAGACGTCGAATTTCGAGCTTAGAGCGTCGAAGCCGAGTGTCGAACGTCGAGTCAATTTACGTCATTGACGAGACAAGAAATCAGTCAAACAAAAAGTCAACGCGCGCGAAAATCCTAGCCTCACAATGGCCTAGCCATACGAGGGCTAGGTGGGCTAGCATGACTAGCCGAGGTCCTTGCCGCAAAGGCACGGCTTGGCCGCAAGCCCAACATGCATCGCATGCCTTGGCTGGGCGAGCTGGCTAAGCAGCCATGCGGGCAAGGCAGGCCAACATGGCCGAGCGTGCATTCGGGTATGGCGTGCCAGTAAGGCCAGCAGCAAGCAAGACGTGTTGGGCCTCGCTGGCATATGCAACGCCTAGCGCAGCAGCCCGCATTGCGTGCGAGGCTTGCTGGCTGGGCCGCGTGTGTAGGTGGATTGTCTGGCAGGCCCAGCCGAGCACCAAGCCGCCAGCTGGCCGTAGCTCATTGGACCCAGTTTGGGAATTGTCTTGCATGGGGAGCAAGGAGTCCATGTGGTCCTCACCTACTCTTGCTCTCCTTATAACATTTGTTGTTTGCTAATTGAATTGTTATTTTAATTTAATTTGGAATTAAATTAATTCATTCATTTTCACATTTCAACAACTTTCTCAAATGGAAAGTTGATGGAAACTTTTGGGAACATTTCCCTATAAATACACACCTTGGCTAATGGGATTTCTCACTTGAGTAGAACTCAAAAGGAATCTCCTAAAGTGTGAGAAAGCCTTAAGTTTGTAAGACTTTAGTAATTCTTGTCTAGCCTCATCTAAGCTACGGGGTAGGGGCCGGTTCGGTGTTCGAGGGTGTGAAAAGTTGGAGGTCTTGCATTTGCGAGTTACGAGCGAAACACGCGTCAAGGGTGAGCTTCTTTCTCTCTTTTCTCGTTATGTGTTTATATTTTCCTTAATTGCATGCTATTTTGTTATGTTGTAATTATTATGCATGCGATCCTTTTTGCAGGTTATGTTTCCGCGCGGTCGCAAAACCCTACAGTGGTATAAGTAGGGGTGTACACCGGTCCAAAACCGGACCGGACCTGGACCGGACCTGTTTGGACCGGGGACCTGTTTTGTGATTTTTAGACCTATTGCATAATTTAATAATTACATACAAACCAAAATTATCAATTACAAAACTACATAAAGTCTATAAAGTCCCGATTCTCAAACACCAAAAATACAAATGAGTCCACCGAAAATACAAATAAGTCCACGAAAACTCAGTTTCAATTTTTCAGAGTTTGGTTTTCTTCTTTTTTTTTTTTTTTTTAATTACGATTTTCCCGGGTTTCAGGTCCGGACCTGAAAACCCCGAGTTTGGACCGGGTCCGGACCGGGACCGGGAACCTGGATTTTTAAGAACCGGGACCGGACCTGAATCAACAGGTCCGGGTCAGGTCCGGTCCGGTTCAGGTCGGTTCAGGTCCGGTTTCAGGTCCGGGCCAATTTTTGTACACCCCTAGGTATAAGAGCCTCTTGCATTTAATTCTTACAACTAAAAATTAATTAAGTGATTTAAAATGTATTTAAATTTTTGGATTAGCAATATAATTAGATTAGGGCTTCGTTTTTAATTGGATTAAAATCGTATAATTGCTAATTTTGGACTAAAAACCCAGATTTTGACCCAAAAATAGTGTTTTTTGGGTGGAATCTACGTTCTAAATCATACTTTATCCACTTTGGGGTAAAAATGGCTTCCATAAGCCAAAATCCACCTAAAAAGTGTTTTTCAAAGGGTTTTGAAATGAATTTTTTTAAAATCTTTAAACCTTGATTAATTATGGCATGCAATTGTTAGATTATGTGTTTGATTATACCATTAATTTTCTGCAATTTCATTCCTTTTTAAGCATATTTATGATGTAAATTGTTTGCTTAATTTAGAGAGCTCTTAATTTCACATAAACTTGGAATTTCACATTCTTGCAAATAAATTGCTTGAAGTGTGAAAGTTTATGGTGAATATGATTTTTGAAGCCCTTAATAATGTTAAAGATTCAATCTTTAATGGTTTACATGGTTGAATCCTAACTTGCTAAAATCCACAATGAACAAATTTTGGTTTTAATCATTTTGGAAGTTGATTAAAATCACAAATGTTCATACTTGTGCTTGAACTATTATTATTCTTCATATTGGAAGGTTGTAATATTCAAATGTGCATAAGTAAGTGTTGGATAAATTATTTCATTGGATGATTGTTATTTATTCAACTATTTTTGTCAAATCTCATTATTAATTCATTATGCAACTAGCCGACAATTTTGTTGCATCAAGTTGAGCCAAAAATTAATTAAAAGATTGGTTCTTGAATTAATTTTGGTTTGTGCACTAAAATTGAATTTAATTAAGTTATACTTGTTTAATTTCAAATTTGCTCAAATATTAGTTCTAAAATCAAATTTAGAATTAATTTTAAAGTCACACACAAATCGGAATGAAATTCCGAAGCACGAGCACAAAAATTGAAGCCTTGATCTGCGAGCACCAAGCTCAGCTAGCATGGGCTGCTAGCACAGCTCGGCATGTTTCTGCCGAGGCTTGGTGCGTGTGTGCGTGCGAGTGTGTGCAAGCTGATGCAGGGAGGGCTAGCACAAGCCGTGCGCGTGCACGCTGGTGGTCGGCAGTACCCAGCCTGCGCGCAAACGCAGTTAGGCACTGCCATGGCAAGCTCGGCTGTGCGGCGGGCGTGAGCTACTACCAGCCTAGCACCATGCGCTAGACTACGGCTGCATAGCAGCACCATGGTGCCATCGGCTAGCACGCTCCGATGGCTGGGCAGCCGCAAGGCCAGCACCTGCCTTGGCGCGCAGCTAGGGTCGTGCAACAATGCTAGTCATGGAGCCTAGCAGCCCCTAGGCTTAGCATTGGATGCTAGGCACTTGGCTCGTTTTTGGTATTTTGCATTTTTGTTAAAACAAGGCTAGGGCCTCGGTTTTTCCATGTACTTGCAAAATTATTTTGACAAATTTTTTTTTTAATCTGCTTAATTAATTTTAATTAAGTTGGATGTGGAATTTAGTGGGAGCTTCATTAATCGTTTTGAGCTTTATTAAGCCTTGTTTGTGCTTTTGTTATTGCGTTAGTTCACATAACCGGATAAACAACTTGACTAGTTTTAATTAGGCGTGTTAATCAGATTAACCACCTAAGTTAGTAACTAGTATGCGCTTGATTTGATACAATGTTTTGTATTGCTGTTTGAATTATTTGTAAAATGCATGGGCCATTCACTTTAGAAGTGAATGGATGGATGGATAATGTTGATGTTCTAATGCAGGTTTTACAAAATGGCAACTAGTATGGCCCGGCTAGGATAGTAAATACGGACTGCATTCCGTTTTGTAGTTTTGTAAATCTAAATAAGGACTACGCGCGTTAAGTATTTTTTGTACTTAAGCTGTTTAGATTAGTCTTAGTTTTTCTAGTAGTTGCATAATTGGTGGTCATGTCTCAAGACGACGTTTCTAAGAAGACGAAGCCAAAAAGAATCAATGAAGGCCTTTGAAGATTGGATGGTTCAAGTTTCAAGGGGTTCATGCTAGTTTTCCAATGCATCTTTATTTATGCCTTACATATTTTACTTATATATATATAATTGCGATATCAGATGCATGTTTAGGATTTCGAATGTTGAATTATTAGTTTAGTTCACTTAAATCAACCAGCATAGAAACCCTAGGTCCCTATAAAATTGAGTTAAAATTTTACCATTCCAAAATAACACTTACCGAAACTTTAAAAGTAGGTAATGGGATATACTAAAGCAAGGCATTACCACTTTCCTAGAGAAGTAAGGTATACTAGGTATACACGTTAGTTTTGGTTAAACTCAACGATATCGGTAAGAAGTCCTTAGATGTCATAGCAATTGAGATAAACGTTAAGAAAACCAATAGATGCGACGTTTTATCGAACCAAGAATAGCTTAGAGCTATTTAGCAATTTGACTGCTTACCTTAAAATATTAACTGTTAAGACAAGCCAAAGCGTGCTTAATCACTTTTTGATTTTTGGGGTCTTGGAATCATTTCATTCTCCCCTAAAAGGGACAAATTTTAACCGTGTGGATAAAACGCTTAATAAGATTGAAAGTTTGCATGTATGCTTTAAATTTCTTTCTTATTGGTTTATGAATGGTTTTCCATTGCAAAGTTTTTCATTTGTAGCAAGATGCCTGTAACTAACACCAAACAACAGCTAGTTTTCATTACGCTCAATTCTCGATAAGGATAAATTGAGTGGGCCAAACTTCCTTGATTGGAAAAGGAACTTGCGTATAGTTCTCTTACAAGAGCAAAAGGATTACGTCCTTGACGAGGAAATGCCCGACGCTCCCAATGAGGAGGTCACACAGGCTGCCCTAAACTGATGGCACACTGCCAATCGGGATGTCAAATGCATCATGTTGGCCACAATGTCTCCGGATCTCCAAAAAACTTTCTTTGAGAAGGAGATGACTTTTGAAATCATTTTTTAACTTCAGAACATGTTCCAAGAGCAGGCCCGAACTGAGAGGTTTGAGACCCATAGGCAAATCCTTGAGAGCAAGTTCAAGAAAGGAGAGCCCGTCAGCCCTCATGTGCTTAAAATGATTGGATTATTCGAGAACATGGAGAGGCTTGATACGGGATACTCGAACGAGATGACAATTGACATCATTCTCCACTCGTTGCACAAAGGTTATGATCAGTTCAAGATGAACTATAACATGCATAACATGGGGAAAACCCTCACCGAGCTTCACGGGATGTTGAAGCAAGCCAAACAAACGCTCAAGGATGAGGGAAAGCATGAAATGCTTATGGTCAAGAAGGGAAAGCCATTTAAGCGATCGAGCAAGAAAAAGGGCTATAAGGGGAAGGGTAAGAAGACCTCTCCGCCTAAGCCAAACGCTACCAAAAGTGACAAGAAGAAGAAGGTAGCCACTTCTCAATCCAACTCCAAATGCTTCTACTGCAAGAAGAAGGGGCATTGGTAACGGATTGCCTCAAGTTCAAGGAGGATAAGAAGAACAACATTGTTACTTCTGGATCAGGTATATATGTTATAGACCTAAACTTTGCTAGTGATGCTTCATGGGTAAAATATGATTTAGAACGTCAATTTAACCTAAAAAAACACTATTTTTGGGTCAAAATTTGGCTACATAGTCCAAAATTAGCAATAATACGATTTTAATCCAATTAAAAACGAAGTCCTTCTAATTAGATTGTTAATCCAAAAATATAAATCCATTTGAAATAACCTTAATTAATTTTTAGTTGTAAAAATTAAATGCAAGAGGCTCTTATACCGCTATAGGGTTTTGCAGTGTCCAACATCGCACGAAAAACAAAACCCGCACAAGGATCGCATGCATAATAATTACAACTAAACAAAAGAAATACAAATATTTAAAGCATAAACACATAAAGGGAAGAGAGAGAAAGTAAGGATAAGACTAACTCACCCTTGACGCGTGCTTCGCTCGTATCACGAGCTCGGACTTAGAAAACCTTGAGACTTGCAAGTGCAAGCCCTCCAACGTCTCACACCCTCGCGACCCGGACCTACGTACCTTGCATCTTAGACAAGGCTAGACCTAATAAAACTAGAGTTTTACGAACTTAAGGCTTTCTCACTCTCTTGGGACATACCTTTTGAGTTCTACTCAAGTGACTAATCCCATTACCCAAGGTGGGTATTTATAGGGAAATGCTCTCAAAAGTTTCAATCAACTTTTCATGTGGGAGAGTTTTTGAAATGAGAAAAAGAATGAATTAATTTAGTTCTAAATTAAATTAAATAACAATTGATCAATTAGCAAACAACAAGTGTCACAAGGAGAAAAAAGGTTAGGTGAGGACCACAAGAGAGAACCACACCTCCCTTGCTACCCAAGCCAAACCACCTCACAAAACCGGGTGCAATGGTGTGGCGCCAGTTCGCGGCCTGCCTTGGGCACCAAGGCTGCCCGCTGGCGCCTGGTCCCTCGGCTGGACCTGCCAGCCAGCCCATGCCGCAGCGCGGGCTGCTAGCATTGGGCGTTGCTCACACTGCTAGCCCACATGCACTCGCTCGGTAGCACACGCCCAGCCAAGCAATGCGATGCTTGCTAGGCTTGCAGCCAAGCATGCGCCATGCGGCAGCAGCCCGTCTAGGCTTCCTAGCCCGCCTAGCCCTCGCAATGGCTAGGCCACTGCGAGGCTAGGACTTTGGTGTGCATTGATTTATTGTTTGACTAATTTCTCATCTCGTCGATTGCATAAATTGACTCGACGTCAACGCTCGGCTTTGACGCTCTAAGCTCGAAATCCAACATCTTAGTTCGTAAAAACTCTATCGAGTTATTTAATCGTCCAGATTATTCATCGTCTTGGTTCGGTTACATGATTGGTTGTGACCCGAAGGGTTCAGACAAGAGCAAGTTGTAATATTAATTATACATTAATATTACTGATCAGAAGCGGCCTCCAGCTAGACATTCCGATCACTTGACCTCATTGAATAATTAGCTTTCCTAATTAATTTTGAACCCTCTATCGGAATAATATACTTGTTCGAAGGATACTATTCCTTTCACTCCCAAAGTCAAAGAGTGAAAACGACACCATTTGGGTCGTGGTGGATAGACTTACTAAATCTGCAGTGCTCATACCAAAGAAAGAGACCTAGAAGATGGAGCAACTTGAAAAAGCTTACATCAAAAATGTTGTGAGGTCACATGGAGTTCCAAAGGATATTGTGTTTTATAAATATTCTAGGTTTCTTTCAAAGTTCTGGAAGAGTGTTCAAGAAAACTTTGGTAGAACACTTAAGATGAGTACAACATTTCACCATGCCACAGATGGTCAAACTGAGAGAACTATCCAAACCTTGGAAGATATGTAGAGAGCTTGTGTCATAGACTTCCAAGGGGATGGGAAGATAGCTTGGACTTAATTGAATTCTCTTATAACAACAGTTATCATGCGAGCATTGGTATGGCTCCATTTGAGGCATTATATGGAAGGAAGTGTCGTAGTCTTGTATGTTGGAACGACATAAGTGAAACAATGATCTTAGGGCCTCAAATGATCAAAGATACAGTTAAGCAGGTAAAAGAGATTCAAGCTAAGATTTAAGCTGCACAAGATCGTTAAAAGAGTTATGCAGATTTGAAACGTAGGGAGGAAGAGTTTGAGGTTGGTGACAAAGTGTTGTTGAAAGTGTCACCAATGAAAGGTGTAATGATATTTGGGAAGAAAGGAAAACTTAGCCCAAAGTATATTGGTCCATATGAGATATTACAAAGGATAGGCAAAGTGGCTTATAGGTTGGCCCTACCTATGGAGCTAAGTAAGGTGCATGATGTATTTCATGTGTCTCAGTTAAGAAGGTATATACCTGATAAGTCGCATGTGCTACAACCCGAAACAATTGATTTAGATCAAAGCTTAACTTATGAAGAAACAATTGTCAAGATCCTTGACAGTAAAGTGTGTAGTACAAGCAATAAGAAAGTTACGATTGTTAAGGCGGTCTAACCAAGAATATGAGGAAGAAACTTGGGAAGCTGAGGATGAATGAAAAAGAAATATCCTGAGTTGTTTGAGGTATGTTGAGTTACGGGGAAATAACTCGTTTTCTTTAAAGGGGGTAAATTCCTTATATTTTCAGTTATTTTAGTGCTTTTAAAATATTTTTTAGCGGTTATTTTGAGTACTTTTGGTTTCAAGGAGACATTAAAGGTAAAAGTATGTCAAAAGAGTACAACAATATTATATAAGGTGAGGAAAAAGGTTGAATTTTTGTTACCCAAGTTTCAGGACGAAACTTTTTCTAAGGGGTAGTCTGTAATACCCTGTATATATATATATATATATATATATATATATATATATTTACAATATTATTTAATAAAGTATTTAAATTGTTTCGGGGTTTTCTGATGTCCTGCGGGAGAGTTACAATTCCGAGACTGGAACCGGACGCCTGTACCTGCAAAATAACGGAGACTCCTGAGAGCTCCGCCTCCAACGGTCAAGTTAGTACCTGATTAAGGAGTAATTAATACAGAAATTAAAGTAATAAGGTCTCTCTAGATGAGAGTATTTAATGTAGGTAATCTGCTTTGCTAGCGAGATCAGCCGGTTATTAGTGTGTTCCGTTAATGTATTCGATCCCTTGATTAATGAGGATTAATCGAGTATTTATAGCCTTGGGAAGCGTGCAACTCTCTAGGTTTAAGGTAAACCTAGGGCCGATCGGGCTTCTAGACTGAAATGGGCCTTGATGGCCGGTTGTCCCATTTGGCATGGGTGGACACGTGGCGTGTCTTAAGTGGTCCGTGGAGGACGCGTGGCGGAACCTGGTTGGTCCACTTGTCAAACGGCGCTTGGTGGATAAAAATCCCCTAATCATTTGCCCCTCACAGGTGGCACGCGACTGGTCACGTGTCGCCTGTGACAGGTGTCGCACGGTGTCAGGCGACGGCCCGTTACAGGTGTCACCTTGCAGACGGCCGGGAGACTCTCCCGCCCAAATTTGAATTCGGAGGCGACCCTTCGCCTTCTCATTTTGCCTATAAAAGGAAGTGCTGACTTCGGTCATTTTCACATTTGAGAATTTTTGCGAGAACATTCGGACCCCTGAACTTGCTCTGACATTTTCGGACTTCTTCTGCCTACCGCCTGTTCTGACAAGCCGACTGACCCGAACTTTCAGGACTTCATCAACTGTCATCCGTTCAGGTAACTCAGTTCTCTTACTCTTAATTTTCTTTTTATTTTTTGAAATGGCACCATGGAAGCACACGACACGCCCTAAGTTAGTGATCAGCCGGTCACCGGGGACGGCTGAATCTAGGACTAGGAGTGCCGCCTGCCCTTTTCTGGACCCATCTTTGCCCTTTATACAAAGTCCGACTGAATCTGTGTCTATGCAGAACGTGATGGCCAGAACAAAAAAGACTGCTAGAATATCAAACTCAGACGGCTCCTCCCAAAGGGTACTCCTTAGCGAAACATCTGACCAGGCGCCAGATGTGGAACGAGGCGACTGTCAAGCTGACAGTTCTGAGAGAGGGACCAAGGTGTTCCCTTCTCATCTAACCGTGGACATGTCCAATTTACCTTCTGCTCCTTCTAAGGGAGAGGAGGCGGGCCCCTCTAGGAGAGGGGAGGAGTCGTCCTCTTCGGACTCGTCAGGGGACGAGTCCGATTCCAGCTCTTCTGACCATAGTTCTTCTGACTCAGAAGAAAAAACATAACCGCCTACAAGAGGCGAGAAGTTCCCATGCAGTGGAGAAGGGGGATAATTGGGCAGAGCCGTCCGCCTCTTACAGAGAGGAAAACACCCCCTACTACTGCAGGGTGCCCCGGGGCCGGATCGCAACCATGCGAGACAACGTGGCGAGCTTTATTGCTAACCACAAAATGAGCCCGGAGTATTTACTGTTTGTGCCGGATCCAGAAGATACTGTCGTCTGGCCGGCTGGTACCAGCTATGGTGACGGCTGTTTTGGCTGCTATGTGGCGGCCATCAAAGCTGGTCTGCGCTTCCCATTACATCCGGCTGTTCAGCGGATTTTAGATGGGTATGATCTGGGGTTATGGCAGTTAGCCCCCAACTCTTGGGTAAACGTACTCGGCTATGTGGCCGGGTGCGAACTGAACGGGGTGGAGCCAAGTTTTGAGGCTTTCGCCCACATGAACTATCTCAGCCGGACCCCTAAGTCGGGAGGTACCGGCTGGTATCAACTAACAAGCCACAGGGGTTACCTCATGACGAGAGGTAAGGCAAACAAATGGAAGGATTGGCGGAACACCTTCCTTATTATCGAGAGTTCAGACACGGAGCTGAACAAACGATTTAACAAGTGGAACAGGGATCCGCCTCTTCTTGCAGGCGGCCGCAGCATGCCGCCTGTTCCCCCAAAGGCTAAAAGAGAGATCCTAGACAAAGGACTCTTCAAAGTAGAGACTAGGGTGAACTCTACTTCAGGGGTACGAGAGCAAGTACCCCTACACTGCGTCCCGAGCTTCAAGTGGCTCTATGATGAGTACTTCTTGGCCGCCTGTGGCCTCGGCAGTCGGTGCTCTAGAGGTAGCCGGCCTGACGAATACTCTGTTTTCTCACGCCTTGTTTACTTGGGATTTTTACTAACTTTGCTGTTTATTTCTTTCAGCCGACGCCATGAGTAAAATAACAGCATCTAAGACTGCGGCGGCCATGCTGCGGGTTTCGCTAATGAAGCAGTCGTACGCCGACTCCCCCAGCAAGGAGGCACCCTTGGTAAGCTTTGAAAACTCTTCCCCTTTAAGTTGTATTATGCATATACTAACTCTTTTTGTTTTCAGTCTGGCACTCCAAGGGCTTCTTCCTCGCAACAGCCGGACCCCAAGGCCCGGAGAACGACTGTTGCAAGCTCTCCTGGGTCTTCCAGGAAAACAGTGGCGGCTGAGAAGCAGCCGGCCACTTCTTCAAAAACCCAGGCGGGGCCGCCTAGATGTATGGACACTTGCTTGTAAAAACTCACTCTTGCTTCCTTCTTGATTAGGTCTAACTTGTTTTTCCTTTTGCTTAATGCAGCCGGCCCCCAGGGACTTGACTTGGTTGAGGTAGCCAAGTCAATGGTTAAAGTAGTTCCTCCCTCTGACAGGGAGGCGGTCAAGGGTGCCGGCACCCTTGACCTCGATGGAATTTCGGGGATCCTAGCTGAGGTATACCCTTTTGAAGTTCCAGGACGCCTGTTAACCCTTTTGATTGGAAACTGACGCCTGTTTTTCTTTGTACTTAGGCCCTGCTCCGAGTCAACAGCCTTCGCAAGCCGATTGATCGGAAAAACAAAGAGGTAAAGGCCGCAAAGGCTATGGCCGCCTCCAGCTGTGATAAAGCAATGTTTCAAATTGCCCAAAATGAAGTACTGACCATTGATCTTCTTTATTATCAGGCGCAGGCGACCGCCGCTGTTCGGGCTCAGCTAGAGGCGGCCCAAAAGAAGGTTGACGAGCTTGAGGGGACCGTCACCAAACTTAAAGCCGAGCTGAAGCCCCTTCGTCAGAAAATGCACTCTTACGAAGCCATGGAGAAATCTTTGGCTAACGTAAAAGAACGCCTGGTGAACCAGGAGAAGAGTCTTACCCAAGAGCTCTCGGACAAGGCCGAGCAAGAGAAACAAGAGCTCGTCCGGGAGATGGTGGAAGACTCCGCCCAAATCCAACGCATGACCTGGGAACGACTGTTCCCCAGTGCCGACTTTGCCTCATGGGAAAGAACGTACCGCCAGTGTTCGGAAATATATAATCAACAGATCCTGGCGGCTGCTGAAGAAGAGGCGATGGACGTTGCGTTGGAGGAGGAAGAGCCGGTTGTGGCGCTTGTGCCACTTGGGAGTAAGGCATCAAAAGATGATGCAGCTAAGGCCGAGTCCAGCAAGAAGAGTGCTGACCAGGCGGCTGCTGCTGATACTGAACTGCCCCCTTCTTAAGCTTTAAGTATATTTTTTTTTTTCACGGCCTGCGTGCCGTTTGCTTTGTAATTACCCGGCCAGGGGGCCGGGGTTTTGAATATTCTGCTGGTCTTTTATGGCCGGCTCATGTTAATCAAATTTTTTTGTTTTTGTTCAAATTTGTCTAAGTATTTGAAATTTGCTCACTAGACAGACTGTTGTGTATGGCCGAACGTTAAGACAGGTACAAATAGTAAGTATGCCGCCTATGCCCCTGGACGACTGGTTGTCTGTTTCCAGGATAGATGATCAGTCGGCCATTTAATCAATCGGTATTCGAACTCTTTATTCAATTTGACCAAGTAAATAGAATTACCAAGTAGCCAAGGAATTTAAGTAGGAAAACAAGCGGCGGGTACCGGTTGTTTCCCTTCATTGCCAATGTTGGCCTCTAATTTGTTATTTGTTAACCTAGCAAGAGTATTGGTTGAGAGCCTTTGTTTATTAAAAACAAGTGGACGACTCGTACCTTTTAGGCTCAGTACTAAGTTTGAGTGACTATTAAGTTAACATAGGAGTTACTTAGTCTTCGTCACAATCTTGATTGAGTAGTAAAGGTATCAGGCGGCGTAGGCCGGCTAGACCCCTTGATTCACCAATGTTTGTTGGCTATTTACTCAATAGGTTATCCAGTAGGAATAGGGGTTCGAGTGCCCTTGTTTGTATAAAACAGGCGGACGACTCAAACTTTTTAGGTTCCATACCAAATTTGAAGGAGTGACTATGAGTTAACTTTGGAGTTACTCAGTCGCCGTCACTTTTGTTTGAGAAGTAGAGGTACCAGACGGCGTAGACCGGCTAGACCCCTTGATTCGCCAATGTTTGTTGGCTATTAACTCAATAGGTACCCCCTGCATTTATCCCAAGTAATACAGGCGGTCATCTGACTCAGATGTCAACTGCTACCACTGGTTTGGTTAGTGATAGAGTTATCCTTGTCTCAAAAACGGCTACGTGGTTGCCCTTTGGGACAGTCGTATAGGTGCCGTGTAATTAGTTTATAGAACAATGTTCCACCCAAAAGGGAGCTGCTCTCTGCGACGAATTTCATCCGAATGGATGCCGCCGGACGCCTGCTATAATGTTGGGACAGGTCGGATTAGTTTTTAAAAGTTAGATCAGTTGACTAGGCGCCTGGTCTGATCATTCGGCCAGTGGCCTTGGTATGTTCTTGGTGAACGTATGTGCTAAGTAAAAGAAGGGTAGCCGCCTGTTAGTTACAGGATCGGCCAGGCCCTAAACTTTTTAGCTAAGTATTGTGAGTAAAATACTCGAGGGAGAGTAGCCGACTGTAATGGAACAGACGGCATGCCCCTGTAAAGATAAAGAGTGAAACTCAATGGAGAGTAGCCGACTGTAAAGGTACAGACGGCATGCCCCTCGTAATACAAAATTGAATAGTAAGTGCCAACTTTATTAAGTAGCTCTTTACTTTACATCATTCAAAAGAAATATTTCTTAAGGTTATCTATATTCCAAGTTCGAGGCAACGGTTGTCCGTCTGGTGTTTCCAGACGGTAGGTACCGTCCCTGACTTCCGCATAGATTCGGTAGGGTCCTTCCCAGTTGGGAGTTAGTTTTGCCAGACTCGTTAGCCCTACCAACTGCTTCCATTTTTCTAAGTACAAAGTCCCCTACTTTGAGTGGACGCCTGTGCACTTTTTTGTTGTATGATCTAGTCATTCTCAGGCGGTAGATTTCATGGCGCAAAACAGCATTGCCCCTCTTTTCAGGAAGTGAGTCTAATGCCAGGCGCATAGCTTCCCAGTTTGCCTCTTCGTCATATAGCATTACTCGAAGAGTCGGCTCGTAGTGTTCTATTGGAAGAACAGCTTCTGCACCATAAGTTAGGAGGAATGGAGTTTCTCCAGTCGCCCCTTTTTCAGTCGTCCTAATGGCCCAAAGAACATGTGGTAGTTCATCTGCCCATAGGCCGCCTGCTCGTTCAACTTTTTTCTTGAGACCGTCTGAGATGATTTTATTAAAGGCTTCTACCTGGCCGTTTGCTTGTGGACGGCCGACAGATGCAAAGTAATGTCCAATTCCTTGGTCTCCCAACCAGCTTTTGAGAACAGGCGTCTCAAATTGGGGACCATTATCAAAAACCATAGACATGGGAACCCCGAACCGAGTGATGACGTTTTTTCCAAATGAATGAAATTACATCTTTCGTCTTGATTCCCTTTACAGCCTCCGCCTCTACCCATTTAGTGAAGTAGTCAACGGCAACAAGTATATACCTTCTGCCGCCTGTAGCAGGCGTATATGGACCCAGAATGTCCATGCCCCACTTAGCAAACGGTAGTGGGCTGTGAATGGTAGTGAGGTCAGTAGCCGGACGGTGAATTAATTTGCCAAACCTTTGGCACTTGTCACATTTTTTCACCATCTCTATTGCATCTGCTTCCAAAGTAGGCCAAAAGTAGCCCTGCCGCCTTGCCCTTTGAGCAAGCATCCTACCACCTATATGGGAAGCACAGAAACCAGAGTGAAGATCATCTAGTATCTCTCGTCCCTTTTCAGGAGTAACACACTTTAAGAAGGGTTGAAGGTGCCCCCTCTTGTGCAGTTCCCCCTGTATCATTTCAAAACAGGAGGCTCGTTTTTTCAGTGATGCCGCTGTTGAGGATCATCCGGCAGTGTACCGTTTGTCAGATATGCCCTGATTGAATCCATCCAGGTTGAGCTTCTGTCTAGATTCCAATAGGATTTTCTCGATGCTTCTCTTCTCCATTACTTCCCAAAACACAGTTCGAGAGTATCGGAGGAGGCGGATGATGCTAATTTCGAGAGTGCATCTGCCTGGTTGTTTTCTGATCTCGGTACTTGGATCAGATGGAAATCCTCAAGGGAGCCGACTGCTTGTCGGACCGCCTGTAAATATTTGATCATGGCCGGATGTGTTGCTTCGTATTCGCCATTGTACTGACTCACTATCAGTTGTGAATCAGAACAGGCGTCTATTTTCCTTGCCCCGGCCGCCTTACACATGCGGATCCCGGCTAGTAAAGCTTCATATTCTGCCTCATTGTTTGAAGCCTGGAAACTGAAGCGTAGAGCATACTCGAACCTGTCGCCCTCTGGAGATTGACATACGACGCCTGCTCCACAACCGTTTGAAGTAGAGCTTCCGTCCACATATACCTTCCAGACTTGGTCTGGAACTTGAGAGTCAGGAGGACGAGTCATCTCTACAATAAAGTCAGCAAAGGCTTGCCCTTCACTGCTTTTCTAGGCTCGAAAGTAACTTCGAGACTCTGCATTTCTATGGCCCATTTGATCATTCGTCCGGAGGACTCCATGGTGGTAAGGGGCCGCTTGATCGGTTGGTCGGTATACACGACGACTGCATGTGCCAGAAAGTAGGGCTTCAATTTTTTAACAGCCATGAAGAGTGCAAGACCAAATTTCTCCACTAGGGGATACCTCAACTCGGCATTTTTCAGTACGTGACTGACAAAGTAGACCGGAAGTTGACAGCCGTCCCTTTCAGCAAGGAGCACCGCGCTTAACGCATGATCAGAGACGGCCAGGTACATGTAGAGATTTTCTTTGGGCAAAGGGCTGACCAGCCTTGGCAAGGAATGCAAGTGAACCTTTAATTTCTGGAAGGCGGCCTCAGCATCCGGCCCCCATTCAAACCTTGCCTTTTTCTTAATTGCCTGGAAAAAGTATAGGCATTTGTCGCCTGATCGGCTTAGAAATCTTCCCAAGGCCGCCAGACAACCTGTTAACTTCTGAACCTCTCGGACGGTACGAGGCGACTGCATGTCAATGACCGCCTGTACCTTCTCAGGGTTCGCCTCTATTCCTCTCTGGTTGATAAGGAATCCGAGAAATTTCCCAGACTCAACTCCAAATACACATTTCTTGGGATTGAGCATGACATGGTGCCGCCTGAGTGTGGCGAAAGTTTCTCGGAGGTCCGTCAGATGATCTTTCTGAAGTTTAGTCTTAACAATCATATCATCAATGTATGCCTCGACGTTTCTCCCAATCTGATCAAAGAACACTGTGTTTATCATTCGTTGGAATGTAGCCGGGGCATTCTTAAGACCAAACGGCATGACCGTATAGCAGTATAATCCCTGATCAGTGACGAAGGCCGTCTTCTCCTGATCTTTCTTCCACAAAGGAATTTGATGAAAACCAGAATAGGCGTCCATAAAACTCATCAAGGCATGGCCGGCTGTTGAGTCGACCAGGTTATCAATTTTTGGCAGAGGGTAACTGTCTTTGGGGCACGCCTTGTTCAAGTCTGTGTAGTCTACACACATTCGCCAGGTGCCATTCGGCTTTTTAACAAGTACCACATTTGCAACCCAATCTGGGAAGTAACATTGCCGAATGAACCCTGCATCAAGTAATCTTTTGACTTCGGCGGCGGCCGCCTGACCTCTTTCTTCACCATGGTTCCGCTTCTTTTGCCGTACGGCTTCTTTTTCGGATCCACAGCGAGTTTGTGTACTGCCAGATCAGGACTAATGCCTGGCATTTCATGGACTTCAAATGCAAAGATGTCCTTGTTTCTTTCAACAGGTTGTGAAAGTCATCACCAAGGTTTCTCAGAGCAGTCGTCCCAACTTTGACTGTTCGGACAGGGCGGGAGTCGTCTAATATCAGGTCCGTATGCTCACCAGCCGGCTGAGGGCGGAACTCATCCGGCCGGTCCTCTGCCAATGATTGCTATTTTCTTGCCTTTCTGGCGGACTCTGTCTGGGACGCCTTTCTTTTTCTGTCGCTTGTTTCTTGAACAGGCGCACTTTCCTTGACATTGTCAAGGTCTGTTTTTTCTCCACTTGAGCCAGTGGCCTTAGCAGTGGGTTTGACATCCGAGAGATAGCACTCTCGGGCCATCCTCTGATCTCCCTTAGGGAGCCGACTGTTCCATTGTCCCTTTCAAACTTAAGCAGCATAAGTGACGGGATTATAACAGCCTTGGCACTATTCAGGGTTGGGCGACCCAGAATCATGTTGTAGGCAGAGAGTTCCTCTACAACTAGGAATCGGACTACCATGTGTCGTCCTTCCCCTTTTTCGCCCAGGCGGACGGGTAGATCAACTCGTCCCAGTGGGTGGACGACTCCTCCTCCAAACCCTATTAAAGGGTGGGAGGCCGGATGTATGCAGTCCGTCTGATATTTCAGTTTTGACAGACATTTGCTGCTGATGAGATCTGAAGAGCTCCCAGTATCTATGAGGATTCGACCAACTCTCTGGTTGGCCACTTTACATTCAATAACGAGAGGGTCGTCATGCGGCCCCCTTATTCCTCCTAGATCCTCTTCAGTGATGACAATCTCAGGAAATGTATATTTGGACGGTCGTTCTTGGTGAACGGAATTTACATCTAACCGCCTTATATTATCTTTGTTGCCCCTAATAGTGGGGCCGCCTCCTGAGAAGCCGCCTGCAATGGTGTAGACGACTGCATCATCTGTATCGGAACTGTCGGCCTGTTGATTCTTTTTGGCCGACTGCTTTTTTGAGGAAGTATTCCCCGTAGATTTCTTGACATAAGTGTCAAGATCACCTTGATCAGCCAAGCGGTCTAGGTACCGCATGAGACTAATGC
The DNA here is from genome assembly GCF_001683475.1 of Chenopodium quinoa. Classification (NCBI taxonomy): domain Eukaryota; kingdom Viridiplantae; phylum Streptophyta; class Magnoliopsida; order Caryophyllales; family Amaranthaceae; genus Chenopodium; species Chenopodium quinoa. The sequence goes on from NW_018742441.1 coordinate 21,950, forward strand.
AGTCGTTGGTGTGATGACCAATGTCATCATGATAAGCACAGATTTTGTCTTGGTTCCGGTTGCTCGCAGAACCCTTCATGGGGAGCGGTTTCTCAATTGAGAGCCGTCCCTTTATTTCTTTTAGGATAAACTGGTTATCCTTGTTAAACACATACTTTGGGGAGTATGGTTTGAATTCCTTTTTCTTCTTGGCCGGCTGTTTAGAGGAATCAGCCGCCCAGACCCCTTTTCTTTTTTCATCTTTGTTGGACGACTGTTTCTGTCGTCCTTCTCTATTGTCGAACCTCTTCCCGTCCGACTGTTTCATTGTACACAGATCAGTCGCCTGTATATAGGCTTCTGCTTCAATCAAGGCCTCTTGAAGAGTCGCCACCCTTTTTCGAACTAAATCAAATTTGAAGGTAGACCCGTCTTTGAGACCTCTAAAAAAGTCAGTATAAGCTACCTCATCCGGTAACCCTTGAATCTGTATTCTCATCAGGTTGAACCGCCTGATGTAGGAACGAAGCCCCTCCTTTTCACCCTGCTGAATTGTTCCCAAATCAAGGGTCGTTTTCTTCGCAGGGATGTTCATTGCAAAGTTGGAGGCAAATAAGTAAGCAAGCGTCCTGAAACTGTTTACACAACCAGTCGGCAGGTTGCCGAACCATTGCTGTGCAATTCCCTTGAGAGTTGCTGGGAAAACACTTGCACCAAGTGGGATCATCCAACCCTTGAAGGTACATCAGGTTGGTGAATGCCATCAGATGGTCTTCCGGGTTAGTAGTGCCATCATAGGCGCCTACTAAAACATTTTTTACTTTGGCCGGCTGAGCGGCTTCAGTAATTTCCTTGGAGAAGGCCGACGGCTGTTCACCAAGTCTAAGCAGCCGTAGCTGCCAGTCCATAGGTTGGACGTTTTTTGCTGCAGGTCCACCAAATGGAGGTGGCTGCATAAAATATTGTTGTTGCGGCACAAATGGCAAATTTGGTACCGCCTGCGCACTATGAAAGCCAGACTGACGGGAGGTGCCGCCTGACTGACTCTCATGGTACGACTGAGTTGGCCTCATCGAGGCATTTCGCAAACTGTCCTGAAAATTTGAAGTAGAAGCCGACTCTGATAATCGGTCACTCTTCTTCTGCTCTAGCAGGTGCCGAGCATCTGTGAACGTTTGCTTTGACCCATCCGCCTGAATATGACGAACCGGTTTCCTATTTCCCGTAGAATAACGGAGTTTTGTGAAATCAAGAGCAGACGGCTCCCGCTTCTTAGATTTAGGATGGGGAGTCGCCTCTCGCCCTTGAACTGGCTTCCTCTTCAGTGAAGTGGAAGGTTTTTTGGCCGCCTGCTCTTTGACTGAAGCAGGCGGTTTTTTTGTTGATCAACTCTTGGATCTCTCCCTTGAATCCCCTCATGAAGGTCATGAGTTCGTTCCTTGTGATGGGAGCAGACCCATCAGTCGGCTGTTGCCGAGCAAGCGGTGCGCCTGCTGGCTCGCTTCCTGTTTGAAGATACTCCCGTTCCCTTATTTCAGTATGACGGGTACGGCGGGCCCTTAGGGTCCCGTCTGGAGCTGTATGAGTTTCAACTTCAAATTCACTTTCGGTATCATGGTCCGACTGAACTTGAGGGTCGTCTAGGGGACGCCTCTCTTCTGGGGTCGGTACAGACTTGGATGCCATCTCTGAAGTACTCTCCCCACAGACGGCGCCAAATGTTTCGGGGTTTTCTGATGTCCTGCGGGAGAGCTACAATTCCGAGACTGGAACCGGACGCCTGTACCTGCAAAATAACGGAGACTCCTGAGAGCTCCGCCTCCAACGGTCAAGTTAGTACCTGATTAAGGAGTAATTAATACAGAAATTAAAGTAATAAGGTCTCTCTAGGTGAGAGTATTTAATGTAGGTAATCTGCTTTGCTAGCGAGATCAGCCGGTTATTAGTGTGTTCCGTAATGTTTCTCCTCCGTTCCGTTAATTATTCGGTCCCTCGATTAATGAGGATTAATCGAGTATTTATAGCCTTGGGAAGCGTGCAACTCTCGAGGTTTAAGGTAAACCTAGGGCCGAACGGGCTTCTAGACTGAAATGGGCCTTGATGGCCGGTTGTCCCATTTGGCATGGGTGGACACGTGGCGTGTCTTAAGTGGTCCGTGGAGGACGCGTGGCGGAACCTGGTTGGTCCACTTGTCAAACGGCGCTTGGTGGATAAAAATCCCCTAATCAGTAAGTACATGATTTTTTTTTTTTTGGTGCAAATAATAATTTATACAATAAAAGTGTGATACAAAACTTGACTCTCACTGGTGAGATCTCTATGAAACTTATAAACCAGAAATGGTCAATCATGATCTTGCTAGGAAATCAACAATTTTAGGAATCAAACCAAGAGGATCAAGAGGAGATGTTCTTGTTGATTATCCATGATTATATAGCCCAAAATTAGAGGATAATATATCTTAATTAACCCTTAATAAGCCCTTAAGAGCATAATTAAGCTATCTACTATGGCCTAAATCTTCCTTCTAACAGTCAAAGCATCACCAAGTAAAAAAAGAGATCATAATATTAATATTATAATAAAATTCAAATTGGAAACATAGCAAGAAACTTCTTTGTTCTTTGTATACTATCAGCATAATATCAAAATCAATAAGAAAAGATCAGAAGATAGTGATTCATATCAATAATATTATTTTGTCCCATATCTCCTCCAAACTGTAAAGATCCTATACAAGCTTTTATTAGCCATATCACACGTTAACATGTATATATAAACACTACTAGTCACCCCTTCTTCAAAGTTATCAACCACAAGAGTGTGCATCTTCCTACCTATATACCAATCGATCGAATTGTCGTGTTTTTCTTCTTTACCATACATTGTTTTCTTAAAGTTGTAGTCGTCGAGTATGGCTATCGATACTCAATTTCATGTCCTAGCCGTTGATGATAGCAACATTGATAGAATGCTCATTCAAAGGCTCCTTACCACATCCTCTTTCCAAGGTTAGTTACTTGTAATTTGCATTCTTTTTGTCAAATTCAATCCTTCGAAAATGGGTTGAGATTCTCTCTAGCAACTAGATGGTCCGTACATTTAAAAAAAATTCAAACGAATTTTGAGTTATTTTATTTTGAAATACAAGTATTCCTATGCATCAATTATTTACTCGATTTTAGTTAAAATTAAATTTCGCCTACATTAATTATTACCATTGTTTAATTTTATGTCAAAAATTGTACGTACCATTTAATTTAAAACCCTATAAAAGTATGGTAAAATACTAAAATGTCAAGTTACTCTTGTTGTTTGCATGCAGTAACCGCAGTGGATTCAGGCACCAAAGCATTAGAGTTGTTGGGTTTGCAAGGAAATGTACGTTACAACGAACAAATACTCCCTAATTTATTTATTTTTTTAACTAATTATAAATTTTATGTTATTGTAATTAATTTTAATTGTGGTTGATTTTGACTAGGAATTGCAGGTGAATTTGATAATCACTGATTATTGTATGCCTGGAATGACTGGATATGATCTCCTTAGGAAAATCAAGGTGAATATTGAAGATTTTTATAATCCTTTTGCATGATTTTATTTTCTTGATATACTTAAGTTGATTGTAATATATATTTTTGATTTGATTTTGTAGGAGTCTGAAAATCTTAAAGATATTCCAGTGGTGATTATGTCCTCTGAAAATATTCCGGATAGAATAAATAGGTAATGTATAGACATGTACACTTTCATTTCCTTTCCAAGAAATACCACTAAAAAAAAAAAAAAAAAAAAAAAAAGGAGATTTTTTTTTATTCGCCAAAATAATTTATTTATCACACCAAATAATTTCTTAACTTCTAATTGTGCGTTAGCACGAAAATCGACTAATAATGTATGGTGCAGGTGCTTAGAGGAGGGTGCAAATGAATTTTTCCTAAAGCCGGTTAGGTCATCAGATGTCGATAAGCTAAAACCACACTTAATGAGGAACAAATCAAGGGACCAATATTCACTAGACAACCAGAAATCAAACTATAAGACTCAAGAGGAGCAAATCAAAGGTTCAATATTTATTGGACAACAAGATATCAAACTATGAAGAAGAAGTTTTTTATTTAGAACAATATCAAGATCATGATTATGTCATGTCCTTTTCAAGAAAAAATTACATGATGTACTTGTTATTGAAATTCATAATATCTAACCTTTAGTATTATTATAGAATCAATTTTCATTATATTCTTTGTTTGGTTTATTATATTTTTATTTTAAAAAAATGTATTATATTTTTAAATAAAAATGTATTATATTTTTACTAGCGATGACAAGAACAGATCAAGTACATAGGAACAAAAGGATGTACTCCATATAATGAAATTAATCAAATTAACATTGAAATAATTCATGCTTAAACATTTTCTGTATGTAATTGAGCAATTTAATTTAAAATTAAAAACTTACATAATTTTGATGACAAATTTGTCTAAGGATACAAAATTTACATGTTCACAGCTACATATAAAACAAATAACCTTTTTTTTTTTTTTTTCCAACAACAAATATGTATAACATTTCTATGTTAGTACAACAATCGTATGATTTATGTTTTAAAGATGGCTATTTTGCCTATTGATAAACTCCCAAAAAAAATTGCATGTTGATAAGGAAATTTTATCTTTTCATTTCACCCAACAAAAAAAAAACAAATTCTAAAAAAGGAAATTATAAGCAATGTAGAAGTTTTCTTTGCATTACAATGTACAAACGCAATTCATGTTAGTTCTTGGCATTGCTTTTCTTCAAGGGTTACAAATTTACAATGAACCTTTTCTTCAAAAAAAAAATAAAAAAAATAAAAAAATGGTTACAATGAACCTCGAAGGATAATTCAAATTTATAATCTATAAATTTTTCTATAGGGTAAGAAAGATTTTCCAAGATATATTATGACCCCCACAATATTTTATGGTTTGACATGCTTACACAAATTAAAAACCAAGTATTTTCTAGTCAAAATCATAATAAGCATACTGCGTACTAGTTATGACTTCTTCCATAATAGTTTGATTACAAATAAATAATAATGATAGTTTAGTGAAGATAAGATTTTGTCTCCAATTATAAAGCAATGTTGGTAAGTCAAAGGGCATAGTTTGTTTCGTGGTACCATCGTTTTATGTGACCTATCAAAGACCTACAAATTTCGGTGACCCTTTTATAACACTAAAATATTGCTATTAGTCATCCTATGAATGAAGAGGCAAATATAATTATATAAAACACCTCATAATAATCATAATAATGTAATATACTTTAACATCAAAAATATAATAATCCTAGTTATAAGTATAAGTATAGGGCAATTTTATACATAAGGTTGTGCTTTGGCCTCCGATCTTCATGGAAGATCAATTTTTATTATTATTATTTTTATTTAATTTTTTAATTATTTAATAGAAAAGTTTTAATATTGTGAGATTAAGTTAAGAAATGTACGTAATTGACAATAACACTTGACTGCTAATAACATATTAGTTACACTTAATTTCTTGTATAAAATGCAATGAAAATTCATGATATTATATTAACAAATAATAATTCGGCATTGCAAAGCCAACAAATACTTGAATCAGCTAGTAAGGGATTGATTTTAGCTTTGAATCAGCTAGTAAGGGATTGATTTAGCTTAATTAAGGTTTTTAAATTCAAGACTTGGGAATGCTAATGCATTTGTAGGAAAGTTTTTGCCCCAGTTGAGGCTTGACTTAGCTCAAAATCAAATTAGTTGGAATCTAATAGGATTTTGATTACCAGTTATACTTATATAAAATAAATTAAAAATAAAAAAGTCATGATTGGTAGACTATGTATAGAGTATTATCAATACATAGTTTATACCATAGATCAACTTACCCTTATTTTAATACTCGCCTTCTCATTTACATACCAATTAAGTGTGTTTAATTCCATAATATAAGAGATAGTGAGATAAATTGTTTTTTTAAAAAAAAAAAATTTCTAATAATTACAATCATGAAAAGACAATATTGAATGTGAAATTAGCTATAATTATAGTTAGAATATGACACTTGACTTCCTAACATTAACATATTAGTGTTGTGCTTGTCGTAGCATCTGAGAGGAATCGCGGTTAAAATGGTCTGGAAAAATTGACAAGAATAATCCCAACTTTGCTCTATTCGCCCAAAATAATTCCAACTTTCAATTATTTTTTAATAATCCGAACTTTAATGTGAGTTTGCTTCTAATGGACCCAACTGGTTAAATAACTTGTTTTCACAAGTCACATGACACGTGTCAGCATGTGACTGGTTCAAAAAAAATTAAACAAAATTTAAGGATAAAAACAATTAAAAATTAATTATTAAGAAAATAAAACCACTGCACCACCCCTCTTTCGACCAGCCATACCTCACTTCTCGCCGCCACCCCTGCCGGCGACCGGCCACACCAGCGACCAGCCTCCCCAACCTCCAACGCCAGCGACCAGCCTCCCCAACCTCCAACGCCGGCAGAGATCCATTTCCACCCTTTTCCCTTTACCCGAACCTCTCCTATCGACCTATCCTCGCTGCGCGACCACCCAACCAACCCCTAACCCCTTAATACCCACCATGAATAGCTCCCCTCGAGCTGCGATGCTGTGCGTGGAGCCGTGGATGCTGGTGCGAGGGATGCTAAGCTGCGAAGATGATACTCGGTGTGTGCGTGGCTGCTGCGACGGTGATGATTTAGAAACAAATCGGTGCGTTGGAAAGGGAGATTGAGCAGCGGGCCAGCGGCAATGGCCGTGGGCGTAGGGTATGGGGAAAGTGAGGGTGGCCGGCGACGGTGGAAACTGGAAATGGTGAAGTTGGGTGCGGCGTGGCCGGTCGTCAGGGCGGGGGATGGCTCGAGTTGCTGCTGCTGGTAGTGGAGATTGATTTTTTATAGAAATTACTTATTTTTTTGTAATTATTTTTTAAAAAATTTAGTTTTAAAATTGTTAGTTAGATGTTAATTAATAATTAATTATTTTCTTTAAAAAAATTAAAATTAAAATTTATTTTTGACTAATCAGTTTGTGACACATATAATTAAATCTATTTTTAAAAAAATTTACCTATTCAATAGGTTAAAGGTCACTTGGGACCATTAGAAGCAAAATCACATTAAAGTTCGGATTATTTAAAAATAAGGAAAAATTGCTCCTATTAATCTGAACTTTGCCTCATCCGCCGAAATTAATACGAACTTTGGATTATTATCTATCACTCCCAACTTTAGGGGGTATTAATTTCTATTGCACCCAATTTACCTGAAACCGGTTAATAAGGTTAACATTTGTGAATTAAATTTTTTTGCACACGTGCCAATATGTAATTGGTTGGAAAAGAAAAGAAAATAAAATAAAAAAAAGAAAAATGAAAACAAAAAAAAAATTAATTTCCTAAAACTAATCCAGCACTTGCCCCACCTCCACCACCGCACCACCACCACCAGCGCACACTCTCCCCTCACGCAACCCAGCAGCCAGCCACCACACGCACTCCCTTCGCCACCAGCCACCACACGCACTCCCTTTGCCCACCACAACCGAAAACCCATCACAACCCCCTCACCAAATCGACCACCACAATGGCCGAAATTGGCCAGCCACCACACCCACTACACGACTGTTTCCCCACCATAAAACAACCCCCCTCCCCAAAATCGACCACCAAAATTGGCCACAAATGGCCGAAATCAGTCGATAGTGTGGTTGAATGGTTGATTTCAACCTTTTATCGGCCGATTTCGGCCGTTGGTGGCTGATTTCATCGCCGTTTTTGTAGTGTTTTGAATGTTAGGGTTAAGGGTTAAGATTTGGGGGATTTTGAGTGGTTTGCAAGGTGATCAAAGAGGAAAGGGGAGGTGGTTTGCAAGGTTGTTGCTGGTGGTCGTGGTTGCAACAGGAAGTTGGTGGAGTTGTAGGGAAAGGGAAGCAGGGAGGTTGGTGGAGTACGTGTGTGAAGTGCGCAAGGGGAAGGGGAAGCGGGGAGGTGGGCTGGGAGGCGGCGATACGGAGGTAAGGGAAGGGGAGGTAGTGCTGGCGCCGTCTAATTGCTGGTGGCCGTGAGGGAAGGGATGGGGGGAGGAAGCAGAGAGGGAAGGGGGAGAAGGGAGAAAGAAGGTGTTTTTTTTATTTAATTTTTTTTTAACTTTATTTATTTATTTTTATTTTTATTTTTATTTTTTAAGCGAATCAATGCTAACACGTGTCTAGGTAACCTGCTACATCAGGTTGGGTGACGTGTTGGATGCAATAGAAATTAATACCCCCTAAAGTTGGGAGTGATAGATAATAATCAAAAGTTCGGATTAATTTGGGCGGACGAGACAAAGTTCAGATTAATGAGAGCAATTTTTAATAAAAATAATTGAAAGTTGAGATTATTTTGAGTGAATCGAGCAAAGTTGGGATTATTCTTGTCAATTTTTCCAAATGGTTTTGGATTAAGCATTATCATTTGAGAAGTGAGGTTTGTAAGGGTGCATTCGCATTGTGAATTTGTAGCAATTCTTCAACCATTGTATAGAAAAGATAGTTTCATAGCATGTGAAACTATGAACAGATAAGTCATTAAAAAAAAAGTGGCTGATTTATTAAGATAAACACAAATTTTTTTGATTTTTTTTGACAAGAAAAGCTAGAGTAGTTCTCACCATTTGTTTGATGATATTTTTCACGTTTATAAGGCTGTTGCTAGTGTTTTGTGGTGTTTTTCTAGTTGGACGTGTAATAATGTAGTATGTAGCTCATAAGTTGGCTTATTCCTTGCCATGGATTAAAGGTTGGGGACAAATAGCTGTAAATTGACATCTAATTTGTCTTTGTGTTCGGATATAGACTTTTTGAGTACTAATAATTTATGTCTCTCAATATTTCTTACTAAAATCTCACATTGTCAACTTTTATTACTCAATCTTTTGCTCCTTGTAAAATAAAACAAGTTATCATATTTGCTTATTTATTTGCATAAAATGAGCAAATTAACTTATTTAAATTTTCTTACTTAGCTTGCACAATTTCTCGTTTGTGCAAATGAGCTAAATACCCATTTGTGAAAACATGACTCAAAATGCTCAACAATAAGTCATAAATTGTGTATTGACATTATATCTGAAAACCAAGCATGGCTATCTAGCCTAGACATATACATGTTTTGTTTAAGGAAAAGTGCATAAGAAGTTAGGACATACAGGCCGGTAATCCATTATTAGAGGAGTAACTCAATCAAAATACCCTGCGCGAAATATTTCACTTGAAAGCGAGGAGTCGATAAGATTTACACCCGTGACTTTTTTTTTTTTTTTTTATCACGTTGGCTCTGATATTACGTTAGAGGATCAATTCAACAAAAAGATTAATTAAACTAATGATTGAAGTCCGATAATATGTTCTATACTCTATCATGACCATGCACATATATGCATGCTTAAGGGGCCTATATATTAGTATAGCACGTGAATCATACCATATGATATATAGGTCCCCTACTTTACAAGAAATCAATAGTTATGTCATCCTTGCATAAAATTGTCTTTGTTAGATATATTTTCTCCAAATGCCAAAACTCAATTCTATCATCATTAACATGCAATATAATTCTCACAACATATTTTATCCCACTCTAATGTTGGACCCTCTTTATGTTCCCTCAACTCACCTTTTTTTGTAGGCTTTTGTGGCTCTAATTAGTTACAAACGCACGAGTATATGAGTTGGTGGAGCTCAATTAGCCAACATCCATCATAAGAGTCGACCCTCTTTTTAGATCAAGTCTAGTCGGCATTAAATAATTATAAACACGATTCTAAAGGTCCCTCTATCACACAAATAGACTAATTAACAACATTCGACATTATTATATGGATGATCTAATATGATCTTGGGTTGATCGCTTTCATAATAGAGTGCATCATGATTTTGTAGACATGCATTATGCCCACACAGTATTAGTGGACACCTCTTATTTGTTTCAAAGAATATAGTTTTAGTATGTACCGACAAGCTGCTTACTAGAGGTGACGTATGGTAGATAGTTCTTCTTCATTCATTCTTTAATATGATATAAAATTAAGAATGTTATGATAGGATTATGAAGGTTATATATGGCTAGTTCCTAACAATTAGGAATGTAAAAGTTTTATTGCTTTAATTTGAAAAGGGTTTTTTCATGGCCAATTTTGAACATCAATTTGTTATAGTCTTGTAGTAATATAAAAGTTATCAATTAATATAAAGTGAGTGTCAAGCTTCCAGCTAATTCAATTGTACACATAGTTCTTTTCATTCCATCTTCTTTAATCATCATCATCAAATGAACAAGCTAAGGGTCTTGTTCACTTCAGCTTAATTTCAGTTCAGGTCAGTTCAGCTCTTAATTTCCTTTTCTTACAAAATATTCATTTCAACTTAGTTCAGTTCAGCTTCAATCACTTTAGTTCAGTTCAATTCAGTTCAGCTCTGTTCAGTATGTAATAAATGTGAATAGACCCTAAATAGTCAATAAAAAAAACAGTTGTTTCATTTGTCACACATGAGACACTTCTATTAACATAACCCCTAAGAAGAATTAAAATTAAAGATAGCAACTTATTATTAACGTCAATAAACACGTAACCAAATCAAGGAAACCGTAGTAAAAAATGGCAAAGCCGATAATTTCTTATACATTTACGATTGTTGAAGAAGATGAAAGAGTGCAACTAGGCGCATAACTCCTATATGTTTACAAAACATATAGGAGAGCAAAATTGTAAATTTGATAAGCTTTTGGAAAAAGTTGATTCTACAGTGGTACATTATAATGTACCATTATGCATATATAATGTACTATTATTATATAAATTGTTTGAATAATACTTTTTGTGTACTATTATGCATGCAGTGGTACTTTTTACCATTATATACGTTGAATATTTTTTCCTAAAATATTACCATCTATCACCTACGGAGTAATATACTTGTAATGGTTCATTTTTCATCCTATATATTTGCTAAATCCATAGGAGCTATGCGCTAAGGGTTAATCAAGATGAAATAGAAGCAAGGAGAAATTTATGGTCATAATAGATCTAAAAATTGCCTATGTTTAATTATTTGGAGTGTGGTTGCCTTTAATAATTAAACCTAGAAGCTGCTAAGAATATTATAAAATTGTCATTGGTGGCATCTTGGTACGGTGCAAGGTACAACTTATTATAATATGAAAAAGTTCATCTAATTTGGCCAAAAAAAAGTACGTACATCATTTGTTTTGTGGAGTCTAGCTAAGTCCTCCACAACTCCTAGGCTAATAAATTATATCCGATAATTATGGTTAGGTATTCTTTTTATTTATGGAGATTATTCCCAATGAAAATTATAATTAATTAATTTAGTCCGTCTTGTGTATGGCTGACCACATCGTGTGACCACTTATAAACGAATAAAGTAACCCCTATAACAATGACCGAATAAGGCTCTGTTCTATTCACCTTAAAAAAATAATATTAAGTAAAAATAATTTCAGTTCATTAAAAATAAGTTAAGTTCAATAAAATTAATTTCAGTTCAGTAAAATTCAGTTTTCTTAAAGAAGTATTATAATAGAAAATCAGTAAAAATAATTTCAGTTCAATAAAAATAATTTAACTTCAGTAAAAATAATTTTAGTTCAGCAAAAATAATTTCAGTTCAGTAAAAATAATTTCAGTTCAGCAAAATTAAGGTGAAGAGAATAGGGCCTAACTCCTACGAAGTATAACATTAGTGAAGTAACCTATCTCTTTAAAACTGACCAAGTAACCCCTATTACACTAACGAAGTAACCCATATACTGGATGTAGGGATGGCAACGAGTCGGACTCGGAGCGGATTATGCTAAATCCAACTCCGACTCCGACCAGACAGGAAGTCGGAGGCTAAATCCGACTCCGACTCCGACTCCGATTTTTTTTTTCGTTATTCAATATACTTTGAGAAATTGGGCTATTTGGGCCTTTACAACTCACACCCAATGACACCATGACCCACACAAAAATCCACTATCTATTGGAGTCGAAGTCGAATAATCTGTCAGAATTGGACATTTGTCAGAGTCAGATTTATTCTCGGATTTTATTTAGGATCCGACTCCGACCCTCCTTCAAATCGGAGTCGGATTATTTTAACGAAGTCGAACTCGGATTACTTTTTTCTCGGACTCGGAGCGAATTTTTTTACCCCAAATCGGGGCGAAGTAGGGTCGGATCCGGACTGGATTGTCATCCCTAACTTGATGGCCACACCGAATATAAGACTTTGTGTAATTAATTTGATCCAAAAAATAAATAATACGGAGTAGTAATTGTATTGTTATCTTTCAAACACTCTTGGAAAATAGGACATATTAAAAAAAAAAAAAAAAAAAAAGGTACTCCAACATATACTACCTCCGTTAATTGTTATCTGCAACTTTGGGGTATTATTTGAGAGATTTAAATTATTCCAAAGTTGCAGATAATAATTAAGGAGGTAGTATATAAAATCAAAGGAAAATCTTTGTTTTTGAGATATTAAGTCGTAACGGTACATAAAAAACATTAAGCTTGCAAGAATTGTGTAATTTGTACATTGATCCAGCTAAGTAGCTCTATACAAGTATTACATGTATGTGCCGCAATCTAATTACGCCTTCATCGACCCAAAGATCTCATAATATTTTATCTCTTTCGCTTAAAGCCTAATTAAAAGATTTCCTTACATGAAAAATTAAATAAATTAATCAATTTAGATCTATCCAAAGATGATTTATATTTTCAAAGTAAAAAGTTATTTCTTTGTTCGAAATCAACTGTCGTGGTGAATATGTAATAAACTAGTAATGTGACAGCTAAACTATGATAGATAAGTAGAGATCGATAATCTACATAGTGCTTCATATTAAAACGAAAGAAGGTAATTCATGATCATTATTAGTCATTTTCATCCTTGACTTGTTTGGAGAAACACAATCATCGTTTCTCTTTCTCTTGTTAATGTTGTAGTCACGTTCCTTAGATTTGCACCTTGTGATATGTGGTTTAAGTTTGTCAACATCAGCTAATTGAACAGGTTTTAGAAAAAATTCTTCTGCTCCTTCTTCCAAACACCTAAATAGGAAATTCAAGTACAATATATTAGAAATATATAGATTAAGGGTCTGTTCTCTTTTGTTGAAATTCAGTTCAGTTCAGTTCAGCTCAGCTCCTAATTTCCTTCTCTTATAAAATGTTCATTTCAGTACAGTTCAGCTCAATTCAGTTCAGTTCAGTTCAATTCAGTTCAGTTCAGCTCAATTCAGTCAATGAGAACAGACCCTAATTTATATGACTATTTTCAAAATTATAAGAAATACTTTGATGTAAATTAAAAATTACACTACCTATAAATTAGCTGATATGATACTTTTTTCCCGAAAATAAGTATGACTTTTATTAATTCATACAAAAATTGGTTAAAAAAAATAAAAATATAAAAACATTAAAAAAATTTGTGAAATATTTATGTTTACCTGTTAATTCTTGCAGGAATATTCTCAGAAGACATGATCACCACTGGAATGTCTTTCAGATTTTTTGATTCCTGAAAAAAAAAAAGTAACAAATTATATACGAAGTAAATAAAGTACCTACATTATTTTTGCTAATTAGAAGGGAAAAAATAAAAAGATTTTCATTATAAAACAATAAAATTACGGCTTAAAATGCAATTATTAAATTATATATACCTTGATTTTCTTGAGCAGATCATAACCAGTAATCCCAGGCATGCAGTAATCAGTTATGATCAAATTAATCTCAATATCCTATATAAAAAAAAATTAATTAGAATAAATAAACATATATTTTAATAAACAAATTAAATAAAAATATATACAATAAAAGAATACATACATGATGATCATTGTTAGTCTCTTCTTGCAAACCCAGAAATTCCAGAGCTTTATTGCCTGAATCTACCACTGTCACTGCAACAAAAATTATAAACCAATATATAGTTAGTTAGTGATAAAAATAAAAATAAAATAAAATAATTAAAAAAAAAATAAAAACAAGTTTTCCTTTCTTTGAAAATTCTGTTTCTTATTAAATTTATGGTCGAGTAACTAGAGAAAATCATGTGTAGTTACTTAAAAATAAAAATAACACGTAACACGAACACGACAATACACGAAAAAAAAAAAAAAACCACATAATTACATACCTTCAAATGAAGATGATTTGAGGAGTCTTTCAATCAATTTTCGATCAATGATGCTATCATCAACCGCAAGAACATGAAATTGTGCATCCAAAGCCATTGTAATGAGATAAAGAAAAAACTTAGAATAAAAATTTTAAAAGTTTGAAAACACTAATTAAAACAAATAATTGGCAAATAGTTCATCTACTAGTGATGAGTATTTATAAAATTCCATTAGAAAATAAAAGATATATATATATATATATATATACATGTATAATGCATGATATGTAATCTCATAAATCTTAACAATTTGACGAAAATGATATCCATCAGACATTATATGATACGGTATCTTCAGAATCAACTTTGATTTTAGTGAAAAAAAATATATAAAAATTAAGAACAAGAATATCTTATGTTTATATGATTCAGTATATTATTATTATTATGTTATTATATAGTGTGATATATAAATGTAAAATTTATTGACCCTTGACTGAAGATTAAGCCAAAGGTTTTGTACTTAATATATTTGTATAATATAAAGTTATAGGAATATTATGTTAAGGGGTGATTTGGGTACCAATAAATTAGGGTAAGTTGAAGTGGGGTGCACTCCATTTGCACGTGCATGTTACAACTTACAATTATCCAACCTTTTTAAGAGAAAAAGGTGATGAAATAATTTCAACAATCCCTAAACAAGATCCTAAAATCGGATTTCCAAAGATTTGGGATTTTTTTTTTTTTTTTTATTTATTTTGGATTGGAAATTGAAGATAGCAAAAATCGAAGTGAGTGAATAAAATAATGAAATTTCGAATTCAGAATTTTATTTATTTATTTATATATTTATATTTTAAATATGAAATAGTAATAAATCATAAATTTAAGTTTTCACTATGTACTCAAATTCTATTACGGAGTATAATATATAATTTCTTTGAATTTACTCCAATTATTTTTCCTTATGTGTTATGTGGCACATGAAGTTTAAGGATTATATAGTTATATTGGATGCTTAGTTAGTGTATTTTGTTGGAAAAATTAATATTAGGATGTCAAATAAGATAAATTATATTGAGTAATTTGTAAATAAAAAAAAATGTATGAATGCCGAAAAAGATACCCCTCCATAGTCTCGTATGGAATCAATCACATAAAATAAGATAAAAAGAATATTTTGAATCTAACATCAAAGTACAAAATAACTCATAATTAGTTTACCTTATTTAAGTTTTTGATTTTTCTTTTGGGAAAGCACAAGTCATAATGCATAATTCAAGGAAGAGATTTCCTTACTTAGAATCATGTCATCAATTCACAACAAATTAATTCCAAAAAAATAATTTAAAAATAGAACATAGGTAGATCTTTTTAAAACGCCCAAAATAGTATATGGGACTAAGGCCCTATTCTCTTCACCTTTATTTTGCTGAATTGAAATTATTTTTACTGAACTGAAATTATTTTTGCTGAACTTAAATTATTTTTACTGAACTTAAATTAATTTACTGAACTGAAATTATTTTTACTGATTTTCTATTATAATTCTTCTTTAAAAAAACTGAATTTTACTGAACTGAAATTATTTTTACTGATTTTCTATTATAATTCTTCTTTAAAAAAAACTGAATTTTACTGAACTGAAATTATTTTTACTGAACTGAAATTAATTTTACTAAACTGAAATTAATTTTACTGAACTAAACTTATTTTTACTAAACTAAAATTATTTTTATTTAATATTATTTTTTAAGATGAATAGAACAGAGCCTAACATTATGAAATGGAGGGAGTATTGATAAACAATTTCAGAGCTTGTTTGGTTGCGACTTATTTGACATAAGCAATAGAAATTCATAGAAAATGCTTAGATTCCTTGTTGTTTGGTTAACATGACATTTGCAAAATGGAGATATTGCATGCAACTTCCTTAGAATTTTGAGTTCAACCTATCCTGGGAAGTTAGTTACCTATCAATCACAATTCACATGAAATAATGCAAATTTTCTCATGTTAACCAAATAAGTTTTGCAAATTCCTAGGAAATACATGCAAGAAGTTACTTTATATAAAATGTAAATTAACAAGGGAATTTAATTTCCAAGTTTTCAACGCAACCCAATAAGCACTCAGGGCCTGTTCACATTTATTGAACTGAGCTGAACTGAACTGAACTGAACTGATTAGAGCTGAACTAAACTGAACTGAATTGAATTGAGCTGAAATAAATATTTTATGAGAGAGGGAAATTAAGAGCTGAACTGAACTGAACTGATTGGAGCTGAACTGATTGGAGCTGAACTGAACTGAACTGAACTGATTGGAGCTGAACTGAACTGAAGTGAACTGAAATTAAGTAAATGTGAACAGACCCTAAATGGGTATTGAGGACCAAATGAAGGAAAGGGTAGCGCATCACTTTAGAAGTGGAAGTTTCTTCTTAAAAAAAAAAAGTGTTAGGCGCTTTCACTTCACCTTAAAAAAAATACTCCGTATTAAGTAAAAATAATTTTAAATCAGTAAAAATAACTTCAATTCAGTAAAAATAAGTTCAGTTCAGTAAAAATAAGTTCATTTAAGTAAAATTCAGTTATCTTAAAGAAGAATTATAATAGAAAATCAGTAAAAATAATTTCAGATTAGTAAAATCAATTTAAGTTCAGTAACAAATAATTTAAATTCAACAAATATAATTTTGTTTCAGTAAAAATAATTTTAGTTTAGCAAAAATAAGGTGAAGTGAACGGGGCCTTACTTGTAAAAAGACTACAAATAGTTGACGGTAATAGTCATATATGCTTACACCTACAAGCACTCATATCAGTCATGTACACACAATTGTTTTGGTAAGTAGTTATAGGTTAGTTAGGCTGGTACAATGCACGATTTTAACAATAATTTTTTTGTCTTATTTACGTGTAATACGCAATTACAGTATAAATAATTGAGTAAAATATAATAAATTGATGAATTAATAAAGAGTGAGGGATAGCTCAAGTGGTTAGAGCTTCCCTCCCGATTCCAAGAGATCTTGGAATCGATTCTCACCCCTGCCCTTGTGGCTCTCTAAACACCAAAAAAAATAGTGATGAAAACCCCAAATTCATACAATCTATATATACAAAATATACGGAGTAGGAGGAAAGAAAATGTTTAGAGAAAAATGAAATAGTACAACCATCTTTTTTTTACTCTATTAAAAATTGTGTAGTTAGTCAATTTAAATATAAAAAATCTTTTAAAAAAAATGTATAATTAATTTAACATTTTCAAAACTCTATTTATCTTTAAAAAAATAATGTCAAGTTTTAGCTAGAAAACTTTTTTATGAGATATTGACATGTGGACAGTAATGATATCAACTATAATTACTTTAGTTAAAGTCATATAGATAGATAGATAGATTAGGAAAATGACCCTACTAACAAGTCACCATACATGTTGATGCATAGTCTTTCAAAATAATTATATGTGTCCTAAATTATTAATAATTAAGAGAGTTAAACACTTTATAAGGTTAAAAGACTTCTCCTATTAGCATATGATTTTGGGATGAAATCTTGTGAAGTGGACTCTCTCTCTTGATGACAAATGCAACCCAGACTCGTATATAACACACCCAGTCTCATTGTTTGCATAGGCAGTGACGGAGCCAGAATTTTTTAGTGAGGGGGCAGGGCCAAGATTCATTTTAAGGGTAAATTTTAAATCACTTTAGGCTATCTTTATAATGAATGTATAATAATTTGTTTTTTTTTTGAAAAAATAGTAGTACATGAGGCATTATTTTGGGAAGATTTTATAGATCACGATTGGACCAACGGCTACCCAAATGTGGAATAAAGTACTATATATGGATATGATGAGTGATACAGCAAATAATAAATTTGATGTTGTTAGCTGTATTTCCGAATTTAAGTCACTAATTTCTTACAGAAAATAAATGATATAATCAATTAAAGGAGCAGGCGAATCAAAATGCATGGGTATATGCCCACATTTTCATGTATTCTGTTACTTATTGCCTTGCCCACATGTCTTGTATTATTCGAATCAACTCTAATTTGTCTCCATTTTCATGGATCTTATCCATTCTAATATACGATTTTTATGATTCTCTATCTTAGAGTTTATGGTCACTTGGACTCAATTTATGTTAGAGTACCCCATGTAATCAAATGTCAAGCCAATTGGGTTTTTTTTTTCTTTTTTTTGGGTGTTTAGAGAGCCCCAAGGGCGGGGGTGAGAATCGATCCCAGCATATCTTGGAACCGGGAGGGAAGCTCAAACCACTTGAACTATCCCTCCCTCTCAATGTCAAGCCAATTGTTAGTTGACATATTTTATTAATTGTAATACAAGTGTCTCCATATTATTTAAAAGCAATACGTTTATTTAAAATCCCACATGAATATGATTTATCGTAACTATAAATCACAAAAACTAATCAAAGTAGAATGTATGTCAATAGCTTAAAAATTCGAGTAAAGACTAAATACGGTCCCTAAACTATCGTATTTGTGCCGTTTTAATCCCTCTAAACTATTTTGTGCCCTTTTAGTCCCTCAACAACCTTCTTTAGTGTTTGTCAGTCAAAAGTTGAGGGACTTTGATGACTAAGCAAGAGTTTAGGGACCATGACTCTTTTTTTTTCTTAAGAATTTATTTAAAAAATGAATCTTTTAATTATTTTTTAAAAACCCAGCCTGCTCTTCTCATTCTCTCTCCTCTCTATCACCTCCACCTCCCTCCTCCCTCTTTCTCTCTAATCTCTGCCTCCCTCCTCCCTTCTCATTCTCTCTCCTTGGTTTTTGAAGTCCAGCGCCACCCACCCCCAGGGCTTTTGATCGGATTCGACCACTATCACTTAATGGTTTTTTAGGTCGAATTTAACCATATAAACCAAACGTTGAAGATTTCATAAGGTACGTAGAGGAAATTATTTTTTAATTTTTTGGGTAGTGATGGTGCTAGTGGTGCGTGTGGTGGGTGTGGCTGTGCGTGTGTGATGGTGGTGGTGGTGGTGGTGGTGCGTGGCTTAGGCTGGGTTTGTGGTGGCTGTAGAGTGTAGGCTTAGGCGGGTTTAGGGTTAGGGTGGGGATTTTTTTTTAATTATTTGGATAGTGTTGCTGCTGGTATGATTTTGGCGAAAAATAATTTTTTAATTATGATTTGTGGTGGCTTGCAGAATTGGCGAAAATGTTATGATTTTGCCCAATTTGTTGAATAGTTTGGGTTGAATTCATGATTTTGTGATAAATTAGGGGTTTTGATTAGTGGAGTGTGGCTGGTAGGTGGGGGAAAGGGAGTAGGTGTAGTCGCTGTCGCCGGCGCCGGCTTCCCGCAGGAGTAGGGGGAGGGTGGCTGGGCTTTTTTAAGGATGGCTGGTTTTTTATTATTAATTTTTAAACAAATAATTAAAAGATTCATTTTTTAATAAATTCTCAAGAAAAAAAAAATTTATAAAAAAAAATGAGTCATGGTCCCTCAACTTTTGCTGACTAGGCTAGATCCCTAATTTTCTAGCTGACAAACACCAAAGAAGGTGGTTGAGGGACTAAAAGGGCACAAAATAGTTTAGAGGGACTAAAACGGCACAAATACAATAGTTTAGGGATCGTATTTAGGGCCTGTTCATATTTACTTATTTTCAGTTCAGTTCAGCTCCAATCAGTTCAGTTCAGCTCTTAATTTCCCTCTCTCATAAAATATTCATTTCAACTTAGTTCAGTTCAGTTCAGTTCAATTCAGCTCCAATCAGTTCAGTTTAGTTCAGTTCAATTTAGTTCAGTTCAGTTCAGCTCTAATCAGTTCAGTTCAGTTTAGTTCAGTTCAGCTCAGTTCAGTATATATGAACAGGCCCTTAGTCTTTACTCTTAAAAATTCAAAACACGTCAACTTAATAAAACAAAAGTAAATATGCGTATTTATATAAATATTTTTTTTTCAGTAGTACCTAATACAGAGTAACTAATCTATTAACTATTACTAAAACAAAACATTGATGATGTCATCGATTTCTTAAAGTGCTTACGTGTCAAACTTTCATAAAAAAATTTCCCTCCAAATTTTACCTATGATGTCATCATTTTTTTTTTTTTTTTTGTGTCTTTTCTAACTAGAAACTAGGACCAATTAGGTATGAAATTTGAATTTGACATCAATATTGTTGTATATACTCCACACTACTTTTTGTGGGTATTCATAATACAACAGTATTAAATAGACATAGATATTAGTAGCTAATTATACACATTTTTTTTGAACAAATTAATACACATTTTTTTAAAAAAAATTTAATAGTAAATACACATTTATTTAGCTTCTACTCTAAACGTATAAGCTTAATGAGTTATACATTTATACAACATTAATATATTTAATATAACCATCATTTTAATATATTTTTAATAACATAGTAAATATTACATTATGATGCAGCATTTTATAATTTTTTTTTAAGTACATGTTATATATATATATCAAATTTTTTAAAAAAATAATAATTATATTGGAAAGTTATCAACAACAAAAGATAAATAATTATAGAAAAATTACTAATCAACCACCGTACAACGCACGGTTACTAATCTACTACTTAGTAAGTACTAAAATATGATAACATAGTTTGTTTGTTTGTTTTTTATTTTTTATTTTATTTTTGACAAACGTCAAACAGTATGTATTAGAAAGACCGAAACGCTGGCTCATGCGTAGGCTTACTTTGTGGTTGGACTTGTTGGACCATGTTTCTTTGGGCCAACATAGAGTATTGGTTTGTTATTCGTAAGATCTATTTTCTTTAATTAGTGAACACTAGACCCTAGTGTAGGTAGGACATCTACACCCCATCTAAACACGCCGTGAAGAGTACTATCCACACCCCCACTAACTTTCATTTTATCTCTCCTCACCCTTTTTTTACATTTTCTCTCTCCACACCCATTTTTCTACAAGTTTCTCTCTCATCAAAAACTTTAATTGCAAAATTGTTTTAAATTATCACAAAAAATCTTCAAGCACTATGAAATTCAATAAAACAAGGCATGAAATCTGAAAAAAAAAATGTTATTTTGTTTAAATTTGGAATGAAAAAGAGAGTAAACCCTAGGTTTTACTAATTTTTTGTTGTGATGTATTTCGAAAATGTAATCAAAACATCAACCATGAAAAATGTATATCAACGTAAGTGTTATACTATAATCTTAGTAATTTTTATTGAAAAACTAGTAAATTATATCATTACATTCTTCAGTTTTGTTTGTAAAGAAAAGGAAACTGTTTCAGAGAAGAAAAACAAAGATTATATTTCGCAGTTTTTTTTTTTTTTTGAATGTTCATTTTCATTTTGTTAAATGTTCATTTATATATTAGTATAACGTCATTCACATTTTAGTAAATATATATATGTTCATTTATATATTAGTACATAGTCATTTATGTAATAATATTCGTCCTTTTTCATAGTTTAGATTGGAATATTATTTTGATGAATGTTCACATTTATTTTGGTAGATATTTAATCATATATAAGTATATGATCATTCACAATTTCACATATAATTATACAATTATTCGAATTTTGATAAATATTCATATTTTAGTCATTCTCTTCAAATATTCACGTTCATTTCAATTTTGAATTTCAATATATGTTTTTTTTATATATATGGATATATGGTTAATCAAACATTAATAGATTCAAGAGTTTAATTATTAAGTGTATTTTTCATGTTCATCGATTGTTATCTTTCATATTTTCAAACTAATAAATGTTCAATTATATATTAATAGATATTCATTTCCATATTGAATTACGTAAATATGTTCATTTATGTATTAATAGGTTTTGATTTTCATATTAATAGATAGTCATTTCTACACTAATATATGTTCAATTCATTTATATATTAATACATGTTCATTTATATTGATAGATGTTCATTTCCATATCAATCATGTCAATTGTTAAACTCATCCATGTTCATATTCATATGAAAATTGGTTCATTCTAACACTTATTCTTGCTCAAATCTAATAATGTAATTTATATTTTTTTTGTCGGTTAGTTAAACAAAGAATCCTAGATATAATGAGTTAAACCACACAATGGCAAGGAAAAAAGTAAGACGGCAAAAATAAAGAAGGCATGGAATCGCCAAGCAATATGAACAAATAACACGTGCTTGAATTCTTCAAATTTGAATGATCGAGAAGTTTATATTTATTAATGCAAAGGAATAGGAAAAAAACACCTTAGCAATAAGATGAATATCTTCATCAAGTGATATATTGGATCTGATACTGCTTTTACTGTACATTATTAGTTATTACACATCTTAACTATTGAATGTGTAATAAGATGAAAATTAACATATATCAACCCCCCCTCTTTACATAGTATACGTTTTGTATGCTTATTAATTTCAAAAGATAAATTAATTTTTATTATATTTAAATGTTAATTAACATATTGATAAATGTTCATTTTCATTCTTATTCATGATCATTTTATTTTTAACAAGTAAATGCATTGATTTTAAAATGAAAATGTACATATACTTAAAAGTTCATTTCTATACTACTAATTAAAGCACTCAATTACATCATGAAGTGGTTATTTTTACAAATTTAATAAGGATTTTCAATAAGAGTGTGTGCTACATTGTAGATGTTAGGGAAATGAGACTTACATTACAATAAGGAGTGCGTGCTACCTTCAAATTTTCAATAACAAGTACAAAAATTATAAATTTTATACATTTTTCATCTATAATAATGCTTCTTAATTAAATGTTCAATTATAAATAATTGTATGTTCATTTACAACTATTAAATAAATATTTTCGTTTTTAAAATATTATATGTCCAATCATAAATAAGTGTATATTCATTCACAAATATATAATTGTATATTTATTTACAAATATTAAATAAACATATTCCTTTTTGAAATATTATATGTTTAATTATAAATAATTGTATGTTCATTTACAACCATTAAATAAATATGTTCATTTTGGAAATATTACATTTTATTGTTCTATTATAAATAATTGTATATTCATTTACAGCTATTAAATAAATATGTTCATTTTAAAAATATTATATGTTCAATTATAAATTTATACGAGTCTGCTTATAAAAAAAATTTTAAAATTATAAATTTCTCATTAAAATCATAAGCAAGTTTTATCAGTGGTGGTTTAAACTTCATTCTTTACCATTTTCTTTCTCCTTCTCAATCATTTTCATTTGTCTCCTTTAACCCAACCTCAACTCCAACCAAAAGAACCAATCGCCGCTACCACAAAATATCGACCACCGTCGCTGCCACAAAATATAGACTACCACCTCTGCCACAAAAATCTATGTTATCTCGCCTTCATCGCAGCCACCACAATATAACAACAAATTTGCATTTTGCCTGTGAATTATAATTACTGCGATTAGGATCAAAATCATAAAGCAAAGATTAAAAGCTAAAGAAAAAAAAATCATAAAAAATCAAAGATAAGAACATAATGTCTCACATTGATGAACAATTGAAACTACAATTTCAATTCTAGATAGAAACACAACTTCATAATCATAATCAAAATCGGAAATCAAAGTATTATCTGTTAAAGCAACACAACTAAAAGAATTGAAATGAGAGAAAAAAAATAGTTGATTAATAATGACGATAAAATCAAAGAAATTAGGAGAAAAAATGTTAGGAGAGAGAAAATGGGAAAATTAATTGAAAGAGAAAGAAATTCAGGCTTTAAAATCATATGTAACAGAAAAAGAAGTAAAAAAAAAGGAAAAAAAAAATTATAAGCAGTTTTTTTTTTTTTTTTTTGAATAGCAAAAATATTTCATTAATTAAAAGTCATACGACATCTACAATAGAGATTCGACGTTAACAGATACATAAGGTATTGAAT
Source organism: Chenopodium quinoa (assembly GCF_001683475.1). NCBI lineage: Eukaryota > Viridiplantae > Streptophyta > Magnoliopsida > Caryophyllales > Amaranthaceae > Chenopodium > Chenopodium quinoa. The sequence goes on from NW_018742441.1 coordinate 46,103, forward strand.
CAAATAAAATTTCCCTTCATAAAAACTACGATCGTCGAGTAGATCTTGCACTGCGGAGCATCTCCCGCTTATATCGCTGAAAATTACAGCCTTGTTGGAGAGACAATCTAACGATCCTTTGTAGCCGTGAGGATGATTTCCTTCTGATTCATCTGTTCGTATTCGAAAACTTGATAACTTTTTCACCAACGAAATAATTTCACGACAATCCATTAGATCTGCTACCATGGATTCAAAACTAAGAAATTTCTCCCTCGAAAAGAGGAGATAACCTTGTCTTTCGAAGGAGGTCGAAAAACCCTTGTCTTTCGAAGGAGATCGGAAACCCTTTCTTTCGAGGGAGAAAAGTTCCTCCCAAAAGGAGGAAGTATTATTATAAACCTAAAAAAACAATAAAGAAACAATGATTGGGGCTTTCCACCGATTAAAATCGATGGAAGCCCCTTCAAAATTCAACAATGGAGGCTAGGGTTTTGGAGAGAGAAAGGAGGAGAGAGAAATTATAAGCAGTTTAAAATGACATAAATTTGATTGTTAAGGAAAGGATGTAGTGCGATGAAGTGTAGGGAGATATGGTGGGAAGGGGGGTGTAAGCAGTTGTACCTACAAGGGGGTGTAGGATAAAATTTGTATTTTTTCTTGAAAAACCAAATATTGGGTGCGGGCCGCACCCAATGTTTCGTCAGTCGAGCCTCGAGAAAGTATCAAATCATTGTTATCTTCTTGTGATGAAGAACAAGTTTCAACCCGATGACAAGTTGGTAGTGGTTACGGCGAAGGAGAGGAGCAAGGTCATCCATGGCGGAAGAGAGATAAAGCTTGAGATTCTCGGTTTTTTTTTTTAAAAAGCCCAAAAATCGAATTGGGTTTTCTTATGTGATGTATAATTGTTGAAATTGATTGTCCCATATGATCGTTGTATGTTGAATTGTAAGTATTTTGATAACACATGCATGTATTTTGGTTGAGAAAGTTATGTTATACTCATGACCTTTAGAACAAGCACTTCAATGGAGTTTCACCATTGTTATACATTTTATCAAAAAAAATTATACATATCCTCAAACAAGTTATACATATAAATTGGTTGGATGATATTATATATTGGCTATATGATATCATGGCTCAATAATATCCTCTATTAACTATATGATATAATTTATGATTGTGTCTATGATATCCTTTTATTGGTTGGATGATATCCTCTATTGGTTATATGATATTAATATAACAATATCATATAACCAATAGAGGATATCATCCAGCCAATAGAGGATATCATCCAGCCAATAAAGGATATTATATAGTCTATAAATGATATTATATAGCCAATAAAAGATATCATCCAGCAAAATAGAGAATATCATCCAGTCAATGGAGGATATCATCCCGTCAATAGAAATATCATCCAGTCAATAGAGGATATCATACAGCCAGTAGAAATATCATCCAACCAATAAAGGATATTATAGACAATAAAGGATATCATCCAATTAGTAGTAGATATCATCCAACCAATAGAGGATATCATCCCGCCAATTGAGGATATAAAAAATTTGCATTTTGTCAGTCCGAACTGACACAATACCTTATCTTCTTGAAATTATAATTCCTTTTATCATTTAATCAATGATTCATTCACTTCTTCATGGAAGAGAGAGATAATAGAGAGCTAGTGATTTTTTGCTTTCCATCTTTAAAATTACTTTTACGTCCTTATGGTTCACTAAAAATTAATAATGTAATTACAAAAGGTGGGCTTATAAGGCCCAACTCTATGTCCATGGAAGGAGCTCAATCCGCTTAATGAATAGTGTTAAAAGTTGACTTTTAGAATGGGTCAAAAATATGATAGGTTAATTTATATTTCGGATTTGATTAGCATGTATAATTATTTTTTAGGTTGCACAACCTAAAATAGGAATATATTGGGATGCATTTGATTACCAATTATCCACCTCAAACTGGAAAGTATTCAGCTAACATCAAACCGACATTAAGGACCTTTGTTGGACCAAACTTTAGTGACTTTGCATTTTTTTTTTTTTTAATTCAATTGCTACTAAATATGTTTAATATTGCTACCCACCACCTATTGTAGATGGGTGCTACTAAATATTAGAATAACTTCTTTTTTTTTTGAAAGAAGAACGAGTATATTAGGATAACCAATTGTTTAGTACTTGCGTTTATTGGTGGTAAGTTTAACAAAAAAAAAAAATTACAAAGGGTAATTTAAAACTTAAGAACGTATGATTAAATAAAAAATTAAGAACGTAAACCTACTTGTCCTCAATTTTCTGCTCTCTCTCTCTCTCGGTTTCTCATTGAAGCGTGCTCCACGTTCTTTATTGAGGCGACTCAGAAACCCCAGCAGTTTCTGAGGTAAGATGATGTTTCTTTTTTGTATTCATCAAATATCAATTTAACAATGTAGGTTTTATTGTTAATTTTATTGTTAGTGTACTCAATTTAGGGTTATTCTATTGCTGATTATTGAACTTGATTGATTCTTGAACTAGTGTTTATAATATAATAATACGAAGGTTATGAAGATTATAACTAGCGATTTTGTTGCTAGATAAGAATACTATGTGATTTTTTTAGTCTGATTTGATAATTGAATCAACTTTGCCTTTAATCTTAGGATGGAACTATGAAATTGGGCCTTTTCAACCTAAAATCATGTGATTTTTTGAACCTAATCTGATAATTGAATCAAGTTTGGTTGCTAAATTGTTGCAGAACCCTTTAATGTTAGAATGAAACTATTATATCAGAACTTTTTTTTTTTTTTTTTTTTACCTAAAATCATGTAATTTTTGGAGCCAAATTTGATAATTGCATCGGTTGCTAATGTGTTGTTGAACCCTTTAACGCTAGAATGGAACTATGATACTGGACCTTTTCTCCTGGGCGGCTGCCCCTCCTGCCCTGGCTCGGGAACGGGCCCGAGCCATGAAATTAAGCTTATGTGAATTTAGGGTCATTCACAAGTTGTAAAACATAATTTTGAAATCTTTACTTTGAGTTTAATTGGTATTAAGTCGTTAAAGGGAAAGAAAAGCTCGATTCAATCTTGACCCGAGCTTAAGCTTATGTGTTCGTGCATTATTTTCTTGAATTAGTTTGATGTCGCGAATGATTGTTTTATCAAAAAATTATTTTGATTACAAAGAGCAATTTATCAAAAAAATTATTTTGTTTCGCCAAGGTATATTGATAGATGAATTAGTGATGAATATTCTAAGCAGTGATGCTCGGTTTTCTTGTTTCAAAATGGATGTGATACTACTGATATAGTGATGTCCAGATATTTGTCCAATTTTACATTTGTGAGTTTGGAACTATGCAGGAATGGGCGTTGTAGGGTCAGTTATAAGGTTATCTCAGGGCATATTGTTGCTTGCAAATGCAGTGGCGGTATTAAATGAAGACCGTTTTCTTGCTCCAAGAGGATGGAGCTATGCAGATTCAGTTGAATCGGCGAACACATTAAAGAAGCGATTTACACGTCTTGCTTTCAGCCTTCAGTGTTTTCGATGGATTCTAATACTTCTCAACATTGCCTGCATTGGTTACAAGCTTATCTATGGATGATATCACTTGGCAAATAATCATCTCATTCTAACAAGACTCGGGATACTCTCCTTTATGCAGTTGCTCTAATTTTGGCTGAACTTTAGATTACCCAGGATGTAGTTAACAAACACGCAAATGTTCATAGTAGTTATTTGTTCAGGTATGACTTGTTTTTGAATAGAAAGTGAAAAGGTTTATGTATTGATCCGATCTTTTTAGATTGAAATAGGTTGCGGAATCTACAAGAAATTATACAAAGTATTTTATCATAGTAGTAGTTCAGAAATATAGATGTTAGTATTGAACTGTGTTAAAACATCAAAACAAATACTAGTATTAAGAGTTGCCTTCCCATATCATATTGTGTTGAAACATATTCTTGGACAACAAATTTTGAACAATATATGATCTGGGTTAGCTGTTACAAAAACTAGTTAATTGGAATCACAACGTTGCTGTCAATAATCCATCAGCAGTACTATGCAGCAGAACAAGTATCGCAGCCTCAAGAATGTGATGGAGACAATGGTAAGAACAATGGAGCTCGGAAACTTGATTCAATCTTCAACATTAGATGTACAATTCGAATATGATTTGGCTAATGAATATACAAGAATAGCATCCCATATTCGAAACTGACAGCCTACTCTCGAGTATATACAATTTCTACCTTCTAACATTAAGATGAGCAACTCTGAACTCCCTCTAGAAAAGAAGAAAGAGGAAGGAAAGCACACTTTGTTATGAGCAAAAATGAAAAGGGCAAATGACAAGGATTAAGCATGGTCGACCAATTGCTCTACTAATATAAAATTTCTAAATCTAAATTTGTTACCACAAACCGTTCCTGAAGCTTTAATCCTTGTTTTCATAGGATATATGATCTGCCAATTTTCAGCCATATGGGGTCAAGGTTAAGCGGAGCTTTCCTCTATATCAATGTGCTATGCCTTCCCTTCCAATGCCAATACCAGCCTTGTCAACCATGGGAACATCATACTGCTGATATATTCGAGCTCGGTTAGCAGCCCACCATTGCTCTGCTTCCTTTTCACTAAACCTCTTTCGACTGCGTTACAGCAAGGAAAAATAGCTTTGTAAATTAGGGGAAAGAAAACTCACAGAATATAAAATAAACAGGTTGGAACTTTCAACGAGCCTAAGATGATTAAATTGAAGCACTGTATTTTTTTGTCTATTGATTACTGCACATTAAATTTTCAGACAGTGTAATTAATCTGGAAGCATTAAACGTAACACTAAGGTAGCGAAACAAATGGTTGGAAGATGTCTGCAACAAATGAGCACTGCAAGTATAGAACCTAGCCTTCTTGTTAATACCTAAATATTTACTAGAGAGCTCCACAAACAAAAACAAACACTCTAAGAACCTTTATAATCAGAGTTGATCAACATTACTGTTCATTGTAGCAAGCCAGCAGATATCAGGTCAACACAAGTGAAATTCATAATGCATGCGCGCGCGCGCACACACACAGAGATGGTGCAACAGAAGGAAGTTTTATGATAATACCAATCAGACAGCAAAATAAGTTTATTTGTACAATTGTACATTAAGTGCATATATACCTAACACTGGATTAACTTAGATTCTTAATCAAGAAAATTAGCTGTTCCACATATAAGAATATTTCGATCAACAAATTACCTGAAGCGGACGCGTTTTAAATCTTTAATACCGTCAGGCATTGACACAAGGGTGATGTACACACCAGGCTCATCTTGCTCAACCCATTCAGATCCATAATTCGCTTCGCTATCAGATGTTCTGTTCTTATTTTTGCATGAAGCCTCTAACTGACCTGTTACAAGGTTATTTGAGGCACGACTGCTGGGAGTAGTCGATCCATTTGAAGAATCATGACGATTTGACCAATTCAAACCAATTTCATGTACAGCTACTGGACTGTTAAGTCGATCCATTACATTAGAAACATCATTTGACAGATTTGGCCCTGGGGAACCTGGTACAGACGCCTTGCTGTTTCTTACTGCTCCAAGAGGCAACCTCTCAGCCATTTCCTTCAACTAAAACCAGAGAAAAGCAAAATTGATCAAAATAGAATAAATAAACCAGAGAAAGCAAAAAATGATCAGAGTAGTAGTATAAATAATCCTACAACCCCCCCCCCCCAAAAAAAAAAATTTTTTTTTTTTTTTTGATTGGGGGGGTGTTACAAATTATGATATGAATAGGACGGGAAATGATAATTTCTCATCTCACTAGTTTTACTTATATACAGTAATTCCAGCGTCTAATCTGGCTTGTCTTGCTTTTGCATTTTCTGTTTTGATCATACAGACCTCATCAGCTGGGCTCATCAAACTGAGGCATTATTTGTACTTAACTCTCCTGTCAAATCTTGAGCCAAACTATAGATAATCCTTTGTAATTGATGAAATATTAATTAGCCACATAATCTTAAACAGAAGAAGCACTAAATAGACACTCCCCTCCACATCTATTTAAGTGCATCACTAGATTGTGGAGAAAGTTTTATGCAAGTAAACTAAAGTGAGTATTTTTAATGGGTAAGTGGGTGAAGTTGAGAATTATATATGTTAATAAAAGATGAGTGGGAGAGTGTTATATTAAAAAATGATAATGTGAGTATGTGCAGGGACCATCGGAAGAAAGAGAAATGATAAAGAATACAAGTGGGGTAGTGGGAGGTAAGAGACATAATAAATACAGAGAGATTTATCCACATATAAGAAAGTGATGTACTTATATAGGTACGGTCATTTTTAGGTTATAACTGATGCACTTGTCGGGTAACGGACGGAGTAGCACTGTTTATTTTAGATTATTATCATCTGCAGAATATTAATGGTCCAATATAGTCAGTAAAAAGCCCAGCATCAAAGGTACGGTGCTGGTTTAGATGTAATAGTTCTAAGCTGTTACTTGAGATTCCAGCATGAACCCCCCGTAGAACCATCAACCGATAAAGGGCAGCTGATGGTGTATAATTCAACCCTATCAATTAATTGCATACATATATGATCAAGTACATGAATAATCTGACAACAACAATGACATTAACTTACTGGGATACAGAAGGAGTAGCACTGTTTATTTTAGATTATTATCAATTATTCGGAAACTTTGCATTATATAAATTGAAGATGTTGCTAAATTTATAAACATCCATCAATCAATAACCATGTCAGAAAACATATATCATATTTTTATGCACTATGAGTAATAGAAAAAGGCAGCTGTTTTTTCTTAGATAGATAGATAATGTATAAATTGCATTTTTGCATTTAGATGGTATAATCCTTACTTGTGCTGTAAGTGACTTGATTACTTCCTTTGCAGCTTTGCACTTTGCAGTCTCTTCTCCTGCTATTGCTATAGCTTCCGTCAACTGTTCTGAAGTTTTCTCCAGCTCAACATCTTGAAGTTGTGTTTTCCGTGTAAGTTCTTCAACCTGCATTATGAATCAGAAAAGGTGATTAAAAAATGCAACATTTTATATTAGAATATGATTGCATTGCTGCAATATTCTCCTTTGTTTCAAAATAGTTGCACCATTTTGACCTACACATTTGCCAATGCAAGACTTTGACCCTTTATATATGAAATCATCGGTAAATAGAAATTAGACACGTTGAAAATATACGGACAAACCCTATGTTTTCAATCGCAATGTTGGGGACTTCACACTTGCAATGCAAATTCTATTAAAATCTTAAATTATACATTAGTACAACTTATAAGGTAATATTTTGAAAGTATATATCGAAACGAATTTAATAAGATCCCACATGACTACATTATTTCAGACGTATAAATCATAAAAGACGATAAAAAAGAGTGTAAAATTCCAAATACTGCATTAAAAAAGAACATAGGAAATATATATTAGTAGAAAAATTGGACAAAGTTAGACAAGTGAATTCTGGCAAATGTCAAAATGGATGCAATCAGTACACAAAAAAAAAAAAAAAAAAAATTGTCACAAGAGAGACCCAGAGTCATCTCAACATAAATCCTTAAGATGAAAGAGCATACCATCCACATTGAAAGAATATCTCAAGATATCCAAAAAAAAAAAAGTTTCCCAAGATAAGTGGGAAAACTATCGAATTCCAAGTAGCAAAAAATGTAGTCATTTATGCAAACCTAAGGTCATTCTTTGTAAACTACAAAAATCCACATAATTCCCCAAGAAGCACCTCCAAAGAGGTTCAAACTCATTCCTCCTACAAGTCAACACAATAATCTGGAAATGACCAAGATAACAATAGGGCAAAGCAGCCTAAGCTTTCTTCATTCACCAGAACATCTGTGCAACTATTAGAAGGGTGTGCTTCCGACCAAAACAACGGGCTCCTTTGCTGGATCTTTATCTATCAACTAAGGGGATAAGGTTCTGTAGGAAACCACCAAAAGAACTCCCAACACCAAATAGCTAATCATTAAAACCAAAGATCCCAAACTTGGGCCCCTTAAAGAGGCCTATAAACCAAGTTGCATCTAGGTCACCTAATTTTCCTACAACACAGCCACATCAAGTTGTAGGTTCCACAGACTACAATACAAGTTCCAGAGTCCCAATACTTTCAAGGATGCAATCTGGTGCTCTCCGAATAGCTAATACCTCTGACATACTAGATATTGAAAATGTAAAAAGAAAAAAGTCAAAAATATAACGATAGGAGAAATTCATTGTGAGATAAGAGTAAATGTTACTTCATATAAGCTAGATTTTTTAACAGAAAATACAACATCTGGCATTCAGAGTCTCAACTCACAACAGAGAAAGAGGAAGAGAAAAGGCTCAGGAATACATTCCCCTTGGAAAATTATTTGTGTACAGCAAAGATTTATATAAGTTGACCTTCCCATAGTAAAGTAAATAAAACTTTTTACCAATTTTTACAATAAACTTTGTATCTAACAAAATGGGCATGTAATACTCAAACCAAATTTCTCATGACACGTGTATTGCATGCCTATGCTATGTTTAAAGGGGCAGGGGGGGGGGGGGAGATTCATTTTAGTTGGGAAACTACATTCTCTCAAAGGTCATTTGACCTTAAAAGGGGCAAAGAAAAAAGAAATGGCCTGCATCGGCTGCATGCTGAAGAATCATAACAGCAGTTTAAGTGAGAATTAATAATCACGTGTACCTGAGCTCTAAGTTTCAGAACTTCTTGACTGAGATGATCATTGGTCCTCTTAGCATCATCCAAAACTTTGTTTGGTGAAGAAAGTACTACCATAGTTGGACTTGGTGTCGCAGCTCGAGGAGGGCTAGAACGTCTTGATGTTGGTGAAGTTGCTCGAGAAACTATGCGTGACCCAGGAAGAGAGGCAGAAAAAAATTTCTTTGATGACCCAGATTTGGAAGTGCTAAGTGCACCCCAATGAGTGAATCCATTTGGAAGGGGGGACACACGACTGCTGTTGAATTCTAATTTCTTGTTTCTCTTGAAAGACACACTTTCTGTTTCCTTGAAGGAGTCCATTGGAGAATACTTACCTAGCGGCACAAGGGCCTGTGGACCATTTTTGTCCTCATTGTCAAAGTTCTGGTTACCTCGCTGATTCATACTTCCTCTCCTACTCAAAGAAGAGATAGAAGATGAGTCATTTTCTATAGATTTCCTTAGTTTTCCAAAGCAATTATCACAGACACGATAAGGTTTATTAGGATTAGGTGCCATTGAAGCCTTAAGGGACTTTCTGCTGCTGCATGAGTGACAAAACACAAGGCCACAATTGTAGCAGTTGTGTCTTTTTTTCTTGAAATTGAAAGCTACTCGGCATCCAGAGCACAGAGACTGATCAACACCTGATACCCACTTGTGAAGACAAACAGCTGCAGTAAAATTTGTTCCACATGCAATACTTTTGACTTGTTTGTCTTTCAATGCTTCAACTAATGTCGGGCTATTTTTGTCATCTGTGTCCCCATGACCTAATCTACCATTTGCGCCCTTTCCCCAGGTGTAAACTTCAGTTCTTGAAGTTAAAGCAGCAACATGATAAGCCCCACAAGAGATCTCCTCGACAAAGCTTTTTACAAGCTTTCCATCTACTCGAACAGGTAGCTTCCCGTCTGCTTGAGGATTTCCTAATTGACCATAGACAGGGCTACCCATTGTGTAAACCTGGCCAGTGGTTGTAAGTGCGACAGTCAAGCTATGGCCGCAGGCAACCTGACAAAAATTGGGATCAACCAGGGCTGCAACACAGGTAGGCACAAGTTTTGCTTCCTTATCCCCATGTCCAAGGCGACCCTTATCCCCATCACCCCAAGTGAACAATTTGCCTGAGGAGCAATTGCTTGAACTTGAATTTCCCACCATAACTTCAACAACTGCAGCAGTATGCCACACACCACAAGCTGCACGTACCGTTCGCAAGCCCTTTAGAGATTCAACTTCTCTTGGAGCAGAAAAACTTTTACGATCCCCATGGCCAAGGACACCGAAGGTTCCATCACCAAAAGTGAACAGCTGTCCAGCTGAGGTTACGATGGCAGTATGCCAAGGTCCACAGGAAATTGAAGAGACATGTATGCCTTCCAATGGTCCAATCAACCTCTTCGGGATCCAATGACTCATTTCATCACCTTGTCCAGAAAGACCAAAACTGTATTTTCTGCCACCCCATATGTACAAATCACCAGAAAGTGATACAGCACAGGAATGATTTTCTCCACAAGCGACAAGTTCAACATTGGTGCTCTTAAGAGCATCGACAAGCTTTGGATGTGAGACATCAGAATCCACACCATGACCAAGTCTGCCTCCTGATTCTTCTCCCCATGTGAAAACTTCTCCTTGTTTTGTCACCAAGGCAGCATGCCTTCCACCGCATGCTATATTCTGAACATCAAGAAGTACAGCCGAGTCCAATGTTTTAGGCCTACATGAGTCCAACTTCACACCCAAAGAACTTTCAATTCTATAGGCTCCACCACCAAGAATACCATCTCCGGAGCCTTCCCCCAAATGTAAACATCTCCTAGAGCATCACCATCATCATGACCAGAGCCATGGCTCGATGAGCTAACAGCACTTGAAAGACTCACACGAAAAGTATCAGCACCATTACATTTGCTGCGTCCATTTAAGCCATCAAAACCTCCAGAAGAAAAGGAATGGACAGAGCTAGATGCCGATTCTGGGGGCATAAAACTTTTTGCAGGTACTGTATACAAAATTGCATCTGACAGTGCAGTCTCCAAGCCATTTTTTTTGAGGACTCTCGTAGGGATAAAGGGGATCCAATCCATCCTGATAAATAAATAACAAAAAAAAAAAAAAAAAAAAAAAAAAACGGATCTCGTTATTATCACCAGATAGTCAAAATTCAATTAGGTGATCAGCAATTAGGAAACTGCAAAAGACCACCTTTTGTGAACCATCACCACTACCAAAGGGAGAACTTAAGGGAGAACTCCTCTGGGTTTGAACTTTTGGACTATTTGCTTCAGACGAAAGTCCACTTCTTGGATCTACTCTTGGTCTTCGATGATAACGTGATATTAGTGCTTTTAGGCCAGTAAACCAGACTTCAGCTTCATCTTTATCCTTACAAATCTGCAAATGAACATACCATATTTTTTATTCTTTGTTCTTCAACCTACATAAAAGGTAAGAGGAAGCCGGAACCAGCCTCCTCAACTAGAGGCTATGACAACAGTGCATGGTCCCAGAAGAGTGGAATAGAGCTGATGCCAGTGGTGCCACCATACCAACTCTTCAAGCAGCCAGCAAAATACATCAAAAAATCAACGCAGTATTGCAGATAGAAAGATGCAGATTAGAGATAGAACCATTCCATCCATATAGTAGAACAGATCAAAGGCCCGTAACAACTCTAACAGGTACCATAGACACCTGGATGCAACTAGTCACAACTTAACTGCTTTATTTTTCTACCTTACGTTACAAAAAAAACATTTGGGTAAATCAGACCAAATACAGATGAAACTCCTAAACACAGTTGGGTTTCTCCTTTAACCATCCCAGCTTCTTGTCTTAAATTTTAACGACGGAAAATAACTTTGTGCAAGATGCAGAAATTAAGTACCCATTAAAGTTATTTGATCCACAACTTCATCCTGGAAGAACCTTGTGATGACTACTGATGTCCAGCATCAATATTTCTCAATATTAAGCTGCTGAAAATCCTACATGCCCAAATTTCTGGAAAGCACTCCAAAAAATATTGGAGTTTGAGTTTCAACATATCTTGATTTTTCACAGTACATTTACAATGTTAAGGCACGAAAAAAGGTGGAGGGGGAAGAAAGGTAGCCCCTACCAGGCTGTGAAGGGGTAAAAAAAATTGTTTATATAACTTGGTTTAGATCAATGTGTGGCATGTTCAAAGAGTAGAAATAAAGCAGGATTTTCCAGAGGTCCCGGGTTATAGGATCAGAAGATTATTTATGTTTTTGTTTGCTTCTCTCTTCCCAAGCTCTCTTTTAATGTTCCCCTTCCCCACCACAACCACCCCCCCCCCCCAAATTAAAAATAAAAAATGTATAGGTTTCTTTATTAGTTACCAAGTTACATAGGATAGATTATTTATGTTTATGTTTGCTTCTCTCTTCCCAATCTCTCTTTTAATGTTCCCTTTCCTCACCACACCCCCCCCCCCAAAAAAAAAAAAAAAAATAAATAAATAAAAAATAAATTAAAAATAAAATAAAAAAAAATTATTGGTTTCTTTATTAATTACCAAGTTACATAGGATTGACAGGCAGATTGAATTAGACAAATGTATATGACCACTCAAGGAGTTCAGTAATTTGGTTGCTTTCATCTAAAACAAAAGGTCAAAGACAGAATTAATGGAGATAACTCACCACATCCAAAGAACGATCACTGTATATAAGAGAAAATGACTGATATTCCTTCTCAGGTCGAGGATATCTCTGAAAAATAGGCTGCATAACAGAGCTTTTATCAGTATAAGCTTAAATCTGTAATATATTCATGAAATAATCAATACATGTGTCTTGTCTTGACATCCAGCCAAGTAAAAATTATAGATGGTGGTAAGGGAGGATAGAAAACCTCCCAAATCGCAAGATAAAGTGTGATATATAGTCTGACATACTGTTAACCCAGCACACTGTTTTCCAGTAAGCAAGCAAGAATAGGGGGGAATAAAAACTCTACACCTATTGGTTGAAAGATGCATAAGTATTAAATATTGATGCTGAAAACTCCCTCAAACCCTTCTCCTTTCCTTTTCCTAACACCAATGTGTTTATGAGCATAAAATTTTTTGGACAATACTTTACAGAAGCTAGATACAAATACGCAACAATATCTCTACAAAGCATGAATCCAAGTAAGTGTCCAGGGCTGGGACAATAAAGCAGATTGCAGATAACACAATAACATCGGTAATATCTTCAGCAATTAGAAACGACTTAGCCACTTACGTATTATTCAAATTTGAGAGTCAGTTCATCCTAAAGTTCAATGATCTATCACAAATTAGCTTTAACCCACCCCATTTTACACAGTATCCATTTATTTGTGCTTGAGGTATTCCGTAAAAGTCAATGGCATATATACATGAGAAACTTTTTTAGAATGAAGCAATACTGCACTAGTTAAAAAAAATGTACTACCTTGAGGTTAACCAGTACCACTAAAGCATTGATAATTTGCAAACAACAGCACAAAGTAGGCCATAACATTCAAGATGATGACAAGGTGACAAATTGCTTACTGTGCGCTGTCCAGGAATTATTCTGGATACATGACTGAGCTTTAGATGTTTCTCCTCATTCCCAGAGTACCATACTAGAACAGATTCATCCTGAAATATACAAGATTATAAATCATGTAACAACAGCATTAGACATACAAAAGATTCATCTTTCTACAGCTCAAAATCAGGATAGCATTTAATTTGAAAGGTAAAACACGTGAGAAATGTATATTATTTTGTTGTATAAGGATTTAGGTTAAAGGAGAAACTGTATGAGAACAGATATATTAGTCATAAGGATTAAATGTACTGATGAATTTTACATTTTGCCTTCTTCTACAAAAGTTACACAATGCTCTTTACTATTCTTCAGTTCACCGACAAATGCAACACAAATCAATTGATGAGGGAAACAAAAAGAAAGAAATTAAATCATATAACAGAACGATTACCCATGTTACTGAGCTACACAATCCACAAAAGACAGATCATGTAAAGATTAAAAATGACTATGAAGATAACATATTTTCCAAAAAGTACAGCAGCATTCGTGCACAAAAGGAGGATTAGAGAAAACACCATCAGGACCTTCAGGCCTCAGCAAATAATTTTAAATCACAAGGACTTTCAATTAATTGAACCATTGAAATTTTCAAGCACAAAATTCTACTTTCACACATGAAATGCTTAATCTATAAGATATGGAAGCTCTTGTAGAAATCATTGCAACATTTCTCACTGGTGTTTATACGACTATTTATTCACATGGGAGATGCAGCTGCACCAAACAATGCCAAAAATGAGAAATTGGGGGAAAGGTAGTGCAGGGAATATAATAGAGCCTAAATCTTAACCTTTGCAGCATCTTGAATTGACACTTTATGTTATATGTTAATTAATAATAGATTTTAGTGATTAAATCATGTCCACGTGTATAAGGAAAAGCATTCCCTTCAAAAAAAAAAAAAGAAATATTCTTCTATAATGTAATGACATCAGTACCACTAGTATTTCAGTGAATGTAAGGATTAGTGGAAGCAAAACCAACAATAAATAAGATATGAACAATCAAAAGTGCGAACAAGTACACAACAATGCAATTTTACATGAAAAAAGCCTCCCCTTGCCAAAAGAGAGGAAAAACCATCAACTTTTGAGGAGTAACTCCCTTTAGGGACCTCTCACAGCTCGCCCACAATTACAATTCCCTATCTCATGGTATTTGTAATTCACACCGATTTTAGAGTAAAATTGTTTTCTTCTAGATAGGCACACAAGAAAAAGATCTCCAATCCCTCTTTAGTCTTTAATTAGAGGATGGAAATCCTAGACCATTAATCAACTTTGGAAACTATTCCAGCATCTAAAAATATCTAGTATAATATATATATTAGAACATAAAACTGTATCCTAATCAATTTATTATAAGGAAATCATCTAGTTCCCAATGCAATCAGAACTGAGAAATTTGCAACTTGCAAGCATACCACAAAACCGCAAAGTAAAACACATCATGAAGCCAGTAGCATCTGCACTGACATGCAGAAACTTGCACCAAACATGCGGGCCTTCAAATCACAAGCAGTAGCTCTTGTTTGCCTCAAGAAGCCTTCACAAGGACTAGCCATTTTGTGCGCAGATGTGTAACTCATGTTTGTCAAATATTATCAATTACCTACAATCTCTATCATGACTCTTAACTACAAAGTAAAAATTCAAACCCACTATGTGTCCCAATTCCCCATCTTCCCGAGCTTGTCAGTTGTCACAGTGTTGGGCTTACCTTAGTTAACAGGGGAAGTATCCATCAAAAGGTTTAACGTTTAAGGCTACTAATGTTGATTCTGCATTTACATGCTCAGAAGTAAAAGGAAGGGCACTCCATAAAGTATAAGCAGCAATTTGTGAATCGAGATTTCCATTACCACCACCAGAATTACAGGAAAGTATTCATCAAAAGGCCCAAGGCCATTCATGCTGCCATGCTGATTCTGTACGTGCTCACAAGTTTAAGCGGCACTCTAATGCGTAAAAATAACATGTGGTTTTCCAAACCATCACAAAGATTGTATATGAAATCATGTCTCTTTGAATTATCTAAAAATAAACTAGCTAAAATAAAAGGAAAGAAAATATTCTATGAGAATCACAAGAGAACAAATAATTATTGATAAAATGATAAGATAATTTCAATTAAGATACAAAGTCAAAACACATAAAATTAAATAAGAAACTGCAGAAATTTTGTATAGAAAACGATAAGCAAAATGTATCAGTTCATAAACAACCTATGTTCAAGAAATGTATGCATCCATTGTACCAAGATATACATCATACATAGTGCAAGAAAATGAAAATGTGAAAGTGAAGATTTGCAATTCATAACAAAGAAAATATTAACCATCCAATAAGATGTAGAAATGAACTAAATTTACAGAAGTTCTATATAATTAGCTTACATTAGACAATCTGAAAGGGCAGAACTTCGGCTTTCCTCTACGCCCGTACTTCAGTAAATTTGTTCCCTTCTTCAGAGCAGTGATTGCCTACAATAGATAAACAAGTAAAGTGGCTTTCTTTAGAAACTTGGAAATTTAGCAAGGAGAAAAGGATCAGTGCAGAACAAGAGCTTAACATTACCAATGAATGAATGCTTAAAAATTTATTAAAAAAAAATGAAAAATAAAGTTACTCCGGTTAGACAGTCTTCAAGTTTTCAAGATTAGGAAATGTCAACTCTCTAAGCTAGCAAACACAAATCATCCATTATTGGTTGCCCTCATTTTTTAACACATCAATACAAGAATGCATTTTAGCAATCTTTTTCTTACTGGCAGTTATAGAAACAAATCATTTATTTTACTAACGGTGAGTAGTGACACGTAGAAACGAAATTAACACTGTATAACATACTTTTGATGGATTATATCCCACCAGGGCATCCCCTGTTACAAAAATGACCTCTTTGCTATTGTTGGTCCTCGTATGAACAGCAGACGCAAAGAAGAAAATGTATAAGATCAAACCGACCGAAGAGAATAATACTATTGACGCAAACCATCCCCTAAGATGCACTAACCTCCATCATTTGCTAATTGCTGTCCATCAGTTACATTTGGTGGAATGAGTTAAAACATGAACAAGCTCATGCAAGGTCTGGGTGGTATGGGTACTTGTGGGCACAATGTCAATACGAGACTAAATTGATTTCCACAAACTCATCCATATCCTCCAGCCATTTGATGTCATGAGGTTCAAATTTTCCACAATTTTAGTTGATCCATAAGGTAGGCGGTCCAAAAGGTGAACATCAGCAGTATGATAAAGCTACATAATACAAATATGTTCCTAAGATTCTAAGAACATCATATATGATATTGAAATGATATGATGACAATCTAGATTAGCTAAAATCCTAAATCATCCTCATGCTACAAATGTGAACCATTTTTTACGGAAACTAGAGTCAGCAATCATAACTATGTCTTTTCACATAGGGTTATAATCATCGAGGTTCATTTTCCAGATATTCCAAATCATTCACTCTGATATTACATCAAACAACGACCTCACGAGATGCCGCGGCTCGAATTTAGTAAAACAGTTAAATGACTGCTCCAAATGCCTCCAGTTTCAAACAAACAACCATAAGAAAGCATTATAACGTGTTAACCGTGGCAAATTGAAGACAATAATTGAGAATGTAAATATTCAAATTATAAACATTTTCAAAATCACAAGTAAACGTGCCAGCATCTAGATGTCGTTTAGTACGCCCAAATTTAGCAGAAATATATATATAGAAACAAATAATTTCTTCAAATACAACGAATAATTCTTCTCATACAAAAATAATACTAATATTATATCAAAAAAATTATCAGAATAATTGCAATATGATTGAGAATCTAGTACGCAGAAATCCGTACCAAATAATGCATGAAAAATCATCCAAAAAAATCAAAAATAATATAAAAAATTAAAATCAAATAATAAAAAAGTGAAATTACCAACTCAATATCTCTCTCCACAGGTCCAGCTCTAGCTTGATCGGCATTCATGGTAGTCTACCTCCAACAACAGTAATCACCATTCACCGACCACTTTCTCTCTCTAAAACCGCAAATTCCGCCATAGTTTTTCTACTCAAAATCAGTCATCAAAACACTCACATTTTGTGCTACAAACAGTTCACTGAGCTTCAGATTCATTCAAATTACAGCTCAAAAATGGAGAAATTCGCAAAAAAAAAAAGAATCACTGGAAAAAAATCAAAAATGAATAGTACAAATTTACACCAAAAAGCAGAAAATTAGGGCTAAAATTCGATCGATGAAGCTGAAGAAGAGAATATGATGAATGAAGTTAGGGTTTCGTAAGCGAAGAAATTCGAGGCAAGTGGAGAGTATCAAAGAATTTGGGGAAGAATTGAGAGGAGAGAGAAAGAAAAGGAAAAAGAACAAGAAAAGAGAATTTTTTTTTTTTTTTTTTTTTTTTGAAGTATCAACAGTGAGTTAAAAGAGATGGGTCCTTGAGCTACTGGAAGGAGTCAAAAAAATGTTGGGAGGAGAGAGAAAGAGAGAAAAAGAACGAGGTGATTCAGCTAAGTATAATTAGTATTAGTAGTAGTAATAAACTAATAATAGTCAATTAGATTAGACTAATACTAGTTGATTTAGTTATTTTAGTTATTATTTTGATTCTGTTTATAGTTAATTATTTTGAAGGGTTTTACTTAAAAGTTTGTTGCAAGCTTGTTATGTGTAGGGTATGTGATCTTATACTTGGTAGAATTATACTTATAATTTCGTCGTTTTATTTTAATTGTTATATTTTCCTAAAATGGAAATCTCTTGTTACTTGTAAGTTGTAATTAAGGTATTTTTAGTAAGTTTGATATGGTTAAATAACAATTTTACTCTTGAATACCCGTCTCACCTAGCAGCAATCACTAGTCCCCTCTTTGCAATAGCTAAAGCACCTAATCAACTAATTTGCATGATGAATAAACGAATGGATAATTGAAGAAAATGGGAAGAAGACTAGAATGGGAAATTTTAGGACATAAGAAAAATTAGCCTATTCTTCCAATAATGTGTTCTACTCAAGGTTGATTGAGATCATACACCATTGTGCACATGATAATGTTTGTAAACTTAGTTTCACTGTTTTTAAACCAAATACATAATGATTTTCTTATCTTGTGTTTGTTGTTGCGAAAAAAAAATATGTCATATTACCAAATATAAAGAAGGACTTTTGTGATTAGGGATGTCAGTGGGGCAAGTCAAGTAGGAGACCCGCCCTATCGCATCCTAGTAGGGCGGGTAGAGGCGGGGATGGGGAAGAAAACCATACCCGCCATGGGAGATGGGGCGAGGGTGGATGTTAGGTTATACCTGCCCCATCTAGGGGTGTCCATAATATGGATTAAAATCGAAATCCTATCCAAATCGAATTATCAATTTGGATTGGATCCAAACTTTAAAGAGGATTGGATAGGAATGAGAACTTTTGAAAATTCTGATTTTTGATTGGATCGGATTGACTCTAATTGGATCATATCCAAACCAAAAACCGAGTTGTAAAATTAAATGCTTGTTTGGCATTTTTTTTTGTTTTCAGTTTTCAATTTTTTAGGAAACAAGGAAAATGTGTGTTTCACTTTTCTTTTGTCAGTTTTCAAAATTATCATGATTTTAATAAGTTTGATTAATTTTTGATTCATTATATAACATATATCATATGATTTAAAATTTTTAAAAAAAAAAAAAACAAAAAAAACAAAAAAAAAAAACAGAAAACCGCAGTGATGCCAAACAAACCCCCATCTTGTATAAATATGGATTTCTTTGTTTTTTGAAGTTTAGCTCAAATACTAACTACTAAATAAAATTAATTAGGAAGACTTTGTCTTATTTAATTAATGACTTGATGTTGAGCTATTCATTTTAATCATAATTTTGAAGACTTGTATTTATATTAAAGCTTAATTTTTATAATTGTATTAGATGCTAAAAAAAATATATTATAATTCAGATTTTTGGATCTGATCCAAATAACCGAAGTTTAATTCGAATTGGACTGGGGGAAATTCAGAGCGGATCAGATTGGACAATTGAAAACTGAATTATATTTCAGATTGAATCGGATTTGGAGCGAACAACCTAGCCCCATCCCCGCCCCACCCTATCCGCTCCACTTCGTACCCGCTCCATTCCCACCTCATACCCGTATTCATCTACATATCTTTAAAAACAAAATAATATACTTTTGTACTATATTATAAAATAATTATATAAAATATTAATTATAATACTTTGTAATACACTTATATCATAAACAAAAAAAATGTGTAATATTAGGAATGTCTTTTTTTTTTAATTGTAATTATATTAAGAAAATTTTGACTTTTACCACTTCCAAAAAATGACTTATTTAATTTGACCACCTACATAAAAAAAAAAAGTTTTATTTTACCACCACATAAAAAAATATAAAAAAAATAAAAAAAAAGTTGGCTTTTACCACCAATCACCTCCAAGTAACGGATTATGTCCATAAATCCGTTAGTGGGGCCTACCTTGACACGCCTCACCAAATTATTGGGTAACTTTTTTTAAAAAAAAAAGATAATTATAAAAAAAACAAAACAAAACAAAACAAAAAATAATTAAAAAAACCCAACCATCAACCGGCGGTTGTTGCCCCCGTCAGGACCCCACCATCGAACCGGCTACTACCCCATCACCGAACCGGCTACCAGCCCCACCACCAAACCACTATCAGTCGCACCACCTATTCGCCACACAACGGCCACCGCACATCCACCACCAACCAAATTTCGACCCCCTTTCCACCAATTTTCGACCTCAAAACCCTAGCCACCGAATTCCGACCACCCATAAAAGCCCCCTCCTAATTTCGACCACTCTTAAAACCCTAGCCACCACCAAATATCGCACTCCTAAAACCTTAGCCACCACCTAATTCCGACCACCTCCCTAGCCCACACACCAAATTCCGGCACCTCCTTAGCCCCACACGAAATTCCGACCAACCAAGGTAAGTTGATTTCATTGCCAGTTGGTTGACATAGAAGATCGGGGAAGATGAAGAAGAAACGTCAAAAAGGTGGGCCCTACTAACGAATTTATGGGCGAAATCCGTTAGTTGGTGGTAAAATCTAATTTTTGGAAATTTTGTTGGTGGTAAAATAAAACTTTTGGGTTTTACTAAGTTATGCCCCCAAACTTTTTCAGTTTCTAAGCTGTGTCCATGCCTTTTCAAACGTCTAAGTGTGCCCTCAACCTCACTAATTTTTATTAACAATAACCTTTGACGTTAGCAATAAACATTTTTTGTTATTTTATTTTCTGATTTTTTAAAAAATTTAAAAGTGTTAACCAATTAGAACGAGACAGTGGGACACGTGTCAAATTAATAATGCTATGACACCATTGTTGATAAAATAACTTAACTTTCATTAACGAATATGGCTGTCAAAGGGTATTGTTGACAAATATCGTGAGGTGAAAGACACAACTTATAACTTTTAAAATGTATGGATACAACATAGAAAACGAAAAACTTGGGGGTATAACTTAGAAAAACCCAAAACTTTTTTTATGTAGGTGGTAAAAGTCAATAAGTCGTTTTTTTAGAGGTGGTAAAAATCAAAATTTCCTTACACTGTTTGGGAATTGTCACTTCATTTCAAATCTTGGAATTGTCCCAATTAAGCTAATTGGAATCATTTGGAATTGAATTTGAATCAATTCCACATGCTTATCAAAAATAGCCAACACCAAAGAATTTGAAATCCATCTTTAAAATATGTCATTTCAATTTCAAGTGATGTCTGTCTATTCACTTTCAACTTCTCTCCCCTCTCTTCTACCATATGAACGATCTCCTTCATAGCTCCATCGCTTGATCGCTTCAACCTTCGTTGTCGGAACAAACTAGGATTTCCACTTTCCGACGAAGCAATGATGAGATGAACCTTTAACTTAAATTTCACCGAAGAAGACGATGATGATGCATTAAAGAAAAAGAAGAGATTGTTGCTTGTCTTAGCGCCATTATTGGAGTTCAATTGAAATTAGATTTCCTTTTTTTTCAATTATAAAAAAAAAAAATCATACAACACTTTGTCGCCATTATTGAAGTGCTATTGGAGCTCTCAGTATTGCATTTGAGTTCGCATTGTCGATCACCATTGTTGAACTGTCGTTGGAGTTCTTGAAAGGGGCGGCAACAGTACGACAGAGTTGCATTGTTATCATTTAGATTTTTTTTACTGTTTAAAAAATCAATTAAAACTACAATTGTAATTTTTTTTTGACGGATTTGTGAAATTTATATTCAAGTCTATCCAAATAATATAATGAATTTGAAATTCTAGAATTAAAATTCCAGTAATTTTCCAAACACCATATTTGGAATTAAATACTAGAATTTCAAATCCAAGAATTGAAATGAATAATTTGAAATCAAATATTGATTCCCAAACACTGCCTTATATTAATTATGTAGGATTGTGTTATTTGTGTATTTGAGAGGCGAAGACAGGAGATTAGGTGGGTCTTGGATGGGGATTAGGCGGGTCTCTGGTGGGATTAGATGGGGGTGTATATCTAAGTGGGGGTGGGTGGGGATGGTTTTTGGATTGTACCCGCCGAGGCGGGGATGGAGATGAATTTTGGACCCGCTGTGGGGATGGGAATGAGGATGAAAATGTTTGTTGGGGATGGGGATGGGAAGGCTAACATCCGCCCCACCCCGCCCCGCCCGTCCAATCCCGTTGACATCCCTATTTGTGATGTTAGCATGTTTGTTGGTGTCATGTGATACTCTAATTTGGATTTATGACTTAATTAAGCCAATAATAATAAAAAAGAAATATATATAATAATAAAAAAAAAACCGAACTAGATAAGATAAAACAATATATATAATTGATTCATTGTCACACGGTTAGTCAAGGTTACTCACCCAGGATTTACTCGATCGTTAAGGCTACTCGATCAATCAAGGATTACTCAGTTAATCATGAGTTACATGGTCAGTGTCTTTGGTGTATGTGAGTTTGCCGGAAAACGCAACACCACAAAAGCGTTGTTTTTTATGTTGTCTTTGTAACAAATTGACTATATCATCTCTTTAAATTCTCTCTATTTTTTTTTAAAAAAATTTATTTCTTGAACTTGTGCATTCAATTTGAACGAGCAAACGGAGAAAATCATACTTAAAATATGCTTAGTAGTCGACAACAAATACCTTTTCTGTTTTACAACACATGGTTTTTGTTTAAATTTTGGAGAACTTGAAACAATAGGGTTAAAGACCCAAAGAATTTTCATACAATCTACTAATCAATCAAGTCAACATAACTTATTAGTTGAATTGTCGTTTTTTAATTCATCTATCCACCATTAGGCATACACACCATTGGTAATAGGAGTCATATAAAAAGAAAAGTGTCAAGTTTACACTTTATGTAAAGTGCGTTGTAACAATAATGTTAAGTCGATAACCTTCTTTTTGAAATTTTAACTACATACCTCATTTAATCAGAATTTTGATCAAAGTTATCCAATAGGTTCAAATTATTTAACAATAATTCAAAGTTAAGATTATTTTGAACGAAAGACTAAAAGTATTATTTTTATCAATTTTTCCTTGAATATTGTGATAAATGAATACACATTATTGCTTTAAAGTAAATGAATAATATAGGCTTTTACTATCGTGGATTAAATTAATAACTATAGTTTTAAATTTTGAAAGATTTAGTATTTGAACTTTTGAAGTTGTGCAATTGCATGGATTCTATACTAGTATTTCCTCTGTTTTCTTTTACTTGCAACACTTCCCTAAAAAGGAAATGTCACAATCCTTGCAACACACTGTAAAAGGAAAGTTACTTTAGGGAAAACTATATTATTTCCCTTATTTAAAGCACATGGCCCACTAAATTACACTCCTAACAACCACTCATCCCATTTTAAAGTGTATTATATCATGGAACCCACATTTCTTAAATACCGTGTAAAAGTGTGTGTTACATCTAAAAGAAAACGGATGAAGTATATAATAACAGAGGGGAATCTTATCTACAAAATATCAGAATTTCATCCTACCTAAAGCCATAAGGCAGGGAACCATCTTATATACAAAATTATTCTCAAACTACCAAAATCTTACAAGACAAATCGATATTCGATAAATCAAATTATCAGAGTGAAAAGAGTATTTCATTATGCTCTGAAAAGAATCAAAACTCTACAAAAATTAAAAATAAAATCCGAAAAAAATTCAATTACATCAGGAACAATCGCCAAGCTCCTTTCTCCTTCTTGGGCATGAGAACCTACCATGAATGGAAGAGTACAACGTTAGTGTATACGTTTACGGCTTACCCCCCCCCCCCCCTCTCTCTCTCTCTCTCTCTCTACATAATCAAGAATTTAGTTCTCTCTTAATTCATGTGTTTTTTTTAGCTTTGATTATAACAATCATACAATTAAGATTTCAGCTTTGGAGAAGTACAATGTGAGCAAAACGAAATCCAATAACAATGATAAAGGCATGAAGGAACAAAGAGAAGACCAATAGTGGCAATAGATATACGTACTTACATTTAATCCTTTGTTCGCACCATGCTCAGGCGAACCAAATAAGTGTTCTCCGCAAAATTATGTACTGATCGGTGTGCTCGAGCTCCTTCATGTTCAGTTTTCTCATGGTCTTCCTTCAATAATTTTCTACACTCATCAGCATTCTGCAAGATAGTTAAGCAAATTAGGTAAGTTCATTGAACAATGAAGTATCATCTATGATGGACAACCCTTAAAAATATATGCTTATGAAAGGCTATTGCATTATGGGAGGAAATTCTAGGTAAAAAAAAAGAAGTGCACAAAGGCTACAAACAACATACACAAACTCTGATCTGTAATATTGAAATTCTAGGGAAAGAAAGCTGTACTTAATTACTTATGCAAGATAGTTAAGCAAATTAAAGTTGCATGTTGGTAGTATGAACAACATCAAACTAATGCCAACACAATGACCATTTAGAGAATGGAAACCTAGATTGAACAGTGAAGGTGCTTCCTAGAAAGGGGTGAGGGTATTGACCTGCAAGAACTCCAGCATTTGCTCTTCGATAGTACCACGCATCACTAAGGTCTCAACATGAATAGGACGCACTGCACCCATACGATGAGCGCGACTAATCACTTGATCCTCCATACTGCAACAAATATGCAATGAAGACTATTAATTGCACCAAGAAATGGGATAAACAATAACAAATATCCAATAAAAAAATAATAATAATAAAAGACAATCCTGACTGTAAATGGGCATGTATCGAGAATTTCAGGGTCTATGCTTTACTCAATTAAAAAATCAAGAAAATTTCCCGTAAGGAGTTCGGCACTTTTGTAAAGCTTGACCTACCTAAACAGCTACTCCTTAAGTTACAAGATTTACGGTTGAGATAATGCACAAAATAATAAAAATCACACCCCCAGTTCAAGAAAAATAGGCCTACTTTCTATTTTGCACACTCCAAATTGACTGTACTCTTTGGCAATCTGCAACTTTCACTAAGTACCATAACAGCACATCTACAAATAGCTAGTTAAAATGGCTCTTCCTTCAAAATGAACATGCACATTGGCAATCTGTGACTTTCACTCTGTGCCATCAATGCACAAAGTTAACTCTATAAAGCTACTTAAGAGTGAAATCTATGCCCAAAGTGATTAAAAAGATCAATCAAGACATGAGTAAAACATGTTGAAATCCTTTAATACCTCTGATGGATTGGACAAATTCAAGATCAACCAAACCCATAAGACATTAAAGATTACGTTCATTTCCCTCTCAACTTCCCTTCTTCCACTACCAATTTCTCTTCCCACCCTCCCCCATCTCGTATCACTAAGCCTATTATAGCCTAACGAGATAAATCAAATGTGTACATAGCAGCTGAACATTGAGATAAGCAAACCGAAAAGGCTACGGAGTATAAATAATAAAAATAAGGCAGAACAACAAAGACCAAGACCAAGACCAAGACCAAGACCAATAACCATAACCATAACAATAACCATAATCATAACAATAACAATAACAAAATAATTGAAAAAAAAAAGAAGAGCATTAGCCAATGATGCTTGTAAAAGTTAATAGAAATACAAGTAACAGACAAAAGTATAAAACTAACTGCTTGATTCTGAAGACTTAACCAAACAGCCTTTTTTACGCAAAAAGAAATTTACCTTAGATCCCAAATTGGCTCCATTAGAAACACATGGGTAACAAAGCTAAAATCTAGACCAAGTGCAGCACTTCCATCCATCACAAGCACCGTACAGTTTGGATCATATTGAAAGCTGGTGAGTGCCTTCTTCTGCAATTAAATAAAAAAAAATATATGAAAACATTTAGGACACCATCCTTTACTTATCCCAATATAATAGACTCAAAGGGATACAAAATGCACAATTTGACAATGTTTTGGGACTAAGGTAACAGTAAAAGATGAATATTAATTACCTTTTTAAAGAGATTCAAAGGATTATACAATCCTACAAATTTGATATCGGCGATAGCCAGCTGACACCAAAGAAAAAAGGGTAAAATGATCATCTTTATTCATCAAATCATAAACTACACAAGATGCACACATATCACAACTTATACCTGGTGTTCAATTACATTTATGTGCTCAAGAAACTGGGAAAATACAATAACTTTCTCAGAAGGAGCCTCAGAAGAACCAATGCTTGGTTTGCAACACGGTCCTTGAGATATAATGAAGTCACAAGGTCTTTCTGCATAATTTTCCTCAGTCATGGATCTATCCTTTTGTCTATTAGCACCTTGAATTTCTTTAAGCCTCTGAACAAGGTATGTGACTTTACTACTAGAAGTTGATTCCCAGTCTGGATCCCAGCTATCCTGCACAAAGAGAAGCATGACTTCTAATAAGATCCAATTGAAATACAAAGAGAAGTGACGATATTTCAAACAAGATTCACTTGAAATTTCAATGATCATAGACTTTAAATATTTTAATACTTGCCTGCTTATATGAAGGTTGTAACTCAATGAGATCTTTTGGGACAGGCCATTTTGGATTTGGGTTTTCTTGTCTACTTCGTATCTCAGGACTCTCCATCTCATACAAATAGCCACAACCAGGGAAAGCACATCTTTCACTATCCAAACCAACACAATCAAGGCATAAAAGATGCCTACATGGTGTAACAATAGGCAGGCGGCACCATTCATTGCATCTACACGGAGAAACAATTAAAATATATATCAGACTGAATATAACTTAAAATTTTAATATCAATACAGATCAAAAGCAAACTGTTACCTCTGGCAGTTACCACCATATGAAAGGTTGTATCGTATACGAGAATATTCCTCTGAAAGAAGATCAAGACCATTTTGCACTAAGATATCCATTGTTTCTTGAATATCATGACCAGCATGTGATACTTTCATATGCCCAGCCACGCAACAAGAAAGCCTAACATTTCTTATAGTTTTAGTCCTTGATTTCCAATGCTTCGGGTTCAGCAAACTTTGAACATGAGAAGGATCATTCCAATCTGCCATTAAAATGTTTCGCCGAACTGTAACAACGAGTTCATTATAAGTTTTTGCATGTTCCTCTGTAAATTCAAGAAAAGTTGTTTTCTTAATACAAGGAGGGATGCATCGTAAGTCCGCTTTACGAGCACTAATCATACACCTTTCCAATAGTTGCAATAAACGCAATTTACCCTCCTCCATCTGTGCCTCAAAAGGCTTCAGGATACCAGCTTCCCAGTTCTTGCAACTTTCTCCATATACTTCATCATGAAGAAATTTCAACATAGATTGAATATGAGAAATCTGACCACTGGGAGTATTTGGAGTAGGAGTTCCCGTTAATATCCAACGATTTGAAGCACACAGGGAAACAGCCATTTGCATTTTATTGGTCAAGTTTATGCTTCCCAGAGTGTGTCCCTCATCCAGTATGATCCTCATCCAATGAATTTGCATCAAGACACTTCTCTTACTCGGTTTCCACTCAGCACTGAGCCGGCTAAAGGTTGTTATGACAACATCATAATCCCATGCAAGGTTGTGAACAGAAGGCTTCTTTTCCTTAAGATCTGTCCAGGCATATACTCGCAATTGCCCGGGTTTCACATGCTTCTGAATCTGCGAATTCCAGTGATCAACCAAATTTGATGGAACGATAATGAGTGTAGCCCGTGACAAGTACATTCTGAATGAGTCTAACCGCTCACAAAGAGCAATTCGGAGAGCAGGCAAATCAAAGACCAAATTTTTTAGGGCTTTGGGGTAAAACCACCGATAAGCACCCTGCACCACCCTCCTCACAAGACCAAATTCTAGAAATATTTTAATGAATACATTATTATGTTTTGAACTCAGCTGACCATGATCAGCCAATCCAACGGTTTCCATTTCCAAGAGTTTGTCATATGGAAGTTTAGCAAGCCATTTTAAAGACTTCTTGGTCTGACAATTGAGTAAAGCATAATGCTTCTTCAACACACTAGTGAAGAACGCCACATTTTGAGGCAATTCTCCAGTAGAATCTTTGCCGTAAAATCCAGGCAAATAAGTAACAGGTTGCTGGTAATCCCATGACTCTTCAGGAGCATCACAACTCTGATACAAAAAGTCAGAGTTCAAACTACAAAACCATGCAGTTGTGGAATCAGCTAAACTTTCATCAGAGAGTTTACGCCATTTCTGACAAGCATCACACTGAATCCAAGTTTCATTAGATATCACAGACTGATCCTCCGAAACTTTCCTCCGCCTCTTGCTAGCAATTGGAGAAGGATATGAAGTTCTATGTCTTTTGCCTGAACCTGTATTATTATCTACAGGATAAGAGGAAGTTTTTTCATATGTATGCATAAGATTTCTCTTAACACGATTCAAGCTCCTGGTGCAGGGAACAAAGCAAGTCGTCAGTGTCGAGGGTGAAAGCACAGATGATGTTTGAGCCATGGATGATGTACTCAGCCCACCAGAACTAGCCCTCTTTGGAGTAAATTGATTCTTTGGAATAAGTTCATCAGGAGAAAACTGGCCTCTTCGATCACCCTGACTCGCACTTTTTTGTTCTGAGGATGGAACAACTACATTAGTGTATCTACTACCAGTACTGCACTCATAGTAGCCATATTTCTGATCACCATTATGTGAGCACCAAATTGTTTCAGTACCTTCAGGTGGATCAGCCAGTGTTCCTTGGGTCTTCAAAATAAGAGAGAGAGCAGTAATAGTTTTACCAAGTCCAGGTTCATCACAAAACATTCCGCCACGGAAATCCTTTATTGTTGGAGCAAATCCCGTGACTATTTCACCAGACACAATATTAATGTAAAACGCAAAACCATCTTCAGTTAAGAACTCCAAATACAGAGGATGACGTAAAGTAGCAACTTTCCGCTCACGTTGCACCATCCACTCAACAGCAGCTTGCTGATGTGGAAAAAGCTTGAGCTTTATACATGGCATAATCGATACAGACAAGATCCTCAAATGACGACATGTAGCAGAAACCCTCACAATATCTATCGGACGCAGAAGAGAGATAATCTTTTCCACAATATCATCAGTTAGATCCCAAATTCCAGATGCAGATGCCATATCCTCAGGCATTATTCTTGAAGAATATGTTTTCACGTCACCAGACAAACTAGGCAAGCTCTTAAATATCTCATGAAACTCAAATCCCTTTTTCTTAGAAGAATCAGAAATGTCAGAATGCTGCTTACATCCAAGAATTTGACAGTCAGATAGATTCCATAAACCCTTATCGTCTCCAACCACATCATTACAATATCCATCCTTTAAAATCAAAGTCCGTTCCCGCCAATCACAACTACAAAAAGATAACTAACTTAAGTATACCTCCCAAAAAAACAGGTGCTTAAAAGTTAAAATGTTGAAATTCAGCACAATTTTACATCATCTAGCCAGTGAAAATGTAAATTTATTCAATTTTCCAGTCAAAGAAAAGATTCATATAGCTTAGCCATTCAGAATTAAGGCTACTCAACAATCATGGTACGGTCTTGAAACTCAAAATAACAGTCAATAAAAAAAAGTAAAAGCGTAAAACAATCTGTGCATCGAGTATTGTAAGAAACATACAGATTTAAGATTACTCAACAAGCACGGTACAATTAAGAAGAAATACCTCAAAACAAAAACAAAATCCGAGCTTAGAAAACGTAAATAAACATAATACGTAAATACACTTCAATACAAAGTCCAATATTGAGTGAAAACGTAAATAAACAATATCACCAAGCCATGGTAAGTGTCATACAAGCACCAGACGAACACCACGAAACTCGAAAGTACACTCGATCAAGCAATTATGAGCGTCCTATAACCCTTCAAATTAATCAGCAATAATCATCAAGAAACTAATTATCTAATAAAAATAATCAATATATAAAATGAACAAGTAGCTTATTTGGTTAAAGTCTTCGGATATTACAGTAGTACTTGAAACTCGTGATCAAATCCCGTCTACATTATTTATAAATATACGAGTTTATAAACACGAACCTCAAATGGCGAAAGAGGGAAGCAGCAGTAGTGGCAGACTTAGGAAACTGCCAACCAAACTCCAATTCAATCGGAAGATACACATCAACTAAAATCGCAACCCTAATTTCACAACCATCATCTTTCTCATCTTCTCGAATCGAAATTCCAACAATTCTGGCAACAATTTTCAAGCAATTACATTTCATCAATGTCTTCAATTGATGAACAACACTCACAATTCCATTCCCATTCACACTCCCAACCTTCTTCGGACTCTTCGCGTTCTTCAATTTTCCCTTCCTCTTCTTCGCCGACGTCGTTTCCGGCGTCGAATTCGAATCATCCGCATCAATGCGGTGGCCGGAATAAGGGAGAGGAGAGAGAATTACGCCGGAATTTGATTTGAATCCGAATTCAGATTTGTGGGAGAAGAATTGGAGATGATTGCCGAATTCTAGGGTTTTTGATTGGGGGTTGGTTGATGATAGAACTGTTGTGAGGAATCCGCATAGTTTGTGATTGGGAGGAATTGAGGATTCCTCGACCTCCATTGATGCAGAAATTCGAAGGTCGAATTGAATAAATCAATGGAGAAGATGATAATTTTCGAAAATTAAAGGAATTAATTTAGGAAAGACGATGAATTTCCATTGAAATTGGAAAGTTATGGTTTATAGCTTCATACTCTGCAACGGAAGTTTAATTTTTCGGAGTTGAGGAGAGAGAGAAAGGTGGGGTTTTTATTTTGTGATTTTCGGGTTTTATAGTTTTGTATAATTTCTTCGAATTTTTTTTTTGTAAGAGGTACTCCAACTAAACAGAAAACCTGTTTTATAAGTTCCGCTTTTAATTCTCCGCAGTAAATACGTAGTAGTTCAATTTAGCGTGGGTTTGGGGCCTTTGGGCTGATCTTAGAGCTGGATATGGATCGGGCCGGTATAAAAGTTAGTTAGATACGACACGAACATAATATGATATAAAATGAGTCTATTATAGGCGCGACATGACCAAAAAAAATCGTAAAGGTTTAGGTTCGGTTAGGGTTCTTCTCCTTACCGTTAAAAAAAAAGGCGCGACATAGGGCCCTGTTCTCTTCACCTTAATTTTGCTGAACTGAAATTATTTTTGCTGAACTTAAATTAATTTTACTGAACCGAAATTATTTTTGTTGATTTGAAATTATTTTTACTGATTTCCTATTATAATTCTTCTTTAAGAAAACTGAATTTTACTGAACTGAACTTATTTTTATTGAACTGAAATTAATTTTACTGAACTGAACTTATTTTTACTGAAGTGAAATTATTTTTACTTAATATTATTTTTTTAAGGTGAATAGAACAAGGCCTAATACAAGAGGTATGTTAGTGGGTCAATAGCTAATGGTGGACCGTGGACATTATTGTTGGCACGAGCACAACGGGTCGACTCATGTGTCAGCCCATTTATATTGAACCAATTTGCAAAAGATATAAAAATAATCAAAGGGCTTTGCGCCTTTGGAGTAAGTATTACCCACTACCATGGTATGGGTAATACTACCCAATACCACAATTTTTTTTTCTTTTTCCTTTTTTTTCCCTTTCCTCTTCATCTTCTTCCTTCCTTAAACCCTTTTCCCCACTTCCATGGATAGCTCCCATTGTCGGCCAAACCTCCGACCACCACACCTTCACCTCCGACAACAAGAAGCCCACCCCACCAGCTACTACCTTGGTCGAAATCCAAAAACACGCAACTACCTCCATTAAAAATCACCGGAAACCACTCAAAAAAATAACCCAAAAACAAGAGACACAAACTTATGGCTCTAGCCATTAAAAACGGTGAGTTCTATGCTGAAAATCCCCGAGTTCGGTCAAAATTGACACTGGTAGTTTTTTATCGGTGCCAGTTATTATTAATTTCTATACAGTTATTATTGGTTTGTATACTATTATTCTTGGTTTTTATACTGTTATTCATAATTTATATACTGTTATTAAGAGGAGAGAGACTGTATTTTTACAACATGGGTAAGTTTTATGTGAAATTACATTTTTGCCCCTGGTATGGTCCCAACGAGCCCATACCTGGTAGTGGTCTATCACTACTCTTCTCAAAAGAACATCACAACATAACACTATAGCTAAATTGCATGCGTTTTATTTATGAAATCGGCACGGTTCTAGCACAATATGAGTTGAATTAGACTCGGATTAATCGAATTCAGATCTATTAATCGAATTCAGATTAGAGTCCGAGATTCGAGTATAAAACAAATCGAATTCGAAAAATTGGTCAAATAACCATGAATAATTTAAAAAACTTAATATTGAAAAGTAGAAATACTTCTTTTTTTATATTGTAATTTTTAATTTTTTATTTATAAAAAAAATAATAATAATTTCACAAAAAAAAAAAAAAAAAGTTTAAGAGGAATATGAAATGATTTTTGGCTTTTGTAACAAGTAAACTACTACGTTATAAACTAATAATTCCCTCAAAAAAATAAAAAAAAAAGTTAAACTAATAATCAATCGCATAATAAAATCTCCTAATCCTGTCAACCAAAACAACGCAAAACGAAAATAAAACCCCCGTGAAAAGTAAACAAGAGAGAAGACGTTTCAGAGATTATAGAATTAGAGGAGAGAGAAAGAGATGGCGAGAGATAGCTGCTTGGCTAGAGTTGGCGCTGGTGTTGCCGTCGGCGGTGCTGTCGGAGGCGCCGTCGGTAAGCCTTCCTTCTCTATCTTTCTTCCACTTCGTTAAACCCTAGGCTTTACTCTGCATTTTTTTTTTCTGTTTAATTTATGTTTCCTGTTTAATGTCTGATTTTTGAAGTTTAATTGGATGTAATCAGGTGGTTGATTGATGAATGAATTAACCTTGAGTGTAGAAAATCTGATTTTGGGGTGATTTTTATTGGTCAATTTTTTCAACATGGGTTCGTTTTTTATGTGTATTTGTTAAATTCAATTTGTATTTTAGATGTCGTATTTATAAATTAATTAATTTTAGTTTGAAAAAAAAAAAAATACAATTAGTGCAACATGGGTTAATTTATTGAAAAGGGTTTAAATTTTCTTTTATTTGAGATGTTTATTTATCTGTAGTTTTTGGATTAGTTAGAGGAAGGATGTATGGGTGCATTGTCGCTAAGATTATGAAGGTTTTTGGAATTGTTTTGTAGCACAGTGTGAAATTGTGAATTAGACTTTTCTTGGCCTAAGTATTGTCTTTTGGAAACCACCTTTGATGGTTGCTAGCAAGAAATAATTGTTCTATGACTTTATTTGATTTCTCGGTTATTATTGGTATCTGAGCATGTTGAAACGGATATTGTATTGTGTGAAGGTGAAGAGGAAGGCACGCCTTCTAAACTGTGCAGATTTTAGGGTGGTTGAGGATTCTTCTAGTATTGGTTTGCTATCAATAGTGTTTAGAAACTTAGGCCTAAACATACCTGAAAATGACATCTGGTTGCCACACTCTTGGATTGTAGGATCATGCATTAAATTAGTTGAAATGCAAAGAATTATCATTGCTGGTATGTAACTGATTTTTTTTAGAAGGGCTCAAAGATTTGAAGGGCATTATATGTATTTGTAATCCATTCATGAATTTGGAGTCATTCAATCATTTTCACTAAGTAGAATGTATTATGTGCAGGTGCTGTTTATGGAACATTTGATGCCGTCCGAAACAAGGTATATTCTGATTTCTGGCTCTATGCTTTAACGTGTTTTGTTATGAGAGAGGACTATTGCATATTATAAAAACTTAGTATGGCTAATTTGAGTCGGATGCTTCATTGAATAGAAGTTCTCTTTCTGCTAACAATATACTGCACATGCAAAATCACATAATTTTGGATCTTTATACAATTTTGTTATGGTTGTTTCATTACTCTGTACTTAAGAAATACTGTCAAGTATTGGATTTTTTTTTCTATGGATCATCCTTTGACTAGATTTCATGATTTGTTTTATGATAAAGGGCTGTTTTATTCTTTTGTTACATTCTTCTTGATAATTTTTTGTTTAGTTTCCTCTGAAATTTTATGACTGCCCTTGATTCCCCTCTAGTATTGGTATAATCAATTTGCCCTTAGTTCTTGAGTGTTTCCTGTTTGGTTGGTTGGGTTTTTCATTGTTGCCACCTGTTATATGGTGGTTAGACTTGTGACCTTATTTCAACTCTCCACTCTTCGTGTAACTTATATTATCATTGTTAGTCACCATAGTCTTGTCACCTGTTTAATAAGTTAGGCACGTAACTATCCATGGTAATTTTCTTTACATCATATCCTTCTAACCATTGTATTTGATTTTTATTTTTGATTATTGATAAGATTGTATGCTTTTAAGGAAATAGTTGACAGACGGTGTTTTAGGTCGTTACTAAGACACCTCTATCAAATGATATTTGTAGTCCTAAACATGCAACTAAAAGAGCATAAAGGCAAGTTAAGGGTCGAACACAGGGAAACGATTAAGCACCGCTATTTATCTCCTAATGTTAATCTAATTCGATCAAGAAGTATGGTGGGTAAAGTAATGACTAAAGGGGATAGAATAACATTTAAAACAAGCACTAGGGGGAAGGATCAAACATGCTATGAATTCAACGGAATTAGGCATCGGAAAATAGGTTTACATGTAACCCAAGCAACTCATACAAGGCAATATCAAGAATACTCTCTAATCACCTATCGGGATCAAGAACTTTCCTAGCTAGCATACACTCACACTATCGTCGTAAGGCATACAAGCTAAGGTCATGCAATAATCAATCACCTAATGACTATTCCTAAGTCGCACTATCGTCACGATTTAGTTCACGTCATTCAACCACAACATGCATATGACCATAAACATGGAGTGGCTAATAAGTATAAGCACAAGGAAGATTTAATCACAAATATTCCAAATTAACCTAGCCTAGCATACATCAAATTCAAAGCATATCTTCACCAAACCCCTAGCAACAAGAAACTACTCACTAGTCATAACTACAACTACAATCATACTAAGCAACATTATAACCAATGGAATAGTAAGAAAGACAAAGTTTTTATCAACTAAACTAACAAAGGTAGAAACTTTAATCATAAAAACAAGAGAAAATAGAGAAATGTACCAAAACCTTCATTGAAATCCAAATAAAGAGCCATACATCATTCAATCTCCAAGCTTGACCATACATCAATGTTGCAAAATTACTTCTTCAAAAACTAAGAGTAAAACTAATGTTGATAGGCAATGAAAATTACACTAAAAACTATCAAGATTGTTCAATACAAAAGTGGCTAAAACAAAAAACCTAGAAAAATTCCTTAAAAGCTCTCCTCTAAGGTTTCTATGCTCAAATAATATCTCTATGATAGAATGTTGTCCCTAGTTAGCCGTTTTGCCTCCCCTTTTGTTAATTTGGGCTGAAACCGGGATTTGAATCAGCAGCAGACAGGCGCGCCCGCGCCTAACAATGGCGCGCCCGCGCTTTAAATGATGGCGCGGCCGCTCCTAGAAATGCGCGCCCGCTCCAAAGTGGGTATTTAATGGTTGGTCCAGCTCATCAACGCGCCCGCGCTCAAGGGATGCGCGCCCGCGCCTAAAGGTGGCGCGCCCGCTCCTCTGGTGGCGCGCCCGCGCCATTTGCCTGGTCTGGATTTCTTCCTGTTTTGCCCTTGTTCCTTCCATCTCCGAATCAACGGCATACACCTGCAATCATGGAACAGGAAATCAAGGCGTAATACAACGAAAGGGGAGGGGAGCATAGACTACCTAAACCATATGAGTACACATTACGCGCCACAAAGGTAGAATACTCGAACTAGGCGGATCATAGCAAAAACATACTAAAATGGACCGAATTATTACTAAAACTACTAGAAAAGACTGTCCTAAGAGCGACATAAATGTCACTCATCAATAGTTAGCAATTGAAGAATGATGGTCTGACTTAGACTCTTTTGGTTTATCTGTTTCGGTGCAATTTAGCTTTTAAACATAAAAAAAAGTTGGTTTAAGTCATCTAATTTGCCATACGGGAAGTCTCTGACCTTTGGAGGTTGGGGCCACTCTTCACGTGTTATTTACCTTGCTTATTACAATTTGCTGTATAGATCCCAAACTAAGGAGATAAAGCCACTATTTGTGTAACTATTAACCAATTGACTAGGATATATATATTGTCCCATGAAATAATAAAAAGATAAATAGATGGTGGACAGATTGCTTGTCTACCCTCTCTTTTTGTGAATTGGACTACATTTGTCTGGTGTAGCTCAAGTAGTGTTCAAAAGTTTCCTCTTTTTTTGCTAATGTGCTGTCAGCTGTGTAAATGAAGAAGCCGGGGAGGAGCAAGAAGAAAAGATTGTACCTGAGGACTGAGGAGTGATATTATTGGAGATTCATGAAGAGAACTTTTGTTGAGGGTATAATTGTCCATTAGATTTTAATTGCAAGATACGATGTATATCATTAGTAAAATTAATCAGAAACCTAACTTGCTGGCTTGCTCAACTCCTCAACATATATCTTAACAATTTACTTCCATGGCAAATTGGCAATTTAACTTCCCATAAAACCAAACTGGACCTCGGTGGATTTATAAAGGTGGAGTTGTTGATATCTATAGAGAGAGAGAGAGAGAGAGAGAGAGAGAGAGAGAGAGAGAGAGAGAGAGAGAGAGTGTTCTAATATTTTTTTTTTTGTGTCCAGTTGAGATTATTGGTGGGAATCTGAGTCTATGTCTTGGAACAAATAGGAGTAGTTCTAATGAGGTCTTGTTGTGAGGGTTGAATTCTGATTGAATTGTGTGATTGTCCACTGTAAATAACTAATTACTAACTTAAGAAATTAGTCAATTATGTTATGAAACAAGACAACTGAAAATTTGTTGCAGTGAGTTGATAGCCTTTTTTTAGGATTTTGGTTGTTAATTACAATGGTAAAGAATTCATAGTGATTATTATGAAACAGGCCAAACGTTATAATGGTCGATTGCTACTTGTAAATCCCTGGTGAAAGCATTATGTCTGGATCCTGGTTTTGTTTAATGTCAGAATTCATAGCCTATATTTCATATTGACGAAGAAACATAATCAGACTTTGGCTCGTCTTGTTATCTATAATTTGCAGTATTGCTTATTTCTAAGCCAGACTGATATCGAGTATTGATTTTGCTGTGAAGTTTTTCGCTTTGAAGTTTTTTTTTTTTACTGTTTATTGAATTCTTGATCTTGTTTCACAAGCTCAGTTAGAATTGATTGAATTATGCAGATTCCAGGACTACTAAAGATCAGGCACATTGGCCAAACAACTGTTGGTAGTGCTGCAATATTCGGCCTCTTCCTTGGTTGTGGAAGCTTAATACATTGTGGGAAGTCATATTGATCGTCTATCTAGTAATCTTCTAGATTTTGTTCCCATATGGAATTTCCTGTAACTTTCAAGGACAGTGTCATGACTGATACTGCACCAAGAATGTGGTTTTGTTTTGTGACCTATGGCTACGGTGATGTCTGTTGAATCGATGAATTAAGTTAAGGGGTAGTACAAAGTTGCGTTCTGAATAATGTCAGTTATATTCCAATTTTTACATTGTGGGAAAATATGAGGCATCTTTTTTCATGTTATCAGATTCCAGATTAGATTTGTCATTCGTAAATACATGTCAAAATATGTTGAAGAGTAGTATAGTACCAAACAAATATTTTTACCCTTGTCAAATCTTGAGATGACCATATATATGAAAAAAGGGAATCAAAACCTGAAGTCGCTCACTAAAAACTCAATTTGTCTTGACAAAATCTTAGGCCTTGTTTGGATACACTTTACTAATGGTGGAAATAGAAATTCATGGAAAGTATATGGGAATTTAATTCCCCCATTATACAAAAAGTAGTTAAGGTAGTTATTAATTTATTATATACTTGTATGAGAAATATATAAGGTTATAACCAAACAAAACATAGGAATTAATTTCCCATGAATTATAATTTTTCATGTATTTCTATTTGTCAAATGCAACCAAACGAGGCCTTAGATGACCGACAGTATGGATAAAACTTGAACTCAAAATAAATTACTATTCTTTTTTAGGTATTCCAAAAATTTATGCTAATTTGCAAATCTTTCTATTAATTTTCATGTGATTTAGGATAGTATTGGCCTCATCAGTATATTATAATACTGAAATCTATGCCATAATTATAAGAGGTGTTGAGTTGTTCACGGCAAAACCGCTACTTGAGATAATGGTTTTACCCCCTCCAAGCCGCTGCCTAAAGTGGCGGTTTTGGGGCAAGTAACGGGTTCACATGGAATATTACGATTTTTTCCTTTGATAAAAAATTATGTTCATTAAGAAGATAAACTAGAATCCCTCCTAAAAATCAAAAATACTAAATTTTACTACTTTAGAAAAAAATAAAAGGCACCTGATAAAGACATAAGGGTATATGTGTTGACTTGAATGAACAATACAAGAGGGGGGGGGGGGGGAATTGTATTGTAGAGGAACTAGGGTAATTTTCGCGGAATTTATAAAGGAACTCGAATAAAAACTAAAAGTGCAAAGAGAGATTTTACGTGGAAAACTTCTTGGCCCTAATCAAGAAGAAAAACCACGTCCACAAGAGATTTTAAACTCAATTCTTAATAATAATAGGGCAAACAACCTATTACAAATTAAGACTCTAAACTCAAGTTCCTCTATGAACTTAAGCTCCCTTCAACTGATCCCTCAACCAGTCGAACTCTCAAACACTCTCTCTTTCTCCTTGCTTCACTCAAAGCAATCAAACACTCTTAGAGTTTCCCCAAACTCTAACCCAATACAACTCAAAGATTAAACTCTAAATTGCTAAGTACAAATACACTCAAGGACTTAAGTGGATTATAACTCTTTTTAAAAGCTAAAAGACTGTAATGCTCAAGTGTGTTTTTCCAACTGAAAAACCAAGGCTATTTATAAAAGAGTTTGGCAGTTAAATCGTAGTTTCCTTCATCACCACTTAACCACAACTCCCTTAAAACAAGGAAGTGTAATTCGTGGGTGGGTGCTTAGGCAGAGCACTTTACAAGGAAGTGGTTTACTGCTTCCTATTTTCTCTCAACTTCCTTGACCAAGTAAAACAACCATTTATAAAGAATATTTTCCAAATCAGATTTTCCAAAATAATAGGATAGAATTAAAAAAAAAAAAAATCTTTTTAACTAACAAGATATTTTAACTCAAAAGATACTTTTCAAAATAAAATTGAAACAAGTTAAAATATGGAAAATAAAATCTTTATCAAATAAAATTAAATCCACTTAAATCCTATCAATTGTACTTAACACAAATACAAGTTGCCTAAAGTAAAGATAAAATACATTAGACTCCTTGATACTCTGAGAAGCTTCGACTCTGAAGCTGCAGTTCCTCACTCAAGGAACTTTCCTTTGAAGCTTCAACTCTTGAGCTTCAGTTCCCTCCAAGGAACACGACTTGATTGATTTCTTTATTCTTCCATAGCTAGCTCTGATCTTCTTCCATGCTCCCTTCTCACTCAAGAATTTCCTAGCACAAACCTGTCATAAATCAAAGCTAAAACCGAAAGTTAAACTTGTTATAGGTTTTCTTAGGTTCCTTGAGTCATCATCAAAACATATAAGGTCAACAATATTCCCCCTTTTTGATGAATGACAAACCTAAGCAAACTCAGTAAAATAAAGAAGTAACAATCAAGTAAATCAGAACTAAAAATATTTAACTAGAATATATCAATGACGAGGAACTGTATTGAAATTATATACCTTATATACCTTGGCATACAGATGGATGGAGAAGCTTGTCAACAATTGAGTTTGCCTCAGCTGATTCTTCTTCAACAACAATATCTTCTAGCTTCTTCAACAAATCAGCCTGGCCTTGAGAGAGAGTTGAAGTGCTTTCCTTCATTACTGAGGTGAGTTCCTTAGAAGCATGCACCAGGTCTCCTACCAGTTTCTCAAGAGCCCCAATCCTCAGGAGTAATGCTAGTTGAGCATCAGACAGCAGCTTGACAACATCTTTGAGTGCCTTCAGTTCCAAAGTGGAACTCACATAACTAAAGGCAGCAAGTCCTGAACCTGCACTTACTGGAGCAGAACGAGCGACAATTTCTTGCATAAACATGCCCTGTTCCCCCTGAACAAAAGCTTTCTCCTCACTGAGATCCACGAAAGCAGCTGGAGCCTCAACTTTCATTTTTGGCTTAACAGCCAACCGAATGCTCTTCCTTTTCCCAGTACCAGAAGTACTACCTTTCCTGCCCTTCTTTTCAGAACTTTCTTCTTTGTCTTTCATTTTTTTTTCTTTTCTTCCTCTCCCTCATTATCCTCTCCTTCCAGCCAATTGTCCAACTCCTCTTCCTCAGTCAAAACCTTAACTCCTTCCTTAGCCTTAGGAGTTTGTTTTGGAAGAAATTGGGTAACACCATCAACAACATGCAAGTTTCTTCTTTCAAGGGTTTTGGGTTGTACAAAATGATTGGTTTGTAGTTTGATATGTTCACAGTTCTCCACTGAAATACCAAAACTCTCAATGAGAGTAATGATCAGATTTGCATATCCTACTTTCAAATGGTTTGCAAGACAGTGGGTGAGGTGTTTTATCATGATGGAAGGGAAATTGATTTGTATTTTGTTTTCAAGGTAGTACATCAGCATAGCATCAAGGTGGTTAGCCTCATTCCTGTGCTAAGTTCTTGGAACTATGGCTAAGTGCACAAAGATAAACAACAATTTCTGAATGGGAGAAAGCAGGTTATGATTAGTTTGGACTTTAGACACCTTTCCACCAATTGATTCCACAATTTCTTTTATAGGCACATTTCCTACACTTTTATCAGTAGCTCCTTTAAAATACTCATCAAACCCCTCACTTGGAGTTCCAAAGATAGCACATAGATAATCAGCATCAAAACTAATTTTCTTATTTTTAACTCTTGACACACAAACACCATCATAATTCTTAAAATTTGCACAGAATTCTTTCAAAGGAGCATGAGCAAGCACATTATTGTAACTTTCACTAAACAATTGCACCCAATTTTGAGCCTCTAAGATTTCAAGTAATTCGGAATACTTACTTACTTCACACCACGGTAAGTTGATGCAGAAACCATGAATGAAGCGTTCAGAGCCTGCTTCGGTTTTCTTGAGAGATGGAGACTTTTCCAACTGAATCTTTTCTCCTAATTCCTCCCAGCCCTGATCCTCAAGTTCCTCCAGTTTTCGTTTCTTGACTCAGCAGGCAAGTTCTTTGGTTTTTCAATAGAGGGTTTTGTTTGATTCTCTTGCTCGTTATCCATGGGTGAATCTTTTTGAGGGGTAACTTGAGGTTTTGGTGAAACATCCATGGGTGAATTCGCTGAATCGGTAAAATGTAGGGTGTACTTTACGGAGTGAGGAGGTGAGGAACAGTGTGTAGGGTTTGGTGTCATTTTATAGGGATGATATTTCAAGGGGTAAAAGTGTCGGTGGAAGAGTGTGGAAGTTTAATTGAATAGTGCAGGTGTCGATTGATGAATGATAGAGAAATTACTTTTAACTTGGTCAGTTTGAAATTTAATGTGATTTGACATGAAGGGTCTAGGTTAATTGAAGATAATCTTTGATCAGAAACTCTGAATTGAATTCGAAGAATCTTGGGTATTTAAATAAAATTTTGATTTGAATTCTAAGGATAAATACTCGAAAATAATTCAAAATCGGAATAGAAGGATAAGATTTTCAAAAGGATAAAATTAATTAACTGACTAGCTAATTAATTCATAAACGGATAAAAAAAATCTGATAGAATATTTGGGAGGAACTTGGAACAAATCAACATAGTTTGTTATAACATGGACATGCCTAATGCAATTTGATTTCATCACATACATCCACAATCCCATATGCAATGCCATACATTCTAATGCTTAGGACTATGTTTATACATATTCAGATTGTGTAAGACATACATTGCATACATAGTTGACTTATACCTTTGCGGGAACTTGAGGTCTTCTTAACTCAATTGTATCATACCAAGTTCCATGCGCATCTTTTCAAATTTATCCCTGCTCAAAGGCTTTTTAAGAATGTCATCAATTTTGATTTTCAGTATCACAAAAATCCAATTTAATTAAGCCTTTTCCAACATTATCCTTGAGAAAATGATGCCTTATGTGAATATGCTTCACTCAAGAATGATGAACTGGATCTTTTGAAATTCATATGGCACTTGTATTGTCACAATAAATGGGAATACAGTTATATTTCATACCATAATCTCTTAATTGTTGTTTAATCCAAAGAACTTGTGAACAACAAGCTGCAACATCCACATACTCAGCTTCAGCAGTTAATAGGGCCACTGTATTTTGTTTCTTGGAGCCCCAAGAAACTAGACATGGTCCGAGGAGCTGGACCATTCCAGAAGTGTTTTTCCTGTTCACCAAATCTCTTGCATAATCAGCATCTGCAAAACCTTTTAAATCAAAAGTATCAATTCTAGGATAGAAGAGACAGAGATTGTCAGTTCCTTTGAGGTATCTTAGAATCCTTTTAACTGTCGTAAGATGAGATTCTTTAGGATTTGATTGAAATCTAGCACATAAACCAACACTAAACGCAATGTCAGGTCTACTAGCAGTTAAATAAAGAAGGGATCCGATCATACCTCTATATTTGGTTTGATCTACACTAGCTCCTTGTAGATCTTCATCCAATCTTGTGCCAGTTCCCATTGGTGTATGATTAGTTTTTGCTTGATCAAGGTTATACTTTTTCAGAAGTTCCTTGACATATTTTTGTTGGTGAATTGCAATTCCTTCTTCAATTTGTTTGATTTGAAGACCAAGGAAGAAGTTGAGTTCTCCCATCATACTCATTTCAAATTCTCCACTCATTAAATCAGCAAAATACTTGCACAAGGTTTCATTAGTTGCACCAAAGATAATATCATCAACATATATTTGAACAACTAATAAGTCAATTCCTTCAGATTTCAAAAACAAAGTTTTATCAATTTTTCCTCTTTTAAAATTATTTTGAAGAAGGAACTTGGAGAGCCTTTCATACCAGGCTCTTGGTGCCTGCTTCAGCCCATAAAGAGCTTTATCAAGCTTAAAGACATGATTAGGAAATTGGGGATTTTCAAAACCAGGAGGCTGTTCCACAAAAACATTTTCTTCAAGAAAACCATTCAAGAAAGCACACTTAACATCCATTTGGTATAATTTAAAACCCATAAATGAAACAAAAGCAATTAATATTCTTATAGCTTCTAACCTTGCAACAGGAGCAAAAGTTTCTTCAAAGTCAATACCTTCTTGTTTGTTATACCCTTTCACAACAAGTCTAGCCTTGTTCCTCACTATAGTTCCATACTCATCCAGCTTGTTTCTGAAAACCCATTTGAGCCTTATAACTTTTTTATTTTTGGGTTTATCTTCTAGATGTCAGACCTTGTTTCTTTCAAATTCATTGAGTTCATCTTGCATGGCAATTATCCAGTCAGCATCTTTGAGAGCTTCTTCATGATTTCTTGGCTCAATTATGGATAGAAAGGCTTGGAAGGCACATAAGTTCCTCATCTGTGATCTGGTTGGAGTTCCTCTGACAATGTCACTTATGATGAGGTCATTAGGTTGAGAGCCTTGATATTTGAAGGGCTTTGGATGAAACTCTCTGGAAGGAACTCCTATTTGAGGCACTTCTTCTTCTACTTCCTCAGGTTCCTCTATGTTGCATGTTTCTTCATGATCTTGTTTCTCCTGAACTTCAGGTGGAGGAACTTCAGCATTTTCCTGATGACCTTGTTCAGGTTCAACTTGTTTTTCCTTGGGATGACTGGTTTCCTCTTCATCATCCTCCCTGTCTCTAACCATACCAATTTCATAATCATTAGAGTCTTGTTCATGCACATTCATAAACATATTAGATTCATCAAATATCACATGAATGCTTTCTTCGACACACATAGTATTTTTATTGTAAACTTTGTAAGCCTTGCTATTTGATGCATAGCCAAGAAACGCAGCTTCATCACTTCTTTCATCAAATTTTCCTATGTTCCTTTTTCCATTATTATGGACAAAGCACCTGCATACAAAAGCTCTAAAGTGAGAAATATTGGGTTTTCTGCCCTTAAACAGTTCATATGGAGTTTTATTGATGATTGGTCTCATCATAACCCGATTTATAATATAGCAAGCAGTGTTGATAGCTTCAGCCCAGAAGTTCCTTGGAAGTCCAATAGCTATGAGCATTGTTCTTGCCATGTCTTCTAGGGTCCCGTTCTTCCTTTCCACAACTCCATTTTGTTGAGGAGTTCTTGGGGCTGAGAAGTTATGATCCATGCCATTTTCTTTGCAGAACTCATCAGATCTTGAATTTTCTTCAGTTCCATGATCTGACCGAATGTGGATAATTTGATTTCCACTAGTCTTCTGCACTTTCTT
The DNA here is from genome assembly GCF_001683475.1 of Chenopodium quinoa. Classification (NCBI taxonomy): domain Eukaryota; kingdom Viridiplantae; phylum Streptophyta; class Magnoliopsida; order Caryophyllales; family Amaranthaceae; genus Chenopodium; species Chenopodium quinoa. The sequence goes on from NW_018742441.1 coordinate 90,487, forward strand.
GGCAAATGACACAAATTCATCAAAGGTTTCATCCTTTATAGACAGAAAAATCACCCAGGTAAATCTAGAAAAATCATCAATAATAACTAGAACATATTTCTTTCCACTTCTACTTTGAACACGCATGGGGCCACACAAATCCATGTGTATGAGTTCCAAAGGCTTGGTGGTGCTTACCATGTTTTTACTTTTAAAAGATGACCTGACTTTCTTGCCTCTCATACATGCATCACAGATATGTTGTACGAGGAACTTGACTGAGGAAGCCCTATGGCCAAGTTCCTTGCTCTAAGTTTATCTATGAGTGAGAAACTAGCATATCCAAAACGTTTATGCCATAATAAAGGATCATCATTAATGGCACTCAGGCATGTAAGGTTGTTCCTTGGGACAGAATTGAGATGCACAATATAAGTGTTCCCTTTCCTAGTTCCTTCAAGAACAACCCTTCCTGTTTTGTCATTAATGATGTTGCATGAATTAGAAGTAAAACTTACAGAGTTTCCTTTGTCACAAAATTGTGATATGCTCAGCAAATTGTGCATCAAACCCTCGACCAAAAGTACATTTTCAATTGAATGGGAACTTGACCTTCCAACTTTTCCTTTTCCAATAACTTCTCCTTTCTTGTTGTCTCCAAAGGTCACAGTTCCTCCAGAATAGGTCTCAAGTGAGAGGGATTTTGATTTGTCTCCTGTCATATGCTTTGAACAACCGCTGTCGAGGTACCAAGTGTTGTTCCCCCTCACTAGGACCTGCAAAAGAACTCATTGATTAGTTCAGGAACCCAGGTTTCCTTGGGTTCCTTGGACGTTGAAGCAATATCAGATTTTTTAACCCAAACTTGCTTAACATTATTACTAACGGATTGTTCCTTCTTATAACAAGTATTCACTAAGTGACCTGTTTTCCCACAAAAGGAACAAACTTTATAGCTAGGTAAATCAACATATTTCTTTTTACCTTTATGCTTAGATCGAATGTATCCTAGTCCTTCAGTTCTTTTGGTTTGAGCATTCTCAATCCATTTAGGTACACCAAGCAGACTAGTGCTTCTTTCTTTTCTGATTGCAAGTTCCTTTTCTAAATTAGCCTTTTCAATTCTTAACTCATCAAGATTGTGTTTTAATTTTTCAAAATCTTCATTAAACTTAGGCAATGATTTAGAAGAGGAACTTGACGATTTGAAGTCAGTACTGGCAAGCTTGTATTGAGTCAGTTCTACATTAACCATAATATTTTCATACTTGAGTTTTTCATTCATTTCTTTTAGAAGAAGATTCTTATAAAAAAGATCAAAGAATCTGCCTTGAACATCAGTACGCTGGTTCTCAATCCAGGTAGCGTGTTCCTTGCAGACTTTAAGAGCTTTTTCACATTCATTAAGATTTTTAATATCTATTATCCAATCATCTTCCATTTCTAAAATGTAATCAATAAGTACTTCTTTAGGAAGTGTTCTAAGATAATTAGGATCAGCACGTACCTCTTTAGCCAGTTCATCATTGTAGGCCTTTTCATCACGTTTGGCCATTAGACATAAATTGGTTGTTTCTTCTTCAGGTTGTTCCTCCTCATCATCACTCTCAAAATCTCCCCAAGCAGCAATCATAGCCTTCCTAATGTCTGTTTTGTTGTAAGGAGTTTTGTTGCTCTTGTTCTGTTCCTTGGCCTTCCCTTTACCTTTCTCAGTCTCCCACAAGGGACATTCACGAATAAAGTGATCTAGGGATCTACATTTGTGACATCAAGAATCGGCCTTTGAGTTAGAGGACTTTTTGGTGAAGTTCCTTGTTCTATTATTTCGATTGAACATTCTTTTGAACCTTCTCACCAACATAGCCGCTTCTTTTTCATCTACCTTAGATTCTTCTTGATCACCAGCTTTGAGAGCTAAGCCTTTTCCTTTGTTCCCTTCACTATTGCTTGTTCCTAAGTGAAACTCATGAGTCATGAGGGAACCGACAAGTTTCTCAATGTTGAATTTCGTGAAGTCCTTAGTTTCTTGTAGGGCAGTCACCTTGGCTCTCCATCTTTGATCTTGAGGGAGGCTCCTTAGAACTTTCCTGACCTGCTCATCAATAGGTATTTGATTTCCAAGAGAAACAAGCTCATTAATAATGTTAGTGAACCTTGTTAACATTTCCTGGATAGTTTCTTTAGATTGCATTTCAAAACGTTCATATTTAGACATAAACATATCAATTTTAGAGCATTTCACTTCATTAGTTCCTTCATGTGTTACTTGTAGTAAATCCCAAATTTCTTTAGCATTTTTACATCCCATAACACGATTGTGTTCATGGGGACCAAGACCACAATGAAATAATTTAACAGCAAGTGCATTAATTTTCATTTTTTCAAAATCTTCCTTATGTAACTCAGACATGGGTTTAGGTACTACCTCATTTTCACCAACTGTTTTGGTGATTTCGAAATCACCAACTTCAATAACTCTCCAAACTTGGTAGTTGTCAGCTTTGATAAAAATTTCTATCCTGTTCTTCCAATAGGTGTAGAACTTCCCATTGAACATAGGAGGACGCTGCGTAGAGTAACCTTCTTCCAGTTTCTCGTGATTGTTCATGTTGCTTCCAGGAACTTAACTCGTCAGGGTTTCCTGATTTCTTCGAGGAACAGGCTCTGATACCAATTGTTGACTCGAATGAACAATACAAGAGGGGGGTGAATTGTATTGTAGAGGAACTAGGGTAATTTTCGCGGAATTTATAAAGGAACTCGAATAAAAACTAAAAGTGCAAAGAGAGATTTTACGTGGAAAACTTCTTGGCCCTAACCAAGAAGAAAAACCACGTCCACAAGAGATTTTAAACTCAATTCTTAATAATAATAGGGCAAACAACCTATTACAAATTAAGACTCTAAACTCAAGTTCCTCTATGAACTTAAGCTCCCTTCAACTGATCCCTCAACCAGTCGAACTCTCAAACACTCTCTCTTTCTCCTTGCTTCACTCAAAGCAATCAAACACTCTTAGAGTTTCCCCAAACTCTAACCCAATACAACTCAAAGATTAAACTCTAAATTTCTAAGTACAAAGACACTCAAGGACTTAAGTGGATTATGACTCTTTTTAAAAGCTAAAAGACTGTAATGCTCAAGTGTGTTTTTCCAACTGAAAAACCAAGGCTATTTATAAAAGAGTTTGGCAGTTAAATCGTAGTTGCCTTCATAACCACTTAACCACAACTCCCTTAAAACAAGGAAGTGTAATTCGTGCGTGGGTGCTTGGGCAGCAAGCTGAGCACTTTACAAGGAGGTGGTTTACTGCTTCCTATTTTCTCTCAACTTCCTTGACCAAGTAAAATAGTCGTTTATAAAGAATATTTTCCAAATCAGATTTTCCAAAATAATAGGATAGAATTAAAATAGAAAATCTTTTTAACTAACAAGATATTTTAACTCAAAAGATATTTTTCAAAATAAAATTGAAACAAGTTAAAATATGGAAAATAAAATCTTTATCAAATAAAATTGAATCCACTTAAATCCTATCAATTGTACTTAACACAAATACAAGTTGCCTAAAGTAAAGATAAAATACATTAGACTCCTTGATACTCTGAGAAGCTTCGACTCTGAAGCTGCAGTTCCTCACTCAAGGAACTTTCCTTTGAAGCTTCAACTCTTGAGCTTCAGTTCCCTCCAAGGAACACGACTTGATTGATTTCTTTATTCTTCCATAGCTAGCTCTGATCTTCTTCCATGCTCCCTTCTCACTCAAGAATTTCCTAGCACAAACCTGTCATAAATCAAAGCTAAAACCGAAAGTTAAACTTGTTATAGGTTTGCTTAGGTTCCTTGAGTCATCATCAAAACATATAAGGTCAATAATATGACTTTGAGAATCTTCTCATTCCTTAATCAAAGCGTTTAGCGTGAGACTGGACTCACGTGAGTCCGGGCTCCTTAATTAAAAAGGTGCGGGCCTGATCAACCCGACCAAAGCCCGCGCGCCATTTTATACAGTGTCTGAATATTTCGTTTTCATCATTTTCATAAAATATCGTGCGCCGTCATTCACTGAAAATTTCGAACGCTTTCATTTCATCAAATTTCAACCACTTCATTTCCTCAAGTTTCAGAGAATTCTAATCTTCAAATTCCATAAAAAAATGGAGAAATCAAACAATAGAATGATGATTGAAGGAGATTCTGATTCACCTATAGAATTAATTTCTAGCTCAATTATTGCTGGAAAAGGTACAATTTAGTTCATACTTTTGATTGTATGTAATTTCGAATCATATATAATTAATTTCAAATTACATATAATTTAGTTCATGATTTCAGATTGTATCATAGTGAATTTGAAATATGAATTTCGACTTATAATTCGCATGCAAGCCAAATTGAATTTCAGATCGTATTAAATTTCGATTTAATATCAAATCGTATTTAAATTCAAGTTAATTTCAACTTATTATTTGCAATCAACGCCAATCGAATTTCAGATCGTAGTTAATTTCGACTTATAATTTGAAATCTGGCTTAATTTATATTCCAATCGAATTTGAAATCAGGCTTAATTTATATTTCACGAATTGTATATATTACATGTAGTAGAAAATTAATTTTAATTTGAATCCATTTTTTTTGATAATTTTAGAGTGAAATTCAAATATACTAACACTAATGATGAATGCAGCAGATAATGTAATTTTAGGAGACAATATCAATGAAGAAAGAGATGATGAAGAAAGAGATGAAGATGCTGCAAGTATAATAGGTATACTGATAATTAAATGTTCTGTAAAATTATTAAATGCTCTGTAATTTATTGATGTAGTTGCAGACAATATAATTCCTGACTAATATTATCTTAAACCTGACTGAATTAATTTTATTCCTATGGAAACCTATTTCCTAAAAAAAATTATATGGAAATTAGTGAAAATAATGTAATTCCTGACAATTTCAAAATATTTCTGACTGGATTAAAAATTCTAGTATTCCTGTCTGAATATTATTTTAAACTTGACTATTATTATTTTAAAACTGACTATCATTATTTTAAACCTGACTATCATTATCTATTTCCTGACTAATATTATTTATTTTCTTTCCATTCCTATAATTTCTAATCATCATTATCTATTTCCTGAGTAAGATAATATATTTCCTAACTAATATATTGTAATTTCTGATCAGAAAAATATTTCTGACTTGATAAAAAAATCTTATTTCTGTATGCTATAATATATCTTACTATTATTATCTTAAAATTGACTATCATTATCTGTTTTCTGACCAGCATTATCTAATTCCTGACTAAGATATGCTAATTCCTGAGTATTATAAATTTTAAAAACATTTAATTACTGTATATAATATTGATAATACAATTCCTGACTATTATTATTTGTTTCGTGACTAATATTATCTTAAACCTGACTGAGTTAATTTTATTCCTGACTAGTATATTGTAATACCTGATCTAAAAAATCTAATTCCTGACTAAGATATACTAATTCCTGAGTATTATAAATTTCAAAAAACATTTAATTACTTTATAACGTCTTACAAAACAAAAAATAAAATTCCCCTCAAAAAAAAAAAATAACATCAACTAAATTTACAAAAAAATACATATTACTGAAATGTTATGTTTTTAATTATAATAAATTGCAAAACATTGAAGATAAGCTACTAATAACATCCTCTATTTTAATTCTTTTTGCCTCTTTACCTAGTTGGCTTGCCTATTCTCTTTTTCTCTTTCTCTTCTTAGCTTCTTCTTCCGCAAAAATTAAACGTAATCCATCAAGAAATTCAGCCCAGTCTGACACCATGCCATTGTGAAAACCATAACCATTATGCCTCATAATGTCATATGCAACCCACCATTCATTTGAATTATGATTTCTTCATACTATTTCTGGAATCCAAAATTTATAATACCATAATTCATTATAATATTTACATGTACAATTAATCATCGTCTGGGATTTGAAGGTGCACCTAGGGAAAATATGCATGCATAATATCTCTTCAATTGCTAGTGCTGGATGTGCATCTTCTAAGGCATCAATTGGGTGTGCAATTTGATTAGCCATCTAAACAAAACAAAATAAACACATAAATCATAATAAAACAAAATAAAATAAACTAACAAATGTATGATCATAATAGGAAAAAAAAATATACTTTTTGTAGTAGCAGTAGTTATATTCTTATAAAATTAATTAAAATTCAAACTGAAGCAATTTATAGTTTTATATGTCTTTTTTTTTTTTTCTGAATATAGTTTCTTATATATAATGTTTAGAACGTGAATTGGTGCAGTGTTTTGGAAGAAGGAAGGTCATGCCTTTTCAAATATGTCTTTTTCATTTATAATTAACCTCTATTCTAGTAAATTCAATTCATTTTATTCAATTAATTTTATGTCTGGTAAATGATTTTACGTGTTTTTTGAGTGTTTATGTTTTGGAAGAGGGAAGGTCATGACTTTTCAAATTCTAATTCTTGTATGCAATAATTTTTTTTTTTCTGAATATAGTTTCTTGTACACTGTGGTTTCTTATATATAATGTTTAGAACGTGAATTGGTGCAGTGTTTTGGAAGAGGGATGGTCATGCCTTTCCAAATATGTGTTTTTCATTTATAATTAACCTCTGTTCTAGTAAATTCATTTCATTTTATTCAATTAATTTTATGTCTGGTAAATGATTTTACGTGTTTTTTGAGTGTTTATGTTTTGGAAGAGGGAAAGTCATGACTTTTCAAATTCTAATTCTTGTATGCAATAATCTAACTGACTATTTTTATCTTAAACCTGACTATATCATTTATGTCCTAAGTAATTTGTTATCTATTTTCCTGACTGAGATAATTTTATTCCTGACTATTATAATCTAATTTCTAATTCAAACCATTTTTTGACTATTTTTTGAGTAATATTTTGACTATTTTTTGTGACTGAAATTAGATTAATAAAATTGTTTCAATTTAATTTCTGATTGAAACAATTTTATTCCTGAAATATACAATCTAATTCTTGATATATTCAAATTAATTCCTAATCAAAATATTTTAATACCTGACATACAGAATTTAATTCCTGACAAAACAAATCTAATAAATGACAAAAATAATCTAATTCCTGAAAATAATGAACAATGAACAACATATTATAATAAGATACAAATATTATTATTTCTGAATGATATAATTTTATTACTAACCAATATTACCTATTTCCCGATTAATATAATCCTAAACCAGACTGAGATGATTTATTTCCTGACTAGTATTTAGTAATTCCTGATTTAAATAATCTAATTCCTGACTAAGACATGGTAATTCTTAAGTATTATAAATTTTAAAAAAATTTATTTACTGTGTATAATATTGTAATTCCTGACAAAAATAAATTATGATATGTTTCATATGTATACTTTTGTTGCAGATTATTACAAATATGACAAGGATGAAAACATAAGAAGATGTCTAGCAAGTTATACATCATCAAACTACAATGAGGGATATGTGTTATACAAAGCTCATTCAAGATCTGTTGGTTTCAGTGTCAGAAAATCAACAAAGAGAAGAGATACCAATGATAAATTGTATGAGTTTTATTTTAGATGTTCTAAGGAAGGACATACAAAGGGTAAAATGAAGATAGCAGGTGAACAAAATTCAGTGAAAATACCCATATTGGGTAAAACTGGAGAAAAAAAGAGAAAAGATAGGGAGGTAAATGAGACAAGAACTAGATGCAAAGCCCATATTCGTTTCAAGAAAAACAAAGAAGGAAATTTTGAAGCTGTTACACATGAGTTAAAGCATAATCATGAATTGGTTATAGCAGTTCAACGACATCATCTAAGATCAGAAAGGCAAATATCAGCTCCAATGGGTGAACTAATTGAGAGCATGATTGAGAGTGGTATTAAACCAATGGATGCTTATAATTATATAAGCAATGAAGCTAGAGGAGAAGAATGTGTAGGTCATACTAAGAGAGATCACCTTAATTATGTATCAAGGGTGAAAATGAGTATGGTTGAAGGTGGAGACATGCAAAATGTATTAGACACCCTTCAAGAAAGAGCAGATCAAGATCCTTCATTCTTTTATAGATTGAAATTTGGAGAAGAAAATAATGTTGTGAGCTATTTTTGGCGTGAATCCCAAATGCTTGAAGATTTCAAATCTTATGGTGATGTTTTAATCTTCGATACAACATACAGAACAAACAAATATGGGTTGATATGTGCTCCATTTGTTGGTATAAACAATCACTGAAAAACAACAATGTTTGGATGTGCATTCATAACTGATCAATCTTCAAAAAGTCAATGTGTGGAATTGAACTAAAATCAATCTTCCCTGATCAAGATCTTGCAATGAACAACGCCATACCAGAGGTAAGCAGTTTCAACTTAATATTTGTATTTGTATTTTATATTGGGATATGTTTTGTATCAAATAAAATAATCTTGAATTTTTTATTTAATTCTTAATAATTATAAACTAACTATATAATGTATTACCTGAAAAAAGTATTAAGCCTGACTTAAATCAATCAATGCCTAAGATAAAACACATTATATCTGACTAATATTTTCTAATTCCTGTCTAAGTTAAATGTATTTATGAGTTAAAAATATCAAATAATAAACAAAAATTAAACTCTGAAATATTTAAATCCTGACTGAAATATTGTTATATCTGACTAGAATTATTTTATATCTGACTATAATATACGAATAGATGAATAAAATTTTATATCTAATTTAAACATTTAAATACCTGACTAATAAACTGTTATGCCTCACAAAAATAAATTAAAAACTAATGGAGTTATCTAATATCTGACATTAACTCTTTAATACCTGACAAAAATATGTCAATTACTGCCATAATTTATATAATAGCTGACTGTAAAATGAAATTATTTGATTTCTGTCTAAGTAATGACTATAACTTTACTAATGCCTAATGAATATCATGTAATATCTGATGAAAATAATATAAAAATTGATGAAGAAAATAAATTTTATAATTGACATTATATATTTAATATGTAATTAAAACACTTTAATTCCTGGCTAACAAATTGTTATGCCTGACAAAAATAGATTAATAACTGACATGAGTTATATAATATCTTATTTTGACTTTAAAATACCTGACAAAAATTTATTAATTACTGCAATTACTTATCTAATATCTGACTATAAAATGAAACTATTTGAATATCATGTAATTCCTTATGAATTTCATGTAATTTTTGATCAAAATAATCTAAAAACTGACTAATATATTATTATGCCTGACAAAAATAGATTAATAACTGACGTAAATCAAATAACACTAATTAAAGTCTGAAAATATTTAATTCCTGGCTAAAATATAGTAATATCTGTCTAGAATCATTTTATATTTGACTTTAATATAAGAATAGCTGAATAAAATTTTATCGTTCCTTAGAAAAACACAACAAAAAAAATTTTCTGAGAGATATGATTTATTTCCTGCCCTAAATAATATAATACCTGACTAAAAATATATTAATCATGAAAGAAATAATATTATTTCTGATTTTTAATACAATGGAATAACTTAAATCACCTTAATTCCTATTAAATGATTTTAATCTATTATCTGACTATAATACTTTAAATGCCGACTAATATATTATTATGCCTGACAAAAATAGAAAAATAACTGACGTTAATTATATAATATCTGACTGTTACTCTTTAATTCCTGACTAAAATATTATTATTCTTGAGTAAAATATTATTATGCCTGACATAAATCAACCAATCCAAAAATGAAACAAATGACTAATAAAATCTAATTCCTGTCTAAGTTAAGCTTATTTCTGAGTTAAAAATATTAATTCCAAAACAGTAATTAAAATCTGAATATATTGAAATACTGATTAAAATATAATATTATCTGTCAAAAATTATCTAATTCTGACTATAAAATATGAAAACTGAATTAAATTTTACAATTCCTTACACAAATACAACAAAAATAATTTCTAAGAAATATGATTTGATTCGTGCCATAAATAATATAATAACTGAGTAAAAGAATAATAATCCTGAAAGAAAAAATATTATTCCTGATTAAAAAAGCATGTTAATTCCTGCATAAATTATTATAATTTCAGACTAAAATAAAACTGTTCCTGATGAAATTAATCTAATTTCTTAACGAAAGAATTATATTCCTTATTGAGGTAACATAGTGCAATTATTCAGAAGTGTTTTTTCATTCACAAACATTATGCACATAAAAGAAAATTAACATCTGACTAATAAAATGAAACAACTGGCTAATAAAATCTAATTCCTGTCTAAGTTAAGCTTATTTCTAAGTTAAAAATATTAATTCCAAAACAGTAATTAAAATCTGAATATATTGAAATACTGATTAAAATATAGTATTATCTCTCAAAAATTATCTAATATCTGACTATAAAATATGAAAACTGAATTAAATTTTACAATTCATTACACAAATACAACAAAAATAATTTCTAAGAAATATGATTTGATTCTTGCCATAAATAATATAATAACTGAGTAAAAGAATAATAATCCTGAAAGAAAAAATATTATTCCTGATTAAAAAAGCATGTTAATTCCTGCATAAATTATTATAATTCCAAACTAAAATAAACTGTTCCTGATGAAATTAATCTAATTTTTGAACGAAAAAATTATATTCCTTATTGAGGTAACAATTTAATTATGACAAACATAATTTTATACCTGCTATAAATTATTATTTTTTATTAATATAAACTTATTTATTACAAACTTTATAAACTTATTAATATAATATTTACAAATAAACTTATACATTAATACCATTTTCTGCTTCAGTAGGAACCCTCTCATTACCATCAGGACGAAAAACGCTAATGTAAAAATTTGAATCATTATCATAATAAATATCCAGTCTTTCTCCTTCAACAATATTAATTGATGATACAAAGCTTGTCCAACCATCATCAATTAAACAACCACCACAAGTTCCTGTATTTTGTGGAACGCTTAACACTCTAACCTTCCAAAATCTTCCATTATTTCCACGATAGACTCTAACGGGACCTGTGAATCTTAACAGAAAACTTTTCCAATCTACAGGAAGTGGCTGAAAAAAAAACACAAAACAGAATTAAAACATTAAATATTTACTAAGATACAAAACAAAAAAAAATATAAAGCTAAATATTTTTACCAAACTAAACCGATAAATTGATCTGAACTTAAACATTTTGCCAAATTTTCATTGAAATCAGCCATTGTCTTCAAAAATGTACAAAAAAAAAGTACTCAACCTTATATAGAAACAATAGAGGTTGTTAATTTAAGGTTTTTAATAGAAAAACTTGATTTAAACAACCTTTAAATAGAAAATATGTTATGTATGAACAAAAATAATTGTCATGTAATTTAACAGAAGAAATTATGACTTTTCTCTGTTTTTTATGACTTCTTCATGATGGAATAAATTACTTTAAAATTATATGACTTCTTCAGTTTTATCTGATTAGTATGACTTTTTGATAATGCAATTAAATACTTTTCAGTTTTTTAAAGATATTTTATGACTTTTTGAAGTTGCAATTAAATACTTTTTCAGTTTTATATAACTTTATTTTGACTTTAGTCAAATTTGTATAACTTTTTTATCATAAAATATATTATATTTTGATATTTTATAACTTTTTATGATATATGAACACTTATGATTCAAGGGGAAAACAAAATTGTTTTTACTGAAAACTTTAACATTATTCCTGATATTTAGATTCTTATTTATGATTATACATATCTTATTCATACTTATACGTACCTTATTTCTGATATTTTAATCTTATTCCTGATATTTTAATCTTATTCCTGATATAGATATATTGTTATGACTGACAATAAAGATATTATTCCTGATATAGATATATTTATTCCCGACCTTTATTATTTTATGACAAATGTAATAATTCTTTTTTTAGGAAATGCAACTACGGATCATTCATTAATAAACACTCCTTGGAGGCAATCAATAACAAAGAATTTCTACAACCTTGTAAGTATATGTCAAGGGAATGAAGAAGCAACAAAATTATGTGATGATGCTTTGGAAAAAATGTACAAATCTGTAAAAAAAAGTGTTCCAAACAAATGAAGAAAAAATTTGTGAGCTTGATGAAGAACAAGAGAGAAGGGATGCTGTAAAAGATCCAAAACAACCAAAAACAAAAGGAAGGCCAAAGAAAAACAAAAGAATTAGAGGGCATTTTGAAAGAAGAAGAACAACAACTAGAGATCCAAATGAGTTTGGTACCAAAACTCCAAATCCACAGCTCATTTAATATTGAGACATTCATCAAATAATTTTTATTCATTAAAAATATTTGTAAAAAATATTATTTATAATTCTAGTATATTTTGATTTGATATTTTAGATTTATAATCAAAATTAAGTTTTGATAATTTTAATTATTCCTGACATAATTAATCAAATTTCTGAAGAAAATAATTCTATTCCTGACTAACATGTTTTATTTCCTGATAAACATCACTCATTTCATAAATCTAATTTCTGAATATAGTAATGATATTACTGACTAATATGATTTATTCTTTGATAATATTCACTCATTCCTTGAATATTATCTCCTAACTAAGTTTTGTTTTTCTTGATAAAAATAAACTAACTTATGCAAAAACACACATGTACACCTGATTGATAATATTAAGAAAAAGCAAAATATATACATATATAAATAACTGTATAAAAAAAGTTTATCAACCAAAACAAACCTAATATTTAACTACAAAAAGGTAATATATATACAAAATAAAACTATCTAACTTTGGTTTATATTCTGCTGTTTTTCCATTTCCTGTAGTTTCTTCTGCTCCAACTTGTATCTCCTATCTTTTTCTTTCTGTATAGCTTCTACATCCTTTTTATATTGAGCCTCCAGCTTCTTCCTTGCAGGTTGAGCTTTTAAAATTTTGTCTTTGTTAATAGAAAATTCAATGCAAGAATTCCATAATTGCTTGCGCAAAAAATTGTCTTCTCTATTAACCAAATTATATACTATTCTGCATCTATACAACTTCCAATTTTGTTTCTGCAAATTTATACAAAAATAAAGAAATAAAAACACTAAAAAATAATTAGTTTAAATAACAAAAAATATCAAGACAGAAAAACACTTACACTTTTTAAATCAACTAGTCCTCCATCAAATCCATTGTATTTTTGCATACACATTAATGCAAAAAGCCCACAATCATAATTTTCATTGCTAATCTTCCAACTAAAAACTGGAGTATTCCATTCCAAGTCAGGAACTATTTCCGCTAAAGGATGTTCTTTATTTCGCAAAAAACGATGAACAACTCTGATCTGTAAATATAAATATATATATATATATATATATATATATATATATATATATATATATATATATATATATATTAGGATCCAAAAGTGTAATATTTAAGAAACAAAATGAAATAGTTACTAGACAAAAAACTTACCAAATACTTATCAATTAAATCCAAGTGAGATCGATCAATGTCAGTCCTGTTATTTATCCAATCTATACGTGGATTGTATCAGGAATAAAATTGAAAACCATAAGAGTATAGTGATTTTTGTACCAAATGGAAAAGATTAACTACAACAATAAAACAAAAAAAAAAGTTAAATTATTATAAGTTATAAGACAATACCAGACTTAAATTTTTATATTTTTATCTGTTAATTTTATAAATCATAAGAGTCTAGTTTTATCTGAGTTTTACCATGTCTGACTGAATGATAAATGACATAAATAATCTAATACTTGATAATTCCTGACAAATAATATCTAATTACTGATTATAATAATATAATTTCTGACAAAATATTAAAATCTTTGATAATTCCTGACTAAATATATCTAATTACTAATTATAATAATATAATTTCTGACTAAACATAATAATAATATATTATCTTAAACTTGACAATGTTAAATCCAAAACTTGAACTCTTAGACTATAAATTATTAATATCTGACTAAAATTTAATTTCTAATCAATATATCTTAATTCCTGAATAGAATAACAATATTTAAGACTTAAATTGTTAAATCTGACAAAATACAACAATACATGATCTAAATCATCTAATATCTGACTAAGCATAGTAATTCCTGACTAATAAAATCTTATTCCTGATTATTATAATCAAATTCATGATTAAATATTGTAATGTTAATCCAACACTCTAAAACCTAAAATTGTCTAATTACTACATTAAATATCTTTATACATGAAAAAATTAGATTAATACCTAATTATAAAAGCTAGTATTTGAATTTAAAAATATATTACCTGAGTAAAAACAACAAAATAAATTTAATAACTTACCAACTCTGCTTCTGCTATGTTTAACTTTGAAAAACGATCAACCCATTTTTCAATGGAAGCATAAACATCATTAGCATCATGTTTTTTCAATTCCAGATTGAGCTCTAATTTTTTCAACTTCTCCTTAAAAGTTGCATATTCTTCTAGATTATTTTCCAAAGAATTCAAAATTTTTCCTGTTCTTTTATCATCTTGACATCTTTTTTGTAATTATCTCTCTTTATTAAATATCTCTGTACAGAATCCTACAAAAAAAAAAAATTTGAAACATATATTATGTTATATACATTAAAATTCTAAACATTATAAGTAAAGATAAAAAAAAAAAAAAAAACTTATAGCAACTCCAGTAAAAAAAAAACAAATCTTTTGTACTGAAATATTCCTTTGTTAGCTATTTGGCTATCTTCAAGATTCAAAGCAGAAGCACAAGTATCATGAATAGCACTATTAATCCAGACAGAGGGGCGCACCGAACAAAACTCCTCTTTCACCAAAATAATATCGCTTTGGGAAAGATCTTCAGTTTTAAACTGATTGATAACATCACCTGTATCTTGCACATACAAACTGTTGTTAGGCGCCTTAACTCCCTCATCTTCTTTTGTAGGATCTAACTCATACAACTCATCGTATTTTCTAAAAAAGAGGAAGTCACACATATATCTTTCATGCTCAGTTAAATTTTTCAGATACAAAGGCTTATTTTCTTGCAAACTCCTAGAGACAATCATTTCTCGATTTTGAATCGGAATCTTATCAATAGGGGGGTCTACCCAATCTGAATCCAAACTAGATGCTTCCAAATTAGCCTTCAATTCCAACAGCTGTTTATCTCTTAGATATTGCAATCTCTCAACCTTTTTTTTCAGCATATGCATCAGCAGCAATAAATTTAATTTCAGGAGGGACATTTTTATCAGTAGGAAATTTGTCCACATCAATTAACTGAATGTGAGTTTTAGGAGTCTGAGGTCAAACTCATCTTGAGATAATTCAGCAGCAGTAGGAGTATGACTTTTATCTGTAACAATAAGGGTAGGATGAGGAGCACTAGGAGATTTTACAACTTCAGTTGGAACAGATTCATTGGCAACCGTTTCCGTTTCAACATATTTATTTCTCAATAAATCTAAAACTTCAGTTGTATCTCTAGGCTGAGCTTCCTATAGAAAAAATAATATGTATTAAAATAAAAAACAAATAACTTAAATGCAAACAATAATAACCTATATTAATTAATGAACTCAAATTTCTAATTCCTGATAGGAATATTCTTATTACTGACAAAATTAATCTAATAGCTGATTGAATAAATCTTTTTCTTGATTAAGAATGTATTATTTTGAAAAAAATAAGTAAATTTCTGATCAAAAAATTATTATTCCTGATTAAAATATTCTTACTACAGATAAAGGTAATCTAATAACTGAAAATGACAGCTTTATTCCTGATGAACAACTAGAGTTATAATTTACATCTGAACAAAATTTTATCATTTCCTACACAAATCATCTAATAACTGACTGAAATATAATTATTCCTGATACAGTAAATCTAATTAAAAACCTAACAACTATATTTTAAATCCTGACAAAAATATTTCAATTACTGACAAAACTTATATAATATCTGACAAAATAAATCTAATTCGTGACCAGAATAATTTAATTTGTGAAAAAAATAACAAAAAAAATTACCTTATTCACAACATCAATAGGTGATTGATGTTCTACTGTAACTTTACTCTGACCAACATCATCAGATTTAGTAAAAACCTGAAAACATATGTATAACATAAATAAAAAATAAATAAATTTATTTGTATAAAATATTCAATTTTAATACAATAATTACTAGTATTTTAATAAATTATTCAAATAAAATACAAATATTAGACCTTAGATGTGCTGTCATCATCTTTATCATCTTTTGTTTCTTCTTCAACAGTTATCGGAATTTCTTTTTCAGTAACTTCTGCAATTTGCTCCTTTGATGGTTGAGGAGAAGGAGGAGTTGGGGTAATTAAATCAAATTTTGGCATAGACTGATCTCCCATTTAAAAACTCCTACCTTCTTGCACAATCCTAGCCTGATTATCATTCAAACCACCAGAATAAACTTCATTGAGTCCCCTAGCTTTCCTTGGTGTCCTAGGAGGTGATGTTGAAGAACCAAGAACACCCTCCTTACCAACTGAACTAACCACATTTTCACCTGGTGCTGTGACAGGTTCAGATTTTACAGCAGTAGTTTCAACATCTGAAACAACAACATCAGTTACTTTGTCAACAGCAGCAACTTCTGCACCAAGTGAAACATCGGCGACAGGTCCTTGGTGAACAGCAGCAGCTTTTGAACCAAGTGAAACATCAGCTTCATCTTCATTTTTCTCTGGTATCTATTCAGGGATACCAGTTAATTCTTTTTCTTCTTCAGATTCTTTTTCTTCATTTCTATCTTCTAATTTATCACTCTTAGGTATATCTTGACTAAAGAATTTTGACAAATCAAGATCACCAATAACATTATTCACCTGTATAAAATAAACATTAATATCAAAAATAAAAATTGAGTTAAATTTCATATAAAAAATAAAGATAAAGGTAATAAAACTTACAATTTCATCAGACTTAAGTTTAAGATCAAAGTTATCCAATTCAGTGGCTAACTCTTTGCTCTTCAAAGCAGCTAACACTGTACTATTTCATCAATTTTAGCTAAGAACTGTGGATTGGAATATATATCATCACCTCCTTGAGATTGAGATTCTTGTGAACTTTTTATTGCCTCATCCTTCAAGTTAGTAGCAAAGTGAATTTGGTTCTCTGATACAATCTTCAAGTCACGACCAAATTTCATCATTTTCTTTTTCACATCCTGATAAAAAAAATTGAGTTTAAAAAATGAATGAGTTAAATATAATAACATATCCAACATAAAATTCACTCAATATTCTAATTCCTGATAAAAATTAAATAATTTCTGAATAAAACAACATTATTCCTGAAACTGATACCTTATTTCCTGACTATAAAAAATTAAATCCTGACAAAAAATAACACATTCCTGACAAAAATAATGTTATTCCTGTTAAAAGTAATATAATTTCTAATTTAAACAATGTTTTACCTAATTGAGATATATTTTTTAACCATTCTAATTCCTGACTAATAATATATAATTCCTGATCATACTAATCTTATTTCTGACTTGAACTTGCTAATTCCTGAAATTTAGAATGTTAAAATAAACCAAGAACTTAATTAAATTATCTAATATATGAAGAAAACAAACTAAATCCTGATTATAATAATCTTATTTCTGGACTAAAATTGTTAAATAGAAAATAGTTACTATTGACATCATCAATTGGGTATTTAATTTTTTTATTACTGATAAACATATATCAGTTCCTGATATAAATATTCTTATATCTGACTTTATAATTTCTAACTTTTAGAATTATATGTAAGACTTGAATGCAATTGAGATATAAGTTATTTTCTGACTAAAATTATTCCATTCCTGAAAAAAAACTATGATATTCCTGATCAACATCTCATATTAATATTGATATCAAATTTCTTACTCCTAATAAAACTAAACCAAACTAAACTAAATGACAGGTTATAATAAAAAAAGCTTTCAGAATTTAGTGCATAATAACAGATAATAAATAATGAACTCTTGAATTAAAAGCTTTAATAAATTAATATATATATAAAAAAAAGATTTTAAACTTACATCAATATCCATTTTATCAATCTCATCATCAGTTGGGTATTCTTTAGGAATTTTGTACATGACATATCTAGCTTTGTCATCATCAGCTTTGAACTCAATTGGGGCAGATTAAAAACCCTGACCATCCTTATTTTTACCAGAATCAATTAGGGCAGATGGTACACATTGACCTTCCATATTTCCACCAGAATCTTCATCATCATCAGTATATTCAAGTTTAAACTCAATGTTATCCAGCTGAAAAGATTTAAGAATCTCATGTTCACTTTTGCCAGCATACTGTAATGGTAATGTCTAAGGATACAATTTCACAAAACCATAATCAATATTTTCAGCAACCGCTTTAATCCGCTCATTCAGAGATTCACATGACCAATTCATTACAAATGGCTTCCTATCTAAAGTGGTCACAAACTCAAACTTTTGCAAAAAAGCAATTATAAAGGCAACCAAACAGTCATTTACTTGTTTTGATTTACTTTTCAATTCTTGTCCTTCCTTCTTCTTCAAAACAAAGGACTGAAACTCTGCTATAGATGTACATAACCAATCCATCACATAACCAGCCGAGTTGTAAGTCTTTATGAAACGTACATCTTCTAAAGACTTAATGATGTTAAAATTAGGGGACTTATCACCAATTTGAGCCAAAAAATTAGAAACAGCAAACATAACAAAGAGTCTCTTAAATTCATAACCTCCACCCCTATATTTCTCAAGCAATGATTGATAAGTAAGAAAATTAACATACGTCTTTTTCTTCTTACTTTGAACTGGTCTTTTAGATTCCTTCTTCTTGCTTTCAATACCTTTTTCAAATTCATCTGCAATTTTCCTCTTCTTTTTTTTGTTACTTTCAAATTCATTTTATTTTTCCAAATCTTCTTCTCCATCCAAACCTAAAAATTTTCTCCACTCTGATTTCAAATAATCATTAGGATTAAAACCTTTTTTTGTTTTTAATCTTTTTTACAGGTATATCAGTAAAAGGAATGCCCAAAACATCAGCAATATCAGAACTGTCAATATGAATGGCATGTTCTTTTTTTTACCAACAATCAGATTTCTCGCCTTAGGATTATAATGAGTTACCATATAACCATACAACTGGTGACTAATATTATCCTTCAAGTTCATATTAAACAACCCACCAAACCCAATATCTTTCACATCCTTTTTTTCCTGATCACTTAAATCTTCCATGATTTGACAAAGATGATTAGGACCAGATTTATTACCAAGATCTAAGTCTTCAATATCATCTTCACTAAGAATGATGAAAGTTTGAAAAGTAAAAAATCACATTAAAATTGAGAGAATTTTGAAACATATATTTAAGATAAAAATCTTTAAGCAAATCACAAAGTACTGAGAACCACTCTGAGTAAAATAAAAGACTAATAACTGACAAAATTAATTTAATATCTGACTAAAATGTGCTAAATGCTAACGTTTAAATTGTTATTCCTGAATAAAATTAACCAAAGCATGAGATTTATTTTCTTACCATTCTAATTCCTGACTACTAATATTTAGTTCCTGATTATATTAATCTTATTTCTGTCTTGAACTTGCTAATTCCTGAAATTTAGAATGTTATGCTAGACCAGAATAGACAAAGAACTTAATTAAATTATCTAATATATGAAGAAAGCAAACTAATTCCTGATTATAATAATCTTATTTATGGCTTCAAATTTTTAAATACAAAACTGTAACTATTGACATCATCAATTGAGTATTTTATTTTTTTATTACTGATAAACCTAGATCAATTCCTGATATAAATTTACTAATATCTAACTAAAACATAATAATTTCTAACTTTTAGAAATATATGTCTGACATGAATACACCAATTCTTTAAACACACTATCTAATATCTGACTACACAATCCTAATTCTTGGCTAATAAAATATAATTCTTGAAAATAATAATCTTATTCCTGTCTTAAAAATGCAAAAATCATAAACATTCACATCATAATATAACAATATGACTAATGAAATAACCATTTCCATAACAAAGGGCAAAACAACAAAAGATAATCCTGACAAATATAATCTATTACCAAAATACAATATAATAACCACATATGTGTGTTTATTTCCCAAGAAAATATACAAGTATTCAACATGAAACAACAAATACAAAATGCTATGTCTTTTTCCGAAATAAATAGGATACAATTTCACACCTAACAGGTCGACTTCGTTTAGAGCCAGGTTTAGGACCACGCTTCTTCAATGGTGGTTCTGAATCGACCCTACAAAACGGAATAGTAAATTATAAAAATGATTGTTAAAAAAAAATAACTGAAGTAAAACCTAAAAAATAATTGAAGTATAATAAACCTTTCAGCCATTGCAACTGTATTCTCTTTTTTTCGAGCTTGTTTATTACTTCGTTTATGATAAACTTTTAAGGGAGAAGAATCTTTAATCGACGAAATGGTAGACATTAATTGAGTCAAAAATGAAGAATGTTAGGGTTTATAAAGAAGTAAAAATTAAGTCGATAGTAATGGAGTGAAATTAAAGGTAGAAAATGAAGTAGTTATGCGAATTATACGGAAACGTGAAATTAAGTCGATAGTAATGGAGTGTAACTGTTAAAAATGGAGTGGAAATGCAGAAAACGTGGGTGAGAAGAAGAAGGAAGAAGGCGAAACGATGAAAAAAAAAGAGTTATTTAAGGTTCGGGCCGCGCGCGGGCTAATCTATAATAAACGGGCCGAGCGCGGGCTAGTAAATAGAACGGACTCACATGAGTCCGTTCTACACAATATTTTTCGTTCCTTAATTGCTTAACACAATTTTATGGGATTAAGGGAGCAAACACATTTTTGTAATTCCATATTAATATTATCTAGATTACTACTCAATTTGAACTTGATTTGACTGAATGTGTTAACATATATGAATCAACTAGATTAAACCCCGTGCAATGCACGGTTGTTAAATAATTCTAATGACAATAAATTTTACCAAAAATAATGGATATAAATATTATAAATAGACTTAGTAGTAAAAAGTATGAAGTATTTAAGGACATTTATTTTAGATTTTATACAAGCTAAAAGTCATAATTTAATTACAATAAGCTTTTTTTAGTAAGTGGTTTTGGAGGGAAAACTTTTTATAATATTTTGCCAAGTATTCTCTAAGTTTTGCCTTTAGTATAATGTAATTGATGATTTGAACTTGATCTAAAACTCAACATGAACTAACCCAATCTAAATCTAAATGTGAAACAGGCCACCCTATCAAGTTTTTCAACTTGGCTCAACCGAATGGAAACTCCAAAAATTTGACATAACATCCTTCTTCTTTCTACCAATTATAATTTTCCATATTTCATACTATCACCAAATTTTCACACTTACAAATCAACATATAATAATCCAAGATTTGAATAAACGCATTATTTGATTTGATTGTTATACAAAGGGGACCCAATTTTTGGATAACTCTTAAACATTGAACAAAGTCTTAGCTCAATAAATCCTCCAAATATTATTTTTTTTTTTTAAAAAAAAAGTAAAAAGGGAAAAAATCCCGAAAATTACTCCTCGAAAAAAACGTTCAAATAAGAAAATAATCATTACATTCCCATATTTAAAACCCGACAACCTTTAAAATTAAAATTTTTGCCTTTTTTTACATTGCTCGAAATTTCTTTCCTTCTTTGCATTTCAATATTACCATTAATAATTTAATATATATCTTCAAACAATTAAACCCTAATTTCTTTTACTCGTATTACATTCATCTTTTTTCGTAATCTAGAGTTTTAAGCCAGGTACATACTGAAAATACCCATTAATCTTCATAATTTTTCCTCTAATTATTGTGAAAATACCCATTAATCTTCAGATTTAAATCGTTTTTTAATAATTATTAATATTATTAATTACTTTTTTTTTTCTTAAATTTACTTGTATAGCTGTATCACTTTTATTTTATATTTATTTTAAAGTTTTGTTGATTAATTATTTGTAATAAACAGGGTAAGAAGAATTAATTAGCAGCATCAATGGCGATGAGGTGGGGCATGTCTTTGAGAGTAGCGACATTGGTGTGGGTAGCTTTATGCACTTGTATTTCTGTAATGTTTGCATTTGCGCAAGATATTTCTAGTTCTTTAGATTCATAGAATTATTAAGTTCTTGGAGTTTTCGTCGTGTTGATGGTGTAATTTGAACTAGTATTGTAACGATTTAATCCTTCTAAATCATGTGAATTATTGAATTAATAGGGTAAATTTATTCCAAATAGAGATATATATGTTTAGGTAGAATGAAATTGCATGATTAAACAATAGAAGTACAATGATGTAAATAGTGCTCCAAATTCTTAATTGATTGTTAAAAAATTACAGTACAAGTACTTTTTATTTTCTACCGCTTCCTTTTCATCATTTATGAAAGCTTTCACAATAAAGAATGCTAAATAGGGTGTTAATGGCGAATGGATACATAACCAAGATCTGCCCCTGTTCTATTCACCTGATTTTTACTTATCTGATCTTATCTGAACTTATCTAACCTTATTAGAACTTATTTTAGTTATAAACTAGATGTAAGCCCGTGCGATGCACGGTTTTTAAATATTTCATTTTGTATTTTTTTGTAATTTCTTAATATTTTTTGTTTTTGTTTTCTATTCTCTTATTTTAACATTAATTTAAGGTAAAATATTTTGTTAACTTTTAAATTATTCTTATTCAAATTTTACGTATATATCGAACTTGAATTTATAAATTGAAATAAATATTATCTCATTCGTCAAATAGTTAGATAAAATCATTAAATCAAAATATATATTTTAATTTCTAATTATTTGTTAAAATAATACTTTGTATAAATCCTAATGTAAAAGATAATATAAAAGATAATTTTTGTTATTTTTTTTATATTTTAAATCTTAAATTACTATTTTTTGTTTTCAATTCTCAAATTTCATTTGTCAATTTTTTCTTAAATGGCGATTGAAAATTAAAATTCTAAATTAATATATAAGTCTAATTTTTCATTGGTCGAAATAGTACTTTTGCTTATGTGGCGTGCGATGCACGAATTTTTATATACATTTTGTATATAAATATCTTTTTTTGGTGATCTCTTAATTTTTTTTCTTGCATTATAAGTTTTAAAATTTTGTATGAAAGTATCATATCATCAGATATTTACATAAAACTATTAACATCAAATGATAATTTATATTTTTTAAATATTAAAATATAATTTTTAGTTTTTTAAATAATATAAATCCTAATATCTAAAGATAATTTTTAGTTTTTTTTTTCACAACAAATAATTTTTAGTTTTTGAACAAATAAAAATGATAAAATTTAGTGTTCTTAAATAAATAAAATCCTAATAAATTACTATTCGTCGTTTTTACCTGCGTGGCAAAAATTTAAATTTTCATTCGTCACTTTTGTTTAGGTGGCGAGTGATTTTTTTTAATTCTAAAATAAAATAGAAATCTAATTTTTAATTGGTCGAAAATATACTTTTTCTTATGTGGTGCTCCCAAGATAATTTTTAGTTTTGGAACAAATAAAAATGATAAAATTTAGTGTTCTTAAATAAATAAAATCCTAATAAATTACTATTTGTTGTTTTTACCTACATGGCAAAAATTTAAAATTTCATTCATCACTTTTGTTTAAAAATTTGCATCCATATAGATAATTATTATTTTTTTTTTAAGAGAAGATAATTATTGGTTTTTAAAAATAATTTAAATTTTAAGTATTCTCTATTCATTGTTTTTACGTATGTGTCAAAATTCTTAAATATTATTCGTCACTTTTGCTTAGGTGGCGAGTAAATTTTTTAATTCTAAAATAAATTATTAATCTAATTTTTCATTGGACAAAATAATACCTTTTCTTATGTGGCGCGCCAAATGCTGCCAAAAAAGGCCTACTTTATTTATATATATTAGATTAAACTTGGTAGCTGTGATTAACCTTTATCCCAACTTATGTGAACTTATTTTTCCTGAACTTATCTCATCTAAACTTAATAACCCTAGTCTAAACTTATTAACTCTAATACAAGTGAAAATACGGTGAACAGAGCCTTAATCTATACACGATCTTTAATTCCACCTCACATGCCAAATTAATTCTTAAATTTTACTCAAAACATAAAATACTTATTTAGGTTAATTTTATCATATGGCCTCATATAGAGAATTATGTACTATTACTCCGTAAAACCTATAAAAACAACATTTTAATTTAGAGTAGGTGAGTAATATTATTAGGGGTATAACTTCTTATATTCTGTAAACTATCCATAAACTAATTCTATTTGTAGAAGTTAAGTCATTTGAATTTGTACAATATCTAATGCACATCAGCTATGTCTAAAAAGTTTCTTTAAGCTCATGTATAAAAATCAATGTATTTAGAGATTAATGTTAGGATTCATTTTATGGATTGCTAAACACCGCCAACAAAAATGATCACCACTGCCAACATTTGGTGTGAATGGACAATCATACCCTTACTACTTCACCATCCCTTCATCCTTCCGGCAACCCACAACCCCTTCCAACCGGCGATCACAACCCCTTTTGATCGATGACCCACCACACCCCCTCTATGACAACCCACCACCTTTACTGGTCGGCGTGAAGGTGGTGGTTTTATTTATTTTAGGCAACCGTGGTAACCGGAGCCCAAAACTGATTACTGTGCGTGGTAACCGGAGCCCAAAATCGGTTACCGTGCATGGTAACCGGAGCCCATAACCGATTTTGGGCTCCGGTTACCGTGAACCTTAATCGATTCTATGGTAACCGGAGCCCAAAACCAGTTACCATGCACGGTAACCGATTTTGGGCTCCGGTTACCATGCACGGTAACCGATTTTGGGCTCCGGTTACCATGCACGGTAACCGATTTTGGGCTCCGTTTACCATACACGGTAATTGATTTTGGGCTTTGGTTACCGCGATTGCCTGAAAATCCGAAATTTAAAAATAAAAAAAAGGAGGGAAGGTGGTGGGTCGCTAGTGCAGTGGTGATAGTCGTCGGTCAGTGTGGTGTGGGTGGTGGTGGTGTCAAGGTGTTAGTGATTGATGGCAAGAGGAAAGATAGTGGTGAAGTACTAAGGACATGATTGCCCATTCACACTAAATGTTGGCGGTTTTGATAATTTTGGATGACGGTATTTAACCACATATTCTTAGGTGCACACTCATGCACCTATAAATAGAAGTAATAACAGCATAATATGAACATTAGCTTTTCAGAAAGTGAACATTAGCTTTCTTCTCCTCTATTATTCTCCTTCGTTTTTTATTTTTTCTCTCCTCTGTTTTTTTTTTTGGTAACTTTCCCCCTTTTTTACACTTTTTTTATTGAATTTGTTTCTTACAACATAAATAGTTATTAAGTATGATTTTTGTGTGAATTTCGATTTTGTGCTTTAATTTCGATTGATTAAGATTTGTATGAATCTTTGAATTCACAAATTATACTCTGTTTTTATCCTTCCTTCTTTTACTCGTTTTTCCTCTTTTTTTTTTTTTTTTTTTTTTTTTTTTTTTTTTTTTTTATTTTTCTCGTTTTTTCGATTTAACGATTGAATATGTTCTTTACAATATGAAATTGGTTGTTTATCTGATTTTTTGAATTCATATGAATTGTTTTTTTTTTTTTTTAGCTTCAATCAATTTCATCTATGTATGAATTTCATCTGATTTTCTGCATTTTTTTTATCAATGAACATAATCATGCAAAATATGAACATATGCATAGGTTCCCTTAAATGTGAACATTATATTTTCAAAAAGTGAACATAGGCATAAAACATATGAACATATGCATTTCAGAAAGTAAACATAACAATTCAAAATATGAACGTAAGCATTGGTTTCCTTAAAGTGAATATAACCATTTAAAAGATGAACATATGCGTAAAAAATATGAACATATGCATTTAAAAAAGAGAACATATGCATAAAAAGACTTAATGAGAATATTTATGAACAACAAATATTTACTATGAATATTTACATTATGAACATATAAAATATCATTATGAATATAAGACATGTAATTATGAGCATAAAAAATTGAAGAAATAAAAAATAATATGATTATGAAACATATGCATCATAAGTATTAATAGTATGAACATATGCATTCAAAATATGAACATATGCAATGGTTCATTTTTGAATGCGTATGAACATAATTAAGCATTTTAGAAGGTGAACATATATATCAAAAAATATGAATAAATGGATTTAGAAAGGGAATATAAGCATTTCAGAAAGTTTACAAAAGGATTCAAAATATGAACATAAGAATTCAAAATATGAAAGTATGCATTTCGGAATGTGAACATAAGGTATCCGTTTGATTTTACTAATTTTTTTTTACAATTCCAATAAATAATTTCGAACAATAGAGTATCGGACAATATTCAAACAAAATTAAGTGATAATCATATAAATTCAAACAAAATTAAGTGAAATTTACATAAAAATTGCCTTTTTTAGGAAGGATCCTGTTGATTTTGCATTTCTTTTCTAATGTCCATTGATGTTTTTGCAGTTTTTTAGTGAGAGAAAATGAAATAGAGGAGAGAGAAAGTGAAATAGAGGAGAGAGAAAATCATAAGAAGAAGAATAGCAATTTCTGAGTTTGGAAAGTGATGTTACACTGGGTGTGGGTGGGTGTATTGTAGTTACCGTGTTTTGAAGTTAGTTTTAGGGCTTTTTTTTTGGCTTATGGGCCTTTTTTTTTATTTATGGGCCGCTGTTACACCTATTTAAGGTGCACAAGGGTGCACCTTAGACTAATTGGTATTTAACACCCCTTTGTTTTCATCATCCGCCTTTCTGAATACTAAATGGGCTAAACACCAATAAACTGGAGGAACTTAAAGCATCTCCAAAAGTTCCATTATAAGGACTTGCTTGCAATTTAAATAAAATTTCTAGCTACATGCTTACCATTGGAGAACAAAAAATTAAGCAACATGCAAGCAACTATAGCCCAACCAAGCTACATGCTTGATTGAAAAAGAGACAAATAATCTCCACTCATATTGTAACATGTGTATAATTATCTATTATTTTTTAAAATTTTTATTTTTTGCAAAGTACAATATGTTGTGGCTTACCATTGGAATAATTTGTTGCTTAAAAAGTGTTGTAGCTTAGAAATTGATGTGGAAAAGCAAGCAATAAAGCATTGTAGCTTGCCATTGGAGATGCTCTGCTGGTAGCTGAATTATCTCTTTATACTTTCTCGTGGGACCAATTAATTGGATAAGAATTTTAGTGAAATTTGATCAAAGCCCAATCCTCTAGATAAAGGAAACAATTCATAAAAAAAGTAATTCAATAAATACATACGTATATATATATATATAAAAAAAAAAAATTAAAATCGTCATTACATTATTACATATTAAACCGAACAACTTTTTTTCTTTTTTCTTTTTCCTTTTTTTGCACTGTGCTCCAAATTTCCAACTTCTTCCCTTAATCTTCCAACTTTCTGTTCGTAATACAGGTACACTTTGAAAAACCAAGATCAAATTTTTATTTTGATTAGTTTCATGAATTGTTTGATTGTTTTTCTTTAATTTATGATTATCGATATAATTGTGTTTTATTTAGTTTTAATAACAGGGCAATTAAGGAGCAGAAAAGCAGCATCAATGGCGATGAGATTGAGCATGTCGTTGCGAGTGGCGGCATTCGTGTGGGCAGCTTTATGCAGTTTTCTTTCTGTCATGTTTACATATGCTCAAGATATTGCTAATTCTTAGGTACCTATAACTATTTTCTGTGCCCGGAATTAGGTTATCCTTCATCCTTTTTCATTGATTATGAACCGCAGTGTTGTAATTGGGTATAATAAAGTGAGTTTAATCGAAATTAGGATTTTTTTTAAAAAAAGATATTTCTTATGATAGGGTTTTTATTTTTATTTTTAGGGGGGACCTTAATTATGTAAAAATTTGATAGGGATGTAAATACTTATAGTGAATGATTGGAATTATTGAGTTTAGAGACTATTTTTGATACTCCTATTGTGTCCAATTTTTATTTTTTTTTTGTAATTTTGGTACTTTTTTTTAAGGTATAATTTTGGTATTTTTGGTTGTATATAATGAATGTGTGTAATTGATTGAATAATTAATTAAGAGAGATGGTGGGAAACTCACCTATGTTTTACCCCAATACTCTGAAGTTGAGGTCATTCTCTTCAAACAAAAAAAAAAGGTCATTGATTATGGCCCGCCCGAATTGTCACAGTCCAATAAAATGCATACTTCTTCCGTTCTTTTTTACTTGACTCGTTTTGACTTTTGCACTATTCACCACCTCTCCTTTGACCGTCTTTTGTGAATGATATGTAAGAAAAAATATATATTCATATGATATTTTTTTAATTCATCTCAATAAGTACTATCGTAATATACAACTTTTATAATTGTTACTTATGAAGAATTAAAGTTATTGATTGTTAAAGTTTTGCATTGGCAAGCGTGATAAAAAAAACAGGTCAAGTAAAAAAGAACAGAGGAAGTATTATATAAGCCTAATTTCGAAAAGTCCAATTTTGACCTGATAAGCCTGCCACTATTAAGCGAGATTAGGCATGAAATTTGATGCTAAAGCCCGGTCTAGCTCGGATCTTTTTCACCTCTACTTTGAGCCATAAATTGTGTAGGTTTAGTTGGATCACACCCTTTACCAAAGAATAAAAATAAAAAATAATCAAACGAATGGGTATAGTTATACGAAACATATTGAGGATAAAAATGGTGCAACTAAAAAACCAATAGAGGAAGTGCTAGTCGTTGTCATAAATTATCTTAATTATCATATCCATGCTAAAATGGACAATTGTACTTTGCAAATTTTGATAGAGAATTTGAAGCTATTGAAATTTGATGGCAAATACTTATCATAACCTTAACCATTTTGTTTCATGATGTGAATGGAAGTTAGTTCTTTGATTGATTAAGTCAATAATTTTAGGGTAATGGTATATGCAACCATTTAATATTAATCCTTTTTAGTGTACATTGAGAATTTATCAACAATTTATATGTAAATCGGTGTAATAAATGTTTATGTAATGTCTATTTTTTTCACTCTTAGCTTCTTATATGCATCAATGGATGCATATAGCCTTTTCCATAATTTTATTAAATAATGATGAAATAAGAAATTTGGTGGCTAATGTATTTCTTACCCTAGCCAAATTGTTTCATGATCAATTAAGTCAATTAAAAATGTGGCTTCAAAAATAAAGTCAATTAAAAATGTCATGCTTAGGCCCTGTCACTTCACCCAAAAAAAATAAAATAATGTATAGTAAAAATTATTTCAGTTCAGTAAAAATAAGTTCAATTCAGCAAAAATAATTTCAGTTCAAAAATATTTTCAGTTCAGTTAAAATAATTTTAGTTCTGTAAAAATCAATAATCTTAAAGAAGAAATATAACTAAACATTAATAAAAACAATTTCAGTTCAGTAAAATCTAATAGCATGTAGAGTACTTTTTTTTTTTTTTGAAGGGTAGCATGTAGAGTACTTGTTTGTACGGAAACACATCCCTTATGTTTGTCGCTTAAACATGAAATTGTCTTATTCATACACTTATATCATCCATACAACACCCCTTTTAAATGATTATGCACGACATTGATTATCAATTATTATTATTTTTTAGAAAAATTAAATTATAAAAATTGATACTTACAAAATATACTACCTCCTTTAATTATAATCTAATTTTCTAAATCATCTCACAAATAATATTAAAGGGAACCAAAAAACACGTAATTTTCTAACAAAATTAAGGTGGATAAGACAATTACAAAGTACGGAGTAGTTATATTTTTTTAATCGTAGGAATATGTTATATAAGTAAGATAGGGCAATTGTAATACGAAGTAGTATGAAACAAAACACTCCTCTAATTCCATGTAATTCTACTGTCTATGTGGTCAAAGATTTTTAACTACTGCCATATTAGTAAAGTAGGGATATATTAACTTCTGGGATATAAATAAAATAAGTTCTTGTGTATATCCAAATATGGAGTATTAAATTTTAACATTTACTATATACACGGATACACCTTCTATTAAAGGACATGATCTAGTAGATGGACGGATGGTTAGTCCCCCATTCCCCCCTCCTCCTTCCCCGTGTGGCGGGAGTTTGAACCTTGTCCCCCCCCCCTCCCTCTGATAGGAGGGGGCTTCCCGTACACCTTATTTGTAAATTTAAAAGAAAAAGGGTTTTTCTAAGCTATGCCCCAAGGTTATTGAGTTTTTAAGGTGTACCCATGCTTTTTTAAAATTACAAGATATACCCTCCAACTTAAGGTGTTTATTCAACCGTATCCTATAACGTTAATCCAATGTTAGTAGTTGTGTTAGTGGTTCATTACTACACTTTGGAGAGAAATTTCACGCCCAAATTGAGTTAGAGTTATATAAGTAGGTTAACATTTAACATTTTTTTCCAAAATTTCTCATCTGCCTTTTCTTCTTTCTTCTAAAAGCAACCATTGATATGTCAAGCTCTTGGCGTATTTCTTATTCTTTTTTCTCATCCGCTTCTTATTACTTCCTATTTATTTACAATTCTAACGTCGAGTTTACGTCATAGGGTACGGTTAATTAAACAACTTAAGTTGGAGGGCACAACTTGTAATTTTGAAAAAGTATGGACACACCTTAGAAACTCTACAACCTTGAGGGCATAGCTTAGAAAAAATCAAAGAAAAAAAAGACAGTAGACAGGATATTATAAGATGAGAACAATTTACAAACCACGAGTCTACTACGGCCCTGCTAACCTTTCTGGTATTTTATTTACAGTTTATCTACCAAATGTTGGATTAGTTTTACTGCTTAATGATTCACTTTTACTTGTTATAATAATATTACCTAGATTTTTTCTGAACTTATTACTTACTATAGGCCTTAGCTTAGCTATCAACTCTTATTTTTATCATATGAAGTACAGTATTATCTTATTAGACCAATTGTATTAAGCCTTAAGGGTTTGGTATCAAACGGTTTGAATGCGATCGCTTTGAATTGCTGTAGTGAGTGATTTCATAACAAAATGAAAAGATAAAAAAGGGTAAATTGGCAGAATTACACTTCAAACAACAATTTCAGAATACTTGCTTTTTCTTTGAAAAAATAAACACTAATTTCTGCCAATCTAAAGAGCTCAAATAAGAAAGGGCTTTCTACAACTAAGGGATGGATATTCCCTAGGTACAAGTACAGATGAAAAAGGCACCATAAATATTTGAAGACCAAAACTTGTTTAACAGCCATCTCATCCATATACAATCAGTTGTATCCGCCGACTAAATACAAGTCAAAAGGTTCATGGTGAATCAACTACCACTGGTTGCTCTTCACCCATCTGCCCGAGATTATGCAGAGGCGGGTCAACCTCCATGAATCCGCAACTGCATGCTTCCCAAGTCCTCAGGTATGATTAACAATGCTAATTTAGGTGCGTACCAATATGCCTATTGTTGTGTTTGCTGTGGAGGTGGACCAGGTGGTAGAGGAGGCTGTGGCATACCACTTTGATTAGAAGGCTGCCATTCATAGTGAGAACAGTTTAGTTTACGAAATTAAATGAAGGAAATAAACAAACATTTTTAATTGTAAATTCGTCAATTTGCTGCATTTCACAGCAAGGAATAGGAAGATTGAGTCTTGGTATAATTTCACTAGGCCATACAGTTTGTTCTTTCTTTTTTTTTTTTTCGCAATTAAAGCAACACAATTTTGTTCTACCCCTTAAGTTTTATTAGAAGAGTATTTGTCAGTTACAAAAATAAACATCTTAATCATATAACATATCAGTCGCAGAAGAAAATTTTGCACTTGGCAGCAACAAGGTTTGTAAGCTTCCTATTATTTCAGATAACCACAATTACATTTCCCATTTTAATACATATCCTTTAGCAAAAAATGGGAATTTATAATATGCCAATTTAATTGAGTATTAAAACAACAATCTAAATGATATAATGCGGTAATGCTGACAGATAAACAGCATCTCAAACACGTACCTGATAAGGACCAAGCCCAGGCATCATCGGCATTTGTCCACCTTGAGGACGGTTGAATGCTCCTGCAGGAGGATACATTTGTGGCCCACTCGTACTTGGTGGGCCCTGCATATTTGGCATGCCATTTGAGAAACCTCCAGAGGAAGGCATTCCACCACTAGGCATGGGACCTGACTGCATAGGGTTCATGCCCATGTAATGCCCTTGCTGCATTTGTGGCACCATTTGATTTGTAGCATTCTGCATTCCCTGTAACAAAACACAAGATCAACAGAGGTCACCAAAAGAACATTTCAAGCAATCCCCGTCAAGAAGAAATGTGGGAGAGGAAGAATGATATAGTCAAAACATATAATGAGATCCCCATTAAAAGTAGGAACGAGATAACCATGTAAACCCTATTCCCTTTAAGAAATCAGCAAAAGATTGGATAAACAAAAGCCCATAAAAAAAACCAAGAGGAAACTAGGAATGAAACACACTTGACTGAACTTAATAAAAGCATAAATCCTAGTGGATACAAAAACAATGAAGTCAACAACCCAAGTACACAATAGTTAAGTCCATGAAATTTTACCATAGGACCAGGAATTGGCATTTGAGCTGATGTAGGTGGCATCGGCATGGATCCAGGCATTGAAGAAGGGATGTTAGAGGGCATATTATGTGGTGGCATTTGGGGAGGGGGCCGATGAATATGATGATGTGGATGGAGCGGCATATGAGATGGAGGCTGTAACTGAGGCATATTTGGAGGTGGCTGTGGAAAATTAGGCATTTGTTGGGGGATTCCTTGTTGTGGAATTTGTTGAGGATTATGTTGATATGATTGAGGTTGATTGGGAGGCATCATAGAAGGATGGGGGCCTGGTGGCAAAGGAGGTGGATGAGCCTGCTTCTGCTCTCCCTGGGAATTATC
The DNA here is from genome assembly GCF_001683475.1 of Chenopodium quinoa. Classification (NCBI taxonomy): domain Eukaryota; kingdom Viridiplantae; phylum Streptophyta; class Magnoliopsida; order Caryophyllales; family Amaranthaceae; genus Chenopodium; species Chenopodium quinoa. The sequence goes on from NW_018742441.1 coordinate 123,682, forward strand.
AACTGACGGAATGGAAAGTGGCATCACAGCTCCTACACCAGGAATTGTACCCTCATTTCGTGACAGTCCAGGAGGAAATGGTCCCGGTGTTGTCGGCTGTTCCTGCATAGTAAAATTCCCAGCTGCACGATTTGCAAAAGCTGGATTTTGTTCACTGTAGCCTGCAGAAGAAAGGAAAGAAATTAGACAATGCAGCACGCAGGTCAAGAATGCTGATATATCCATGCTTATACATAAAATTAAAACTAATTGCACTGATGACATTAAATTAAATATGTGTCGACCAACTTCACCCTCCCTCCCCAAAGGAGGCCAGCTGAAATCACCAAGTCAAACCCGTGTGCACATGTTCTCTTAATCTTACAAAAATAATACAGTAAAAATAAATTTTATTCACTAAATAACAGTTTTGAGCTTTTGTTCAATAAACTCAAGTTGCAATCAGTAAAATCAACAACTTAGTATTATAAACTATTCTAATGATTCGATTAAAATCTACACTAAAAATCAGCTTGATCATTAGGAAAAAAAGAAAAAAAAAAACTTCAACACAAATCAGGTGAAGAGAACAGGCCTGAGTGACGACATCATGTTCCCCAAAAATTTAGAATCGTCTTGGTAATAAAAAGCACTAAAGAACGTGCAGAACAAAAATCCAAGTAAAAACCTTGGTTGTAGCCAGCATTAAACTTATCCCGACCAGTATCTCCCGGCCTATTTCTGCACCAAAATTTTGTCGTGTGATCATTGCTCCCACTGCAAAGAAATGGAAACAATGGTTAGAGATGTTAAGCACATTAATATTGCCTGCAGCAAACATTACATAATTTGAATCAGCTATATAATCCCTTAAAGCATAAATAAGTTTCACATGAGTGATTTTTTCCCAACAAACAAATGCAACTCAAGTGAGCGAAACTAGAAATACAGAAGTTCAATTTTGGACCTATTGCCATTACATTAACCCTGATAAAAAATGATCTAATATTCTAAATTTGAAGGTATTCCTTTCTGAGTCCGCTCAAAAAGTGATACTGCATACTATACAAGAGATGAAGAATATAAATCATTTGGCGAAGCTGCTGCCTTTTTTTACCTATCTGTTCCTGTTTTCTTCGGTGTCTTTTGATTCTGGGCATTTGTTATCTTGTAAGGCCTATTACCTATTATTTGCATTGCTGCTTTGTAATGTAATAAAGTTCTTATTTAATGGTGGGAAAAAGCCTTCTTTTGTTAAGCTACTGTTTTAATATAGATATCCAATGATAGGTAAATTGAATGTTGCAGTCATTTTTCGAAATTTTTTTAATTGTCTTAAGAATTGTGTACCCCAGCTTTAAGTGACACCAATTGTAACGATTGGGATACTGCGTCGTTTATTTGCCTTCCCTAATAAGGTCCAGTTTCTTTGTACCTCTGAGTAGTCATTAATCATTTTCAAAGGATATTAGAACTTTCTATAGGGTACCCCATGCTTATGTATACATTTACATACCCCATGGTTTTATATATGTTTACATACTAACACTATAACAGGCAATGGAGTAGAGGGAGTATGAAAGCAGGAAAACCAAAGACTATTGGCTTAGTACCATCAACCATGTAGCTTGAAAATAGACAAAGGTAAAAATGGAAAGAATCACTTCCCCCCCCCCCCTCTTCCACCAATATGAATGTTTGGTCACCACTGTGTCAAAAAAAAAAAAAAAAAGAAACAGAAATATTCTGTCATCATCCTCCAATTGGGGTCTCCATCATACTATTCTTGAATGTACAAGGTGTCAATTCATTTGCGTTCTTGGAAAACAAAAGATATAAAAATTTGGTCAGATATACATATTTCTTTCAGTCTTTCTTGAGGTATTCAGCTACATCTATCCACATACGCAAACTGTAAATGTTTAGAAGATTATGAAATCGAGGTAGCATCTCATAATCAAAAGTAAGAAAGCAAGGTGCATGGACTTATGCATGCAGTTTCACCAAGTCTTTTACTTGCAGATGGTCACTAGAGAGGAGAGTAAAGGACTAATGAACAGAGGCAGCCAACAAGTTAGAATCCGCTCCACCACCATGTCTTCATTTTGATTCCCTCAAGAGAGAGAGGATACAGCAAGAGAGTAGGTGAAGGCCTCAAACCATTTCATGGTTAGAGTTGACCACTTGGTTCCAAACCTACAGCCTTAATGCAATTCAAGTTGCGGATATTGGTGAGAGAAGCAGGTTCAATGTAAAGAGGGGGAGAGGGGATGATAGAGCATTGGGACAGGCGAGGGAGATGGTAGTGGTGACGTATAAAGGAGTGGGTTCCACATTGAGAGATAAAGAGAGCCTTTGCAACAATTGCTATCTAGGTGGTGGCGGCTACACAAGGGAAACAACTGAAAGTGCTTGTGAGGGTGGAAGTGGCCAGATAGGGGAGTATGTCTTCTAGGTGATGGTGGTTGCCCTGGTTGGGCAAGAGACATGAGATAATGAGAGTTGAAGACTTAGCATTAATTCAAGTCAAAATAATCCCACAGTCTCCACCCTCACTTGATAAATGCATCTTATTTGCCTTTTATTGAGTTATAATCAACCTGAAGGAATCTACACTTTATTTTATGTTTTGAAGCTCTTTAAACCATGCTTGTTGGGAATGTGCGTGGATTCTTGAGCATGGACAAGTTCATATTTTAAAGTTGTATGCATATTGTGTGCTGGCAATGTTTTTTCGTGAGCAATTTTTAAGAAGTCAAATAAGCCTCACTATGCGGGTATTTACACTCATAATCCTTTTACACCAAATTCAAATAAAAAAAAAGGGTTCAATATTGATCAGGTGGTGCTAATCAACACGTATCTCTTCTAAATTAAGACAATGTATTCAATTTATTTCAATCTCCAATTAAAGTGCCATCCAAATACCCCTTTCATGTTCTTGTTGGTACCCTCTAGGCACTCTCAAAACCTATGTTACTCGGACTCTTCCGAGTAACATAACTCAAAACCACATTTCTTGTACACGACTAGCAGCCCAGCACTCGTCACTAAGAAATAAGAATATAACACACACTTTAAGTTTCTGACCCTCAACAGGTGGATTGTCCCAACAGTCTATTTAGCTCATAGTTTTTATAATGAGAAAGTGAACGAAGAAAGAGAAAAAAATATCAATTCTCTTTCAATTAGTTTAGTTTCTTCGCTATACCCACCCATTTTCCATCATCACTGCCACTTTCCCACTTCTGCCATGAAAAGGAAATCACATTCTCTCTTAACAAATCAGAATCCCAATGGAATTGCATAAATGTTTTTATGTTAGTTGAATATTATCTCCCAAAAAAAAAAAAAAAAAAAAAAAAAAGAAAAATCTAAAAATTGAAACTCAAAACCATCTTATAGTTCATAACCAAGGAGACATCATTTTCTTCCTTTGTTTTTCCTCAGCTACTGCCTCTCCTTCATATCTTATCTTTCTCTCTTTGAAGATGGATGGGTGTTGGAGAAAGAGGAGGTTGGGAGGTGGTGAAAGTAATTATTGACTATGATCTGGATTTAAGGATGAAGTCTTCCCGCAGAAATGGGGGGAAGAAAACTAAGAACGGCTACCATGGATAGCTTTGGCAGCAGTGTGGCAAATCCGCAAATTGCTTTAATGTGGTTATGCTTTGGGGGTGATGTTGAAGGTGGATTGGGGGTGATGTTTAAGGTGGATTGGGGGTGGTGAGGATGTTAAGGAATTGCAAGTATAGAACCATTTGGAATGATTCCATCCTGGAAAAAAAAATTTAACAAACCAATAACACATACGTGATAAAGGTCCCTGATTCTCTTTCCCGTTTTTTGTCCCCCCTTTAAACTTACAGCACTATAGCTGCGTGCATTCACACCACATCCCCCACCCACATTCTTATCTGTTACTCCCCTCATCCAATATATATTGTATAACATATAACATAGGAAAATGTCATGGAGATTAAAGAGGTAAAAAAAAAAGTAGAGATAATACGGGGATATGGGCAGCAAGCCATGAACTTTATTGAAAAAAAGAAACTAATAAAATAAGGTATGATTCAATTAATGTAGGACATCCTAGAGAGATAAAGGTTTCAATTTATCTGGGATAGATGGAGTAATAATAACTAATCAACATACAGATATTCCACAATCATGTAATCCTGTTCATCTAGGAGATTAAACTAACCTGCACAAAATATATCCAGCAGGATGCCAAGCGAGGTCCCACACAGCATTATCATGGGCATTTGGAACTTCAATTTGTGGAGTCTCATGCCTGCACTCAGCATGTCATAGCAGAGAATGAGATTAATTTATCATTAGCAATAAGAATTTGACCTGCTAAATACATATCACTTAGTCAAAAATATTTTTAAAATAATTTACTTATTGTATGACTAATATTCAATCACCAGAATAAAATCCTTTGGATTGTATCGTAGGGAAGTTTATCAGATCCCAATTACAGGAAAATTTCCACCTAGTAGATTGCCAATAACAATAAAGCGGCAGTCCTTAATTTCAAAATGGAATTCCATCATCAGATAGAAAAGCAGCCTTTTAGCAAAGCCACACACAAAATAGAGCCCTTGGCTAATGCTTTTAGGAACAAAAAAGAGCCTTTGGCTGATTCTTATAGGAACAAAAAACTACATAAATTAAAATTTAAAAACACATTGTTCAAGATATTTGAACAATTTTGAGATTTAATCCTTTTTTTTTAAAAAAAAAAAAAAAAAAAAAAAACAAAGCTGGGGAACAACAGAACAAAACCCTCGTTCATTAGCTATAAGCCTATAATCACTGTTATGTGCTGTACTAAAACTATTATTGTCCCCTTTCTTTCTTTTCCATATAATTTTAACTCTTCTCCTTCCTCCATTGTTTAAATTTTCTTTGATGGTTCCCTTATGTTATTTTTTTTTTTTTTACGGTTCTCTTATTTAATTATGCTTTTATGAATAAAATTGATCCTAATCTCAGTTGGCTGTTTGAAATTGGCCAACTTTCCTCTAAATTTAGCCTAAGAAGCTGTTGTCTCTCCCCCCCCCCCCCCCCCCTCTCTCTCTCTCTCTCTCTCTCCAACTAATCAAGTGAAGGTGAAAGTAGCAAAATTATTATTTAAGAGAAAAAGATATTACCCAACAAGCCAATGGAAAATGGAGCCATCATAACTTCCACTGACAAAGTAATCTTCATGAAATGGATGCCACGCCAATGCTGGTAAGAGGAAGAGGAGAAACAAAGAGGAATAAACCTTCAATAACATTAGTTTTGCAATCAATTCAAAGAACAAGGACCATGCAAGTGAAAGTAGAGAGAAAAAAATAATGGGTGGGTGACTAAGCTTTTCATGAGAGGTCTTCCTAAATTTGTTTAAACATAAATGGGTGGTTGACATGTAGGCTTTTTATTGAAAGGCTGACTCCAACCAAGCCAAGCAGCAGAACCAGAATTATTTCAGTTGTGTGTGGGAGATGAACTACTTGTACATTCAATTTTTTAAAAAGTAAAATAAAATTTTCAAAAGCTACCAAGGCATAATAGATAAATTAAAAAATATAAGGAAATCAATCTTCACAAGATTTGAGCTCCTGACTACATGTCTGATTTGGGTTGCCTACCAACTAGCTAGAATACTTTTCTAGGAGGATGTTTATGGCTTATACAAATACTCCCTTGATTATTTATTTTACTCGTTTACTTTTTCCAGGATAAATGAACAGGGTGTACAAAAGATGTGGATAAAATGTAAGCGATAGGATGTGAAAAGGTGGATGGAGTAGGCGAGAGTAAAAAGGAGTAAATGTTGTGAGGAAAAAGAGTCAGATGGTAAACTGTACTTGCCAAAAATAGTAAATAGTAGAAGAGTTTTTTTTTTCCAACTGATATTTCTTTTAACCGTTAACACAAATACAGAAACTTGGGTTTGATCCTCAAAATATAACAGAACGCAAACAGACATGTCAAATGAGGCCAACACTTTTGAAGAGTTAGAAAAAAATCACATAGCAGTTATTCTATTCTTCCATGACATTGATTTTTAAAAGTATTCCACAGGTAGTGAGTATTAATGAAAAAGAATACTACTTCCAATCCCGAAAGTTCTTTACAGTTACTATTTGCACACAAATTAATGTAATTAGTGAGAGTGTGTTGATGTAGCGAGTGGGTGCAAGAAAAAGGAGGACAGAGTAGGGAGAGTGTGTAAAAAGGTGAGTGTAAGAAAAAGTGGAAAAGTAAGAGAGTGTAAAGAAGTGGGTGATTTAATAAATTGTTGGAAAAAGTATGACAGAACGAATCAAAAGATGTTTCCAAAACTGGAATAAAGTAAAAGAGTAGAGAACTTTCAGGAATGGACTAAAGTGGAAAGCGTAAAGAACTTTCAGAAGCAAAGCCTCGAATGTAGTACATAGTTGGTACTATTGTTTTCCTATTCCCCAAGTTGGAAATTATTGCACATAACATATCTATAATATCAGCATACTAATCTCCTACAAGAATAATACTTCCTCCCGTTTTACAGGGTATGATTTCCATATTGGGATGTTCCAAGTCATATGACAAAGGCCTGATATTCCAGAAAATAAACAAGGTGAATGTAAAATTCAAACCATATCTTTTAAGTATATAAAAGCATATTTTAGAAAGATTGTTCTATGAAATTAAGTCATTTTAACTTCTAAAGAGATATCCTGAATCATTTTGCAGCTGTATGAGTCCATTACAAATACTTCCTTGGTTCTCCATTTTTCTTCCTATCTACTGTAGCAATGGAAACCATGGGAAGGAGGGAATTCGTGGAAAGTAGGTCCCTTGTTTGAATTTTTTGTAGGAAAGAGAAAGTTGTAACTTGTGCAAAACATGAATATAACTAAACAGTATGAGTGAACCCATTTGGTGGGTAAGGCAAGATGACGGAGAGATAATATTTACCATGTCTATATATTAATAAAAATGATGATTTCCCAACTTTTCACAATAGCCTTTAAAAAAATCAATAAACAAATTATGTGCAATCAATTTTACCTTGTTCTTTTAATTTTTTCAAATAATATGTGTATCACTAAATTTATAATTACTTTTTTGGGAACCCAAAATTCCTTAACAACATTACCTTCCTGTATAAGTATCAATCCCATTAACTTTCCTCATTAGCTTCCTAAATTGTATTTTCATAAAATTTATATCCCGTGCATACGTTTAAGTCAGTAATAAAAAGCGAAAGTAGAAAGATCTATGGAAAGCAAACCTAAATGGAAAGTAGGAAGATCAATGGGCAACAAAGGGAATAGTCGTTTTTTATAGGGGGTAATCATTTATTTTCACGAGATATCATTATCCCTACCAGTGACGTCCTTCCTGTGGCCACGAAATGATTCAAGCTCCTTCATAGCCCTTATGTCATACAGCTGCAAGAAAAATGACAATATTCAAGGTCAATCTATACACAAGAATTTGATAGCATATTACGGAAAGGCTATATTACTGATTTCTTCACATATCCTTCACCCTAACCACCCTGCCTCCAAATGCTTCAGGAAGAAAAATGTAGACGATAACAAAAATGAATAGTGTATACCTTGATAATTTGATCCTTGGAAGCAGTTAGTACCCAGTTGCCATTGTCATTCCATTTGACACAAAGCACAGTGTTCTTGTGACCATGACTGAATAATACAAGCAAAGTTAAAAGCAAGACACCTTAATTTATTTAATTTGAATAGTTACAGAATCAAATAGTGTGCACATTTACATACAATGAGCTCAGCTCCTTCCCAGTCTTAGCGTCCCAAAGTTTCACAAGGTTATCTTTACCACCTGAGCAGAAAACTATGTAAACATCTTGTATGCATAGGCAAATTTGCAGTAAAGAGCTAACAGCCTTACACACCTGAGACTAATAAAGACTTTGTGGGGTGCCAGTCAACACTCTTCACATCCCAACCATGGCCTGCCTGAGTTCAAGCCACAAGTGCAACAGTCTTAGGTTACAATAAGCACAATGTACAATATTGAAGAGAGGAGAGGAGAAAAAGGAAAAAGATATGCTAAAGGCAATTTCAACTAAACAATTTAGGCAGCCAAACTGAATAATATATCATGTTCATGGCATAGTTGGCAAATTATTTTCCAGCTACAAATACACAAAGCACATTACCTATTAATGAAGTCTCCTCTTGACACCTGGCAAAATCCCAAACTTTTACAGTAGTATCATCAGAGCAAGAGCAAAATTTCAGGTCTGTTCTGCAGAAGCTGTTACACAACCATAATCCAAATTACAGACATTAATCAAAACTCCAACCTCCAACTCTGTAAAAGAAATATTAAAATAATTACCTCAGATCCCGCACTGATTCTTTATGACCAGATTTGTTGGCCTTGACATTGTTCATATTGTTCTGCCAATACCTAGCAAAAGCGCAGTTAGGAGCATCATGTCAACAATCAAATGCATTAAATAGACTCATTCCAGTACAAAGAGTGAATTTGCAAGATTGCTAAAAGATTCTGTGAGAAATATCAATTAAATTTTAAACAATCCATTAAAAATACATTACTTTATTGCGCCTCCATCATCCCCGGTGACCATCCAATTCTCATTATGACTCCATACCATAGACCTGACAGCTTGTTCATGAGCCTCCACAAAGTAAACCATTACAGGGTCAGAATTGTCTTCTAAATCACAAAACAAAAAGATTTGCAACTTCAATCAAACATACCTGAAGGATCATCTCAAAGTTGAATGACTGACCATTCCAGAGAGTAAATTCACCACTTTGTGAGCCGGTAATCAGACGCCTTCCATTGGGTGTCCACTATTATCATAAGCCAGTCACAGCGCAGTGCCGCAGTGTAAAAGTAAGTAAGATGGATAATAATTCACATTGAACAAAAATGGGCAGCCACTTCATCACCAAAAATGACACAATTGCAAGAAGCATATATTGAAAAACTCTACTTCAACTACTTCCCAAGTCCTTTGAAACCTAAAACTTCCAATCGTTTTGAGATAAAAGGTAGCAAGAAGCATAGCAAACCCTCAACAACAATAGTATATGACACAGCCAACAACAATAGTTCCAAACTTACCAGAACACGATTAATAGAGCATCGGTTTTTGTTCAAAGATGTGTGAACAAATTTTGCTGCAAAGCTTGTTGATGGATTATCAGAATAAGCAGCTGGTGGCAACAACTGCACCAACAGTTACAAGAAAACAACAATGTGAACAAACAAAAAAAAATAATCCTGCGCCTAAGAATTTGACAAAATGAAACCCTTTCATACTTCTAGAAAGCATTCCCAATATGCAATTTCTAGCAGGTTAACAATTTAGAAATTAATAGAAACCGAACAATATTTTGAAAATTCAGATTGTTTATGAACAAGGCATAATTTCTTCTATTTTTCAAAGCTCACAACAGTTCAACTTAAGCACATATATACAAATTTTATGCTTTATTCATAAACAAACTTACAATTAGACTAAGTAATAAAAAAAATTGTTGGTTTTGTCTGAATGTTTAGTTTTTAATTTAATTTATTGTGTATATTGTTGAAAGACAATTAAAGATAGTAACAGTCAAAAATCTCAAATTTGTGCATTGAGAATTGAAAAAGTCAAAAGTTGCGAGCTTTAAACAGTGGAGGATGTATACTATAAATTCATTTTTAGGGGGAAAAAAATTGCAAAGAGGCCACTCACATCAACAGCAGCAGCAGGAGTAGGTTGCAATATCGTTCGGTCTCTTGAATCCCGCTGCCACATACGAACCTGTAAATAACAGGTATAAAAAGAATTTTCGTTCAGAAAATCTACACTAGTAACCATAAGTATAAGAAACTTTAAGACAGGGCAAGAAGTATCAAAATTTTCAGCTTAAAACACTTCAATGAGTGATCAGTAATTCAAACCAGGAAAAAATTCCACAAATATACTGCAGTTCAATGCACATCCAACAATAACATAAAGAGGAAGTCCTATATACAAATCAAAATGTCATAGCCTAGGTGACAGCCTACATATAAACACAGATACGTGATATAACCTACTGCAAAACATACATGTAATCATGCTTGCATAGCTAATGACATAAGATATTGCAGTAATTCAAAACCTGCATAAACGAGTATCAAAACCCAAAAAAAAAAGAAAAAACATTTTAATCTACGTCATTATCTTTTGCTTCACCTTCATCATTATATTCTCCTAACTCTTCAATCTCTCCAGGTGTAGAACACACCTTGATATGTCACTGCAAGCACCGTCACAAGACTCACAAGTCACAACTAAGACAAGAAGCAACGAAGCATAGTTTGAGGACAGAAATATGCAAGCAGAGAATTATGTTTTAATCTTATTATATTCCTTGGGAAATCTATTACATTCTTTGAGAAGAACAATTTAAGAGCTTAAAAAATAAGCGATGGAAAAACCTATCAAATTCCTAAAGAAAGATCTAGTCTCCATTCTTCAAGAGAAAATCTTTTAAAATAAACCAAATAAAAATAAATAAATAAATTTAAAAATAAAAATAAAAAAAGCCTAATCTTTCTTCAGAAATCAATTGACAAGTTGTAAGAAACAGCTCAAATAGAGGCAGAAAGAAACAATTTCATTCCATTGGTATTATTTTGGTGTAATGCTGTAAGGGCTGTAAATGAGAGATTCTGAATTAGATACCACTTCTGTGATTTGGTAGCAAAGATAGTAGATGCATGTATATCACTATCAAGTATACATTTGCCTCCAGTGTTGATTAATCAAATAATTTCACTAGCAGTTGTTTTCAATTTCAAAATAAAACTTTTAACTTCTAAACATCATGATATAAGTTGAAAATTCAGGATGTGAAATCTAAAAAGTTCCAAACAGTGCATTTGATACTAATTTTTGAAATTAAGATTCAAGATAGTGAATTTAATAAAATCAATTTATATCCTTGTACCCAAACACTGCCATATGAAAAACCAGGACATTGCCTAGGAGCTCAGATGATATTACGGCTGAAGGTCCAAATAATCAAAATGCAGAAGCTCCTGCCATGTCAATTGGAGATGCATTACTTGAACTATACTCCGTATTCAATACCTGAAGATATCGGACAATTGTACTTGTATAGTCCACAGCTCGTCTTTGTGTAAGCTTTCTCATCCGTTTTGCAGCATAACTATCAGCATGAGCTACACAAAGCAAATCAGAAAAGAAGTGATCACTTCAGCTTTATTCAGTAACACTCTCTGCAGAACAAGTATATCACCAAGACTATCCCTAAAGGTCTCAAATAAAAAAAAGTAATCAGATTTCCTACAATAATAAAATTTTTATACATCATAAGCCTCTTCATGTACTATGTTCATTAAATTAGTTCCCTAAATCTCATCTCATTTATAAATCCCAATCCAAGGACACTAATCCAGAAACTCACAATGTCCGCAAAATTTATCCACCACCTAGCACTGTAATCATAATCTATTATTATAGGTGGGGAAATGCGGTGGTCGGTGGAGACAAATTACCTTCTTAGAGGGTGGGTGAAAATTGCATTTTGCTTTTAAAAGAAAATGGTCAGCAAGCACATGCAGGGTTGTTCCTACATAATCTATTTAAATGCAGGGAAATACTCAATCAAAAAATCAGCAACAATTGAACTAAACTTGACCGTCTGATTCCAAACATAATTTTGAAAAACATAAACTTTATGCCACAACATTTTTGAAACCCTCCAAGGCCTCCATACAGTCATTAACAATTCAATTTATCTAACAATTAACCAAACAACTCAACCAATCCCACAATAAACAATCCCTCAAACCCCCCATTCATAAATTTAATCACTCAAATCTTGAAAATCAAACTGACATTGCTTCCCTACACTACAATTCACCAAAAATAAAACTTGACAGTCTAATTCTAAACATAATGCCCAAAAACATATAACTAATGCCACAACAATTTCGAAAACTCTTCCAAACAGCAAAACTAGATAAACAACTCATTAATCTAACAATTAACCTAACAATTCAACCAATCCCACATCAAACAATCCCCTAACCCCTTAATTCATAAATTTAATCACCCAAATCTCGAAAATCAAACGACATTCTTCCCTACACTACAATTTGCCAAAAATCAAACTTGACAGTCTAATTCTAAACATAATGCCCAGAAACATAAAACTAATGCCACAACAATTTCAAAGACTTTTCCAAACAACAAAACTAGATAAACAACTCATTAATCTAACAATTAACCTAACAATTCAACCAATTCCACATCAAACAATCCCCTAACCCCTTAATTCATAAATTTGATCACCCAAATCTCGAAAATCAAACGACATTGCTACCCTACACTACAATTCGCCAAAAAACAAACTTGACAGTCTAACTCTAAACATAATGCCCAGAAACATAAAACTAATGCCACAATAATTTTGAATGCTCTTTAAAACAATAAAACTAGACAAACAATTCAATTAATCAAACAACTCAACCAATCCCACAATAAACAACCTCTTAAACCCCCAATTCATAATTTAATCACTCAAATCTCAAAAATCTATCGACATTGCTTCCCCACACTACAGTTCACCAAAAATCAAACTTGACAGTCTAATTCTAAACATAATGGCCAAAAACATAAAACTAATGCCACAAAAACTTCAAAAACTCTTCCAAACAACAAAACTGGATAAACAATTCGTCAATCAAACAATTGACAATCCCCTAACCCCCCAATTCATAAATTTGATCACCCAAATCTCGAAAATCAAACAACTTTACTTCCCTTACAGTCTAACTCTAAAAATAATGCCCAGAAACATAAAACTAATGCCACAACAATTTCGAAAACTCTTCCAAACAATGAAACCAGATAAACAACTCATTAATCTAACAATTGAACAAACAATTCAATCAATCCCTTAAACCCCCAATTCCTAAATTTGATCACCCGAATCTCGAAAATCAAACCACATTGCTACCCTTTATCCTACACTACAATTCACCCCAAAAAACAAAACTAAAGACAAAAAACAAATTGGGAAGAGAGATTACATTCATAAGGAGATTGTTGAGGGTGAGGAAAATCGGGAGGAGGAGGGAGATTAGTAGAAGAAGCAGAAGACTGTCGCATCATAGTAGGAGGAGGAGGAGGTGGTGGGCCCCGGTGAAAGTCCATTCCAGGAGGCTGTTGGTGCTGCGGAGGAAGCGGCGGGTGCTGCTGGTACTGCGGCGGAGGATGCTGCATGTATGGCGGTGGTGGGTGTTGCATGTGATGCGGCGGTGGTTGGTGCTGGTGTTGATGCTGGTGCTGGTGCTGGTGCTGGTGCTGGTGTTGTTGCTGTTGTTGTTGGGGTTGTTGTTGTTGTTGCTGCGGTGGTGGTGGGGGTGGAGGTTCACCGTACATCATGGTTGTGGACTTGTGGAGGAGAGAGAAAGAGGTGGGAAATTGAGAGATGGGGTGGTTTAGGGTTTTAGAGAGAGGTGGTTATGTTCACCATTGAAGTGTGGCCGTGTGGGTGTTGCATAGAGTGTGAAGTTTTGGTACGGAGGGGTGATCTTAGGCCCGTTTCGTTTTAACTGAACTGAATTGAAACGACGGGAACTTAATTGAATTAAACTAAAACGAACTGAATAGAATTGAATCAAAATGAACCAAATTGAATTAAATTAGATTAAAACGACTTGAACTGAACTAAACTGAAAATAAGTCCAAAAAACAAAACATTTAGGGTTTGTTTGGCATCATTTTTGGTTTTCAGTTTCCTGTTTTTTTGAAAACCAAAAACCAAAAACAGGAAACAAGAAAAAGGTGTTTCCACTTTTTTGTTGTCAGTTTTTAAAATTATTATGATTTTTATATGTTTAAATAATTTTTGATTCATTATGGGACATATATCATATACTTTTAAAAAACAAAAAACCAAAAAACAGAAAACCAAAGCAATGCCAAACGAACCCTTAATTAGAGAGAGTGAAAGTTGACACAACATAATACGACATGAATCAGACACGAAAAGAGGGGCTAGTGACTTAGTGTCCAGGGTTTACGACCCATTTGATTCAATGGATCAATACAACACATCATGTTTACTCGTATTAAGCAGGTCAGGTTAGTGTTGAGATTTCCAACTCAAATCTTATTTATGGAATACTCCGTAAGTAATACAATAATCTTTTGAAATAAGCTAACCCTTTATAATACGGCATAAACTAAACTTTTTTTAGTAGAAGTAGCTTTTGGTTATTTTTCCTATACTTTGTAAGGTTACATCTACTCAACTGCTACTTTAACAAACACTCGTCCTTAATTCAAGCTAATGTATTTGTATTGACTGCGAATGTAATTGATTCAAGTCATTCTAACTGTGTAATCCATTCACCATATCAGAGGGATAATGAACACAAATCTCCTACTACTGTCGTCTCTTTTAGTGTTCTTCCTCTCCATTTTTCTCCTCCATTCTCTATCACTTATGAATTTAGTTTATTTTGTTGTTGTAGACATCTAAAAATGTCTCCCCAAAACCAAACCCGATGATGAACAACCTTTCACCGCCACTATTGGTCGGGTTTAGTATTTAATCCCGAGGGTGCTTAAAAAAGTGTATTTTATTAAATTCATATTTTTGAACAATCCATGGATTAGTCTTGATGATTGGTAAAAGCATAGTTTTAATTTCAGCCCAAACTTATTAATTAATTTTTAGCCCAAACCTTTTTTATTTTATTGTTTTATTATTTATTTTTGGCCCAAACCCTTTATTTATTTTTATTTAATTATTTTCTTATTTTAGCCCGAATAATAAAAAGTCAGAAAAGGCCCGAAATTATCAATCGGCACTTAAAATGCCGAAGGAAATTAGGGTTAAAAATGTATTTAGACGAAAAAACGGGCTAGAATTTCCCACGCCACGGCAGGTACCTACCGTGTCACGGGAATCCTCCCCGTCTGACGGTAGGATATCCCGTGACACGGGAGGTCTTCCGTGACACGGGACATTCCGTGTCTTTTCCGCGTAAACCCTTAACGCGTTTTTTATCCCGTTTTCTGAAAATTTCCCGCGTCACACCAAAAATGTACCGTGTCACGGGAAAGTGTACCGTCTGACGGTGGAGCTTCCCGTGTCACGGTACAGTTTGACCGTGTCACGGGATACTTTTTTAGGGTTTTTATCATTTTAGGGTTTCGTGTGCTCCCTCAGCACATTTTCCTTATAAATACCCCCTCATTTCTGATGAACGAGGCACCAAATAATTCTCTTATTTTATTTTCTCTTTTCTATGTTTTAGCCTAAACACTAGCCTACTCCTTTTCACTTCAAAATTCCTTCTTCAAGCACTCAAAGGAGTCCATATTTTACTCGTGGTTCTGTCCTTAAGCCAAGGCGTGAAAGGTAGAATTGTTTGAGGGTTTGGCTCCAAAATCAACTTTACCTTATTTAATTTAATTTAATTATTGTTTGTTTATTTCCTTGAAGTTACTAACTCGTTTATTATTTTGTAGTTGCAAACAAACAGAATCAAAGTAAGAGTCATGCTCCTTTTGTTTTTATTATTTTTCTAACGATTTTTTGTTGTTGGAATTGTGATTAAATTGGTTTTAATATTAATGTTATTCTATTATTTTTATTGATCACCATATTACATGTTTAAAGGAAATATGTAATTGAAAATCACGCCTAATAAGATAATTTGGACAACCGGTTTAGGATCCCTCTTAATCTTATTATTAATTGAAATGATCACCAATATTTTAGAATTATGTGTGCAGTAATATTCAACCAATTTAGTTAAATAATAGTTTGGAGCGAATTGAATATTTTGTTTGTATGCCTTTGAGATCACTGGAATGCTTTTCAATATAAGAATCGAGTAGAGGCCAATACGGACGAATGTGACTCCATGACTCACTTTGTACCATCATCCCCGATCCTCCTTTCGTGGTTCCGAACCATATGGAGTTAGTAATCTCATGGATTATGAATGGGGTGTAACCTTCACGGGTCAATCGTTGTTGCCTATCGTTGTCCCTTTTCGTGGTTGCCTTTTATGATCCGTGAACGGTTTACAAGTTCCTTAAAAACTTGTTGGCGGCTCCCTACTTTCCTTGTCCCTAATCGTATTATGTCAATTCCCACTTCCTATGAGTGCCAAGCATATTCACACATGCTTTTAACGTAGGCGCACTTCAAACGACGCCTACAATTTGGCGACTCCACTGGGGAGGATTCTTAATTATTTATCGATTTGCGTGATCGGTATTTAATTAAGATGAGTGGATGAGACTTGAAAGATTCTTGAAAAAATATTCATGTGATTAATTTGGTATTTTTTTGCATCTGCATAGACGTTTTAACGTCACATTCAGGTCTGTCCCGTAAGAAAAATTGGATAACTTGGTTGCACGCGAAGGAAAATAGGGCACCAGTCAGATTTTCTGACTGCCGTGTCATGGTACAGTGCACCGTCTGACGGTGCACGGTACCGTGACACGGGAACTTTTGCCGTGTCACGACAGTCCTAAAATCAGTCCGATGGCTTATTTTCTTTCCTCACATTCGACTTCCTTCGATTTTTCTGAAAAAACGTATGTGTTCTACATGCGTCTTAGCCTCGGGGGATTTAAGCTCTATCGACTTAAAAACGCTCATGGCAATAAGGCTTCATCCGAGTTATTAAATCCACCCAAACCATGGAGTCGAGTTTGATTTCATCACGAACTCGCGGAGCCGCCCGTTGGCATACACCCTCAAGGGAGGCTGCCTTGCTAACGCGTCCAAACTCTTAACCATGGTACCCTTTTGACACCCAAAGCTTGACCAATAGTTGAACATAGATCTTGACCCTAGGTTGCGAACTTTTTTTGTTACATCATCGTGCCTAAATGCTATGTGGTTGTTTGGTACTAACCATCATGTGTTTGCTCTTTTGTTTAACCCATGATCGAGGGTTTTTTTACATGGTAATTAGTACGGACCTAAAATCGGTTAAATTTGGAAATATCACAAAACTGACCTGGAACTGCGCACCGTGTCACGGCATGTTCTTCCGCGCCACAGTGAACAGTGCCGTGACACGGGGCTGTCTACCGTATGACGGTAGACTGCACCGTGTCACGACAGTCTGCACCGTGACACGGTGCCCAGGAAAGTGTCCTGTTAGTCTTTTTTTCGATTTTTGTGCGAATGCTGTGTCCAGTTTTGTGTCGTGTCTAGCTATACGGTCAAAACACGCGTCTATAACCTCACTTAATCACTCACATATCGTGTTCACACACTTTTTTTTTAGTCGTGCACCACTTTTTGACCGTATCGTTTTTGTGTCGTTTTTTTTTTCGGAAAGTAAGTCGGATGGTATCCTCCTATGTATTTTTTTTAAGTAGAGTTTCAAAATTATAGATTTTTCATAAATAAAAAATTTTCTTTTCTTTTTAATTCGGATAGGTTAAGGTTAAGTGTGGTCATTAAAGGTGTGTTTATTTCGGTGTCACAGCACTTGGTCAAGAAGCAGGGGTAGATTGTTACGGTTCAAGTCCATACCTCAACAACCTCTTATACCAAAGAGGCGTACAAGGAAACCACCTCAATCATCTCCACAAGATCCATCTCCGGTCTACTTTCAACCAATGGCCACTAAGGAAGACATTGAGAACCTCAACAGGACAATCGAAAGATTGTCTGACATGATGCAGACACTCACCACTAGAGTCAGCACTGTAGAACAAGAAAACCAGAACAATGTCACTACTGCTGCAATGGACAAGATTAAGGAACAGATGAGCAAGATTTCTGAAGAGTTCACTTATGTGGAACAACCTATCACCTCTTCGTCCATAAGAGACAAGCTTCCTGAGAAGTTTTCCACTGCTGACATTCCCAAATTCAAGCCTATTGTTAATCCGCTGTTCCATTTGAAGGCTTTTTCTGCGACTATGGCTCTTAAGGGAGTAGATGTGACACTCTTCCCTCAGTGTTCCCTCTTTCCTTAGAACATGTCTGTCAACAGTGGTTCTATTCTTTGGAATCCAAGCATGTCGCGACCTGGGAGGATGTTGCTGAAAGCTTTATGAATCGTTACAAATGTAACATCCAGGCCAATACTTCTGAACATGAACTCTTCATTCTCAAACAGAAAGAGAATGAAGGCTTCACCACTTACTTAAGCAGGTGGAGGGAAACAGTTGCGCTCCCGGTGGATCCCCCCAAGGAGAAAGAAATGGTTTGCTTGTTCATTGCCAATCTGACTCATAAGTACAAGCAACACTTGAAGTTTCTGCCTCTGAGTACCTTTGAAGCTGTATACGATATTGGAATCAATATCGAGGATGAACTAATGAATTCTGTTGGTAGCAACAATAATAACAACACTTGGAAAAACAAGAAGAACGACACTCCTTCTTCTTTAACTTCTAAGCCCAATAACGCTACCAATAATATCAATATCAATGATGTGCTGGCCCTTAATGCTCCTCCTCAAAGATTCCAAAGGCAAAGGAGGGTTTACACGCCTTTGGGAATGACTTATGATGCTGCTTATGACCGTTTTCATGGTCAGGGACTGATTATGCCAATCGGACCATTTTCAGAACCTCTACTTGAGAATAGGACCGCTAGATATGACCCCAATGCTTATTGCAAGTATCATCAAGGCAAGGGTCATAACACTGAGAAGTGTTGGAGGCTTAAGGATGCAATCCAAGACTTGATCGATGCTAATCAACTTCCTGTCCCTCCAGGGGGCAAGAAGCCTAACATTCAAACAAGTCCTCTTTCTGATGCTTTGGCTATCATGGGAGATGAAGTCTCCTTTGATCTGTCGATACTCATTCAACCCGTGAATGAACCTCTGCCGGAAGTTGTATTTATCTAAAGTAGTGAATGAAATTTGGGATAGTGATGATGAAGACGTCTATCTCAAGGATATAGCCTGTTCATCTCTTGGCACCAGTGAAGATGTTTGGGGGGACCTTGAGGTCAAGGTTCTCACCAGAAGTGGACGGTTGCAACATCCTAATCCACCTCCACCACAATCACATCCGATAGTTGATCCCATCAACCCTGTGAACAACGATGTGGTCAAACAACTGCAAAAGACCAAGGTGGAGATGAAAGTATGGAAGATTTTGGCCACTTCCCACGAGCATCGAAAGGCTGTGATGAATGCTCTAGTGAAAATAGGAGTTGATGATGACATGACTCCTCGAGGACTGGTCAACTTTCTCACTACTGAGCTGCCAAGTACTAGCAATCTGATTTCGTTTTCTGATAAGGATCTGCCCCCGGAAGGGGACCAACACAACAAGGCCTTACACCTCACTATGGTGTGTAGGCAAATGAATGTTCCTATGAGCCTGGTTGATAATGGCTCTGCAATCAATGTGTGCCCACTCCGTACTGCAAAGAAGTTGGGCATAAAGAATGAAGAACTGACTCCCTCCACTCAAGGGATTCGCTCTTATGATAATACTCGCCGTCAAGCCGTGGGTACTATCATACTGAATATAACTATTGGGGCCATTGAATGTCGCACCAAATTTCAGGTAGTGGACATTAAGGCCTCTTTCAATCTGTTGTTAGGACGCCCTTGGCTTCATGAGCTAAAAGCGATTCCATCATCGCTTCACCAGAAAGTGGAAGCTATAGTTGGAGGGGTTCCGATTACTATCGATGCTTCTCCTATGCGCATTCAAGTTATTGATACTCCTATCGTCCATGTTGAACATGACGAAGAAGATGAAGATCTTTGGGGGGTTTTCACTAGATGATGTTCTCGGGATTGAAGAGGAGGAAAAGTGCCATCTCGACTTCGATCCCTATTCAAACACCAATATTAATGCCATTCTGAAGTAGCAAGGTCATTTCCCTGGAATGACCCTTGGACTCAAGAAGAAAATGGCTGAAACTTGGGGCCATCCTTGTGCACTCAAGAAGGATACTTTTGGCTTGGGATTCAAGCCAACAAAAGAAGATCTGAAACAAGCTTCATTGAAGATGAAGGCTCGCAATAATGCTCGAATTACGAAGACGGAAATGGCCATTGATCCATATCCGTTCACCCTCAATGGCCAGTACATCAAAGAAGGGGAAGACTTCCCATGCTATGAATTCCCTGAGCCATTCGTCCATGATGGGATCCGTGAAACAGGATTCGAAGTGTTCCTCGATTGTGACTTCGTTGATGAAGACGAAGAGCTCTTCACAATCGAGAATCCAGCTAGCCTAAACTCTGATGATCTAGGAATCAACCTTCTTTTTGGAAGGGAGAAAAATGAGTCCAAGCCGGTCCGCAATGATAACTCCGAGCTCGTTCAAGCTGTCATAGCAAAAAAGGATTTTAACCCCTCCGAGTTAATCGTCCAAGCTGACAACATTTCAAGGGGATGGCGCAAGATATTGAGGATCACTACGCCGAGTGGAGAGAAGTTGGAAATAACTGTTGGCAAGGGTCCTATGTTTGATGAGTCTGAGTCGTCTGGGCCCGAGTCCGAGTCTGAGTCTAAGTCTGTAGACGAGTCCTTAGAGTCTGAGGCCGACCCTCTTTCTGCTATAGAGTTCAACCCTGAGTCTCTTGTTGAGTCCTCTCTTTCCAGTCCTAATAATTCTGGTGAGGTCGCAGCCGACCTTGCCTCTCTTGATGTATTAGCCAATGAATTCAATAAAATGAGTACCTTTGCTTACGATGCGTGTCATTCCCCTAGCCCTGATCAATATTGCTTTGCTAATGATAAGAATGACAAAGAAATAATAAAAGCAATGGAAGAACACGAAAATAAAACGGCAGTTATCGAAGATACAGAAACAGTAAACATTTCTAATGATACGACTGTTAAAGAAGTAAAAATTGGATTAACACTAAGTCAAGATGAACGCAAAGAGCTAATTAATTTGCTTAGAGATCAGAATTTGTTTATGTATTTGCTTGGTCATACCAAGACATGCCAGGAATTGACAGGGATATAGCTCAACATACGATACCACTCATTCCAGGTATGAAGCCTGTCAAACAAAAGTTGCGCCGTATGAAACCGGATGTGGCTCTCAAAATCAAGGAAGAAATTAGGAAGCAGTTGGCCGCAGGTTTCATCAGAGTATCCAAATATCCAGAATGGATAGCAAATGTGGTCCCAGTTCCAAAGAAGGATGGGAGGGTCAGAATGTGTGTTGATTACAGGGATCTCAATAAAGCAAGCCCAAAAGATGGGTTCCCTCTACCTCACATTGACATTCTGGTCGATAATACAACAAACCATGCACTCCTGTCATTCATGGATGGTTACGCCGGATATAATCAGGTATTGATGGCTGAAGAAGACATGGAGAAAACCACATTCATCACGCAATGGGGTACATATTGCTATACGGTAATGCCATTCGGGTTGAAAAACGCGGGTGCCACCTACCAAAGAGCAGCTACAGCATTGTTACACGACATGATGCACAAAGAGGTGGAGGTCTATGTCGATAATATGATCGTTAAGTCTAAAGATCGCCTAGGCCATATTATTGCGCTTCGCAAGTTCTTTGAAAGACTCCGTAAGTACAACATGAGATTAAATCCAGCAAAATGTGCATTCGGAGTCACGTCAGGCAAATTACTTGGATACGTGATCAGTTCTCGAGGGATTGAAATAGATCCTATGAAAGTAAAGGCGGTCATGGCCATGCCACCACCCAAAAATGAGAAGGAGATTCGAGGTTTCATTGGAAGGTTGCAGTATATAAGTAGGTTCATATCAAAGCTCACAGCGATATGTGAACCTATATTCAAGAAGCTCAAGAAAAATGTCTCAGTCACATGGGATGACGATTACCAAAAGGCTTTCGACAAAATCAAAGATTATTTGGCAAACCCACCCGTGCTAGCGCTAGCAATACCTGACTTTCCTCTTCGACTCTACCTTACGGTCACAAGAGAAACTATAGGGGCAATGCTAGCACAAGAGATCGAAAGCAAGGAGAATGCAATCTATTACTTGAGCAAGAAACTTCAAGGATATGAGATGCGATACACACCACTTGAGAAGTTGTGTCTCGCACTTGTATGGGCTGCACAGAAACTAAGACATTACATGTTCACTCATACAATGCATGTCGTGTCCAAGATGGATCCTCTCAAATACTTGTTCGAAAAAGCAACACTCAACGGCAGATTATCAAGGTGGATAGTCAATCTTGCTCAGTTTGAATTGAGATTTGTGCCACAAAAAACCATCAAAGGTTCTGCAGTTTCTGACTTCTTAGCAGACTTTCTGCTAGAAGAAGTGAAAAAGAAGAAGATGAGTACGATTTCCCTGACGAAGATTTACTCATGACCGAAGATGATAGCTGGACGCTCTATTTCGATGGAGCTTCAACCAAAAGGGATGTGGTGTAGGAGTCTTGCTCGTATCACCCAATGAAGAACACATCCCAATTTCCATGAAGCTCGACTTTGATGTCACCAACATTGCCGCAGAACATGAAGCATGCATTTTGGGGTTAGAAACAGCTGTCGCCTTGGGAATTAAGAAACTCAGAATCTACGGTGATTCTTCACTAATCATTAACCAAATCTCCAAGAGATGGAAAGTGAGAAGTTAAAGTCTCGCTACGTATCAAGCTCATTTAGAATCTCTCACGGAGCAACTAGATGAAGTGGAGTATACGTATTTTTCAAGAGAAGAAAACCAATTCGCCGACGCACTAGCTAAATTAGCATCAATGGTGCGAATTCCAACTGATATAATCAGAATGCCACTGACCATAGAAAGAAGATATGAGCCGGCTTATGTTCACACACTGGACGATGAACAAGAACCACAGGAAGAAGATGAAGTGCCATGGTATGCAGACATCCTTAATTATGTGACAAGAGGAGAATACCCTCCTAATACTGATAAAAGGGCACGCCGTGCTTTGAGGCTCCTGGCCTCACAGTATGTGCTCATCAGGGGAGAACTCCACAAGAGAACTGCAATGGGAAGAAATCTCTTATGCATAGCCAAGAAAGAAGCACATAAAACCATGGAAAACCTTCATGCCGGTATATGTGGAACGCACATGAATGCAAAGATGTTAGTCCAAAAGATTCAACGACAAGGTTACTATTGGACTACTATGTAGAGATATTGTCACGAATACGTCAAGAAATGTATGAAGTGTCAAGTCTACGCAAACTTACATCATGTTCCACCTTCGCTTCTCTACACGTATACTTCTCCATGGCCTTTCTCCACTTGGGGCATTGACATCATTGGAAAAATAACACCACCAGGACAAGGGGGGCATGAATTCATTCTCACAGCAATAGACTATTTCACTAAATGGGTCGAAGCTGCCTCATATGCTAAGCTGACGGCGAAACATGTAGCTCAATTCATTGAGAAAAATATCATATGCCGCTATGGGGTACCACATGAGATGGTCAGTGATAATGGAACACATTTCCAAGCCGAATGTGCGGAATTGTTACAGAAATATCATATCAAGCATCACAGATCATCACCTTACAGACCACAAACAAATGGAGCAGTCGAATCGGCCAACAAAAATGTGAAAACTATCATAAAAAAGATGACAGAAAATTACAAGGATTGGCCAAGTAAGCTACATTTCGCCCTTTGGGGTTATCGAACCTCTGTTCGTACATCAACGAGGCTACCCCTTTCTCTTTGGTCTTTGGAGTTGAAGCTGTACAACTAATCGAACTTGAAATCCCTTCTCTTGGAATCGCATTGGAAATCAAACTAGATGAAGTCGACTGGATTAGAGCAAGATACGATGAACTGGTCTGACTTGATGAAAAACGCTTGGCGGCTTTGCATCATGTCCAAACCTACCAACAACGTATGGCGCGACATTTTAATAAAAAAGTCAAGACCAGGAATATCAAAGAGGGTGACCTAGTGCTTAAGGCACTTCGTAAAAATGTGTTAGATCTAAGAGGAAAATTCAGACCAAATTGGTCTGGCCCGTACATTGTTAAAGCCATCCTGTCTGGCGGAGCAGCACAATTAGTAGACATGGACGGTAACGGCTTCCACAATTTGACCAACTTGGATCAACTCAAGAATTTCTATGCCTAGTCGCATGGGTTCATGACCCAATAAAGCTACGTTTGGCCTGATTCCTTTTTAGGATACGTAGGCAACCCCTCAAGGGGACCCGACCACTTTAAAAAAATAAAATCCTCCCTCTGTTGATCAAATATGCGCGTCAGTTCAGCATTGCGTCAAGATAAAAAAAAGGGAAATTGCCGCGACACGGGACATTCCACCGTGTCACGGTACTGTTCACCGTGACACGGTGGCCCTGAGTAAAAAAAAAAGGAGGGAAATTGCCGCGACACGGGAATTCCATCGTGTATCGGTACTGTTCACCGTGACACGGTGGCCCTGAGCGAAAAAAAAGGGAAAATTGCCGTGACGCGGGAATTTGTAACGTGTCACGGGATTTTTTTTCACCGTGACACGGTGGAATTTCAGGTTTTCCGTTTTAAGTGGCGCATTCGTTGCGAATTCATTGTTCGAGTTTTTATTTTCGTTCTTCCATTGCGTCCGACTCCTTGACTCGGATAAATAAATAATAAATAAAAGTCATTATAATTTTTATTTTTAAGGATGAAATAAATGTGCTATTATTATTAAAATAAATGTGACTACAAGTATTGGCATCATATGCCTTATTTTAAATAAAAATTATAAATTATAAAAAGCAAAGCACTATTGATCTAATCTCTCTTCTCTTTAGGAACATCCTTCTCTTGGTCAATTAGGTCGGCCTTCACCATTAATGTGTCTTTCGTAGCCCGAACCGTCACACCCCTAGTCGAACTTTCACCCCTTTCACCTTTCTTGAATTTTTTCGGTTGTTTCTCCCTATAGACAATCTTTTCTTTACCCTTCCCTTTCACATAATTCTTATTTCTTGGCATTATAGGAGTCTTAACCTCAATCCCTTGTGTTCTCGGACCTAGACGATCTTTAGGAGGGGCTTTCTTATTTCCAAGACAACTCCACATCAGACTTGCGTGATCCAAATCGTTCCCTCCTACTTCTAGGGTTCAACCATGCCTTGTATGCACTAGATAAAGGAGGAGGGGCTTGGTCGCTTGCAGAAACGGTCCACAAAGGTCTTCCAATCCAATAAGCCTCGTACTTTTGAACGTTACTTTCATGCAACGATACTTCACGAGGACTATCGTTGTAGCGTGGAATTACTTGTTCAAGTCCATACTGCCGCATCAGTCGAGAAGGACAATAAAAGGTATGTTTTGAGATACTAGGAGCACGACAATATGGAGTATCATTCGTGCCAACCATCCTAGTAAGCCTCCACCAAGGCACCACCCAACGAATGGAAAATTCCCTCTTTGCAAAGAAATTTTTCCAATCTTCATACGACATGTTCGCAGAGTAATTCTTTTTCCTGCGGACTAGGTCTTTAGGGCCATATTTTTCAACATCGTCGGGGGCTTCGAATAGTTCCAAACGCTCCATCAACCAAATCTGCAAAAAAAGAAAAAAATATATACATAAAAATAAAAATCAGTCGGAAAAAAAAAAATAAAAAAGGGAGATTCCCGTGGCACGGCAGGTTTCACCGTGGCACGACAGGTTTCACCGTGTCACGGCAGACACCCACCGTGACACAGTGCCTGTTTTGTGTCACGGGGGCTACTCGGAGCGTATTTTTACCTGTAGTAGTACCAGAGAGCCCTTCCTGATAGCTTTCCGGTCAGCTTTTGCCTCGTCAAGGCCACGAAATTTTTCTCCAAGGCACGTCGGCATAGGAGATCTTCCAGATTCGACATGTTCAAGCACAGACTCTAGACAAGCATTCCCTACCCTACCGTTTGCAAATAGAAGCTTGCTAAACATGCAAAAAATATATGCCCTTCTACGATATACATGATAAGACTCAGAGATAGGGCGATTAAAATATAGTCTACTTCATTACCACACACAATTCTATTTAAATCTGGATATGTTAGATTCAGATGGCGTTCAAAATCTTGGTAATAATATTCACGTAGGGTATTCATGGCAATAAGATTTCTAGCAGGAAATCCAAAGATTGCACTGAATTCCTCCGGCAGGGGACAAATTTCATCATAATCAAATTTGAAACAGTGTGTTTCTAGACTCCAATAATCTAATGCTGCCCTAAGAAAATCATATTCAATAGCTACATGTCGCAGGTCTAGCAAACCCCTGACATGAAATAATTCTAACTCTCTTTTTTCAGCATTGGTCAAAGAATAAGACCAGTCACGCAATGTATTATCAAAATTCTGAGACATGATTATTGAAATATGAAATTCTAAATTATTTTGTGTTTCGTAATTATGCATATCATAAATAAACTGGTCTTATTTTATAGCAAAAACGCTCGACACTGCCCAGAATTTATCTTTTTATACGTGTAAAACAAACCGCTGAGTAATACGCGTACCGTGACACGGCAAGTCCTACCGTGTCACGGGAACTTTTGCCGCGACACGGAAAGTTCTGCCGTGACACGGTGAACAGTGCCGTGTCACGGCACTTCACGCGTTTTCTTTTTTCCCGTATCTATCCGGATTTTTTATAGTATTTTATCTTCACCGTTTATTTTTCAGTTTTTCTGAGAGTTTTATTTCTAATAAAATTCTCACCTTTTTTTTTATCTATATTCTTATTCTTATTATTATCTTTATTTTATTTATTTATTTATTCATCACTTAAAGATTTTATTTCTTAATCACTTTATTAATTTTTTTGTCTTTTTATTTCTTTTTCTTTTAGGGAAGGTAATTTTATTTATTTATTTTATTTCTTTATCATTTTATTTATTTTTGCTTGTCTTTTTATTTCTTTTTCTTTTGGGGAAGGTAATTTTATTTTTGCTTGTCTTTTTTTATTTCTTTTTCTTTTGGGGAAGGTTGGTACCCTCCATTACTCCACTTATGTTTTTTTGTCGCGTCATTAATAAATACACAATCACACACAAGGAGTTTCAAGCACACACTAACATATAATAATAAATACATAGACCGTGAATCATGTACAAAAGAGTCGTAATAAATAAATATGTCAAGTGTCATCATAGTATGTACAAATAAAAACCCTCGGGCAAAAGTCCCTAGAGCCAGAATCAGTATCATCTCCACCCTGAGCATATGGGAACGGTGAGCCGAAGAGTCCCTCCACCATCAGAGTACGGGGAGTAGTGTCCCTACTAGTCCCTGTAACCCTAGAAGTAGTCAAACTCAAGGCAGGATCCGTCCAGCCGGAAAACGGTGTAGACTGGCTCAAAGACACGGGAATCGTCGGTGAAGGCATCGTCCCATACATCGGAACTGAGAACAAGCCCGAAACCGGTGGAGGAATCCCGGACAATGGAGCTGAAAATGAACCAGGATCCATGGGAGTCAAAACAGACCTAAGCTCAGGTTGTAGAGGCTGTGAAAACGACTGTCGCTGCCCCTGACTCTGGCCCGGAAAGCGCTGGGAAGACTGAGGCTGCTGCCACTGAGCCTCCTAAAATGGCTGAGTAGTTTGAGGCTCTCGCTGAGAATGAGAACGCCGGTGAATCTCAGGAGATCGTCTACCACGACCAAGCTCCTCCTCGTCCGAGCCTCTAGGCCTCGAACGCGAGCAGGACCTCCGTCGCTCCTGAAAGATACAAAATCAAAAGGTGTCAACAATGCAAAATAAAAAAAATGGTAGAAGTAAAAATTAATGATGCCTCAAGAACGTCGCTAGAGCTCCGACAACTCGCACCATGCCGAAGCTCGATGATGCAATACTTCAGGGCGTCCACCAGCTTCATGAGTCCCATCATCTCCGGGCGGTTAGGCTGAGGATAAAACAAAGAAAAGTCAGTAACAAGCAGTGTTAAAAGGATGAATAATGCATCAAAGAAAACTCACCGGCTCAAAGACCTCGGGCAGAGACTCCTGCGCCTGTCTGTAACCCTCTGGCGCGTCAGCAATATGGTCCTCGTTGATACCAATCGGCCCTGGATAGCGGACAGACTGAGGAGGAATCTCGATCCTCCCCACAGGGCGAATAGTCGTCTGAAAATATGATCGAATAATCAAGTTATTCGACTATTTAAAACAGAGACTAGTAAAGAAGATCCTCAAAAGAAATCATACCTCAGGAAGACGGGGTGGAGGAGCCTGAGAGGGAAGCAAGTCCCGCGCATAGTCACTCTTCATGTGTACAAGCTCCTGCCATGGAAAAGTATAGCGCTCTCCCCTGTTGATCAACTCTCTGATCAAGCGTGAGTCCAGCATCGACTCAGGTGGAGATGAAGGCACCACAAAGCGATCGCCGCTATGCTGACGAACGACTCGCTCCCCCAAATACCAGACAAAGCGCCAGGTACCAACCAAAATGGTGCGGTGCGCGGAAAGACGCAAGGCCTCAGGTAGATCAGTCATCCCGACCCAAGGACGATACTGGACATCAATGGCAACCTGAAAACCATAAAAAGTTAGCGTGAAACGACGGAAACAACGTCAGAAGGAAAATAACAGGTAATAAAACTAATCCTTACGCCAACAGAAGAGGTGCCTAAGCGTAGTAGCCCACGCAGTGCAGGGACGGACTCCACCCGCGACTCTCCTCAATCACGCCAGCTGGCCCCGACGGGGAAATCATGGACCGCTCCACGACGCAGGCGAGGAGCCAAGCCTGGGAAGTACTCGTAGAACCATAACTGCGATGAAAAGTAATCTTTAGCACGTGATTCGAACAAGCTAAAGTGAAACAAAAAGGGAAGAGATCATCACCTCTACGACTCTCCATAGACCATAGACGGTGATGGGAGACTCGTCATTCAGCTGCCGGCAGCCATGACGTAGCGATAAGAGAAGATCAACGTATCTAAGGCTGGCCCAGCTATAGGATCCTATCTCATGGATCCTGACCAAAGAGGGGAGGTAGCAAAGGAGTACGCGTGAACTCCTATCAGGAGAAAGGGTCATAGAGATCAGGATCAGGATGAAGATCCGCACTCGCTACTCAGCCGTCGTATCCTCCATGTCAAAGCCACGAGCCAAAACTGAAGCCAGCTCCGATCGTCCGCTCCTAGGACCACCTCGAGACACTGGTCGGGTCCTGATATGCTGAATGATCGGACCCAACAAATCAGCTTCCTCAGCCGATCCCCAAGATAGATCAGACATCTGACCTACAGCCCGGTCGGTGAAGCGCAGCCCGCTAATCATACTGAAGTCTAAAGGGGTCACCGCCATCTCCCCCTAAGCAAAATGAAAAGTGTTGGTAGTATCCCAGAAATACTCCAACAATGCGCGAACGACCGTCGCACCGCAACTCCGGGGGCTGCGAAACCCTACAACCCCCATATAGAAATCTACTAAACCAGCCAATTCCCATAGGGCGTTCGTGGCAGGATCCCTCGTAATGATCTGGTGAAGTCGAGGGATCAAATCGCCGGCTCTAGAACAGTGGTGGCGAAGTGTGCCATCGACTATGCCGGAGAGTGGGCGATGAGAAACATGGTTTTCACGGCAGAAAACCAACTGGTCTGGAGTCCACGGTGGTGGAACCCACCTACCCCTACTCGTAGAAGTCCGAGGCTCGGACTCTAAGACATCGTCGTCCATGCCCACAGGAACAGTGGGAGTGTCCTCCCGAAAAGCCCGACGCCGGCCGTGGGTAGAAAGATCGCAATCTCGTCGCCTAGGCATGCTATTATAAAAATCTAAATGCTTAGCATTATTTCCTAAGACATTTAATTCAAGTTGCATATTTATATAAATAAAAATCTAAATACTTAGCATCATTTCCTAAGTTATTTAGTTATTTATTGAATTATATGCTAAATTTTTACCTCCATGCTAAAAATTGGCAAAATTATGGTATTTAGTTTCTCCATGACAAACAAATACTATAGTTCTCCTAGCCGCATGATACTATGTTCTCCATGACAATATAGTACATACGCAAAATATGAATCAATACATCATGAAATATTTCACAGGGTTTACCACCATTTTTTCACCATTTCAAGTACAAAGAAATAACATGAACATCATTTCACAAAGTAGTACCCAAAAATGGTGATTTGCTCAATTCTCCATCAAATCATGCAATTTTTGTCTCAAATTTCTCACAAATACACATACATACATATACAAGTAAAATCATGGCAAGAATTTCAACATAAAACCTCAAAATAAAAAATCCCCAAATTGATTTTTAAGGGTTTTTCATGAAATTACTTTAGAAGCAAATTTAAGGCACAAATTGAGAAGAACTTACATAGATCCTTGTAGAGGTTCGAATTTGAGGAGTATGGAAAAAAATTGGAGTAAAATCGACAGAAAATTGAGCAACAAAAGCTCGAAAAAAGCTCCGGCCACCAGCAGACCGCCGCGACACGGTCAAATAAAACCGTGACACGGCGAGGCTGTCCCGTGTCGCGGTGAGCTTGACAGGAGACGGAGCTCCGGTGACTCCGATGACAGCTTCGGTAGTAAACAACAGCAACAACAGCAAGATGAACAGCAACAGCCCACAGCAAAAGCAAAAAAAAAATATAAAAAAAAAGAAGAAAGGATGGACGCGAGACCACCGCAACACGGTGGTAAAAGCCGGCCGACGGGAAGGAAAACCGAGCGCCGGTGAGCAGTCGACGAGGCACGGCAAACCAAGAATTTTTTTTGAGCTTTTAGAGTGAGAATCAGACGAGGAAGAGAATGGCCAAAATGAGAAAAAATGTTGATATTTAAAATCAAGAAATCCCGTGCAACGGACCCCGTTCCCACGTAACGGTCAGATTTTTGTGTGGTGCACAAGCTTTGACCGGTCAAAGATGCTTATTGACCATTTTTCAGCCATTTGATTCCCGCGACACGGGACCCCCTTGCCGTGTCACGGGAAGTAGCTCTGCGTGACGGGGGCCCCTGACCGTGTCACGGGAATTTTTTTTGGTGACATGGTGGTTTTGTACAGTTGTTTGCGAATATTCTGACATTTTGACTAAGGTTTTACGATTTTTTGCATAAATTGGACAGTTATTTTTCGCTGGAATTACGCGGAAAATTGTAATTAATACTTAAAAGGGGACTAAAATTACCATTATACTCCTAGCAAGCATCAAAGTCTATTTTTCGGCATGTTAAACACCTAATATGCTCGGATAATCGGCTTAAAATAGTGAATCATCTGCGGCCCACGTTCGGGGATACTCGAACCATCATACACTTACAAATTTCAGCAATCGTCGGCTTTCCTCAGGTTTGGAAAGCGTTATCGGTGGATTTTTCTTCAAGTATAGAAAACCGCCAAGTTGGCTTTCCTTAGGCTTGGAAAGCGTTATCGGTTGATTTTTCTTCAAGTATAGAAAATCGCCAAGTCGGCTTTCCTCAGGCTTGGAAAGCATTATCGGTGGATTTTTCTTCAAGTATAGAAAATCGCCAGGTCGAATTTCCTCAGGCATTTAAAGCGTTATCGGTGGATTTTTTCTTCAAGTATAGAAAACCGCCAAATTCCTTTGTCGGCTTTCCTCAAGCATGGAAGGTATTGTCGGTGGATTTCTTCAAGCGTAGAACGACACCAAATTCGTTCGTCGACTTTCCTCAGGCATGGAAAGTATATATTATCCGGTAGCTTTCTTCAGGCTTAGAAAACTACCAAACTCTTCAGTCGGCTTTCCTCAAGCATGGAAAGCGTTTCAACAAATATCACTCGGTGGATTCCTTCAAGCTTAGGAAGTTGCCAAATTCGATTTTCACCAATACACTGGTGTCAGATACGTATTCTACCCCTTTACTCTTTTATTTGTGGAATTAACATTTTTCTGCAGGTATCGGCGTATACAAAATGATTTAGGATCGCAGAACGTCTTAAATCATTCTCCGTCCCTATCGGCTACTTTGACTATCGTTTTCAAAACTGACGTTTCTACAAACTCAGTCAAAGTGGGGGCTTTTGTAGACACCTAAAAATGTCTCCCTAAAACCAAACCCGATGATGAACAACCTTTCATCGCCACTATTGGTCGGGTTAAGTATTTAATCCTGAGAATGCTTAAAAAAGCGTATTTTATTAAATTCATATTTTTGAACAGTCCATGGATTAGTCTTGATGATTGGTAAAAGTATAGTTTTAATTTCAGCCCAAACTTATTAATTAATTTTTAGCCCAAACCTTTTTTATTTTATTGTTTTATTATTTATTTTTGGCCCAAACCCTTTATTTATTTTTATTTAATTATTTTCTTATTTTAGCCCGAATAATAAAAAGTCAGAAAAGGCCCGAAATTATCAATCGGCACTTAAAATGCCGAAGGAAATTAGGGTTAAAAATGTATTTAGACGGAAAACGGGCTGGAATTTCCCGCGCCACGGCAGGTACCTACCGTGTCACGGGAATCCTTCCCGTCTGACGGTAGGATATCCTGTGACACGGGACATTCCGTGTCTTTTCCACATAAACCCTTAACGCTTTTTTTATCCCGTTTTTAGAAAATTTCCCGCATCACACCAAAAATGTACCGTGTCACGGGAAAGTGTACTGTATGACGGTGGAGCTTCCCGTTGCACGGTACAGTTTGACCGTGTCACGGGATACTTTTTTAGGGTTTTTATCACTTTAGGGTTTCGTGTGCTCCCTCAGCACATTTTCCCTATAAATACCCCCTCATTTCTGATGAACGAGGCACCGAATAATTCTCTTATTTTATTTTCTCTTTTCTATGCTTTAGCTTAAACACTAGCCTATCCCTTTTCACTTCAAAATTCCTTCTTCAAACACTCAAAGGAGTCCATATTTTACTCGTGGTTCTGTCCTTAAGCCGAGGCGTGAAAGGTAGAATTGTTTGAGGGTTTGGCCCCAAAATCAACTTTACCTTATTTAATTTAATTTAATTATTGTTTGTTTATTTCCTTGAAGTTACTAACTCGTTTATTATTTTGTAGTTGCAAACAAACAGAATCAAAGTAAGAGTCATGCTCCTTTTGTTTTTATTATTTTTCTAACGATTTTTTGTTGTTGGAATTGTGATTAAATTGGTTTTAATATTAATGTTATTCTATTATTTTTATTGATCACCATATTACATGTTTAAAGGAAATATGTAATTGAAAATCACGCCTAATAAGATAATTTGGACAACCGGTTTAGGATCCCTCTTAATCTTATTATTAATTGAAATGATCACCAATATTTTAGAATTATGTGTGCAGTAATATTCAACCAATTTAGTTAAATAATAGTTTGGAGCGAATTGAATATTTTGTTTGTATGCCTTTGAGATCACAGGAATGCTTTTCAATATAAGAATCGAGTAGAGGCCAATACGGACGAATGTGACTCCATGACTCACTTTGTACCATCATCCCCGATCCTCCTTTCGTGGTTCCGAACCATATGGAGTTAGTAATCTCATGGATTATGAATGGGGTGTAACCTTCACGGGTCAATCGTTGTTGTCTATCGTTGTCCCTTTTCGTGGTTGCCTTTTATGATCCGTGAACGGTTTACAAGTTCCTTAAAAACTTGTTGGCGGCTCCTTACTTTCCTTCTCCCTAATCGTATTATGTCAATTCCCACTTCCTATGAGTGTCAAGTATATTCACACATGCTTTTAACATAGGCGCACTTCAAACAACGCCTACAGTTATTGTTTCGGGTGAAAACAATGGGACCTTGCCGAAGGTCCGATGAAACGGAGAAGACTAGATTCGGTCCAAGTTATGTTGGGCCGAAGGTTTCCTGCACAGTAAACACACGTAAACTAGCCTCGGGGGTGTTGCCGAGGAAGCCCCTCCGATGCTAAAGTCAGTACAGTGTGTAGAAAGAGAAGACTATGCAAGAGAGTTAGTTGCTTGAGGCTTTTCTTGAATGAATGAGAATCTATCAGAATCTATGTAAAAATGTAATATTGATGGCTTTTATACCTCTTCATACATGGAGAAGTTGGGCCTTAGCCCAATTGGCTTGCCTTGAGGGCTGATCTTTGACTTTAGCACAATTGGAGAGATGAACCTTGACCTTGGGCTTTTAATTGGATCATTTAATGCCTAAGCCCAATTGGACTAAATTGGACCCAAACAACTTGCCCCCCAGACCCGATTTGGAAGGATGACGGGTCGGGTTTGATTTAACCAGAAAAGGAGGGAAGTGAATGATTTAATTAATCCAAAAATTTGAATTTAAACCGTAATTAATGAGATAACAACGGTTAAGGCGGATGATTGTGGAAGTTGGACGGATAATGGGCAGTTTAATCGCAAGGTCGTGTGTTTAACGGTTACTTAGTGGGGTATTTAAGAGAAATTGAAACGCGGACTCCCCGTATTCCCATTTCTGGAGATATAATCAGAGGCGCGTCATCTCTCCTCACTTATTCACCAACACAAACCCAGAATTCTCGAGAGAACTCAAGAACCCGCATCAAAACTTCGCAAATTCCCCGAGCATTAAGCTTAGAAACTGAGACTTGCCACTACGAACTCGTAAATCGGCAACTTTCGCTTCAGATTAAGGTAAATTCCTTTGATTTTAGTTTATTTTTCTTCGAATTCGAACTCTTTCCCTTTCTTTTCGACTTTTTTCTTCGAAATTATCAATGGCAAGAGGAGTTAGAGGTAGAGAACGTGCTCCAAGAAGAGCAAGGCCAATTCCCGATCCTAGGAACAGGATTGGAACCTGGAATGGACAAAGACCAGAGTTTGACCCTGCTGAAGGGATTAGGGCGACTCCAATTTCCTCGGCTCCTCCTCAGAGAACGGAGGGACCGAGCGCTTCTGGGCGGGACGATGAAGTTCCCGCTGTCCTTTGGGATATCCTCCCCGGGTTTTCAGAGTGGGAGAATGCCGAAGTAGCTTCGGCCATGATAAAGAACCGCCCCTACTCATGGTGGGTGGAGAATGCCGAACAGTATCGGTTTGCCGAGCAAATTGAGTTGCATTACGGCATTTTTGAAGCTGATGGGTATTGGTGCCGAATGCCCGTGGCATCCGATAGAATCCATCGTCCACCCCCGGGGTATGTGGGGGTGTACACAAGGCAACTTCAGTATGGGCTGAGGTTCCCTTTGGACTTATTCGTCCGAGACTTGCTGATCCATTACAATATTTCCCTATGTCAGCTGACTCCCACTAGCATCCGAAGGGTGATGACATACTTATGGGTCTGCAAGTTCTTCAAGTATGTGTCGAACCTGCACTGCTTCAAAAAGCTTCATCGGCTAGTGCCAAATATTCAAAGTGGGCACGGAAGCCATGGTTCTGGGTGGTACCGGATTGAGTCTCGGCCCCAGTACCTAACCATGTGGCCGAACGACTCTTCAGACAAGGACTGGAGAGGTCAATGGATTTGGGTTAGGGCACCCACGGACCCGGGCCACCCTTGCGTCTTCAGCGCTCCCCGGTACCTTGCTGAGCCTGATCCCGACATGGGAAGTCTAGGTCCCCCCGCAGACAACGGACCAGATCCAAACCTTAATCAACAAAATATCTTCGGCAAGCTGCCGAACCGAGGGGTCAGCGGCCGAATGCAGCATATCCCGGAGACTTGGCTCCCCGATACGCATTATGTTTTCCAAGAGAACATGCTAGCAGCTGTTGGCCTTAGCCGAAAGTTTAAGGATGGTAAGCTTCTTCGGCTGGGGCCGAGGCTTTTTAATTATCTCTTTTTCTCCTCACTTCGCTTTTTTATGTTGTGCCAACCTAACTGAACTGACCTTTCCCCTTTTCTTTTTCAGAGCGGGACGAGACCAACGTCGGCATTAACTACGCTCGTCTTGGCGTCAACCGAGAACGAGTTGTAACTGATCGGGCCCCCTCTGTCACTGAACCGAGGCATAGGGAAGTTCATCTAGACTCTTCCCACTTCCAAATCGAGGCTGTTGCTCTGTATCAGAGGCAGAAGCCTTGGTGGAAGAAGAGAGATCTCTGGTTTCAGCTGCTGGACGAAGAAGCTGAAGCTGCCCGTACGGCCGAAGAGGTTGCACGGGTTATTGAAGCTTGTGAAGGAGGAGAAGGGTCCTCCAGGGCTGCTGAAGAGGAAGCTGCAGCTAGGGCAGCTGAAGAAGACGAGGCTTTGCTGAAGACCTCGGTGAGCTTTCAGACTTAACTTTGTCTTCTTCTTTTTTTTTTTTTTTTTTTTTTTTTTTTTGTACTCATATTCTTCCTCCCCCCTGTCTTTTACAGTCTGAAGAGAGTAACAGACACAGAGAAGGGAAAGCCCCTGTTCGTCCCGAAGACCAGATACAAGAAGAGTCTTCAGACTCAGACATGGACGAGCAGCCGCTTCAGAAAAGGCGCCGAAGAATGGCCATCATCGGCCCGCATGACTTTCAGCGGAGGCCGATGACCATCGGCGTTGAAATAAGGGAACCCGAGGAAGGCAATGGATCGCCGAGGGTTCCCCGGCCACAACCTCAATCACCTCAAAAGACCCCTCCGCCACCTCCTGAGATGGAGGTGGATCAGAAAACTCCCGAATCTAAGGGAGGGGTCCAAGAAGAAGTTCAGGAGAGTGCTGCTGAGCACAAGAATAAGGATGCCGTGATGCCCAGTGCTGAGGGTTTCACGGCAGACATTGCAAGAGAGGTTGAGGCTTTCGTCCTCACCCCTGAAGAAGAAGAGGTCATAATAATTGACTCTTCTGAGAAGGATGATGCTGAGCCATCCAAAGCTAAAGAAGCTCCGTCATCATCCTTTCCTTCCTTCCAGACTCTGCAATCTGGAGAAATGGGTTTCTCGGCCCCCCGAATTCCAATCCCAGATCACATCTGGGACCTCATATGGGGTCAGAACCGAGAAGGTGCTGCAGCCTACTTCGGCGATTTTGCTGGCACGTCCGAAGTAGATAGGGCAAGAATCTGGTCGCTGAAGGCCACTGCTGGGATGGGCGAATCCAGCAGATCAGTTCCTGACCCAGCCAGGTCTAACCAACTGCTGATGATGCAGGTGATTTTCCTTGCATTTATTTCCTCTAAAATTCAGCTCTATTTTATTATTATTTTTTTATTTTAACTTGTGCTCCTGTTTTCAGTTCGTGCACAATCAGACTCTCACTGTAGAGCTGATAGATACCCTACAAGATAGGGTAGACGCTTCCGAGCACGACAAAAAAGTAGCCGAAGAGGAGTTAAAGCTTGCTAAGCTGAAGCAAGCAGCAGCTGAAGAGAAGCAGCAGAAGGGTGAGGAATACGAGAAAAAGGCTACTGAAGCCTTCAGAACCTTCTGCGACGCTATGGAGAAGGAAGTTTTTCCCCCACTGATGGAAGGGGAAAAATTCCTCCAAGAGCACATGGGAGTGGACGTCTCCAAATTCAAGGCTGCCATTGAGAGCCGAATCCAGGAAGGAGCTGCTGCACAAGCTGAAGTGCAGCAACGGCTAGAAGCTCTTGAAGCCAGCAGAATGGCTGCTGAAGAGCTGCTCCAAGCCAGGGATGTCCAACACTCAGAGGCTGCTGCTGCTGCTGAAGCTCAGAGAGCTAAGCTCCAAGAGGCTGAGGATCTTCTGATGGCCAAAAAGGAAGAAGTGGCCCAGGCTCAGACAGAGGCTTCCCAAGTTCAGCAGGAGCTGAATGAGCTGAAAGGTTCCTCCTCCAAGCTCGCCGATGAGCTGAAGAAATCCAAGGAAGACTTGGAGGAGACCCAGAAGAAGTTGGCTGATGCTGAGGCTCTACTCAAAGTCCGTGTCTATACCCAGGAAGAATATGAAATGGGTTTCAGAAACGGGTTCAGAGTGTGCCGAAGAGTCTGCCTTCATGCTAAGCCGAAGCTGGACTGGTCCAAATGTGCTGAATGGGTCCAGAATCCCGAAGACCCTCATATGAAGTATGCAACTCCAGTCGAAGCTGAAATTCTTAAGGCTGAGGAAGCCGAAGAAGAAGCTGAGAGAATGGAGTTGGAGGCTGAACAGAGGGAAAGGGAGGCTCGGCAGAGTGCAAAGCCTGCTTCTTCTACTGCTGGGGCTGAGACCACCATGGGGATCAACAATGCTGACCAGTCTGATCCTCGGGCTGAAGCATAGGAACTCGGGCAGTCGTCTTCAGAATCTTGCGATTCATCATGCGCTCAACTTTAGACTTGCCGCTTTCTGAATTTTTTGCCTTGTTTTTTGCTTCAGCTTGCCTTGTCGTACAGAACAGTTTAATTTTTTGCTTCTGTACGTATTTCGGCAGCTGTTATTTTCCGCTTGTGGGCGGCTGCCGATACAGTTTATTTGAACTTGTAGCTCAATTTCTGAGCACAAATTATTAATTTGATGTTCTTTTCTTCAGCTGCTTTGTTTTTGAATGCTTTACTATTTCTTCAATTCTGCTGAACATAAACTTGCACTGGTAGTGCTTCTTGCCCCCCCAGAAATTGAAGTATGGCTTCAGCTGAATAAACAATTTCTTTATTTCTTCAAAATGGGTATTCGAAACACAGGGCCAACTGAAGGCAATGCTTCGGATAACGCCTTTGGAGAACAAATCTTACTGAAGCTTGACTTTAGCTGAAAGACTAGAGTTCTTTAAAAAATGGATATCCGAAACACAGGGCCAACTGAAGGCAATGTTTCGGATAATAGCTTTCTGGGATACAAGGCTCAGTTAAGGCAATATCCCAGAATTATCCATGGACTCATGTCTTTGGAGAACAAGTCTTACTGAAGTTGGACTTCAGCTGAAAGACCAGTGTTCTTTAAAAAGACGAGTTTTGTCAGCAATCTGAAACCCAGTTACCCGAAGGCGAAGGTTTCAGACGAGGCTGAATAAACAATTTTCAACTGTTGCTGTTATCCTTGATTTTCTGTCTATCTTTGAAAAATGGAAATCCAAAACACAGGGCCAACTGAAGGCAATGTTTCGGATAATGGCTTTCTGGGATACAAGGCTCAGTTAAGGCAATATCCCAGAATTGTCCATGGACTCATGTCTTTGGAGAACAAGTCTTACTGAAGTTTGACTTCAGCTGAAAGACAAGTGTTCTTTAAAAAGACGAGTTTTGTCAGCAATCTGAAACCCAGTTACCCGAAGGCGAAGGTTTCTGACGAGGCTGAATAAAAAACCCTTAAAAAGTAGATAGAACCGAGAAAACTTTGAAAGGATAAAAAGTTGTAAACATTTATATAAATGGCGGCTCCAAGGCCTTTCATTAGTTCAAAATGTACTTACAAAGATTGTTCTGCCCCGAAGGGTTTACACATGATATTTTTTCAGTACATCAGCGTTCCAGTGATTTTTCAACTCAGTTCCATCCAACTGCCGAAGTCGGTATGTCCCTGGCTGAAGCTCATCACAGATTTCATAAGGTCCCTCCCATGCAGCTGAGAGTTTCCCATGGATTCGGCCTTTCTGAACTGCAGCAGCATTCCGAAGGACAAGGTCTCCAATTCTAAGAGGCCTTGCATGGACCCTTCGGTTATAAAATTTGCTGATTCTCTACTTATAAGCGGCCATTCTGTCTCGGGCTGAGTCTCTTACTTCGTCGAGGAAATCGAGAGATTCCCTCATCAGTTGCTCATTCTCAGCCGAGAAGTGGTGCACTCGTAGGCTCTCAGAGCCAATTTCCACTGGAAGAACGGCTTCGGCACCATACACCAGTTCAAAAGGTGAATAGCCCGTTGCCTCTTTTTCAGTTGTCCGAAGGGACCAAAGAGTTCCAGGGAGCTCCTCCAGCCATTTGGACTTTTGATCTTCCACCCTCTTCTTGAGGGCATTTAGGATCTGTTTATTTGCAGCTTCGGCTTGTCCGTTACTTTGCGGGTGGCATACCGCTAAATATGCCAGTTTGATGCCGAACTGATCTGTATACCGCTTCAACGGTAAGTTATCAAATTGCCTCCCATGATCGAAGACAAATACTCTCGGGATGCCAAATCGAGTGATGATATTCTGCCAGATAAATTTTCTGACAGTTTGCTCTGTAATGTTCGAGGCTGCTTCGGCCTCGATCCATTTACCGAAGTAGTCGACACCAACTATCAACCATTTTTTCTGGTACACAGCCTCTGGAAATGGTCCCAGTATATCCAGTCCCCATTGGGCAAACGAGAGTGGATTAAGGATCGGCTGAAGATCCCTTGCTGGCTGATGGATAACTGGAGCGTATTTTTGACATTTTTCGCATTTCCGAACCAGCTCCTTAGCATCTGCAATCATGGTGGGCCAGTAATATCCAGCCCTCAATGCCTTGTGGGCTAAGGTTCTTCCCCCAATGTGGTTCCCACAGATGCCGAGATGAATCTCCCGTAGGATATAATCTGCATCTGTTGGTCCCACGCATTTCAGCAATGGGGCTGAGAAGGACTTTTTCAGAAGTTCCCCCCTGAAGACAATGAACCTTGAGCTGGTTCTCTTCATCTTGGAGGCCAAAGCTTTATCTTTGGGAGTTTCTCCCCGAAGCTTGAAAGCTAGGATGGGGTCCATCCAACTAGGCTCTGGGTCAGCGCAGCACACTTCAGGTGCTTCGTCGACACTTCTCTCTCGACGCACTTCTACATATACAGATCTGTTTAGCTCGGTAAGAGATGAACTGGCAAGTTTGGAAAGTGCATCGGCTTGAGTATTCTGACCCCTTGGGATCAGCTGAACCTCAAAAGTTTTCAGCTCTGCAATGACTGACTTGATCTTGGCAAGATAAGCTATCATGGAGGGCTCTTTGGCCTCATAGCTGCCGCTAATCTGATATGCAACTAGCTGAGAGTCTGTTTTCAGGCAGACATGATCGGCTTCCAGGGAGAT
Source organism: Chenopodium quinoa (assembly GCF_001683475.1). Classification (NCBI taxonomy): domain Eukaryota; kingdom Viridiplantae; phylum Streptophyta; class Magnoliopsida; order Caryophyllales; family Amaranthaceae; genus Chenopodium; species Chenopodium quinoa. The sequence continues at coordinate 164,379 of NW_018742441.1, forward strand.
GCACAATTCTAGGCCGGCGATTGCTGCCTCATATTCGGCTTCGTTGTTCGAGGCCTTAAAAGAAAATTTTTGTGCATACTCAAAGGATTTGCCTTCGGGGGAAGTTATCACTACTCCTGCCCCCGAACCGTTTTCGGTGGAAGATCCATCCGTAAACACGGTCCAGACTTTCTTTTCATTGTCTAGCGCTTCTTGGTATGAGCATTCGGCCAAGAAGTCCGCTAGAGCTTGAGCCTTAATGGCAGCCCTCGGACGGTAGCTGATGCTGAATTCGGTGAGCTCAAAAGCCCACTTGGCTAGCCTACCAGATTTTTCAACCTTGCCGAGAACTTTTTCCAACGGCTGATCAGTTAAGACCACTATCTGATGGCAATCAAAATAGGGCCTCAGCTTCCGAGCAGCTACTACTACCGCGAAAGCGACTTTCTCGAGTAGAGGGTAGCGAGTCTCGGCATCCGTCAGTGTATGACTGACAAAGTAGATCGGTTGCTGACTTTTACTTTCTTCCTTCAGCAGTACTGCGCTGATGGTGGCTGGGCTAACGGCCACATACAGGTACAAAGTTTCTCCTTCAGCTGGGCTAGCCAGCGTTGGGAGTTGAGCCAGATGCTCCCGAAGCTGTTTAAAGGCGTCTTTTTGCTCTTCCTCCCAAACGAGCTCTTTTGTTTTCGGGAGTTTCAGGGCTTTGAAGAAAGGTAACCCCTTATCCGAAGCTCTGGAAATGAACCTCGAGAGGGCTGCCATTCTTCCGGTGAGCCGCTGAACATCCCGCTTTGTTTTCGGCTCAGGAAGGTCGAGCGCTGCTTTGACTTTGGAGGGATTGGCATCAATCCCCCTTTTGCTGACTATGAACCCAAGGAATTTCCCTGACTTCACGCCGAAGACACACTTCTTCGGATTCAGCTTCATTTGATGCTTCCTTAAGGTGGCGAAAGTTTCAGCCAGGTCCTTAACATGGTCCTCAGGTTTTTTGCTTTTGACGATCGAATCGTCGACATAGACTTCCATGTTTCGGCCCTTTTGATCGGCAAAAACTTGATCCACCAGCCTTTGATAGGTTGCCCCCGCATTTTTCAATCCGAAGGGCATCATTTTGTAATTGTACACCCCAGCGTTCGTGACGAATGCTGTCTTTGCTCGATCGTCGGGGTGCATGAAGATCTGATGATACCCCGAGAATGCGTCCATGAAACTAAGCAAGGCATGGCCACTTGTCGAATCGACTAGCTGATCGATCCTCGGCAAGGGATAGAAATCCTTCGGACAAGCCTTATTTAGGTCCGTGAAGTCAACGCACATCCTCCAGGTACCATTTGCCTTCTGAACCATCACCACATTTGCCAACCATTCTGGATATTGGCAAGGCTCGATGAAGCCTGCCTCCAGCAATTTTTTGACCTCGGCCAAGGCCAAGGCCATAAGGCGAAGGGAAAGTCAAAGGCCTCGGAGCAATCTTCGGCCAGCGACCCAAAGAAGGAAAAATCTGCCTCATACACAGGCAGATACGAGTCCTACACTCCGCTCTCTCTTCCACGCGCCAAAATTTACAGCGTGACGAAGGAGGAGCAGAGTTACTGAAAGCCGAGACCACTCCCAGAGTGGTATCAGCGAAAAAATAAAAATCAGTGGTGCGAGTTCCACGAGTCTTCGGGACACAACACTGAGGAGTGTATCCAACTGAAGGACCAGATAGAGGACATGGTCCGGAAGGGATACTTGAAAAAATACATCGCGGATCACCGCGAGAAAAAAGAATCCGAGAAGTCAGCAAAGGACTCTCGGCAAGACCTCGACTTCCCCCGGAAGAACAGTAAAAAGCCGGAGGGGAAATTCCCTCCGATCAATGTTATCTCGGGAGGAATATACTCTCGGAGGGAGCACAAGCGACACCTTAGAGCTTTGACTCACCAGGTGAACAACGCTGACATTCAATCTCCCCAGTCGCCGGTGCCGAACATGACGTTCACAGCCGCCGACTGCCGGGGGATAACGTTCCCTCACGAGGATCCGTTGGTGATCATCGCCACGGTGGCCAACCACGACGTCAGTAAGGTCCTTGTTGACGGTGGCAGCGGAGCAAACATTCTGTTCCGAAAGGCCTACAATCAAATCAAGCTGAAGCCCAAGCACCTTACGCCGGTACCCTACCCGGTATCCGGGTTCAACGGGGCTTCAACTTATCCAGATGGGAAGGTGACACTTCCTATCACCATCGGCTGCGATGAGGCAGCCAGGAACGTCATGATTGAATTTTTGGTCATTGACGCTCCTTCAGTGTACAACGTGATTTTGGGGAGACCCATAATTCATGAGATCCAAGGGGTCGTCTCAACTTATCATCAGCTGATGATTTACGTCTCAGACGCCGGCTTCCCCGAAAGGATACAGGGCAACCAAAAGGACGCCCGAAGGTGCAACTACCTCAAGCCATCCAGTAGTCGCCCAGATTACGACAAGGATGAGGAGGAGAAAGAAAAAGAAAGAGAGCCAAGCACAAAAAGGCCGAAAGGCCTAAGTGCTTCGGCTCAAGGATTTGAACCCAGAGGTAAAGGGCCCGAAAGGGAAAATGCTAGCTCTTCAGCTGAACCGCAAGACTCAGAGAGCCAGCCGAAGAACAAAAAGACTGGAACACCTGCTGACATAGGCAGCAGGCCAGATTATGAAGAGTCCAGTCCATCAGCAATGGACATGGACCAACAGACTGAAACAGTTGAGTTGGCCGAAGGAGACGTTGAGAAATGTGTAACAATCGGGATGGACCTTGATCCGAACACCCGTTGTGAACTTATTCAGCTCCTTCGGGACAACAGAGATGTGTTTGCTTTCTCGGCAGCTGATATGCCCGGGATAAGTTCAGACCTCATCTCCCATAAGCTTAATGTTGACCCAACGTGTCGACCAGTAAAGCAAAAGAAGCGGAATTACTCCGCTAATAAGAACCGAAACAGTTATTAAATTGAAGGAATTAGAAGGAAGGACAACGGAGAAATTGAATTTGGAGGGAAAAGTTGTGGTTCCTGGATTTATAGATTCCCATTTGCACTTGCTTTATGGTGGACTACATGTTTATCCGAAAAGCGAATCTCTTGTGGACTCGTCTATGTCTCGGGTTATTGCATGTAATACTCGTTTGAGATATAAATAAATAAATTTTTTTTTATTACTTCACTCAGTTGAATATAAGTAGGGACAAAAGGGTTTGATCACTTTGATGTGTGATAAAAATAGGATTGATGATGGTTTATAAAAGTAATGAAAAAGCAAATTTGACTAAAAGTATTACAAACGAGATTGAGGTCGACTTTTCCAATTGTTACATAATGATATTAACAGTCCTATATGAGTATATATAGTCTTGGTGACTAAAGTTTGATTTATTATTTATTGCGAGTGTAATAAAAGTAGGAAACTTTTATGAAAAGCTTAAAAAAAAAAAAAGTAGATTTTGATAATAGTACTCTTAATATCTTCTAAAACAGCTAAAAACATATTGTAGTATGTTAGAAAATATTATCAATGCATTGCTATTTTGGTAGGATGCAAAAGTGAAGCTGTTTGAACACTAATCTTCCAGTCTATGTGACATTACTGATTACTGCTAAGTGCTAACCTGTTACATGCCACTATATATTTGAAATGCTTTTGGTTGTCAGTGAAATTTGATATCTTTTTATCTCATGTTAAGCAGATGACTCAAGTGGAACTACATGGTGTCAGTACGAAACAGAAGTTTGTTATGAAGATTAAAGCCGCTGTTAAAAGTATGTAAACTTTAAGGAGCTTTATAATACAAAATGGCTGGAACAATTATTATTACAAATTGCTGAATGAAAAATTATTTTTGGGTATCCCATGCATCATAAAGTGGCTTTGCTTTGGATTTAAGAGATTATAAAAACTTAAAGAGATAATATTTAGTGGATAACTAATCTATAAGAGAAGAAGGATATAATTAGCACAGTCAGTTTGAATTCACTTGAATTGAAAGTAGGATAAGTATTGTGAAATAAAGAATGGGTAAATTGTTGTCGTAACCAATCACTTCTAGAGCCTTTGCTCTTCCGTTCTTGAGGGCTATGTTTGCAAATTATAGATGCTTGGACCAAAAAATGACATCTATATGATGGGAAACTGTACTAGCTAGCATCATACCTGGACCAAAAGTAACAAGAACAATTCTATCTTGGTAGTAACCAATAAAACGGATCCTTTTAGTGAGCAGCTGTAGCCTACTAGCCCATGAAGGAATAATATTGGGCACAAGAACAATCTATTGCGACTCTACAACCTGTTGCATCTAATCTTCTTTTATGCGCTGCATAAAGATGCTCCAAAACAAAATAATTAAATAAGATCTTATGAATATACAAGGGAGAAGTTAATTTATGGCATTTGTAATGAAATCCTCAACCTAGTGAACCTACAACTTAGCTTGGTTGGTGGCCTGTCCACATTTCAGCTGCTGGTGGAAGAGAAAAGCTCTCATTTATGAATTTTCCAGGTTTAGATTTATTTACCTGCTACAGGAACTGCCGACATTTTTCTTCTTTCAGTGACCATGTATAAACTCTCTTTATAGATAGTCATAATTGGCTATGTGCACCATTAAGATGATCTGGTTATTCCTTTGATACCGGTTGTCTGTTCAATGTCTCATTTTGTCAAATGTGAACAATTCTACATTAGATTTAGGGTCTGAACATGGATAAAATCTCATGAGATCTTGTGAGACCCTTTCTTATGTGTAAACATTCATGTTGAGAGAAGTACACAATCACTCTTAAATGCAGCAGTGGTTAAATAGGCTTGGTTATGCAACATTTGGTAGTTGAGACTAGGGAGGCTAATGGTAGTATGTGGGTTCTACTTTAAATGGTAGATTTGATAGTTAGATATCCTGATCCCTTAAGAGTATATATTTTGAACCCATGTCACTGGTTACATCTTAGGATTAAAAAAGAACTAGACTTTTATGTATGTTGGAGGATGCACCTTCTGGTTGTTCTCTTTCTTCTCAGTTAATACAATTTTTTTTAAACTTGTCTTTAAAAACATTGCAGGTAAGAAGGAAGGTGTTTGGATTTTGGGTGGTGGATGGAACAATGACCTTTGGGGAGGAGAACTGCCAATGGCAAATTGGATTGATGATATAAGTCCTCAAAATCCTGTAAAGTTAAAACTTCAAATTTGACATGGTTCTTTGCAGCTTAAATACTTTGAAGCTTTAAATATTTATGCTACACTATCTTGCAGGTTTGGCTATCACGGATGGATGGTCATATGGGTTTGGCTAATTCACTGGCAATCAAGATGGCTGGAATCACTCGAGAAACAAAAGATCCTACTGGATTCCTGGTAGATGCTGCAAGACAGCTTATTCTTCCAAGTATCCCAGAACCCACCATTGATGAAAGGAGGGAAGCATTAGTAAAGGCCAGCTATTATGCTTTGACCAAAGGTGTAACAACAGTGGTTGATATGGGAAGATATGTTCCTGGTTCTTCATCAGAGTTACCATGGCAAGATTTTACAGGTTATGAAGTACACAAATTTTGCTTATATGTTCTCTATTTCCAAAAGTTTTTTCCTTTATAATGTTGTTATCTTGTTTTCTCTTTCTTGAAATATTTCTTGGTTTTTACACGCTATTCTCATATTGTATCCGTTTTTTGTATGCTATTTGAATGATCATTTTAATATTATCTGCACAAATTGTGTTTCCTCTGGACAGAGCTTTTAGTCCAATGGCCAAGTGATTAATTAAAATCCCTACAAGAGGAATGCAGTTCGTGATATTTTGTTTTTTAGTTTGATAATTTGCTTGTTGACCTGACCATGTGTTAGTTATTATAGCAATCAAATAATTCTAACATTTTTCTTTTCTTGCTGAATGTTTAAATTGAATTTTCCCCTTCATATGGTTTGGCAGATGTCTACAACTGGGCAAATGCTTCTGGAAATATGATGATCAGAGTTTGTTTGTTTTTTCCCCTTGAAACCTGGTCACGCGTATCTGTATGTACCACTGTACTGTTATCAAAAATATTTATTTGGTTTTTTTTTATTCTTTTTGAAGATATCCAGTCAATCTATTTTTTTTAATTATTTACTATGGGCTTACATATACTGCTTAATCAGGATCTTGTGCAGACGACAGGTCGTATGGTTAGCAAATGGCTTTACCTTAGTGGTGTCAAGGCTTTCTTAGATGGAGCGTTGGGGTCTAACAGTGCCCTCTTTTATGAGGTTAGCATGTACGAGCTAATATCTACTCCATTTTAATTGATTCTGATTGGTCATTTTGATGTTAATGAATGCTTATGTACCAGATTTTGTCAATTCTTGTAATGCTTGGAATGAAAGTTGTAATTATGATGAACTGTGCACTCTTGATTCTTGATTTTCCTATACAGCCATATGCTGATAATCCTGAGAGTTCAGGCTTTCAAGTGATGGACCTTGACAATCTGCTCGACATGACTGCACTTTCTGACAAATCTGGGCTGCAGGTGGTCCCTTGACACTGCATTTATTTTACTCAATAGATGCTCTCAAGGCTCAAGCTGTCAGGATAGGATAAAAATTCTATAAGCGCTTTTCATTACTATACCAGGTCTCCATTCATGCTATTGACGATAAGGCGAATGACTTAATCTTGGATGTGTATGACTCAGTTGCTTCAGAGAATGGAGAAAGGGACCGAAGATTTAGGGTAAGTAAATTTTCGTTGTGATCTGCTAAGTGGCCTGCAATTATGATGTGACCACCGTACATTGTTGCATGTTTAAATCTTATTTATTACTGTCCCGAGTTCTTGGTCATGTTATTTCAGATTGAACATACTCAGCATTTGGCACCTGGTTCAGCTGCTCGATTTGGTAAACAAGACGTTGTTGCTTCGGTACAGGTTTGATTGGGGACATTGTTCCTTGCATTTTCTCATATAATACTTTTTTTATTGGCTTTACAACATACTTGATCATTCATCTCATCTGATTCCAGTTCAAAAGAAGACAATTTGTTCACCTATGATGTTTCTATTTTGCATCACATCAATATTAAAAGATTGTTCAGAAATTCTGAAATTTCTTGTAAATTTTGGCAGCCGATGCACCTTCTTGATGATGCTATTTCTGTAGAAAGAAAATTGAGGAAGCAACGGGCTGAACATGGATCTTATCTCTTTCATTCACTTCTAACAAGTCACTCACTACTAGCTTTTGGATGTGATTGGCCTGTGCGAACTAAACTTAGCTTCTTGCCATTACTATCTTTTTTTTTTGCACTTTTCCAACTTCTAATATCTGTAGTTTCCTGACAATGTATTAGGTTACACACATTGATCCTTTGAACATGTAGGGAACAATTTTAAGCCTTTAAAAATCCCACTAGCTTGAACCCCACTGTGATCATACATTAAAGTACGGTGGCGTCCAAAAGGGAAGAAAATAGAGCAAAAGAGTCGCCAACAAGTTTTTTAGGAACTTGTAAACCGTTCACGAGGTGAAGGTTACACCTCTTAACGATCCAAGAGATCGTCAACTCCATAAGGTCATGAACCAAATAAGGGTTCGGGGATGAAGGTACAAATCCAACCTAAAAGAGATTGAACCTGCCCTAATAATAGGCCTCTACTTTATTCTACTCGTATTCATGTGCGCTTTCTGATTAACATGCAATCAATAGGATTAACCCTAAACCTGTTTAATCTATGTTGGTTGAATATTAATGCACAAATAAACTATTATTGGCGATCACTTGAATTATAATCATATTAACCCTAACAAGATTATTAATTATCTTATTAAGCGTGATTACAAGTACAAATTCCCTTTAAACATTCATAAAAGGTGATCAAGCAATAAAATAAATATCAAGCAACATAATAAATAATCAATATCATGAATAATAATTATAATATTGATAATATCATCATAAATAAAATAATCATCATCAAAATAATAATAATAATAATAATCATAAATTATAACAATTATAATCATAATCATGCTCATAATCATGTTCAAGTTAATATTAAAACATAATAGAAATAGCAAGATTCTAGGCATGATACTAACAAGATTAATAACAAATCCTAGCATGTCACTGAGCAATAAAAATCAAATCTTTAACCCTAACATGAATTAATATTAGGAAGAACATAAGAAGCATCGCACTTTTAATCATACTTGATATTAAATTTACCCTAAACATGATACTAGGAATATCATAATAACAATATAAGCATGATTTCTACATCATAATATCAATTAAACCATTAAAGTACTTACTTGGATGCCTCGTACCTCTTTCTAATAACAAAATACACACGTTATTAACTTCAAGGAAAACAATAAACAAACAATTAAATTAAATAATTGAAATAGAGATTTGGGACCAAACCCTCAGAAATTAAACCTTTCACGTCTAGGGCGAAGGCAACTTCGAATATGGCTAGATGTTTCTAGATCTCTTGAATGCGGAATTTTGTATTTGAGAAAAGGCTAGTTTAGAAAAAGAGAGAGAGAGAATAATCAAGAAAATCTTGATGAGAGTTGGTGATTGATTAAGAGAGAGTTAGAGAATTAATGATTGCGAAAGAAAACTGATTGTTGATGAATAAAAACGGAGTTTTTAATACGATATTTATAGAGAAAATCAGCCAAAAAGATAAAATTAACAAAACAGAGACTGACGCACGCAAAACGAGGTTGGCGCCAGGCATTGGCTATTGGCGCCAGGCGCCAGGTCTGATTCCAGGCGCCAAGCCTGTTTTTAACGCGTTTTTGTTTTTATCATATCTTTTGATCCGAAAGTCTAAATAAGGCATATAATATGTCGTTGGAAAGATATTAAAGTCTACTTTACAACCCAATTAGAATCAGATATAAATATTTTGTAGATAAAAAGATATGACCAAAATAGTGAAAGGGTGTCAGTTTTGGATAAAGTTTCATGTCTCATTCATATCTTTTTCGTTATAATTCGGATTTAATATTATAATATATCATTGGAAAGATAATTTAAAGATCTATCCAACCATTTAAAATTTGGATAAATATTATGAGGCACGAAAATAAAATCTGAATATATTCCACTTCGTACAAAACAAGGATTCTTAAAAGGAGTAGTTTTATTCAATTTCAAACTCTTTAAAACATAATTATCAATCCTAACCCCATTAGGATTTAAAAGAACCTTCTAGAATATTCTAGAAGACTATAATCAATCCTAATAGCTTTAGGAATGATAATTAATAATAGGCTCTCCTCTAGATCATTGGGCCGCATATAAAGCTCAAACCGGGCCCATTTTAGTATTTTGGCCATAACTTCCTCAATATTCATCGGAATTGGGCTTATAATATATCGTTGGAAAGGTCTTTGCAAGCCCCATCCAAATACACCACTATTAGACCCATATCACGGACCAACCAAACTGGATTGGCTGTTTTTTTAAAATAAAGTTTTCAAAAACAGGGAGAAGAGAAAAGAAATAAAAACTTTCCGCAACACTAGACTTTCCACACTTTCGTTTCATTCAATTATGATTTGACGTGAAAGGTACTCATCACCGGGTTTGGTTTTGGGGAGACACAAATGGGTGTCTACAGAAGCCCCCACTTTGACTGAGTTTGGAGAAACGCAAGTTTCGAAAACGAAAGTCAAAGTAGCGATAGGGACGGAGAATGATTCAGAACGTTCTGCGATCCTAAATCAATCTTGTAACGCCGATACCTGCAAAACTAGCATTAGTTAAACAGATAGAAGAGTTAAGAAACGCGTATCTTGCACCGTCGAGCACACGTCTCTGAAAGTAACCGATTTGCTTTGATGACCTCCTGCAAGCTAGAGAATGCCATCCCGCTTGAAAACTGCTACGCTTGTAACTGCTTCCAAATTAGAAGATTTCTTCGCCTGAAACTATCCTCTCCGCTTTGATAATATTCCACACCCAAGGGAATACTATCGAAGATTGCTTCTCTTGAAACAATCCTCAGTTGTTTGTGACAACTCTCCACAATCTAGGGAACGCCACCTTGTTGTTTTGATGTTCACTCGTCTCTGAACAAAGAGCTTCTTTTTGATATGTTCACGCGTCTCTGAACAAAGAGCTTCTTTTTTATATGTTCAATTTCCGCTGTGATAGTCTTCGAAAAGATCACTGCTTTGTAATCCTTAATACTGCCATGCCAGTACGTCGGCGCTTTGCTGCTTGTGAACCAGTATGTCGGTGCTTTTGCTGTGATGACAATCCTCTTTTCTTTGGGAATAGTTGCCAACACAACTCTTGTATGATGTATGACAATCCGATTTAGGGAAAGTTGTCAATGCTTCGTAACAATCTTTCATAAGAACATTGCTATGATCGACAATCCACATATTGGAATATAACTCTTGAAAGCAATCCACCTTGGAAATTTGCCAACGGTATGCGACAATCCTTTTGGGAAAATATTGCCACTATTGACAATCCGCGTCTTGGAACATTTGCAAAAAAGAGTCGACCGACAATCCACTTCGGGAAAATTTGCCACTTACTTAAATGAATGACAATCCACGTTGAGGAACTTTTGCCGATATTTATGATGAATAGAAACCTACAACAATCCTTTGGGAAATTTTGCTATAGGGAACTGGGTGTATGACAATCCAATCTCGGAAAAACTTGCCAGCGATGACAATTCGAACTTGGAAAAAATTGCCAAACAAAGAAGGAGCACGACAATCCACGCTTGGAAACTTTGCCAGAGATGACAATCCAATCTTGGAAAAATTGTCGTAGAAGAAGATGCACGACAATCCATTTTTGGAAATATTGTCAGTTGGGGATGACAATCCAATTTTTGGAAAACTTTGTCGTTTAATAAGAATGCGCGACAATCCATATTTGGAAATATTGTCGTTTAAGTGCTTGCTTTTGAACCGATTGTAATGAGCCAGTGTTTTAGGCGCTTAAGCTAAGTGAGACAATTTTTCGTCAAATCGATCACTTATTGCAATTGTAATCAAACCGACTACTTAATCATGTCAAATTGCTTATAGGGGCTAACTGGCGTACCAAGGAACCCGAAATTGCTGCATGAGGTCGAAATCACCTTTCTGGGAGGCTTCGAGCTCTGTCGTTGCTGAGATATCTCTGGCGCCAAGAATTGGAGTAGGGTCTCCCCTGTTCTGCTGCACCTGTATTTATTTTTTACTATAGAACTTTGCCAATATTTTTAATTATCTTAGGGTTGACCTAAGGATTAATGTTGCTTGACTCATCGACTTGACACGACTGAAGGTATAAACTTGACTCGATATGACTGACTCGAGGTTGACTCGACTCAAAGTGTAATGACACATGTGTTAGACTCAAATCAAAATGATATGACACGACATGACTCAATGTGTACATGACTCGTGTGTGCATTGTAATGTGATCGTACGACTCGAAAAAAGCAAAAAAGCAAAAATTTTCCGTCAATTGTGGAGGGTACCGACTTTCTCCCGAAAAAGAAAGACGTGAAAAAGAAAATCAAAAGTTTGAAGATGCATGTTGAATGAGCTTAGTCAAATGTTGTTTGATACTATCTCTCAAGGTTCAAGGATTAATTCAGCCTAGGCTATCTCAACTGTTGACTCCATGATGAAAGTATTTGGGTAACTTAGGCACGGAGACTAAGCACTTCATACTTCTATGTAATGACAATTATGATTGATTTTGACGAAGCATGCTTCAGCGTTAAGATTTCATGACAAAGGATTCCTAAGGGAAGTATATTTGGTCATGTATCTGTGATGTGTGTGAAAGTGACTCTAAAGCTAGGCCGCAAGGGTTAAGTGTGTGGAAAAATATGTTATTGAAAAGAGTCAAATGGTGGTGACTCTTAGGCTAGGTAAGCTAATAATATAGGGATTAAGCCCCCAAATCTAGCTCTAAATGAATAGGGATGAGCATTGGAGATCCCTTGATATGATCATGGTGTAAGTGTGTGAATGTGAATATGAATGCATGTTTATTACGGCCGCATCTCGATGTGAGGTTGCCTACGTATCCGTTAGGAATCAGGCCGAACGTAGCTCTAGCCGAACCTCGCACAAGTGTGTGTATACCTCAAAAAGGTCTTTTTAAGGGTTGTAACGTGGTTAGGCTAAAGGTTTGAAGAAGAAGGGGATAAAGGCTCAAGACCCTAGATAAGCCCCCAAGGTGTGCAACCTTGCTTTTGAATATTTGTATTTTCATGCTTGAGGTTTTCTACTCTTTTTTTAGCTCTTTCTTTTGCTTTAGCATTTATTTTATTTTAATAAGTGTGGGTAATCCTGATCATGCGGTCCATCACTTACTTGGCATTCATGTTTCTCAGGCACGGTACCGAGCACTCGATAAGAGACGCACTCTGAGACGTGTTCTTATCAAAGATATTTTCATATCAAAGACATTGGAACACTTACCCTTTTGTACACTTTTATTTATTTTTTTGCTTTTTCTATTATTGTTTATTTTTTGCTATTGCTTTCTTTTGAATTTGCTCAAGCTTTCTTAAAATTGCATAAGTTACACACCATCCCATCCCAAGGTTAGGTAGATGTAGGTTGAAAAAAGAAAGGTCTATCGTTAGACGAAGCTCAAAGTGGTTTATGAAGAAAGGATTTGTAAATTAGAAAGGCGAAAGGAGATATGATGTGGCTACAAGGGGTGACTCAAATCATTGGTATACCTTGTGCTTAATTCGACATTGTTTTTTTTTTTTTAATGCAATGCAATGAAATGATCATATATAAGGAAATAAATGCTCATTTTATTAAAAGAAAAAAGGAAAACAATAAAAATCCTACAAAATAAATCTAAGGAAAGGAAAAGGTGCCTATGCTAGACTTATTGGGGAAAGGAAAAAAAATGAAAAAGAAACAGAAAAAGAGGTCATGAAATCTTTTCGTTGAAGCTCGTCTCTTGTCTTGTGTTGTTTCATCATTACCCTCATTTTTTGTTTGTCAATCATATGACTCAAACTCGATTCAACACACATGGATGGAAGGAGTGAAGAAAGATGGAATAGAAAGTGAAAAAAAAAAAGAAAAAAATGATGGAGGTGGAGGGATATGAAGAATTAGGGATAGAATGTACCCCCAACTCAAATGACAGAAAAGACCGACTCATGCATGAACCTAAGACATGGCCATGGTGACATGTGCTCAAAGTGTGTGCTAAGACTAGTGAGTTTAGATGGTACTTTAAGACTCGTGTCATGACCATGTGGCTAGACTATGTGACTAGACTCAAGCAAAGACTAAGTTAAGACTTCACGTATATGCATTAAACTGGATAGACTGTGGTATTTTAGTCATAACTTTTTATCTGCGACTCTGATTGGGATGAAACCAACGCCAAATTAAAGATAAAACTCGGGGCTACAGATTCATAGGCTGTAAGACTCGTAGTTCTTTCTAGAACTCCAGATATGACCAAAACAAGTTGACATTTGTGCAGTATACGGGAATAAAAATCTGGGTTGACTTAAAGGAGCTATGACTCGATTTTATGTTTATTTATTAGCTCAAATTAATTAATTAATTAATTAAACAAAGTCCTTTAGTCATTAATCAGTTTATTTAGTCTTAACACAAGTCAAACAAACGGTTAAGAAAAAACCACATAGAGTATGCACAACAAATAATGCACAATTAGTCAAGTAGGCACAATATGATGCAATGAGTTCGCAACCTAACCATGGCTCTAGTTCTCTAAAGTTCGGGATATGGTTTAGTCAAATAGGGTCCATGGTTAATTTTCCAGATGCATCGCGTAGAAGCCTAATCGTGAAGGGTTAACGCGTGTGGATAGGACACCGCGAGTTTTTAGAAAAAACTCAGTTCCATGGTTTGGTGAATTCAACCTCTCAGATGTACCCTTTGTTGCCAGGAGCGTTCAATCGGGTAGATAGAGCATGAATTCCCAGGGGGTTATGTCCATATGTAGAACACATATGGGTTTCAGAAAAGTGAGAAAAAATTCAATCAGGAAGCAGGATCGAGCAAACAATACGAAAAACCGGTCGAAATTAGAACGCATATTTCTGGCTCGGTATTGGGGGAAATTGGCGCCAGCAAACAGAGACTGGCGCCAACTTTTAACTGTAGCGCCTGGCGCCAATACTGGCGTCTAACGCTACAGCTAAATGTTTGGCGCCAAGCTCTGGCCCCTGACGCTACTTCCCACATGCCTCAGCAGCTTTCTGTGCTCAATAAAATCATCCAGTTTCGCGCGGTGTTATTTCAGTCCTAGTTGTGAAAGACATTTCTCAAATTTCCTACGTGTAAAATCCTATGTTTTTGACTCATTACGGATGGTCTTTCCATTGAGAACCTTTTTATGCATATGACAATAATGTTAATCAAAATTACGCACATGAAATACTTAGAACTTTTTGAGTCTCATCCACTCATTCTAAATCATTGCCGAAACAAATTCAGGAATTAAAATAGAAATCCTCCCCAGTGAAGTCGCCAAAAACTGTAGGGAATAATTTCAAGCCTTTAAAAATCCCACTAGCTTGAACCCCACTGTGATCATACACTAAAGTACGGTGGCGTCCAAAAGGGAAGAAGATAGAGCAAAAGAGTCGCCAACAAGTTTTTTAGGAACTTGTAAACCGTTCACGAGGTGAAGGTTACACCCCTTAACGATCCAAGAGATCGTCAACTCCATAAGGTCATGAACCAAATAAGGGTTCGGGGATGAAGGTACAAATCCAACCTAAAAGAGATTGAACCTGCCCTAATAATAGGCCTCTACTTTATTCTACTCGTATTCATGTGCGCTTTCTGATTAACATGCAATCAATAGGATTAACCCTAAACCTGTTTAATCTATGTTGGTTGAATATTAATGCACAAATAAACTATTATTGGCGATCACTTGAATTATAATCATATTAACCCTAACAAGATTATTAATTATCTTATTAAGCGTGATTACAAGTACAAATTCCCTTTAAACATGCATAATAGGTGATCAAGCAATAAAATAAATATCAAGCAACATAATAAATAATCAATATCATGAATAATAATTATAATAATGATAATATCATCATAAATAAAATAATCATCATCAAAATAATAATAATAATAATAATCATAAATTATAACAATTATAATCATAATCATGTTCACGTTAATATTAAAGCATAATAGAAATAGCAAGATCCTAGGCATGATACTAACAAGATTAATAACAAATCCTAGCATGTCACTGAGCAATAAAAATCAAATCTTTAACCCTAACATGATACTAACATGAATTAATATTAGGAAGAACATAGGAAGCATCACACTTTTAATCATACTTGATATTAAATTTACCCTAAACATGATACTAGGAATATCATAATAACAATATAAGCATGATTTCTACATCATAATATCAATTAAACCATTAAAGTACTTACTTGGATGCCTCGTACCTCTTTCTAATAACAAAATACACACGTTATTAACTTCAAGGAAAACAATAAACAAACAATTAAATTAAATAATTGAAATAGAGATTTGGGACCAAACCCTCAGAAATTAAACCTTTCACGTCTAGGGCGAAGGCAACTTCGAATATGGCTAGGTGTTTCTAGATCTTGTGAATGCGGAATTTTGTATTTGAGAAAAGGCTAGTTTAGAAAAAGAGAGAGAGAGAATAATCAAGAAAATAGTGGCTAGGTGTTTCTAGATCTTGCCAATGCCTGGAGTCAGGCGCCAAGCCTGTTTTTAACGCATTTTTGTTTTTATCATATCTTTTGATCCAGAAGTCCAAATAAGGAATATAATATGTCGTTGGAAAGATATTAAAGTCTACTTTACAACCCAATTAAAATCAGATTAAAATATTTTGTAGATAAAAAGATATGTCCAAAATAGTGAAAGGGTGTCAGTTTTGGATAAAGTTTCATGTCTCATTCATATCTTTTTCGTTATAATTCGGATTTAATATTATAATATATCATTGGAAAGATAATTTAAAGATCTATCCAACCATTTAAAATTTGGATAAATATTATGAGGCACGAAAATAAAATCTGAATATATTCCACTTCGTACAAAACAAGGATTCTTAAAAGGAGTAGTTTTATTCAATTTCAAACTCTTTAAAACATAATTATCAATCCTAACCCCAGTAGGATTTAAAAGAACCTTCTAGAATATTCTAGAAGACTATAATCAATCCTAATAGTTTTAGGAATGATAATTAATAATAGGCTGTCCTTTAGATTATTGGGCCGCATATAAAGCTCAAACCGGACCCAGTTTAGTATTTTGGCCATAACTTCCTCAATATTCATCGGAATTGGGCTTATAATATATCGTTGGAAAGGTCTTTGCAAGCCCCATCCAACTACACCAGTATTAGACCCATATCACGGACCAACCAAACTGGATTGACTATTTTCTTAAAATAAAGTTTTCAAAAACAGGGAGAAGAGAAAATAAATAAAAACTTTCCGCAACACTAGACTTTCCACACTTTCGTTTCATTCGATTATGATTTGTCGTGAAAGTTACTCATCACTGGGTTTGGTTTTGGGGAGACACAAATGGGTGTCTACAGAACAACATTAGGACAGCAGTAAAAAGGGTTCCACCAATGTGGGAAACATCATGGATTCCATCTGAATCCCTCTCACTCAATGATGCACTTGATGCGTAAGGCTCATCTTTTGTCTTCTGTAGACCCCCTATGATTGATGTTTCCAGTGAGAGCTTTTTTTAGTTTGTCATATCTGAATACTAAAATCATTCAAGAGCCATTCTGTAGACCTGCTTACGGAAAACCTCATAGAGTTTCTTCTGTTAGTGACTCTAGAAACACTATCAAAGTATTAGGGTTATAGTATGTCAGCTTTGCTTGGCTTGTCACTCTCTTACCTTGAAGTCCTAGTGTCCCACATTCAATATCCCGGCAAGGTTATATAATGAGGCTTTCTCTTGCCTTATTCCTCTCACGATCATATTGCAGGGGCGTAGTTAACATACTAGAGTACTAGATTAGATAACCTGATATAGGCTTAGCTCAGGAGGAATGAATGTCTTTCGGTGTGAATGGTCACTCCACACACACACGGAACACACACAAAACTTATGGTGTGTTCTCATTATTATTAAGTTTGTCATCTACACGTGTAAAATTAAACGGGGATAGAGGAAGTGTATATTCTAGATGTAGTTCATGTAATGTTATGCAGTTACGAGTATAATCATTAGTAATGTGTATTAGAAAGGAACTTACTGAAATTGAAACTTGCCTGTTAATTATAGTAACAATAAGTAAATAAAACATTATCTTTCCTACAATTAGCTAGCTAATCGCATATAATTCTATTATGTCATTATAGAAAGTTGTTAGCTTCTACCAAAGGAAATTTTGGCTTAAGAAAAGAAGGGAGTCTATACTACATGTACAAGCCTCTATGAGATTTTAGTCTTAATCCTTCACTCCAGCTTGTGCTTGTGCATTTTATTTTCATAAACCAATAAAAACAACTCTTAAACATAACAAAATTTTCTGCATGCAGGCACACGATTTCAGCAGCTCGTGCGTGTTTTCTTGACAAAGAAATAGGGTCAGTATCTCCAGGAAAATGGGCAGATTTTGTTGTATTGTCCACAAACTCATGGGAGAAATTTATAGCTGAAGCATTTGCTTCTGTAGAGGCTACATATGTTGGTGGAATTCAAGCCTATTCTTCAAAGAATGTTGTGTGATTAAGGCGGGGTCAAACATCAATATCTTTTGTCAATATCATTGTAGGAACACCTTTAAAAGCAGTACGATTATGTATATGATCTCTTCGTCAGGCATAATCATGTATCATTATCATGTAGCAGTACGATTATGGTTATGATTCTACTGAGTATTTCTATTTTAGTGTTTATGATTACTTTTGTTGGGTTGTAGTGCAAGTGGAAGCAAAATGATAGGGAAAAAAAGCAAGTATATGACAACTGACATTTTTTCTATAGCTCGCTCCTACCTGCCTTCAATCGATGGTGAGCTATGGCTCGCTGCTATTGCGATGCTTATTGAAGCCCCATGACCTAACACTTATATATGCATCAATAGCTACTCGTTGAGGGTTGGTTCTTGGTCGATTGATTGTCTTTGTCTAGCGGTCTTGCCACATCATTGCTCGTCATCAAGGGGATTGTTAAACGGCGCCCTTATTTTACCAGGTAACGTTCGCCCGCATTTAAATATAAATGGAGAAACATACCTTCACGTGTATTCCATGTTTTTCTTCTTTGGCCTCTAACTCAATCTATCATTCTCTCCTCCCAACAAACCACCACCGACCGAGAGCAAGGTCATCAGACACATCGCCGGAATTAAAATCGTTTTTTTTTGTGGAGGGGGAAAACGCCTAACTTTTTCAAAACTCTAGGGGAGAAACGCCTAGAATTTTCAAAAGTCCCTAGGAGATTCGAAAATTCTAGGCGTTTCCACCAGTAAAATTTTCCAGTTTTTGTGTTTTTTGTTTTTATCATAACTTTTGATCCAGAAATCAGATTAAGACAAATAATATATCTTTGGAAAGCTCTAGAAGTCTAATTTCTAATCCAATTAGAATCAAATCAATATAATTTTTAGATCTTAAGATATGGCTAAAGTACTAAGTTTGGTCCAAAACCAATACCCTTGCACTATTTCGATCATATATTAAGATCTAGAAATGATATTGACTTGATTCCAAATGGGTTGGAAAGGTAGACTTTCAGATCTTACCAACGATATATTATTTGTTTTAATCCAAATTTGGAATCAAAATTTATGATAAAAACAATAAACGCAAAAAAAACTGGAAAATTCTACGGGGTAAAACGCTTAGAATTTTCGAATCTCCTAGGGACTTTTGAAAATTCTAGGCGTTTCTCCCCTAGAGTTTTGAAAAATTAGGCGTTTTCCCCCTTTACAAAAAAAAAAAAAAAGATTTTAATTCTGGCGATGTGTCCGATGACCTTGCTTTCGATCGGTGGTGGTTTGTTGGGAGGAGAGGATGTTAGATTGACTAAGAACATGGAATACACACGAGGGTATGTTTATCTATTCATATTTAAATGTGGGCGTTACCTGGTAAAATAAGGGCGTCGTATAGCATATGTTTGGTTATTTTTATTTTTCTATTATCTTTTGTAATTTCTTTAGCTTAGAATTTAGGGAGCTATTAATACTCAAGGAAATTTATTTTTTCCTTATGCCTTTTATTATTATTTATGTTTGTTTTTGTTTTCCTTTAGCCATACGATTTCCCTAGAAATTGTTTAATTATAAACTAATTTCCTAATTGCGTTGGTTTTAAAACTTATTCCCGCGGTACTGTCAACGTATGATTGGTACCAGTTTCGATAATTTTTTTTTTTATTTTTAATTCAGTAAAGAACTGCTAACGGTGATATCGGTTCTATACATATAAACCGCTAACGATAATAATTAAATAGCTAATACCACTAGCAATTTAAAAAAAAAATAACCTATAAACTGCTAATGCCAGTAGCGGTTTTTATTTGTAAACCGCTTATACCATTAGTGGTTTTAAATATAAAACCGCAAGCAGAATTTGCGGTTTTAACCTGTGAGTCTGCCAAAGTACACAATAGCTATCTCGAAAAAAAAAATATGAACCTGTAAAAATGCACAAGGCACTAATATGAATCTGTGACAAACCAACAGAAAATGCATTCATCCAAGACAAAGATCATAGCAAAGAGTATCCGATTTATTATATATATATATATATATAAAGTCAATATGCATTTCTCCAACACAAACTAAATATAATTTCATCAAAATCTGAACAAAATGTTATTTACATATAATTTAAGACCAAAAAATTGCTTCTAGCTATCTAACACCTATGATCCACGCTGCTTCTTTGAAGTATGTTCCGATGATCCAAATGCAGATTCATTAACCTCTGTAATGGGTGATAGCATTGAAATAGTAGAACTTGAGGTGCGTGATCGTCTCATGTAGGTTACAAGATTGAGGAGGAGAAGACTCATAATTCAAAGAGAATGGAGATGGGGTGAGCATAGTATGTGGTGATATGAGAGAAGTAGGTGAGGTAGGAGGATGAAGAAGAGGAGTGGTAGTAGCAGAAGGAGTGGCAGTAGCAGAAGAAGGAGTGGCAGTAGCAACAGAAGCAGGAGTGACAGTAGCAGTTTGAGTAGGAGTAGAAGTAGGAGTGGCAATGGCATTAACAATAGGAGTGGCAGCAGTAGAAGTAGCAGTAGTAGTAGGAATAAGAGTGGCACCTACATCATGGAGCATGTATGCTTTGCCAATTGTATGCAAGGTCTCGGTGCAGGAACTTGCAAAACTTTGTAAGGTGTGCAATGCCAACTCCAAAGCTTTGTCATCAGGCAAATCGGAAGTAGACTCTTTCACACGAGTGCAATTTCTCACCACTTCAGCAACTGTTTAAGACTAGATAAAAAAAAAATAGTTAGTTCTTTAAATTTTAAATGTCATATGAAAAAAAAAGAAAAAAAAAAAGTTAATCTAATTCACATAAGCAACATTGTGTAAATGTTACAAGCGCAAATTCATTAGAGGCGGGCTGATATTTAGTTGAAGGACGCTCTTGGTCCGGCGGAGTGATAATAAGCTTTGTAATTGTCCGATAACAAGCTAAATAGGCTTCTAGTGTTGATGTTTGACCCTTGGCCAAAGTACCAATAACAACTCTATCGATGAATTTGCTTCTTCGTGAAATCGGGTCGATGATGTTCAACGCAGAGAAGAGAGAATACAATTGGAACTTTTTTTTTAACTAGTTGTGGACCTGCGCGCGTTGCGCACGGTTTCCTAAGTTATCGGTATTATCTTTTGGTCATTGTTTTATCATTGTTTGTATGTCCATTATATTTATGGACATTTTTCCCTCGAGTAACTGGTTTATTTAGTAAAGAAATACAAAGAATTTGAGGATAAAAATATGTACTTCCTCCGTTCTTTTTTACTTGACCCGCTTTGACTTTTACACTATTCACCACCCCTCCTTTGACCATCTTTTGTGAATAATATGTAAGGAAAAACATATTCATATTGGATCTTTTTGAATTCGTCTCAATAAGTACTATCATAATATATAAATTTTATAATTTTTACTTATGGAGAATTAAAGTTATTGATCGTTAAAGTTTTGCATTGGCAAGCGTGATAAAAGAAACATGTCAAGTAAAAAAGAACAGAGGAAGTATGTATTTATTATTCATATAGATGGCCCTAATTTCTCTCCATTTCCCTCCTCTATAGCCTCAAAGTCTCTTCCACAATTAAATATTAAGAATGGTCTCTTGAAATGCTTTTCGTCTTCATTCCTTTGATTTCTTTATTTATTTCCTTTTATCTCCCCCGTAGCCTTGTCTCCATGATCCCTCTTTTTTTCATGACTTTGAAAATTATAGGTTGCACTTGCTCCCACTCACATATTCTTTCCTTTATTGTCCCAAACTCTGTCTTCATTCTGGTGTGAGGAATGGATCTCTGGAAAGGTGCTTATGCTGCTCGTTCAACGGCAGGCTGTGCAAGTGCCATTGCTTGTGGCTCAGGGATTCAACTTTGGGGAAGCTATGTTTAGCAATGGCAGCTTCAGGGACTGCCTCTACCAATGCTGGAAGAGACTTGTTATTCACTTTATTGGTAGAAGGGTGGTTCCTATTCGCTGCAATCAGTATTGAAAAATGAAACATTAACATCAGAGTCCTTGAAGTTTCAAATTAAATGCTTAAATCTGCCAAAAATCCCATTCATTTTGAAAACATAACAACAATAGAAGATACCCAGTTTTAGCATCAATAAGACAATAACAAACATTGAAAACAAATTACTAATTGCACTAATCAATTTTACACTAATTTCCGTAACCCACTAAAGGATGATTTTGATTGATGAAGTTTTGTGATTCTTTGAAATTTTGATGCAAAGAATTGGGAAGTAAGGAAGCTCTTCCACAATTGACTTTGCAAAGCATTTAAGAATTCAATACAGTAATTACAATCTACTAAGGAGTAAGGAAGCTCACATAATTTCATTCATTCCCTGTCAATCTGTCAAAAATATATGACATTCATTTCTCTTCTACACACCTCAACCAAAATAACAGCTTCACCTCACCACCAGTCCACCATTTAAAATTATTCCAAAGGAAAAAATAGCAATCCTCCAGAATGAGATTTAAAAAATAGCGATCATGGCTTTCAGCACTCAAACTCACTATAAGTTAGTCACAAAAATCAAACTCTAGTGAGTCCTACAAACCACAATCGACTATTCTTAGTTTCCTAGGCAAATCACTCATAAACTACTATAAATTCACCTTTCTTGGCTAGGAAATAGAGTAACTCAAAATAACAATGGCCTATTTAACTAACTGCTGATAATAATTGCTGTTTGTGGCACACATTAGTTAAAAGTTTTTGACATTCAAGTGGCCTAATCACAAATGAAAATAGGCTCTCTGTTATCGCAAGAGATGTTTTCCATAAAACAGTTCCCCCAAAAACAAGATCCTTCCTTGGATAGTGCCCATTCTTAGTATTGATGGAAGACATAAATCCTTTAATTCAAGATAATGTTTCATATCGATACAGTTAATCACTACCTCAACAAATAGTTTTATTTAACACCACTAAGTCAATCTAATTAAAGGATAACTTACATCTAGCTGCTGATAAATAACAACCAGCAGTTGGCAGGGAATAGTATGGCTAATACTCATGTGACTAACTAAGTATGACTTCTGCTGAGGAGATGGAAGTAATATTGACAGATATGACTTCCTTTCTCAGAAAGGTACACTCCACATAGTCTTTATCTGTTTTAATTAACTCCAATTAGCCCTCCCATAATCATCGAACAGCCCAGACCAATTTGATGATTTCGACCCCTTCCCTCGAGCACCATATGGCTCCGATTTTCCTCGAGCATACGTCCCATTATCCTTATATTCATACCCACCTCCCAAATTAGACCTACTACCCTCAAAACTCAGAATATTGATGATCTAAAACCCTAAGGAGGAGCAAAGGGAAAATGCAACCCATTTTCTAGATCAAAAACCCTAAAACTGACGATTTTACTACCAAACTTTCTAGAAAAAATTGGAATTTTCAACCTTGGAAATTACTACAGTATAAAATTTAGATTGCAAAAAAAATCACAAAAATCACAATTTTATCAACAAAACCCATCACAATCCTTGATTATAAATAAAACCCATCACAATCCTTGATTATAAATAAAACCCATCACAATAAACAAAACTTTAAATCCAAAAAGAATCTGGAATTACCTCAGTAATCAAACCTGAAATTACCTCAGTAATTGAATTTGAGAAAACACACATATTGTCGTGGAATATTCATACCACGTCATTAGCAGTGTACCTCAGTAAATAAACCCGAAACCAATTCATAGAACCCACTATTCATTCAGCATCATTATTATAGAATTAGGAAAGAAAAGGGGATGAGAATGAACCAAATTACCTCAGCAAGCCGTTAGGGGAAAATGAAACTTGAGAGGTTGTGGCAGTAGACGATAGAGGTGTCGGCAACAATGGGAGCAGTTCTGCCATCAGATCAAAGAAAATGGAAGCCAAAGTGAGAAGAAAAAAAAGGGGGAAACAAACAAGGGTCCGTGGGTCTTCAATCACAGTAAAAGAACCCCCTAAATTGACTCAATAATCAAATTAGGTTCCAAAATTCATATCTCTTCACTTTACAAAATAAAAAAGATTACTTGTATAACCTTTCATACTTTCACCAATTATATAACTGCTTGTTCAATATTCCATCTTTACAGAACCGAAAATTGTCTACACTGACAAATATATGAACGATAAACAGTGTTTTGGCAGATGACATCCATACCCATAATAGTTCGTTGAATACATTCGTGTTGCACTGAGGAGATACCAAAATATTGGTACGAGGGGACTCGTAGTGAGTAAAATATGACCTACTGGTCCTTGTAATTGAAATGATTACCAGCCCATTATTCATCTCCAAACTGAGTAAAATAAGATCTGCTGGTCCTTGTAATTTAAATAAGTTAACAACCTGGAAAAGCATAACATAAATTTTAGTATCATCCTCAAATGAGCTAAATATAATTTAAATTATTATTCTCACTAACAATAAGGAGTTTAACAATATGCAGTAAGGTGTCAAAGTCAAAAATTCAAAGTGAAGCTTGACAAAATATGTGAATATCCTTCATGCCTTTGATAGAAAGAGGAAAGGAAAACAAAGAATCTATCGTAACGAGAAAAAAAAAACCTTTGCTTTGTAAGCAAATCAATAAGTTGAATGGAACGGTTTAGGTGCTAATTCAGAAACAAGACGCGCAACATCTAAGAGCACCTAAAATCTCAACTCCAAATTTCAACCATGAGTGTAAAACCAAATAAACATCAGGTCAAGGCTTATTATCCAGCCACAAAACCCCTAATCAGTGAGCATATAGTCTAATAGCATCTACAATTAGATCAAACAATTAGCAGAAGTTGACAAGGTTCACCCATCAGACAACTCCCCAAAGCATTCATCAAAACTAAGCTCACCAACTCAGATCAACTATAAAATTGAGATTGCAGATTAAAACTTACAGCCTCGGTAACACATAGCTACCATGTTGAACAAGTTTGTAAAGATCAATAACTGAAAGACCATGCCTGCTCTCATCCTTAAAGAACAATTCTAGCTTCCTCAATTCGTTCAAAGCTCCCATAGCTTCCAAAACACAGATAAAAAAATCAGGGGAAAATAAATTATTATAAACATCTGCAAAAATTCATACAAGCAAGAAATCACTCACATAATTGAAATGCTACGAATCTGATCCAGTAGAAAAGCGATTAATTTTTTTTTTTAAAAAAAAAACAATCTCCATATACAATTCTCAGAACGAAGGGAAAAAATCAACACACAAATTATGTAAAGAAGTATTAGCAGCCCACAAAAAAAAAAAAAAAAAAAAAAAAAAAAAAAAAAAAAAAAAAAATCCCTATTTCAAACATGCAATAGTAGAGATTTAGAGAAAATTACCTTGATAATTCGACACATTTAATCCCGAATCAAACCAAACAAATGCTAATATAAGATCAAAGACGAATTCAATCACAGCAAGAAAGCAATAAAACCATAGAGAGTTAGGATTAGAGTTTGCGAACCTTGAGAACAAGGTCAGGAGATTTTTTACGATGAAGGATGTTCATTCTGTTCAAGTTCCTCAATCCGTTTGAGATAAGCTACTAAGCTAGCCGTAATCCTCCAAATTTCTGAAAAAAAAAATTGGAATTTCCAACCTTGGAATTTACTACGGTAACAAGATTTTAGCCGCAAAAAAATTCACAAAAATCACATTTTCATCAACAAAACCCTGATTATGAATAAAACCCATCAAAACAAACATGACTTAAAATCCAAAAAGGATCTAAAATTACCTCAGTAATTGAATTTGAGAAAATTACTCCATAAGATAAGATCAACCAAAACAAATTAAAGATATACCCTAGATTTTCGAATTGATATTAGATGATTATTAAAAATGATAAAAAATCTTACCTCAAGGAGTTACTTTAATGGAGGAGAGATAAAACGCAGAGTACCCTTCAAGCCTTCATTGGAGAGCTCGGAGAAAGATCAAAATCTGGAGGTGGTATTGAGATATTCGTGGGTGTCGAATCTGTTTTAGGAATTAGGGTTTAAATTGATGTTGATCGGAGAAGGAAAAATTGGGGAAAATGCTAGGATATTCTTGGGTGGGAGGCCGGCGGTAGCAGCCAATTTAAACTTCAACCAATGGTGTAGCGTGAGCTGTTGGAGATGTGAGGATGAGAAAATCAGCTCACGCTTCAATGGAATAGAGAGATGGAGTGTGATTAGTTGATTACAGAGAGAAAGAGTACTGAAAAAGCTACAGTAGGAAGTGTAGTCCAGAAGACAATATACTCCGTAAAGCTAATGGCAAAATACTGTTTATAAGCTACAGTAAGAATGTTCTCAATTTTTAAGAAACTAGTTGAGCAATCGCGCGATAGCGCAAAATGATTTTATCGGTTGTGAATATGGTGGAGCGTAAGTGTTTGTTATTTATCGATGTATATATTTTTAGCTTTATATATTTTTTTTACAAAAATAAGGTTTTGATGGTTCTTGTAACTTTTGTAATGAAGTTATTTGAAATCTATATGTGAAGTTTTAATCTTACTTATGTGAAACAGAATACGAAATGCGTGTTTGTGTATGTGTTTTTTTTGTATGAAAAGCTGGATTGCTTTATGAAACTGTTGAATATCTATCTCCATTCTAATATGGGCAATTTTTTTTGAGTTATAAAATAAGAAAGATTGTATCATATTTTAAATTTTTTAATTTGGAAAAGATGTATACTTCCTCCATTCTATTAATAATGCAACAAGGATGAGATTACGTATTCCAAAAAATCGGGTGTGACTATTATGTAGCATAAGTGTATGTATGCTATTATTCAGTGTAGTTATTGTTATTATTTTTTTCTTATTGCTATATTTTACTTTAAAAAATATACAACTTTTAAAAAATATAATCGGAAAATAGTAATATGTCTTGGGAAATATATTACTTTTAAAATATTAGTATTAATAAAAGTATATATTTTTTTTTGGTGGTTTTGCTGATGCTAAAAGTATTACTTAAATTTATATCCAAATTGTTTTTATTGTTTTGTTGATATTATAAAGTCAATTCATGTTAGCTTCCCCCTATCCTTTTACACACGTCGTAAAGTTTGTCCTATCTCTCTCTCTCTCTCTCACACACACACACACATACACACATACACATTAACTAATTGACTTGATCAGTTTCTTATCTTAAGTGGTCTCTCTCTTTCCTAAGCTTTTCCACGATTTTCTAGTGATTTTTTAAGTGGTCTCTCTCTCCCTCTCTCTCTCTCTCTCTCTTCTTCCTCCTCCTCCTCCTCCTCCTCTTCTCTCTCTCTCTTTCTCTCGCACACACATTTTAGTAAGCCTTTTTCCTTAGCTAATTGCCCTAACTTTCTTTAATGATCTTTCATAAGTGGTCTCTCTATCTCTCTCCTAAGCTAATTTCCTTGATTTTTTAAGTGAGCCTTGTTAAGTGATCTTTCTCACTCTCCTAATTTGATTGCTCTGATTTTTCTTAAGTGATAATTGGTAAGTGGTTTCTCCCTCTCTCTTCTTCCTAAGATAATTTCCCCGATTTTCTTAAATGATCTTTTTTCTTAAGTGATCTTTCTTAAGTGGTCATCTCACTCTCTCCCTATCTCACTCTCTCCCTATTCTAAGCTAATTGTCTGACCTTAGGGGATCTTTCTTTTCTTAAGTTACCTTTCTTCTTAATTGATCTTTCTTCTTAATTATTCTTCCTTCTTAATTGATCTTTCTTAGGTGAACTTTCTTCTTGAGTGGTATTTTCTTCTTAAGTGATCTTTATTAAGTGATTTTCTTATCTCTCTCTCACTATCTCTCTAGGATTTAGTAACTCTTTTTTCGTAAGTTAATTTCTCTTTTTTTTTAAGTGATCTTTCTTAAGTGATATCTCTATTATTGTTAAATGATCTTTTCTTAATTGATTTCTCTCAAATGATCTTTCTTAAGTGGTCTCTCTCTCTCCCTATCTCTCTAATTGTGTTTTTCTAAGCTAATTGACCTGATTTTCTTAAGTTATCTATCTTTAGTGGTCTCTCTCTTTCTTTTCCTCTTTTCTCGCATTTTAGCGTAGGCCTTTTCCTAAGCTAATTGTATTTTCCTAAGCTAATTGCTCTGATTTTCTTCAGTGATATTTCTCTCTCTATTTTAAGCTAATGCCTTTTTTTTATGTGGTCTTTCTTAATTTGTCTTTCATCTCTCCAAAGCCAATTGATCCTATTTTCATAAGAGATTTTTCTTATGTGACCTCTTACTCTTTTTCTTTCTTAAGACAATTCCCATGATTTTCTAAAGTGATCTTTATTGTGTTGTCTCTCTTTCTCTCTCGCATTTTAGTAAGCCTTTTTCCTAAGCTATTGCCCTAATTTTCTGAGGTGATATTTCTTAAGTGTTCTCTCTTATCACTCTTTCTTTCTCTCCCTTTATTAATCTAATTTCCTTAATTTATCTCCTAAGCTAATTGCCCTGATTTTCTTAAGTGATCTCTTGTTTTCTTAGGTGATTTTTCAGAAGTGATCTTTCTTCTTGAGAAATTTTCTTTTTCTTGAGTGATTTTTATTCTTAAGTGATATTTTTAAAGTGGTCTTTCTCTCCCTTTCTAACATTTCAGTAACTCTTTTTCCAAAGCTAATTTCTCTTATTTTCGAAATTGATTTTTTTAAGTGGTCTCCCAATTTTTGTAAAAGATCTTTTTAAAGTAGTCTATCTAAAATGATTTATCTTTAGTGGTCTCTCTCTCTTGTGATCTTTTGTATGTGCGCTCTCTCTCTCTCTCTCTCTCTCTCTCTCTCTCTCTCTCTTGTGATCATTTGTATGTGATCTCTCTCTCTCTCTCTCTCTCTCTCTCTCTCTCTCTCGTGATCTTTCTTCAGAAATTAGCTTAAGAAAACGTAATTAGCTTAAGTGGTACAACATTTTATTAGTAAGCCTTTTCCTAAGCTAATTGCTCGATTTTCAATCTTAAGTGATATTTTTCTCTCCCTCTCTCCCCCCACCCCTCCTCCATCTATCTCACTATCTCTATAGCATTTTAGCAAGTCTCTTCTTAAGCTAATTGTGTTTTCCTAATTGATTGCCCTGATTTTCTTAAGTGGTCTCTCTCTCTCTCTCTCTCCTCCCCCCCCCCCATAGTAAGTTTCTTCTTAACCTAATTGTGTTTTCCTAAGATTGCCCTAATTTTCTTAAGTTGCCCCTCTCTCTCTCTTTCTCTAGCATTTTAGTAAGACTTTTTCTAAGCTAATTGTATTTTCTTAAGCTGATTGCCCTCATTATCTCAACTAATATTTCTTAAGTGGTCTCTTTTACTTTCTTCAAAGCTAATTGACGTGATTTTTTTTATGTGATCTTTTTTAATTGGTCTCTTTCTCTAAAGCCAATTGACCCGATTTTCGTAAGTGATCTTTCTTAAGTTGTTTATCCTTGTCTCTCTTAAGCTAATTGTCATGATCTTCTTAAGTGATCTTTCTTATGTGGTCTCTCTTTTTTTCTTAAGCTAATTGTCATAATGTTCTTAAGTGATCTTTCTTTTCTTAAGTGACCTTTCTTCTTGAGTGATCTTTCTTAAGTGGTTCCCCAGCCCCCCCCCCCTCTCTCTCTCTCTCTCTCTCTCTCTCTAGCATTTGGTAAGTCTTTTTCCTACGCTAATTTCTTTTATTTTATTAAGTGATCTTTCTTAAGTGATCTCTTTCTCTTAAAAAGACTCAACATTTCCTTCTCTATTTTACTTTTAAAAAAATATTAGTATTAAATTGTTATTTTTGGTTTTGCTGATATTATAATTATATCCAAATCGTTTTATGGTTTTATTGATATTAAAAAGTTAATTCATGTCAGCTTGCCGCTTATCTAAGCTAATTGTATTTTCCTAAGTTAATCGTATTTTCTTTAGCATTTTAGTAAACCTTTTCCTAAGCTAATTGTGTTTTTCTAAGCTGATTGCCTTTTTTTTCCCTTAAGTGGTCTTTATATCTCCATAGCTAATTGTCCTAATTTTCTTAAGTGGTGTCTCTCTCTTATACTAATTGATCTGATTTTATTAAGCGATCTTTCTTAGGTGGTTCTCTCTTTTTCTCTCCCCTAAACTAATGGCCTTGATTTTCTTAAGTGATCTCTCTCTCTCTTTCTCTCTCTCCCTCTCTCACACACACACACATACACATAAGCTAATTGCCTTAATTTTCTTAAGTGATTTTTCTTAAGTAGTCTCTATCTCTCCCTTTTGCGCATTTTAGTAGGCCTATTTCCTAAGCTAATAGCCCTGATTCTCTTTAGTTATCTTTCATATGTGGTATCTCTCTCTATAAATCAAATTGTCTTGATCTTTCTTAAGTGGTCTTTCTCTCTCCTAAGCTAATTGTCGTGGTTTGGTTAAGTGGTCTCTCTCTCTCTCTTCGCTAATTGCCCTAATTTTCTTAAGTGACCTTTCTTAAGTGATTTCTTGATTTTCTTAAGTGATCTTTCTTCTTAAGTGGTCTTTCTCTCACTCTCTCCCTATTAAAAAATAATTGCCTTTATTTTATTTGATTTTCTTAAGAGGTCTCTTGATTTTCTTAAGTGATATTTTCTTTGCTTAAGTGACCTTTCTTCTTAAACGATCTTTCTTAAGTGATATTTCTTTTAAAGTGACCTTTTTTAAGTGATCTTTCTTCTTGAGTGATCTTTTTTTCTTCTTGAGTGATCTTTCTTCTTAAGTGCTCTATCTCTCCCTCTATCTCTCTCTTTCTCTCTTTCTCTCTCGCATTTAGTAACTCTTTCCTAAACTAATTTCTCTGATTTTCTTAAGTGATGATCTTTCTTAAGTGGTCTCTTTCTTTTTATTAAGTGATCTTTCTTAAGTGACCTCTCTCAAATGATCTTTCGTAAGCAATTTCTCTATCTCTCTCTTGGTTTCTCTCTTTTTCTCTCTCTCAAGAGATATTTCGTAAGTGGTCTCTATCTCAAGTGATCTTTCATTAAAAATAACCTTAAGAAAACATACTTATCATAAATGGTCAAATAGTTTAGTAAACCTTTTCCTAAGCTAATTGCAATTTCTTAATCAATTGCTATAATTTCTTAAGTACAATGTTCTCTTTCTCTCTCTCTCTCTCTCTCTCTCTCATTTTAGTAAGCCTTTTCCTAGGCAAATTGTGTTTTCCGAAGCTAATTGCCCTAACTTTCTTATGCAATCTTTCTTAAGTGGTCTCTCTCATAGTCTCTCTCTATCTCTCCCTGTCATTGTCTCACTCCTAAGCCAATTGCCCTGATTTTCTTAAGTGGTCTCTTGATTTTTTTTATGTGATCTTTCTTTTTTTAAGTGATCCTTATTTTAAAGTAATCTTTCTTAAGTGACTTTTCTTTTCGTAAGTGATCTTTTTTAAGTAATCTTTCTATCTCGGGTGTGAGTATTGTGTAGCGTAAGTGTATGTATGCTATTAATCAGTGTAGTTATTGTTATTGCTATATTATACTTTAAATAATATACAAATTTTAAAAGATAATTTTGGTAAATAATAATATGTCTTGGAAAATATATTACTTTTACAAATATATTAGTATTAATAAAAGGATATTTTTTTTGTGGTTTTGCTGATATTAAAAGTATTAATTAAATATAATTTATATCCAAATTGTTTTTATGCTTTTGTTGATATTATAAAGTCAATTCATGTTAGCTTTCCCTTATCCTTTTATCACTTGATGTAAAGTTTTTCCTATCTCTTCTTCCCTTATTGTTGTTGTGTACCTTCTATTTTCCTAAGCTAATTGCCCTATATATTTCCCTTAAAGTGGTCTTTCTCTTTCTTAAGCTGATTGCCCTAATTTTCTTAAGTGATCTTTCGTAAGTGGCATATCTCTCTCTCTCTCTCTCCCTCTCTCTCTCTCTCTCTCTCTCTCTCTCTCTCTCTCTCTCTCTCCCCCCCCCCCCTCTCTCTCTCTTAACTAATTGACTTGTGTTTCTTAAATGATCTTTTTAAAGTGGTCTCTCTCTCCTAAGATTTTTCCATGATTTTCTTAAGTGATTTTTTAAGTGGTCTCTCTCTCTCTCTCTCTCTCTCTCGCACGCATTTTAGTAAGCCTTTTTCCTTAGCTGATTGCCCTGACTTTCTTCAGTGATCTTTCATAAGTGGTCTCTCTATCTCTTTCCTAAGCTAATTTCCTTGATTTTTTAAGTGAGCCTTCTTAAGTGATCTCTCACTCTCCTAGTTTAATAGCCCTGATTTTTCTTAAGTGATATTTGGTAAGTGGTCTCTATCTCTCTTTTCTTCTTAAGATAATTTTCCCGATTTTCTTAAATGATCTATGTTTCTTAAGTGATCTTTCTTAAGTGGTCTCTTTTTCACTCCCTCCCTATTCTAAGCTAATCGCCTTGCCTTAAGTGATCTTTCTTAAGTAGTCTCTTGATTTTCTTAGGGGATCTTTCTTTTCTTAAGTTACTTTTCTTCTTAAGTGATCTTTCTTCTTAATTGTTCTTTCTTCATAATTGATCTTTCTTAGGTGATCTTTCTTCTTGAGTGATTTTTCTTTCTTCTTCAGTGGTAATTCTTCTTGAGTGATATTTATTAAGTGTTCTCCTTATGTCTCTCTCTCTCTCTCTCTCGATCTCTCTGGGGTTTAGTAATTCTTTTTTCCTAATATTTTCTTAAGTGATCTTTCTTAAGCGGTATCTCTATTTTTGATAAATGATCTTTCTTAATTAATTCCTCTCAAATGATCTTTATTAAGTGGTCTCACCCTCTCTCTCTCTCTCTCCCTAAGATAATTGTCTTTTTCTAAGATGATTGACCTGATTTTCTTAAGTTATCTTTCTTTAGCTGTCTCTCTTTCTTTCCCTCTTTCTCACATTTTACTGTAAGCCTTTTCCTAAGCTAATTGTGTTTTCCTAAGTTAATTGCTTTGATTTTGTTAAGTGATATTTATCTCTTTATTCTAAGATAATTGCCTTGTATTTTTTATGTGATCTTTCTTAATTGGTCTTTCATCTCTCCAAAGCCAATTGATCCTATTTTCATAAGTGATTTTTCTTAAGTGGCCATTTACTCTTTTTCTCTCTTAAGATAATTGCAATGATTTTCTTAAGTGATCTTTCTTGTTTTGTGTCTCTTTCTCTCTCGCATTTTAGTAAGCCTTTTTCCCAAGCTAATTGCCCTAGTTTTCTTAGGCGATATTTCTTAAGTGGTCTCTCTCATTTACTCTTTCTTTCTCTCCCTTTCTTAAGCTAATTGTCTTAATTTATCTCCTAAGCTGATTGCCTTGATTTTCTTAAGTGATCTCTTGATTTTCTTAAGTGGCTTTCTGTTTAAGTGATTTTTCTTAAGTGATCTATCTTCTTGAGCAATTTTTTTTCCTTGAGTGATTTTTATTCTCAAGTGATCTATTTAAAGTGTTTTCTCTTTTTCTTTCAAACATTTCAGTAACTCTTTTTCCAAAGCTAATTTCTCTTATTTTCTTAACTGATACGATTTAAGTGGTCTCCCTTTTTTGTTAAGTAATCTTTTGTAGGCTCTCTGAAATGATTTTTCTTTACCGGTCTCTCTCTCTCTCTCTATCTCTCTCCCTATCCTCTTGGCTCGTTTCTATCTCTCTATCTCTTTCTCTATCCCAACCCCTCTATCTCACTTTCTCACCCCTTTATCTCTCTCTCTTTCTCATCCCATTCGCTCCCTCCCTCTTTTCCTCCCTTTCCTCCTCCTATGTCCTCCCTCTTTTCCTCTATTTCTGATCTTCTCCTCATCATACTCCCTCCTTCTTATCCTCTCTCTCTCTCTCTCTCTATTTCTCCCGCTCTCCTCCTCTTCCTTCCGCTCCCTTCTTCTCTTTCTCTCCTCCTCCTCCATCCATCCTTCTTCCATTCTTTCTCTTTAAAGCTATCTATTACTATGGTTATATAACATTTAAAAAAACATTTACTTGTGAATCTAGCACAATTCTACTATAAGGTTGAACGGTTTATGCTAAAAGTGCTACAAATTAGTTACCATTTCCATAATTGTCACAAAACCACATTGGTTAATGAATAACATTTATTGAAAGAATTAAAGTTTTTCCGAATCTAATTGTTGATATTTATTCCCTCTTTCTTGGTTACTCTATTTCTCTATCCCTTTAGCTTTCATTTTCTTTCATTTATGTTTTATAATTTTGAGCAATTTATAAAGTTTCTAAAATGTATTTTCATTTCCTTAATTACACTTGTAGGGAATATTTTCAAGCCTTTAAAATCCCACTAGCTTGAACCCCACTGTGATCATACACTAAAGTACGGTGGCGTCCAAAAGGGAAGAAGATAGAGCAAAAGAGTCGCCAACAAGTTTTTAAGGAACTTGTAAACCGTTCACGAGGTGAAGGTTACACCCCTTAACGATCCAAGAGATCGCCAACTCCATAAGGTCATGAACCAAATAAGGGTTCGGGGATGATGGTACAAATCCAACCTAAAAGAGATTGAACCTGCCTTAATAATAGGCCTCTACTTTATTCTGATCGTATTCATGTGCGCTTTCTGACTAACATACAATCAATAGGATTAACCCTAAACCTGTTTAATCTATGTTGGTTGAATTTAATGCACAAATAAACTATTATTGGCGATCACTTGAATTATAATCACAATTAGCCCTAACAAGATTATTAATTATCTTATTAAGCGTGATTACAAATACCAATTCCCTTTAACCTGCAATAAAAGGTGATCAAGCAATAACAATATATAATAATATGCATATCAAGCAACATAATAATAAATAATAATAATCAATCATAATCATAATAATCATAAATATTAGGGAGAATATAGGAAGCATCATACTTTTAATCATACTTGATATTAAAGTTACCCTAGACATGATACTTGGAATCAAAATAACAATCTAAGCATGATATCTACATCATAATATCAATTAAACCATTAAAGTACTTACTTGGATGCCTCGTACCTCTTTCTAATTACAAAATACACACGTTAGTAACTTCAAGGAGAATAATAATCAAAACAATTAAATTAAATAATTGAAAGAGAAATTTGGGACCAAACCCTCAGAAATTAAAACCTTTCACGTCTAGGGCGAAGGCAACTTCGAATATGGCTAGGTGTATCAAGATCTTGTGAATGCGGAATTTTGTATTAAAAAGCAAAATAGAAAAGAATACTAAAGAATCAATGTTATTGATGATTGATGAACGAAAGATGATGAATGAAGAGAATCGATGAGAATTGATGAAAATTGATGAATTGATTAATAGATGTAGATGATGAAGATAGTTGGTGTATTCGTGTTGACAATCCGTGAATGAAAACGGAGTTTTGATACGATATTTATAGAGAAAATCAGCCAAAAAAAGATAATTTATCAAAACAGAGTCTGAAGACCACATAACCACCTTGGCGCCAGGACCAGTGGCTAGCGCCAAGCGCCAATGGCTGGCGTCTGGCGCCAATCCTGGTTCCAGGCGCCAAGGCCTAGGGTTGGACGCCAAACCGGCTTTTAACGCGTTTTCGAAATTCTGATAAAATTCCCGTACTGGAAGATAAAATAATATAATTTCAGTCGAAAATGCTATTTGATCTAATTAAAACTCTAAAGAATCCTAATTGAATTAAGAATGATAAGAACCTTTTAGAATGTTCTAGAAGACCAAAACCATTCCTAATTACATTAGGAATGATAAATCATATTAGGCCTTCCCCTAGATCATTGGGCCGTACTTAAAACTCAAACCGGGCCCAGTTTAGTAAATTGACCATAACTTCCTCAATATTCATCAGAATTGGGCTTATAATATATCGTTGGAAAGGTCTTTGCAAGCCCCATCCAACTACACCACTATTGGACCCATATAATGGACCAACCAAACTGGATTGGCTGTTTTCTTAAAATAAAGTTTTCAAAAACAGAGAGAAGAGAAAAGAAAAGAAAAGAAAATAAAACTTTCCGCAACACTAGACCTTTCCACACTTTCGTTTCATTCGATTATGATTCGACGTGAAAGGTACTCATCACTGGGTTTGGTTTTGGGGAGACACAAATGGGTGTCTAC
The DNA here is from genome assembly GCF_001683475.1 of Chenopodium quinoa. Taxonomy (NCBI): domain Eukaryota; kingdom Viridiplantae; phylum Streptophyta; class Magnoliopsida; order Caryophyllales; family Amaranthaceae; genus Chenopodium; species Chenopodium quinoa. Next base: position 200,098 of record NW_018742441.1, read on the forward strand.
AGAAGCCCCCACTTTGACCGAGTTTGGAGAAACGTAAGTTTCGAAAACGAAAGTCAAAGTATCGATAGGGATGGAGAATGATTCAGAACGTTCTGCGATCCTAAATCAATCTTGTAACGCCGATACCTGCAAAACTAGCATTAGTTAAACAATAAAAGAGTTAAGAAACGTGTATCTTGCACCGTCGAGCACACGTCTCTGAAAGTAACCGATCTGTTTTGATGACCTCCTGCAAGCTAGAGAATGTCATCCCGCTTGAAAACCGCTACGCCTTGTAAATGCTTCCAAATTAGAAGATTGCTTCGCCTGAAACCATCCTCTCCGCAATGATAATATTCCACGTCCAAGGGAATATCATCGAAAATTATTTCTCTTGAAATAATTCTCATCCGCATTATGATCATCTTCCATGCCTCAGGATCTATGATCGAAGACAATTTTGCCCGAAATTACCTTCAGTTCTTTGTGACAACTTTCCTCAAGCTAGGGAATGATGCCGAAGACATCTTCTCTTGAAGTCATCCTCATTTGATGCGATAATCTCCCAAAGGAAAATACCGAAGATCCACACCCGTCGATCTTTAAAAGTTCGCCTAAACTTTGCTTTTTTTGCTATGCCTGTACGTCGGCGCTCTTTGCTCTTGAACCTGTATGTCGGTGCCTTTTGCTAATGAACCTGTATGTCGGTGCCTTTTGCTAATGAGTCAATGCTTAGGCGCTTTAAGCTTAGTGAGACGATCTTTTCATTAGGTCGATCACTTTATGTAATCAAGCCGATTACATAATCATGTCAAATTTCTTAGAGGGGCTAACTGGCGTACCAAGGAACCCAAAATATATTGCAGAGGACTAGCACAACCCCAGAAGGTGGCTGGCTGCTTTGGCGTCGCTGAAAATCAATCAGCGCCAGTTTTATGGCATTAGCGCCATGCGCTGAAATTGGCGTCTGGCGCCAAGCACAGAATGTGACGCCAATTCCTAGGGACTGGCGCCAGCACGGGAATCACTTTAAATTCCCGTTTTCAGTTCATTTCGTGCTCTGGTTTGTTGCGAACGCTGCTCGAAAGAAGTCGGAACTTCAATTGATCGTTGCTCATTCGTTTCTCAACCGAATTCGCTCAAATTTGTTGCAAATAAAAGCTCTTTTCATCCATATTCCCGATCTATGTAAGTTTCCTTCCAACTCACACCGGGTTTTATGAATTTTTGGCATATTCATTCACGAATTTCATGAGAATTCGAAACTTATAATGCTCAATTTGCTTTGTTTATCAAGTTTTATGCCATGAAATTGATTGTTTATGTTTGTATATTGCCTTGGAAATAATTTGAGACTTGTTTGACTCAATTTGGCGAAGAAATGAGCAATCCGCCATTGTTGGACCTCCTAAGGTCGTGAAAAACAATGTGGCTCGTTCTTGATGTTTTGCTAGCAATTCTTGTTCAATTTGTCACAATAATCACTATAGTGTTGCAAGAAATTGTTTGATTGCTTGAAAAAATGTTGTCATGCTCAATTCGAATTTGTGCTCTGTTTTAGTACTACGTACTTTGTTTTTGCGAACATAGTATCATGCGGCTAGGCAAACCTTTAGATACTATAGAACCTTGATTTATGATGATTCTGCACAATGTAGCATGGCTAGACAACGAGGTTCAGGTTCACGATCCCGAAACACTAGACGGGAGCATGAGCCCGTGGAGGACGACACTACACCGTCCACTTTGCTTGGTCAGTTCCCAGAGTGGGATGAGCAGACCTTGTTCTTTGCTCCTGTCCACCATATTTCTGAGAGGGTGAGACGGGGAACCGAGCCTGGAAGGACACGACATCACGACTCTGGCTGCGATGGCCTAGGCGATTTGTATAGGATGCATATCGCCAGAGATCGAGAGACGAGACTCCTATGGGAGTCTTGCGGATTGGTTGCCCTGTTTGAGACCTCCGAGGCTATGGTTGCCTCAAGCGTAGTACGCGCTCTGGTGGAGTTCTTTTAGGACACCACCAACACCTTTCACTTTCCATGGGGTGAGATGATGGTCACTCCTACAAACTTCAGTCTCATCACAGGACTGGAGTTCTCTTCTGTGCCGCTGCCATTCGACGGTGGTATCGATGTCTTTTCTCCAGAGGTCGAGGAACTACTGGGGCCGATTGCTGTTCGGGCCCGAGCTGAGGTCGAGACGACTCAGTTTAGTGCTAGAGGGATTCGCCGCTCGACGCTGGCAGCGGCTCTTGATGACGATGCGACCACCCCAGATCAGCGGGTGCGCATCTTTGTGCTGATGTTATTGTCAGGGACATTCTCCCCTGATAGGGGTAGTAGGGCGTTGCTTTACTATCTCCCTGCTGTTCGTGATCTCCGGCGGATCGGGACTTATGACTGGGCTAGCTTGGCCTATACTAACTTCGTTCGCGCACTGAGGGACTCGTGTCGCCACCGGTCTCTTAGGACGAATGTCGCTTTGTCTGCTTTCTGGAAAGTTGTAGAGGTAAACATTATTCCCTATAAAGTTTAGCCCTATATGTTTAGGCAGCATTTACTCATGCTTTAACTTTTTGTAGATCTGGTTCTATGAGTACTTTCCTTCCATTGCGCCGGCGAGACCATCGCCGAGGGGGTATCTAGTGAGCGCCTCTTGGGGCGGCCACCATGTGGACCTATCTACTGCACGTGTCCAGAGTCGGATCATCTCGGTACGATTTTTGGTTCTTTTCTTGCTCTTCTGTGACGTTTTATACATGTTCTTACCCGATTGGTATTTTTATAGGGACCTGAGGTAGTATACCGGCCATGGGGTGGTTGGACAGTCCCTGGATTAGCTGCACAATACTCTGCTGAGCGCCGTTACTTTCTGGGGACCTACGGAGCGGTTGCGTACTTAGGAGAGAGAGTTGCTAGACAGCACTCTTCCGATGCCTTTGTCGTTCCTGCTCCTCCACCACGCCACATGTTCGACGAGAGAGAGTTGTCGAGCATGGCTGAGGAGCCTGGTTCTCTTTGGAGGTCCCATGTGATCCTTGGGCGGAGTTATGCTGAGGAGCTACTTCCTTTGTTAGCTCCAGCCCCCGTGCCGGCCGAGGATGTGAGGGTAAGATTCTTGGCTTTTTGTTTTTCACTGAGTAGCCCCCATTTAATACCTTACTGATTTTTTTTTGTTTCATCAGGAGGGTCCCACTAAGTTTGTGCCACCTCGTATGTCCATCCACTACCAGGGGATGTACGGGCCGATCGAGGAGATGATTTCTCCGGCTCCTGAGGGCGAGCGCTTCGTGGAGCGGTCGATTCCTCGTCACCAGACCAGAGTAAGTCTAGCTCTAATTCAGAATCTTGTATTCAGTTATCGTGCATTTTTACTGACTTAACTTTCCTTGACAGTTCTCACGCGAGGTGGTTTCGGCTATGGCACGATGCATAGATGCCTTCCGGAGCCAACTCGTCCGGATGAGGAACGCAGCTACCTGTCGTCGAGACGATGCTGTCCGAGAGGTAACTTTTCTTTACTTGTTGTTTCTGCACTATGCTTCAGTTTTCACCTTGTTTCTGATTTATTTCTTTTTGCAGGGTTAGCCGATTTCTTCTCACACCCGTACGAGGCCTAAGGGGCGAAGAGAGCCGACGAGGTCTAGCTCGAGACGTCGTCGCACTTCGTCAGGAGGTAGAGGTGGCCGTTCCGAGGCTGCTCGAGCCGACGTTGCTGAGGGCTCAGGGTCTTCTTCTGAGGAGGTTCCTGTTGCACCGTTAGGAGAGGCTACCTCGGCTTTCAGAGGGGGTGGGATGTATGAGGTTGGCTCGTCATCGCAGCAGCCTCCGCGTTCTCAGCCTCAGGTTGGCCTTGGCTGGAGCGGTCCTGTTTTGAGTTTCCCTCCTCCTACGGAGACTGGAACTGGTGCTGAGGCTGGTGGAGAGGTGACTCCTCGGACGGTGCAGTTTTATGGCATGATGGGCCTACGTTCTCCGACGCCGTAGTTTATTTCTGTATATGTATTTTATTTTGACTTTTTATAGAACTTTGCCTTTGACTTGTTATTTAGACACTCTGTTCTATAAATCTATTATTATGTATTATTATTATGTTAGTGTATGTTAGTGTGTGCAAATGTGATAACAATTTTGCGCAAAAATTCCGTCATTTTTATTATTGATGGAGGGTATTATCCGACTCTCTCCCCCAAAAGGAAAAAATAAAAAGGGAAAATAAAACGGAGAGAAAGACTGATTTTTGAATTTTAATATAAAATCCAAAAAAAGAATAAAAAAAATTAACTAAACATAATTGCTATATTTAATTAATTAAGAAAAGGATAGAAAGATATTTAGAAGAAATTAAAACGGGGCCATAAAGTCATTAACCGACTCTGATTTAATATCAAAACGCAAACTGAGCACGCGCGGCTGTCCTGCTGACTTGGCGTCAGCTGGCGCCAGCCTGTGGCGCGTGGCGCCAGGCGCTATGGCTAGCGTGTGGCGCCAAGAGCTGTTGTGTGGCGCCAATTTCGGGTGTGTGACGCCAATTGACGCTGACTACGTATTCCAGTCAGGTTGAAATTCCTCGCAATTTGTGCATAAATGGCCCCCTGCTCAGCTGATTATTCACATAATTCCAGTGAAAAAATTATTCTTCTCGTTAGAAAAAATAATAATCATGTCTCTAGCCACTAAAACCTTCACCCAATATTCTCATGAATGGTGTCGATCTCTCAATGCTAGAGAAAGAAAAGAATTGGATTTATTTCACTTGGGGGGAATATATGGCATTAAAGGGGTAGATCTAGACAAAGACTTCATTCATACCGCTTTAGAATATTGGAACATTGACACACATTGTTTTAGAATAGGGTATGATGAAATTATCCCTTTGCCAGAGGAATTTGGTGCTATTTTAGGCTTCCCTGCAATAGACCTGGTAGTGATCCCTAGAGTAGATGCATATTACTATAAGGATTTTGAGCGCTTCTTTAATTTGAAGGAAAGGTATTTATCAAGGATAGTGAATGGAAATGTGGTGAACTTAAAAGAATTCGCACGCTATTATTTTGATAAACCGCTTTTTGAATCTTTTCACATATATAGAAGAAGGGCGTTCTTATTCTGCATGCTTAATCAATATTGTCTTAGTAGTGGTAAAATTAATGAGGGTCAATCAATTATAACCACTGTGCTAGAACAAATTGAATCAGGGAGAAATCCGATGCCTTTAATAGTTGGAGAGACTATGATTAGTCTAGATGAGTTGAAAAGGGACCCAAAAGCACCCCTTCGCGCTTCTCCAATTTTATTACAGGTAGAAAAATAATATTTTTAATTACAGAAATTAAAAAATATATTTTTGTATTGTAATATTAATTTATTTGCATTGAATTTTTTTTTTTTCAGATGTGGCTAATGGAAAGGCTAGGGTTAATTAGCCCTCCGGACGACATTGAAAGTTATACGCCCACTTGCTTTGTAAGAAGAAAGAAGCGCATCCCTAAAATTGGGCGCCATGGGTGGAAGAAAGTCTTTGAATCACGTGACTTTTCTATCAAGTGGGTCATCCCATGGTGGAAAATAAAAAGGATGGTTGGTGTTAACAAGCAACCTTTCTGCCGTCTTCCAAGCTTGTCTCTCATGACATATTACTATCCCTGCAGAGTAAAGAGACAATATGGCTTGCTTCAAAATATTCCTTCCGGGGATCTTCGTCCTCCCTATGAGTATCCCATATCTCAAGAAGTAGATAAATTTGACACGTACTGGAGCGCTAGACCTTTATGGGAAGTGATTACCCAAAAGGTTCCCCCTTCTTTGCCTAATGATGTAAAGAAGTGGTTGCTGAAGAAGTCTTCAATTGATCAGGGTAGAACTGATGTGAAGAATCGTCTAGGTGACAGGGTGACACTGGCCAAGGAACTCTTAGGTGCAAGAATTGAGTTCAAGACACCTATAATGCCTAAGAAGAAGAATACCACTAAAGAAAAGGGGAAAAGGAAAGTTATAGACAAGAAGGCTTGGGTGGAAAAGAAGCATGGGGTGCTAGCTGAAGGAGAAACAATCTATTCTAAGATTGAATGTAGGTCCTCTAAAGGATGCCTACTGGCTAAAGTAATGGATGAAGAGGAGGAGACGGAAAAGAATTGGAAAAGAGCAAAGAAGGAGAAGAAAGACTAGAACATTGCTTAGCTTTAGATTTATTAGATTCTTAGTTTTTATTTAAAGTTAATTAATTTCAGCCTTATTTAAATTCCATTAACAATGTAATTTTATTTCATTAATGAAATTTCAGCTTTCAATTAAATTGTTACTTTAAATTTATTTTATTAAAGCAATGAAAAAACCGAAAATATTGATTTTCCAGAAATTCTTCGAGTACGGAAGTCGAAAATTTTCCGAAAAAACACCGAAATTCGCCTAGATTTTATTACTGAATTGGCGTCAATAATTGCGAATTGGCGCCAGTATTGAGGTCTAGCGCCAGGCGCTAATACCGTCGTCTGGCGCTAATGGCTTTTTGCTGGCGCCAGGCTCTGTTCTGCGACGCCAGTTGCTTTTCCGACTTTTGTTGACTTTTTGTTGATTCTGGAACGCGGAGATGTCGAAAAGTAAAGTGGCCGCACCCATAATGGGTAGTATTTTTTAAGTTGGTCAAGATTGGTCATGTTTGAGAATTCATTGCCATCCATATCGGTTAATTTTGCTGCACCACCTGACAGGATTGTTTTGACAATGTAGGGGCCAGACCAATTAGGTCTAAACTTTCCCCTTGGATCTAAAACATTTTTCCTTAGTGCCTTTAATACCAAATCTCCTACTTTGATATTTCTTGTCTTGACCTTCTTATTAAAATGTCTAGCCATACGAGTTTGGTAACACTGAGTGTGATGTAGAGCTTCTAGTCGTTTTTCGTCGAGTAGGATCAATTCTTCATATTGTGCCCTAGCCCATTCGACTTCATCGAGTTTACTCTCTAGTGCAATACGTAGAGACGGTATTTCTAGTTCGACAGGTTGTACGTCATCCATTCCATATACCAAAGAAAATGGTGTATTTCCCGTTGACGTACGGATTGACGTGCGATAACCCCACAATGCAAAGTGAAGCTTGTCAGGCCAATCCTTGTAATTTTCTGTCATTTTCTCGATGATAGTCTTTAAATTTTTATTAGCTGCCTCGACTGCTCTGTTTGCTTGAGGTCTATAAGGGGACAAATGATGATGTTGGATACCATATTTATGTAGCAATTCTTCACATTCGGCTTGAAAGTGAGTTCCATTGTCACTTATCATTTCATGTGGGACTCCATATCGACAAATGATATTTCTCTCGATAAAAAGTGCTACATGTTTTGCGGTGAGTTTAGCATATGATTGTGCTTCAACCCACTTTGTAAGGTAATCAATTGCTACTAGAATAAATTCATGGCCTCCTTTCCCTGGAGGAGCGATCTTGCCAATTATGTCAATTCCCCATGTAGAGAATGGCCATGGTGAGGTGTAGGTGTAGAGAAAAGATGGAGGAACGTGCTGTAAGTTGGCATAAATTTGACACTTAGGGCATCTTTTCACATATTGATGGCAGTCCCTATTCATGGTAGTCCAATAATACCCTTCTCGCATTATTTTCTGGACTAACATTTTGCCATTTATATGAGTTCCACAGATTCCTTCGTGGACCATTCCCATTATTCTTTGTGCATCCACCTTCCCTACACATAGGAGAGCTCGACCTTTAGGTACCCTTTTATGTAGCTCGTTGTCTATGAGTACATATTGAGAAGCCAAAAGTCTCAAGGTTCGCTTAGCTCTTTTGTCAGCATGAGGAGGGTATTCTCCATTGGTGACATAGTTGAGAATGTCTGTGTACCATGGATCTTCTTTTTGTTCTTCATCTTCGTCTTGGACTGGGTCGTCATCTTCTATAGCCTGTATATATGCCGGTTTGTGCCTTTTTTCGATAGTTAGAGGCATTTGCTCGATATCCGTGGGAATCCTAACCATTGAGGCTAATCTTACCAAGGCATCAGCAAATTGATTTTTTTCTCTGGGTAGATATGTGTATTCTACCTTCTCTAACTGATTGGTAAGAGTTTCCAGATAAGTTTGGTAAGGAGCTAGGCTTTCGCTCTTACTTTCCACCTTTTAGATATTTGATTGATGATTAGAGAGGAATCTCTGAATATCCTTAACTTCTTTACTCCCAATGCCAGGGTTGTTTCAAGGCCTACCACACATGCTTCATATTCAGCAGCATTGTTGGTAACGTCGAAATCAAGCTTTATTGAGATTGAGACGTGTTCTTCTTTAGGTGATACTAGTAGCACTCCGACACCACATCCCTTTTGGTTTGAGGCTCCGTCAAAATACAAGGTCCAAGTATCATCTTCGGTGACCATCAAATCTTCATCTGGAAATTCACTGTCCTGTATTGGTGTCGAGTCTTCTATTGGAAAGTCTGCCAGAAAGTCTGACACGACGGATCCTTTAATAGCTTTTTGTGGCATAAACCGTACATCGAACTGGGCTAAGTTGACTATCCATCTTGAAATACGTCCATTGAGCGTTGATTTCTCGAACAAGTATTTGAGTGGATCCAATCGAGATACCACGAAAACGGTATGCACCAACATGTAATGTCTCAACTTAGTTGTGGCCCACACCAAAGCGAGGCTCTTGTGCTTCTCGATTGCATTCTCTTTGTTTTCTATCTCTTGTGCTAGCATGGCTCCCATTGTCTCTTTGGTAACCGTCAAATATAACCTAAGAGGTATTCCGGGAAGTTCTGGCGCTAATACGGGAGGATTTGCGAGATAGGCTTTGATCTAGTCAAAGGCTTTTTGACACTCGTCATCCCATGTTACTGGTACATTCTTCTTGAGCTTTTTGAAGATTGGTTCACATATCGTTGTTAGTTTTGATATGAACCTGCTTATGTATTGTAACCGGCCAATGAATCCTCGAATCTGTTTCTCGGTCTTGGGTGGTGGCATTGACATGATTGCTTTAATCTTGGTTGGATCCATCTCTATTCCTCTAGAGCTTATGACGTACCCCAAGAGCTTACCTGAGGTGACTCCAAAAGAACATTTTGAAGGATTTAACCTCATATTGTATTTTCTTAGCCTTTCGAAAAATTTCCTTAAGGCTACTTGATGGCCTGGACGGTCTTTTGATTTCACAATCATGTCGTCTACATATACCTCGACTTCTTTGTGCATCATGTCATGGAGCAAGGCAGTTGCTGCACGTTGGTAAGTAGCACCTGCGTTTTTCAACCCAAATGGCATTACCGTGTAACAATAAGTGCCCCACGGTGTGATAAAAGTTGTCTTCTCCATGTCTTCTTCCGCCATGAGAATCTGATTGTACCCTGCGTATCCGTCCATGAATGAGAGGAGCGCGTGATTTGTTGTGTTGTCTACCAGAATATCGATGTGTGGCAAAGGGAAGTCGTCCTTTGGACTTGCCTTATTTAGATCTCGATAGTCGACACACATCCTTACCCTTCCATCTTTCTTTGGAACTGGGACGACGTTAGCGACCCATTCAGGGTATTTGGATACCTTGATGAAACCTGCAGTTATTTGTTTTTGAACTTCTTCTTTTATTTTAAGTGCTACGTCGGGTTTCATTCGACGTAACTTTTGTTTTACAGGTTTCATTCCTGGAATTAATGGTATAATGTGTTGAGCTATTTCTCTGTTAATGCCTGGCATATCTTCATATGACCAAGCAAATACATCGATAAATTCTATAAGCAAGTTAATTAAATCGGTTCTTTCTTGTTTATTCAATGTTAGTCCGATTTTAACTTCTCTTTTATGAGTTGAATCATTTTAGATGTCAACTGTTTCAGTCTCTTCAATTACTGGTGTTTTCTTTTCAAGTGTTTCCATTGCTTTAATAAATTCTTTATCTTTTTCATCGTTAGCTAAGCAATGTTCGTCATCTTGGGTTAGGGAAGAACACGAGAAGTAAGGAGAATGAGCGATATTATTATACTCTGAGATCATTACATCAAAGAGTGATATGTCCTCAGGGACTGGATCACTAACTATCCTAGGAGAAGAAATAGCTAAAGACTTAGAAGATTCTAAAGGGAAAGACTCAGACTCAGACTCTGACTCTGACCCTGACGATTCTTCAAACATTGGCCCTTGTCCTGTCTTGATTGATATCTTCCTCCCACTCGGAGTAATCACCTTGATAGTCTTGCGCCACCCTTGCAGTGATCCCTCAGCTGGAGTAATTAGCTTCGAGGGGTCGAAGTTTTCTCTTTGTAGGACCGTTTGAATGAGTGAGGAGTTGTCTTCCTCATAAACTGGCTCATTCTTTTCTCGCCCAAACAGTAATCCCATGACGTTAAAGTCAAAGCATGGAGGTGCTTTCTCCTTATGGACGGGAGTTAGGATTTCATCAGTGAAATAGCAATCCAAGAAAATCTCGAATCCTGGTTGTCGTATGCCATTTACAACAAATGGTTCGGGAAATTCATAGCATGGATAGTCCTCTCCTTCTTTTATAAACTGACCATTAAGCGTAAGAGGGTACTGATCCATTGGAATTGCTTTCTTTTGAATGCGAGCGTCCCTACGTGCTTTCAATTTGTCCTGGGCTCGCTTGAGATCTTTCCGAGTCGGTTTGAAACCAAGTCCGAAAGTATCTAGTTTAGGGAGGCCAGGTGACTCTATCGATTTTGCTATCCCCTTCTTCTTTCTTAAGGTCATCCCAGGGAAGTGTCCTTGTTTCTTCAGCATAGTGTTGATAATCGTGTTGGAATGGGGGTCGTGGCAAAGAGATGTCCTTTCATCCTCTTGGATTAAGGAGACTTCTTCGTTAAAGCCCCATAGGTCTTCATCATCTTCGTCGTGCTCCACGTTGATGATTGGATTCTCTATTGACTTGATCCTCATTGGCGAAGCATCAATGGTGATGGGGATTCCTCCAACTATACCTTTCACTTGTTGGTGGAGAGATGAAGGGACGACCTTTAGATCATGGAGCCAAGGGCGTCCTAACAACAGATTGAATGAGGCTTTGATGTCTACCACTTGAAAAGTAGTAGCATGTTCTATTGCTCCTGCCGTCACATTTAGGGTTATCTTGCCAAGAGCTTGACGTCGAGTATTATCGTAAGCTCTTATTCCTTGTGTGGACGGAGTTAAATCCTCATCCTTTATGCCGAGCATCCTCGCAGTTCTAAGTGGACAGACGTTAATAGTCGATCCATTGTCTACAAGCGTCATGGAAACATTCATTCTTTTGTAGACTACTGTGAGGTTTAACGCTTTGTAGTGCTTGTCGCCTTCCGGGGGTAAATCTTTATCAGAGAAGGTGATTAGATTAATTGGACTAGGGAGATCACTTGTGAGGAAGTTAGCTAGTCCCTCAGGAGTGGTGTCAGAATCTATCCCGATTTTATCCAAGGCATTCATCACAGCCAACCTATGTTCTCGAGATGTTGCCAGAAGCTTCCATACATTCATCTCAACTTTTGTCTTCTTGAATTGTTTAACAATGTCATTGTCTTCGATGATAGGTATGGGAACTTGTTGTACGGTAGGCATGGGTTGCGTTGAAACAGGAGGTTGTATTCTCCCGGATCTTGTGAGGACGTCTATTGATGCATCTTCTTCAGCCCAAATGTCGTCCGTGGTGCATGATATGGAAGGTGAAGGTCCTAATATGTCTTTTAGATAGACATATTCTTCATCACTGTCCCATACTCCATTAACATTTATATCCTCTTCTTGTTGAATTCGGACTAATTCCTTTCTATCAATCATTTTCTGCACCAAATCCTTGAATTTGAAGCAGTTTTCTATGGTGTGTCCTCCTGACTGATGGTATTGACAGTAATATCTATCTGTTCTTTTTAATGATTCAAATGGTCTCGGTTCGAGAGGTTTGACCTTGCCACTCTCGGAGAGCATTTTAAACATTTGTGCATACGGGATCCCAATTGGAGTATAAATTTTACTGCTCTTCTTGGGTCTTTCGGTGACTTGTAAGGGAAAGTGTTTTGCCTCATAAGTCGTTTTTACTGGTGTGAATTCTCTCTTAGGTTCTTGATCATATTCCTTGCGAAGTTCATTCAGAATTTTGAAAGTTTCATGTAACAATTGTGATGTCTCCCTCAGATATAGTGTGAGTATTCGTATCTCTACCTCATTTGCTAGTTCTGGAGGATTATCCTCGACATAGAAAAAGATCTCTTCTTCTTCTTCTTCTTCTTCGGTCACTTTGATAGGCTTAATGAGAGATGAGGGGTCAACTTCGCTTTCTTCATCGGAGATAACCAATGTGTGAGCTAGAGGTGCATTGTCAATACTCGGTTTCTTACTGGCAGGAGGCAACGACAACTTATTACTGTCAATCAGGTCTTGGATAGCTTCCTTAAGTTTCCAACAGCTTTCAGTAGAATGGCCCCTTCCTTGATGATACTTGCAATGTGCATTGGGGTTCCAATTAGGCAACCTCTTCTCGACTGGTGGATCTCCAAATGGTCCAATGGGAGTTATAAGACCTTTTGCATTTATCCGATCAAACGCAGTGTCATAACTCATGCCAATAGGAGTGAAGTTTCTCCTAAACGGTTTCTTTTGTCCTTGGTTGTTCATGGCAAGGACTTCTCCTAGATTAAAGGCGCTAACATTATTTGAGTGGGCGGTTTTGGAAGAAGAAGGATTGTCGTTCTTCTTTCCTTTCCAGCCACTGTTGGAGTTATTGTTGGCAGCTTTAGATTTAGCTAAGTCATCTTCAATATTAATCCCAATATCATAAACAGCCTTAAAGGTATGAAGGTTATTTTGATATTTAAGATGTTTTGAATATTTTTCTTGGAGATTTTTAATGAACAATCTCATGGACTCTTTTTCACTTGGTACCTCAATCATTTTAGCTGAGGTTTCTCTCCACTTGTTAAAGAAAGATGTGAAGCCTTCATTCTCCTTCTGCTTGAGAATTTCAAGTTCTCTATGGTCAGTTTCGACTTGAACGTTGCACTTGTACCTATCGACGACAGTGTTTGCTATGGATTCCCAGGTAGAGGTCTTTTCTTTTTCAAGAGAAAAGAACTATTGTTGGCAAACAGTCTCGAGAGATAGCGAAAACAAAGAAGGGAAAATTTTCTTATCGATACCCTTGATACTCATTATTGTTTCAAATGCTCTTAGATGGAAGTAGGGGTTGTCGATTGCCCTAAACTTTGGGATGTCGTTGGCACTGAACTTCTGCGGAAGAAGATCCTTATCCACCGAGACCCCTTGGGATGTGAGTTCTTGAAACTTGTAGTCGCTGGACAACTTGCTTAGGCTTTCTTGCATGAGGTCCATTTGTTGTTGCTTCGCGGGATCTTCGATCTTAAGTGCGAGAAGCTTTAGTGTCTCAGTTACAGTAGCCAGTTGGTTCTTGAGATCGTTAACTTCTTCCTGAGCTGCCATTATAACTCTTGCTTTCCTCTTGCGAGCTATAGGTTTGTCGAAAAGTTGGACTTGTACGAAGAGGTTATCTTTGATTAATCGTCTTTCCTTTCTTGACCACGCACTGTAGATTAAGCCAGTTTGCGTTTTAATTACTTGACTCGAATCAGTTTGACTTTATGGCTTTTTTTTTTAAAAAAAAAGTATGCATATTTTTAGGGAGAAATAATGTACATGTGTTTAGGGAACTTAAGTACTATTATTTATTGGAGGATTAATATCCGACTTACCCCCCTAAAAAAAATGACGAAAAATAACGCGCGCACACAAGACTCCCTTAAACATGGTCAAGACATGTGTATTAGTGTGTGTATTGAGTGTAAGTGACATGCTTGGACTCTTGTGTAAGACCATGGGACTTAGTGCCTAAACTCGAATATTGATTCAATTAAGCAGAATTAACCGAATTAAACAGGAAACTGAAAAATTAGATATTAGGTGATGACTCGACAAATAATCTGAACTGTCGGCCAAGCGACAGGACTGGCGTCACAATATGGTGGTTGGCGCCAGAATTTTTAGTAAATGTCTGGCGCTACACACCATACAGTGGCGCTACAGCCCAGATTTTGGCACCAATATTGGAGCCTCGGTCTGGGACTGTTTTCGATATTATTAGTCAACTTGGGTATGCCTAAAGTCGTACTAGGTCAATTCGGATTAAAAGAAGAAAAACTTTATTGACTCGAATTAATTAATTAATTAATTAATTAGGAAACGTTCTTTAAGTCATTGATTATAATCTCAACACAAATCAACAAACAGTTAGGAGGAGCATAGAATATATATGCGCAACAAATAATGCACAATTAGTCAAGTAGGCACAATATAATGCAATGAGTTCGCAACCTAACCATGGCGCTAGTTCTCTAAAGTTCGGGATATGGTTTAGTCAAATAGGGTCCATGGTTAATTGTTCAGATGCACCGCGTAGAAGCCTAACCGTGAAGGGTTAACGTGTGTGGATAGAACACCGCGAGTTTTTAGAAAAAACTCACTTCCATGGTTTGGTGAACTCAACATCTCAGATGTACCCTTTGTTGCCAGGAGCGTTCAATCGGGTAGATAGAGCATGAATTCCCAGAGGGTTACGTCCATATGTAGAACACATATGGGTTTCAGAAAAATGAGAAAAAATTCAATCAGGAAGTAGGATCGAGCAAACAATACGAAAAACCGGTCGAAATTAGAACGCATATTTCTGGCTCGGTATTGGGGGAAATTGGAGCCAGCAAAAAGAGATTGGCGCCAACTTTTAACTGTAGCGCCTGGCGCCAATACTGGCGTCTGGCGCTACGGCTAAAAATTTGGCACCAAGCTCTGGCCCCTGACGCTACTTCCCACATGCCTCAGCAGCTTTCTGTGCTCGATAAAATCATCCAGTTTCGCGCGGTGTTATTTCAGTCCTAGTTGTGAAAGACATTTCTCAAATTTCCTACGTGTAAAATCCTATGTTTTTGACTCATTAGGGATGGTCTTTCCAATGAGAACCTTTTTATGCATATGACAATAATGTTACTCAAAATTACGCACATGAAATACTTAGAACTTTTCGAATCTCATCCACTCATTCTAAATCATTGCCGAAACAAATTCAAGAATTAAAATAGAAATCCTCCCCAGTGGAGTTGCCAAAAACTGTAGGGAATAGTTTCAAGCCTTTAAAATCCCACTAGCTTGAACCCTACTGTGATCATACACTAAAGTACGGTGGCGTCCAAAAGGGAAGAAGATAGAGCAAAAGAGTCGCCAACAAGTTTTTAAGGAACTTGTAAACCGTTCACGAGGTGAAGGTTACACCCCTTAACGATCCAAGAGATCGCCAACTCCATAAGGTCATGAACCAAATAAGGGTTCGGGGATGATGGTACAAATCCAACCTAAAAGAGATTGAACCTGCCTTAATAATAGGCCTCTACTTTATTCTGATCGTATTCATGTGCGCTTTCTGACTAACATACAATCAATAGGATTAACCCTAAACCTGTTTAATCTATGTTGGTTAAATTTAATGCACAAATAAACTATTATTGGCGATCACTTGAATTATAATCACAATTAGCCCTAACAAGATTATTAATTATCTTATTAAGCGTGATTACAAATACCAATTCCCTTTAACCTGCAATAAAAGGTGATCAAGCAATAACAATATATAATAATATGCATATCAAGCAACATAATAAATAATAATAATCAATCATAATCATAATAATCATAAATATTAGGGAGAATATAGGAAGCATCATACTTTTAATCATACTTGATATTAAAGTTACCCTAGACATGATACTAGGAATCAAAATAACAATCTAAGCATGATATCTACATCATAATATCAATTAAACCATTAAAGTACTTACTTGGATGCCTCGTACCTCTTTCTAATTACAAAATACACACGTTAGTAACTTCAAGGAGAATAATAATCAAAACAATTAAATTAAATAATTGAAAGAGAAATTTGGGACCAAACCCTCAGAAATTAAAACCTTTCACGTCTAGGGCGAAGGCAACTTCGAATATGTCTAGGTGTATCAAGATCTTGTGAATGCGGAATTTTGTATTAAAAAGCAAAATAGAAAAGAATACTAAAGAATCAATGTTATTGATGATTGATGAACGAAAGATGATGAATGAAGAGAATCGATGAGAATTGATGAAAATTGATGAATTGATTAATAGATGTAGATGATGAAGATAGTTGGTGTATTCGTGTTGACAATCCGTGAATGAAAACGGAGTTTTGATACGATATTTATAGAGAAAATCAGCCAAAAAAAGATAATTTATCAAAACAGAGTCTGAAGACCACATAACCACCTTGGCGCCAGGACCAGTGGCTAGCGCCAGGCGCCAATGGCTGGCGTCTGGCGCCAATCCTGGTTCCAGGCGCTAAGGCCTGGGGTTGGATGCCAAACCGGCTTTTAACGCGTTTTCGAAATTCAGATAAAATTCCCGTACTGGAAGATAAAATAATATAATTTCAGTCGAAGATGCTATTTGATCTAATTAAAACTCTAAAGAATCCTAATTGAATTAAGAATGATAAGAACCTTCTAGAATGTTCTAGAAGACCAAAACCATTCCTAATTACATTAGGAATGATAAATCATATTAGGCCCTCCCCTAGATCATTGGGCCGTACTTAAAACTCAAACCGGGCCCAGTTTAGTAAATTGGTCATAACTTCCTCAATATTCATCAGAATTGGGCTTATAATATATCGTTGGAAAGGTCTTTGCAAGCCCCATACAACTACACCACTATTGGACCCATATCATGGACCAACCAAACTGGATTGGCTGTTTTCTTAAAATAAAGTTTTCAAAAACAGAGAGAAGAGAAAAGAAAAGAAAAGAAAATAAAACTTTCCGCAACACTAGACCTTTCCACACTTTCGTTTCATTCGATTATGATTCGACGTGAAAGGTACTCATCACTGGGTTTGGTTTTGGGGAGACACAAATGGGTGTCTATAACACTCTTAAAAGTTTTTCTCTTTCCTTCCTTTCTTTATTTCCTTAAACTCTCTCTCTCTCTATGTCTCTTTCTTGGTCTCTCTTTCCCTCTTCTCCTTCCTCCTTTTTAATGGCCTCTCTCTCTCTCTCTCTCTCTCTCTCTCTCTCTCTCTCTCTCTCTTGTTTGTAGAATGTCATGACTTATAGGGTAATACCAAAAGCAATTGTAAAAATATCAAAAGTATATGTCACGATGTAAATATATACTAGTATCATATACATACAATCTCCAAAGTGAAACGCATTAAGAAATTTTATTGGACATTTTCCTATATCCAAAGCATATGTAAGATTCGTGGTTGTGATCATGTTTCGTAGTTTGGGGTGTTATTAACATGATGATAAAGGGATCTTATTTGTGTGGTAGTCACTAACTTGTTTTAAAGTTCTTCCTATCTATTCTTCCTTCATATATACCCTCTCCCTTATATTTCTTTCATTCTCATCTTATCTCATTTCCCTTTTCTATTCATTCTTGCTTTCTTTCACCTTCTTGTTCCTTTTATCCTCCTCCTATCCACTTTTCTTGTGTAGTTTGAGCAGTTTAGTAAGCCTCCCTCGCTCTCTCTCTCTTTCTCTCCCGTCCCTTCTCTTTTTCTCTCCCGACTCATCTTTCTCTTTATCACTTTATCTCTCTCCCCTGTCCATCTTTCTCTTAATATCTGTATTTCTTTCTCTTCCGACTCTTATTTCTTTCTTTTTCTCCCAACCTCTATCTCTCTCTCTATCCCTCTCCTCCTGGCTTATCTCTATCTCTCTTTTTCTCTATCCCGACCCCTCTCTTTTCTCTTTCTCACCTTTCTTTCTCTTTAGATCTATCTCTCTCTTTCTCGTCCCACTCCCTCCCAAATATGAGATTTACAAATACCTTCATCTGATGAGTAGCGCAAATGAGGCAAGATTAATAGAAGGGCTTAGGTGAAGATATTGACAACTTTGCCAAGGATGTATTAGGGACACATTTCCTCTCAAGAGGAACTGGTTCACCCTTAATTGATACTACATCCGGAGCAATTTCTGTTGCAGGAGGTGGAGGCCGAGGCAAAGCTTCCGTTGATCCATTACCATTTTGGAACAACTCTTCTCATGCCAAAGAAAAGTCAAGAATCAGGAGTGGACACCGTCCTAATCAAACCAGAAACACAAGTTTAATTCAAATTAAATGTTTCAAAGCAAATACCTTTGCTCTAAAAATTCTTGCAACAATATCTAGCCTATTTTGTTTTTCTTCTCCAACAGCCTACAAATTGAATTGATTGACAAACCAACTGAGATTTACAACTACCTTCATCTGATGAGTAGCGCAAATGAGGTAAGATTGATAGAAGGGGCTCAGGTGAAGATATTGACAAATTTGACAAGGATGTACTCATGAAACAAGCTCTATCTCCCGAACAAGAAAACAAGGCTATCTTTGAAATCACTAATCATATGGGTTTACATTCTTAAATTCAAGACTGATACTTTTTTTACCTCAACAGAAAATGGGCAAATATGTAAATGAGGCAAGATTGATTGCTTGTGAACTACTACATTGAGCAAAAGACTTAGATGTTGTTACATCATTGAGTATTTTGTAAAAGTTGATTTGTGTATTATAATGTTATTTATATTAGACAATATTATAAATAATCCGTAAGACAATGTGTATATGTTTTTCGATTAGTTTGGTAAATGTAATATTTCCTTCTAAACTATAAACATATGGTTTTTAATTAGTAATGTGTCAAATGTATGTAATTAGTAGTGTAGGAAGGGTATAATTTTGCGTCAATCTAGTAATGAAATTGAACTTATGTAGATAGGTTTAGAGGTAAAGATATCGAAAAAATTCTGGGACATTTAGTTTTCAAACTTAGATTGATGAAGTAAATTACAGTCTAATAATTTTAATGAAAGATAATAATTTTAATTTAAAGCGTTTGTCATTTTGCTATTTTTATAACTTTTTCCTTTCCAAAAAAAAAATATAGAGTAGTAAATTTACAATGTTTTTTTTATTAAAATAAAAGTAAGTTTAAAAAATATAAGCGTTGATGACGCTCTTTCTCCAAAAAAAAATAACAATAAAAAACATTTAAAAACTAATGGTTTGTTCTATGGTTAAATGAACATTTAAAAAAACATTTACTTGTGAATCTAGCACAATTCTACTATAAGGTTGAACATTTTCGTATTAATATTTAACATGTAATAGAGTTTTACAATAAATGGTATGTGAAATAATGGTAATTTAGTATTAACATTCAACATTTAATAAAGAGTTTTACAAGGTCACCATACAAAAACTAACTATTGAAAGAAGTGTGTTCTAAGAAAAAGACTATAAATCAATATACGCAAATGTAAAAGCATCACGCAGAGGCTCCGGAACAGATTTCAAGACTTGAGCAACATTTTGATTGCCATTGTGTTGTGTAGAAGATGAAGATGATCCTCTAAGCATTGAGCTTCCATTATTTGTAGAATTAGCACAAGGTTGAACAATCTTGTCTGTTTTCAGGTTAACAGTGATCCTAACTGGATCCAGATCCTCCCTTACAACATCATGCAGATCTTCATCATCAACAATGGTGACCAAGTTATCGTATTCATCTAGATATGACAAGGTAAAATTTGCACCCGATGGCAAGTTGAAGAGAGAGCAAATCTTCAACCTGAACTTCCATGTTTAGATCTAAGCGCTGACCCTTAACTGAAATATTAAAAAGCCTGAGTGTATCCTCATATTTCACCTAAAAAGTAATACACTAATACATAAGAAGAATATTCAGAGATAATGACATGAAAAACATCCAACACTGTCAACAATCATTTACAATTCCTTAATTCACAATTAAAGTTGCAAAAATCACTGTCATAATATCAAGAATATTTACAATTGATCGAGAAAGGGTAACCTTAGAACATACAGTAAGAATAATAATTAATTTAAGAACCAGCTTTATTATTTTTTTGGTCTAAATCAATAAACATAGTAACATAGTACGGTATATGAATATCACATAATCTTATAAAATAATCACTTTCTTGATTGTGATGAATCTGATGATTGATGGTCTAAGATGTGGCCTCCATTAACTTAGACGAATAATACTGTAAAATTTTCAATGTACTTCATTATTTTGGCCAGGCCAAAAAATAAATGCTTACCACGGGGGAAATACTAGTTAATCTTCATGATCAACAAAAATTGTCAATCATAAGGGTGTAAATGTGATTTACATCATTAAATTAGGGATGGTATGGTAAATTTGCCATTGACAGTTGTCATTCTTGCCATATCACTACTCCAGCTCACAGTCACACAATTCACGCAGTTAACATAACATTTTCATCAACTTTCTCTCTCCTCACTCTTCTCAATCTCTCAACAATGGAGGTAACTTCCAAGAGAAGAGCTCACTCAATCGGCGATCGATGTGATGTCAAACGTGAAAGCACTCCACCACCATCACAACGACCACAACCATCATCACAACCACTGTCATGTATATTTCATCTCCTCTCTTTGCCATCGACGACCTCACTTCTACCATTAACGACCCATCTTCGAAAATCAAGCTCAATGGAGGGAGCTTGAATGGAGGACATGGTCACCCCTACCCTTAGGGGTTGACCATGCCATTAATTTCACCCTTTATTCATAGGGTTTTCGTTTAAGATTGGGGAAGGTGGGGGGATTTTGGGGAATCATCAATGGTGGTGTCGGGAAAGCTTCGAAGGTTCTGTAGATGGGGAAGCTAGCTTCAATGGTGGAATGGAGGTTGATGAAGCTTTAATGGAGCAAGAAAGAGTACGAAGCTTTTCAATGGTTAACCCAATTGCGGTTACGGCGTCAAATAAAATGATGTTTCATCTTGCCGATTCATCAAGTGGGGGTCACAAAAGCTGAGGTGGAGATTATGATTGACAAATTTTGTCAATCATGATGATTAACTGGGCAAGCCCCCTTACCACGTATTGAAATAATTTTATAGCTGCGTCCATAATTTGTTTGTTTTGTCAATTTAGACAACTGTATTTGAAAGAAGCACACTCTTACAAAATATAATATAGGCTATATATTGGGTTGAATATAATGTAAGATTGATTATAAATTTATTATTAGTTGATTTAGAGGACGGCTTATTACTTCGTCATAAAAATCATTAATCAATAAAGAAGAGGAGGAGGGCACACCATTACATTTCTAACATTGACTATTTCTGTTTAGTAATGGTAATGGATAACCTCACCTCAATAATTATAGGCCATTAATTATGTGTCAAAACAAAAGATAGAGATATTGAAATATTCAACTGTTTGGTAGTTACCCAAATACTATGTCAAAATAAGAGTATGATCCAATCATCTACTCCAGTACAATATTCTAGTTATCATAAGAAAGAATTATGGTCTTATCTGGGAATAAGAACTGTCTGCAGGAGAGTTTCTTGCCCAGTTTCCAGGACTGAATTGATCCACCTTTTGAGGCCTCAATATACACCATTGGTACAATTTGCATCCAATGTTCCATTCTCCTAGAGCTTCAAATCTTTTTATCATTGCGTCTGTGCAATACAAATGTTCTACAGCCTCGTATAATATTTGGTTTCACAAACTGTTGTTACACCTGCAAAAAGATAATCGGAGACGATGATAATTCTTTTTTTTCTTCAAAACTCGTGAAATTTGCTTCAAATATCACATCTAATAAATGAGTCATAATTTTAAAGAGGGAATTATATACATTATATGGTGTATCTTATATGATCTAGAAACCTTTTAGAGGCAACTTCATATGGTAGTCTACCTCTGAGCTGCTTTTCATCATCAGTCCGCGTGATCACAAAAAAGCAACAACAATCACTCACCTTTTCCACATTGTCTCACCTTCAATAAGAGAGCTTACAGGTATGATGCCAAGATAAGGCTCTCCCATCAAACCCTAGAACCCAGCTCTCAGTAGTCAATCCTGATAAAATGGAAACAAGAAACAAATATAACAAAGCAATGAGCCAAAAAAAAAAAGTACAATTCCAACTTCGGCGCCTTTTTGGTGCAGCAGGCCACATGGTGCGACCTGCTGCCATGTCAGCGAAATAACGGAGTCCAATCGCGCATAACGGGATTGAACAACACGCGCTAAACATACTAAATGACTATAGGAAAGACGCGCACAAATCCCTAAAACCTAAAACCCAGAAAAAACATTTATTGCGGCGAACTCATTTTTCCAGAAAAATCGATAAAAACGAAGAAAAATCGAGCCGAAAACTAGATCCATTATTATTCCAGGAATTGAAGAATAACAATGGAAGAAGAGTTCCAACAATTACCTGATTCGCAGGAATCAATAGAGATGGAGCAAATTGAGGATTCATTGATGAATCTCGAAATTCAAACTAATAATCAGGTATTGGATCTAGAAGATGAACACAGATACAAATAAATTGAAGTAATTGACGTCAACAATGACATACAAGGTAAAATCTACATTGTGTTTATTATTTAATAAGTAAAAAATATGAATGAATAAGTAACTCTATTGAATTCTGTAAAATTTACAAGTATTAAGAAATTTTACTTGAAGAATCTTACAAGAAACCGTAATCCACTATAACAAGTAACCCCATATTATATCATTAATAACTATCAATAAGTAACTCTTCTTTCCAAAAAAATATAACAAGTAACTCTACTTTAAAAACTTACAAGTAATGGCTGATTTTTTACATGGGAACATTGGATAACAAGTAATATATTACTTGAAAAAGGTTACAAGTAACCCTAGTGTACTGTAACAAGTAACCCCATATAATGACATTAATAACAAACAACAGGTAACTATACTTTAAAAACTTTATAAGTAACCCTTATGTACTATAACAAGTAACTTCCGTTATAAGTAACCCTAGAGAAAAAAGTAAGCCAACATTTTTATGTCATTAATAACTAACAACAAGTAACTTCCCTTTCAAAAAAATCTAACAAGTAACTCTACATTAATAAATAACAACAGGTAACTCTACTTTAAAAAACTTACAAGTAATTGTAGTGCTTTCTAACAAATAACCTCTAATTATATACAAGTAACCATTATAAAACAAGTAATCCATTACTTTAAAAACATTACAGGTAAAAATTAACAAGTAACTTTTAAAAATAACAAGTAACCCCTATAAAACTAACAAGTAACACCTAAAACTTAACAAAAATTAACAAGTAACTCATCTTTCAAAAAAATATAACAAGTAATCTCCATTAATAACTAACAACAGGTAACTATACTTTAAAAAACTAACAAGTAACCCTAGTGTTTTTTAACAAGTAACCTTAGATTATACATAAGTAACCATTGGAAAACAAGTAATCCACTTCTTTAAAAAAATTACAGGTAACTCTAGTGAACCATAACAAGTAAACTCATATTATACAATAAAAATTTTACAAACAACCCTAGATGTTATAACTCCTATTTATTGTGTCAATTTCAAGCTATATATTCCTAAATTCATTTTATAATTTGCAGAAATGAATACAAGTATTGCAGAAACAAGTCATAGCACATTGACAGAAGAAAGTGGAAATCAAGCTGAACTACAATTGGATGATTTTGCAGGAAGTCTACTAGGTTTTACAGCCTTAACTTTGGATGAAATATATGAGCAATATAGGCTTCATGCTATGGTTGTAGGATTTAGTATAAGACATTCAACAACAAGGTATACACAAGGGAAACACAGAGAAATTAAAGGAAAAGATTTTGTTTGTTCTAAAGAAGGATTCAGATGTGTACCAAAAGGTAAAAGAACACCCCCTCCACCAAGTGAAAAAAAAAAAGAACACATCAAGTACCTAATACTAGGACTGGTTGCAATGCATTCATTAGAGCAAAAAAAAAAAACAAAGAAGGAATGTTTGTAGTTGAACAACATGTTATAGCACATAACCATGAGTTGACAAGAAGTGTTTGGCAGAATTTACATAGATCAGAGAGAAAGATAACATAAGAAAAAGCAAAAGCTATTGATTTAATGGCAGACAGTGGGTTAAGACCAGCAGATGCTTTTAGATTAATAAGTAGTGAAGCTGGTGGAGAAGAACTTGTAGGACACACTATAATGGATCATTACAATTACATTTCAAGGAAGAAAATGAAATAAATTCAAGGAGGTGATGCACAAACAGTAATAGATAGATTATACAAAAGGCAAGCTGAAGATGATGATTTCTTCTTCAGGTAACTCCTACTTTTAATAATAATAAGTAAACTAAATTCTATTAATTTCTTTTACTTATAGCAGTAAATTCTATTTCCAAAACAAGTAACTTCTGAATTTCTTTTTCAGATTTAAGTTAGGAGGTGGTGAAAATGAAAATAAACTCACTGCTATTTTTTGGAGAGATTCTGAAATGAAGGAAGATTTTCAAATTTATGGAGATGTTGTTGTGTTTGACACCACATATAGGACAAAAAAATACAACCTTATTTGTGCCCCTATTGTTGGTCTCAATAATCACTGGCTGAATGTAATGTTTGTATGTGCTTTTATTGCTGATGAGAAAATAGAAACTTTTGAGTGGGTGTTAGACATTTTTAAAAAGTCAATGGGAGGTAGTGAACCTGCTTCAATATTTACAGATCGAGACTTGGCAATGTCTAAAGCAATTGAATCGGTAATTTATGAATTAGCTTATAATTTCAGTAAGATCAACTCTTTAAAAAACAACAAAATTTTAACAGTATAATTTATTCACAATGTTGTAGGTCCTTCCTCACTCAAGACACAGATTATGTATTTGGCATCTTATAAAGAATGTTGTATCAAGATTTGGAGCACTGAAAAGAGATACCTCATTCAAAGATGCATTCAATAAATGTCTTTCAGGATGTGTGACAGAGGAAGAATTTCAGGTAACATTTATAACTATCTTCCTAATACAAGTAAGCTATCTTAATACAATATCCATATAATACATAATACAAGTAACCTCAATACAAGTTACCACATAATACAGGTAAATTCACTTGAAACTATAAAATACAAGTAACCTCAATACAAGTAAACATATAATACAACACATATAATACAAGTAACCTAACTAGAAATTATATAATAGAAGTAACATCAATACAAGTAACTTCATTACAGGTAACCATATAATACAAGTAACTATTATAGGTAACATAATAAAAGTAACCATTATAATTAAGAGATTACGTGTAATGGTTTTATGGTTACTTGTATAATGTTATGTGTATTTGTATGATGTTAGGTGTATAGTTACTTGTATATTTTATAAGTAACACTTATAAATTTTTATAATGGTTTTATAATTACTTGAATAGTTTAGAAGTGACTATTATTTATAAATTTTAACAAGTAACCATAAATTTTAACAAGTAACTATTAATTATATATTTTTAACAAGTAACAACAATTTCACTTTTATTCTAAATCATTACTTATAAATCTGAATTTACAGAAATGCTGGGATTCTATGATTGTCAAATACAAACTTGAAAACAATAAATGGTTCAAAAGGTTGTATGGTTTGAGAGAAAAATGGTGTACAGCATTAAGTAAAGACTTTTTTTTCTGCTGGTATACTATCCACAAAGAAGTGAAAGTGCAAAATTTTCAATCAAATAGTGAAGAGGTGGAGAAAAAATGAGGTTGATGCTGATTTTAAATGTTCAAATTCCAACCCAACCTCAAGTATTCCTTTTATTGGATTACTTAAACATGCTTCAGAAGTGTACACTCAAACTATTTTCAGATATTTTGAAACAGAATGTATGTACCCAATTGGATGCATAACATATCATCATGCTACTGTGGGAGATTTTTACTTTTATCAGGTGCAGATTGAGTATGATGAAAGTAGCAGACAATATGTTACATTTAACAAAGCTGAAAATAAAATAGCATGTTCTTGCAAAAATTTTGAAGAAATTGGTTGGCTTTGTTATCATTGTATAAAGATTTTACATCATCATAATGTGACAAGAATTCCTAGCTTATACATTTCATCAAGATGGTCTAAAATGGCAAAAGCACATGTCTGGAAAAAGAAAGATGATGAAGCAGCAAAAAAAGAATCTCATTCAGACAAATTAATGCCTTGGCGTCACACAATGGCTAGAAGAAGCTACAATCTACTTTTACAATGTCAAGACCACAAAGAAACGCGAGAATTGGTTGAAGCAGAGTTCAAAATGATAATAGAGAAGGCAGATGAATTCAAAAAGTAATTGCAAAAGAAGAAAGAGAAAGAAACTTTATCTGCTCAACAGGAAGCTACAAGTAATCCACAGAAGTCTTCAACTGATCAGCAACAGGCTTCACCAGATCACCAAAATGAAGAAGAAATCCCTGCAGTTATGGATCCAGAAAAAGAAAACACAAAGGGAAGAAGCAAAAGAATAAAAGGGCACTTTGAGAAAGGCAAACAACCTAAAGCAAAAAAAAACAAAGGCTATGCAAGCTAAAGGAAATTCTAGAGAATTTGGAACATTAACTCTAGTTCAAAACCCAAAGTTATTTTAGATATTTTGAATTACTGATTTACATATTTTTATTTAATTTTTATATTATAGAAATTTTGAATTATTTATTAAATCTCATATTATGCAATATATATATATATATAACAAGTAACTATATTCCATCCTATTTTTATATAAATACAAGTAAACTATTAACAAAACTCTTACAAGAAACCTTACTCCCTAATAACTCATACAAGTAACTCCCTAATAACTCATACAAGTAACTCTCCTATTATTCATGTTAAGTATAATAACAAGTAAATATTAAACAAGTAAGTCTTCAAAAAAAAAAAAAATAAACAAGTAACCTTACTCATAACTGATACAAGTAACATAATGCATACAAGTAATTTAACTCATACAAGTAATATAAGTAATACAAATAACACAAATAATTTAGAAAGCAATATTATATTAAAGAGTAATCCTTCAAGAAAATTTCAAGTAAAACCCATAATAAGTAAAACATATTAACAATTAACTGCACACAATAAGTAGAATAAATAATTTATAATTTTTAAAATAGATAACAATATGTAACAAGTATCATAAATAAAACCAGTAAAATATATAAAAAGAAAAATTCAAGTAACATCATTTTTTAATACTTCAAAACATAACATGACATTAAAATTGTAAGTACAAACTTCACTAAAATTATCTAATAAATTTTTTTTACAAAATTCCTTACTTCTTTCTGGACAAAAACCTTTGAGCAGCCAACATAGAATAAACAGAAACATTTTTTTCTTGGCCTCTTCTGCCATTTTCTCTGCAGCAATGGTTGCAGCAACCAGCAAGTCTTCTTCTTTCTTTTCTATACCAATGCCATCATCTACTTCTTTTTCAGACAATTTTTTACCTTCAATAACTTTTTTCTTCAACTCTAAACTTTTTTTCTTTTGTTTTTTAACATACTGGCTTTTTTAGCTTTCTTTGCTTGCTCAGCCATATTATTAGCCTTTTCAATTTTTTCATTAAGTATGACTTCAACATATATGTCTTCATTCTTATCACCAATATCTTTCAAACTTTCTAAAACATCATCTCTTCTTAGATTTAAGTTACACAATACCAGAGATGCACATATTTCTGCCCTTAAACGCCGTCTCTCCAATGCCTATAAAATAATATATGTTAAAAATAAATTATACATAAAGTAATTAACTTAAAAATAACAACCAAATTTAAACAAAAAAATGTTTACCTCAGTCAAACTTTTACATATAAACGCTTTTCCTTCATACAAACCACAATGGTACAAACAAAACACCCCACAATCATATGTCTCCACAGTACACTTTTGAGAGTCAAGTGGAATCATACGAATATCAAAATTCTTCACAGATTCTCCATTATCATGTCCTTTTAGAACCAAATATTTTGATATATACAACTTCTGCAAAAAAAAAAAAAAAAAAATAAATAAAAAATTAGTAAACAGAACAAGTAACACCAAAATAAAACAAGTAACATATAATTATTAAACTATAACAAATAACCCCAAAAAAGTAACCCCTAAACAAGTAACTCAAAAAAAGTAATCCTCAAAACAAGTAACAAAAAATAAATAAACCCATAACCAGTCAAACAACATTAATAACCCCTAAAAAAGTAAACAAAAATCTTGGAAAAGTTCAATAAAACACAAAAAAGTAATTTATTCCCTCATCAAAAAGTCATACAAATTTAAAAAATGAATTAATTATATGATCAAAAAGTAAAAAAAAAAAACCTGACTAAAGTGATAATTTCTTCACAGGTAATCTGACTAAATTACAGGTTAATAATGTTGTTCATACATAGCATTTTCTATATAAAGGCCGTTTAAAAATAAAGGTTTTCTATTTTTAAACCAAGGTTTTCTATTAAAAGATTTAAATTTAACAACCTAACAGCCTATATTATTTCTATATAAGGTTGAATATTATTCCTCTACAATACATTATTCTTAGCAAATAAGGAAAAATGGCTGATTTCTATTCAAATAAAGAAAAATGTTCTGTTAAAGTCAGACCAATTCATCGCAATAGTATGGTAAATATATTATACATTAAGTTTTAAATTTATACATTTGTTTTGTGTGTTTTAGTAAAAAGTTAATAATTTCTTTTTTTTTATTTTATTTCAGCCACTTCCTGGAAAATTGAGAACTTTTCTTTTAAAATTCAGAAATCATGTTAGATTCTATGGCGGTAATAATGGTAGACAAGGCAGATTTTGGGAAATTAGAGTGATAAGCGTAGAACAAGATACAGGAGAGTGTGGTGGTGTTTTAATTGATCGTGAATGGGAAAACTTCATGTCTACTAACAACATTGTTCCTGGTGACAAACTTGATATTTATCATGATAATAATTCCATTTATATTAGAGTTTTTAATGCTGATGGTATTGAAAGGCTTCCTACAGATGCACAAAATGGTGCTAATGTATAAGTTTATTTATAAGATTATGTATAATAAATAAGCTTCTTATTGAAGCATAATATGGTACTAATGTATATTGTTTTGTTTTTTTTTTGATGGAATGTATATTGTTTTTTGAATTAACATTGTTTGTAATAAATATATTTTAATCAAAAATACTAATATTTTTATCAGCAATTAATTGTTTATCTGAAATAAAATGTCAGATATATGAATAACAACAAAACAAGTAACTCGTAATAAGTAACTCATAAAAAAGTAACTCATAATAAGTAAATCATAAAAAGTAACCCCCAAACCTAGTAACTAATTATAAGTAACCCATAACAAGTAATCCCACAAAAACAAGTAACTCTTAAAAAATTAAACTCTCCACAAAACAAGTAACTCTTAACAAGTAAATAATCCCAAAAACAAGTAACCCCTAAACAAGTAATCTCATAAAACAAGTAACTTCACAAACAAGTAACCCCAAAAACAAGTATACCACAAAACAAGTAACCCCAAAAAACAACTCCAAAAAACAAGTAACCACACAAAACAAGTAACCCCAAAAACAAGTAACCACACAAAACAAGTAACCCCAAAAACAAGTAACCACACAAAACAAGTAACCCCAGAAACAAGTAACCCCAAAAAACAAGTAATTCCAAAAACAAGTAACTCCCAAAACAAGTAATCTCTAAAAACAAGTAACCCCAAAAACAAATAATTCTTAACAAGTAACTCCAAAAACAAGTATACCCCAAAAAACAAGTAACCACACAAAACAAGTAATTCTTAACAAGTAACTTCAAAAACAAATAACTCATAACAAGTAATTCCAAAAACAAGTAACTCATAACAAGTAACCCCCAAAACAAGTAATCCCTAAAAACAAGTAATCCCAAAAATAAATAATTTTTAACAAGTAACTTTAAAAACAATTAACCCCCAAAACAAGTAACCTCAAAAAACAAGTAACTCCAAAAACAAGTAACCCCAAAAACAAGTAACCACACAAAACAAGTAATTCTTAACAACTGACCCCCCAAATAAGTATCTTTTAACAAGTAACCACAAAAACAAGTAACTCTTAACAAGTAATCCCAAAAACAAGTAATCCAAAAATACAAGTAACCTCAAAAAACAAGTAACCCCAAAAACAAGTAATCCCACAAAACAAGTAACTCTTAACAAGTAACCCAAAAAACAAGTAATCCCACAAAACAAGTAACTCTTAACAAGTAACCCAAAAAACAAGTAACCCCAAAAACAAATAATTCTTAACAAGTAACCACAAAAAACAAGTAACTCTAAAAACAAGTAACCCTACAAAACAAGTTACTCCAAAAACAAGTAACCCCAAAAAACAAGTAACCACACAAAACAAGTAATTCTTAAGAAGTAACCCCCCAAATAAGTAAATTTTACAAGTAACCCCAAAAACAAGTAACTCCTAACAAGTAATCCCAAAAACAAGTAATCCAAAAATACAAGTAACGTCAAAAAACATGAAACCCCAAAAACAAATAATTCTTAACAAGTAACTCCAAAAACAAGTAAACCCCAAAAAACAAGTAACCACACAAAACAAGTAATTCTTAACAAGTAACTTCAAAAACAAATAACTCATAACAAGTAATTCCAAAAACAAGTAACTCATAACAAGTAATCCCACAAAACAAGTAACTTTTAATAAGTAACCCAAAAAACAAGTATCCACACAAAACAAGTAACTCTTAACAAGTAACCCCTAAAAACAAATAACCCCAAAAACAAATAATTCTTAACAAGTAACCACAAAAAACAAGTAACTACAAAAACAAGTAACCCTACAAAACAAGTTACTCCAAAAACAAGTAACCCCAAAAAACAAGTAACCCTAAAAAACAAGTAATTTTTAACAAGTAACCCCCCAAATAAGTAAATTTTAACAAGTAACCCAAAAAACAAGTAACTCCTAACAAGTAATCCCAAAAACAAGTAATCCAAAAATACAAGTAACCTCAAAAAACAAGTAACCCTAACCCCCCAAATAAGTAAATTTTAACAAGTAATCCCAAAAACAAGTAACTCCTAATAAGTAATCCCAAAAATAAGTAATCCAAAAATACAAGTAACCTCAAAAAACAAGTAACCCCGAAAACAAGTAATCCCACAAAACAAGTAACTCTTAACAAGTAACTCCAAAAACAAGTAACCCCAAAAACAAGTATCCACAAAAACCTGTAAACCCAAAAATAAGTAACTGAATAAAAAATACAATAAACACATACAATTATAAAATTATTATAAATAAAGAATCCAATGATGAATACTTACTATGTACCAAGTGAGTGTATAATACTCTGTGTGAAATTCATCAAAATTTGTTGAAAGTTTCCATTTTTTTTGCAGTTTTTCCTTTCTTTGATTTGCCTTTGTCTTCAACTTCCACTTGCATTGAATAAGTACGATTATCCAAATAGTCTACTGTTTCAGTTATGAAGTTTATGACAACAGCAGAATAATGTTTTCCATAGTAGATTGGTATGAAAATCTATAACAAAAAAAACAGAGTATCAAGTTTTTTTATCAAATTAACCCAATATAAGCAATAAAAAAAACCAAGAGAACACATACCAACACAGCATCAAATAATTCACAACATTTAACAGATTCCATCCACATATCCCATGCTCCAAAAACTTCTTTCTCAGATATACAACCTTCTCCATTATATAAACAGCATAAAAGAGGCCACTGTATTATATATATAAATATAAAAAAAAGTAAGTATAAACAAACAATGCCATTGTATAACATATATACAAAAAAAATTAAATTCTGAAAAAAAAGAAAAATGAGTAATATATTACCATATATTCACCACCAAAAAATAATCTTGGATTCTCATTATTTTGTTTATTAGCCTTAACATAATTCAACAGGATAAAAAAACAATCCAAGATTCGACTTGATATCATTTCCTTCTGAAATAACGTCAAAAATTCTTCTCGAGGCAAACTGTAGAATTCACTAAAGTACACTAACAGTTCCCTGTTAAAACATAAACAATAAGTAACTTAAATAAACTGCTGAAACAAGAAACACCATATAATATGTAACAAAATTTACATGAACAAAAAGAAAAGTAACTACTAAAACAAGTAACACCAGACAATTATGATACAAGTAACACCATATAATAAGTAACATATTAACAACATATTAACAATTAACTCCACACAATAAGTATAACAAACCATTTATAATTGCTAAAATAAAAAACTTAAATACAACGAGTAACATATAAAACAAGTAAACCGGGTAGAAATAACAATTTATAATTGCTAAAACAAGTATCATATATAATACAAAACAAGTAACATATATTGTAACCAAATAATAATTGCTAAAATAGTAACATATACAACAAGTAACCAATATAATATTAAATTTAGAATAAGTAAAATAAAAAATATATGTAACAAGTAATATATAAAAATAGTTAAAATATTAACTTCAGAATATGTAAAACAAGTCATCATATAATAAAGTAATCAATACAACAAAAATAAAAAATAAAAAAGAAACTTACGAATCAGACAATTCTGAATATTTTGTAAGGAAACAGTAATCAGCAACCATCAGCCTTAAACTCCTCATTTTTGATACTCTCTTGCAGTTAAGCCTCATAAATTTTGAGATTAACTGTAGTTTATAACCCCCATATGCACCACAGTTAATATCACAACTAAATAATTCAGCAGACTGTACAATAGTATCATCAGAAATAATATTCTTCTCACCATCAGGCCTCCCTTCATCATCCCAAAATTTCCTAAGAATTTTATAAGATTCTTCACGAGTACATCAAGCCACAAAAGAAAGCAACTCCTCTTTTCTTTCTCTCTTTTTTCCTTTTGCCTTAGTAGAATCTTTCTTTTGAGTTATTTTTCTCTTAGTATTCTGTTTCTTGTTGGATGTGGTATCAATAGTCTCAACAGGCTGTGCCTTGTCAGTAGCTTTTTTCTGCACCTCCCTAAGTTCTTCAAGCCATTGTTTAGTTGAGAGATGAACAACTTCTTTAGGAACATCAGAAGCTTTACAAATTTTATCCTGAGACAAAACATGAATAACACCTTCATCCAGAAAATTCTCCTGATACAATGGTTTTAATCCTTGACTGGACAAAACAATATCAGTTGGATTAATCTCAGTTGTAGCTAGTTCTTGGCTTGAAATCGTAGCTAAACTTTCGAGACTTTGAAAAATTTCTTGAGTTGTTTCAACTTGAACATTATATTCACTAGATAATAATACAACATCTTGACTTGCTTGAACTTCAAAATTTTCTTGGCTAGTTGTTAAAATATCTTGATTTGAGACCACAGGACTATAGACAACAATAGCCTTCTTGCCAGCTTCAGGAACATCTGAAATTGAAGTAGAAACAGGACCTCTAATGTCAGAATCATGTACAAGTGTACCAGAAATAGACTGTGCAAAAGTTTCTGCATTTGCAGCAGAATCAACCGAATGATTACCAAATTGTACATCAGCAATAGCAGATCTTTCTTTTTGTGCATCATTTGTAGAAGCATTATGATTAAATTGTTCCAGATTAATAGAATGAACAATGTCCTCAACTACTTTTCTTGCACGAGAAGCACCCAATGGATCATCAGAAAAATAAACTTGTTCAACAAAAATTGGTTCAGCAGCAACATCTTTAATAATGTTCTGACACCCACCAAAAGAGAACCGACTTGCAAGTGATTCACTTTCAGGATCAGGGCAAGCAAACAGTTTGAATGAAGGCATTTCATCAACAACTTTCTTCATTTCAATGTTTTGTTTCACTATCTTATCAATTTGATCCTAGAATGACAAATCATTATATATTGGATCTAATTGTGATAACTTAGGAGAATTCTCCTTTTGTTGTTGTTGAGAATGAACTTCAACAGGTTTAAATTGTTGCTTCATTGATTCAATGTAATGCTCAAATTGATAGGACATTAACTTCATGTCCCTCTGCATGAGCATGTTATTTTTTTCCACATCCTACAAGTACATGACATTAACATATTAACACAAAAACAAAGTAACACAAAAACAAGAAAAAAAAAATCAAGTAACCATCAACAAATGATGAAACAAGTAACCCATAATCAGTAACAATTAAAAACTAACAAGTAACAACCTTAACCCCAAAATAAATCCAAAACAAGTAATCCCAAAACAAGTAACACCCTTAATCCCAAAATAAGTAACAAAAAATCTCTTTAAAAAAAAAGTAACAACAAAACAAGTAACTCTAAACATCTTAATCAAAGTATAACATGTAACATTTAAAACCTTAATTAAAATAACACCTAACTCCTTAATCACATTTATATAAATCACTTTTATATAACAAGTTACACCTAGAATAAGCTGAAAATTATAACAAAGTAACCTATAACAAGTAACATATAAAACAGGTAACCTATAACAAGTAACCTATAATAAGTAACATATAAAACAGGTAATCTATAACAAGTAAACTAAAAAAAGTAACACCCTTAATTCCAAAATAAGTAACAAAAAATCTCTCTAAAAAATAATAAGTAATAACAAAACAAGTAACAGTAAACACCTTAATCAAATTTTAACAAGTAACATTTAAAACCTTAATCAAAATAACACCTATCTCCTTAATCACTTTTATATAAATGACTTTTATATAACAAGTTACACCTAGAATAATCAGGAAAATTATAACAAGTAACATATAAAAAATAACCTATAACAAGTAACATATAAAACAGGTAACCTAAAACGAATAATCTATAACAAGTAATCTATAACAAGTAACATATAACAAGTAAGCTATAACAAGTAACATATAAAACAGGTAATCTATAACTAGTAACCTAAAACAAGTAACACAAAAACAAAAATAAATAGATATCCTATAATAAGTATCCTATAATTAAAATAAACGGGAAATTATAACTAGTAACCTATAACAAGTAATAGTAAATAATAAACTAATAAAAACAAGAAAAACCAAATAAAAAACTAGTAAGAAAACTTACATTCTTTGCAACTTGATAAATTTCTTCATTTGTTTGAATATCAGAAGGGATTTGAAATGAAACAAGACGAGAAGAACCCGCAATATCCAAACTTTGAACAGCATCAGCTCCAATAGAAACCAATCCATCAACAACTTCAACATCCAATATTTGTTCAGTATCATCAGATCTTACTCCATGTACAACTCCGTCAGCAGCTCCATCGTTAACATCAAAACCTTCATCTGGATCATTTTTAAATAAAGAAGCCTTATATTTTGCAATTATATTTTCAATTTCAATATTCTTCTCACTCAATCGCTTTATTTTCAATACATTGTCATTTTCATTCTCTTCTTGAGACACATCAGAAAGTTTATATTTCTGAATAATTTTCTGATATTCATTTGCATTATCAATCTTATCAGTCTTCTGTCTATTGTCATTTGCATCATCAATCTTATTTTGACCAATATAAATATTGGCCTTCCTTAAGAAACACTTCTTCTTGATTTCCTTTTGCTGTTCTTTTTGTTCAGCATCATCAAAATCAATTTTCCTTTTCAAACTCTGTTTTTTTACTTCCTTTTTCTTTTTCTTTTCAACAGACTCTTTCTGTTTTCCCTTCTGTTTTACTTCTTCTTTTTCATCTTTTTTCTTCTGAAAATTTTTCTTTTCAGCACTAACATCAGAGTCTTTCTTTTTTTCTACATTCTCAATCACATCTACAGCAACAAATTCAGACACAGGGTATGTATCCTCATCCAAAGTTCCATGACCATAGTGTCCATTTTCCTTTACCAACCTATCTCTAAAAGATTCATCATTCCAATGCTTAATCAGAGGCAAAGAATTATTAACAGAAAACCCTTCAACCAGAATCCTATGAAAATAACAAATCTGTAACAATAGAGTACAACCAGGCACATACTTCTGAGTAGGAAAACAACTCCCCAGTTTGTCACACAAATCATCTAAAACATATTCACACCAATTCAAGTTCTTGATTTGCTTAGTATCCTCCAAAGCTAAAACCAATTTGAAGTCAGCTGATCGATTTGATGTAGGAGCAAGTAAAGTAACCATTGCATACATAACAAAGCATTTTTTAAACGCGTCATTCCCTTTTCGCATCTCCTTATAATTTAACATCTTATTCAACAAAAGAGGAATTGAAATATCTAGAGATTTAGATCCATATACGTTCCTCCAATTTGTTTTCAAGTCAGAATTCTGTCTTTTAATTGAAATAGGAACATCTTTTGTTCCCATTGGTATCTTAATCATCAGCCGCTGTTAACTGAAAACTCTGCCCAGAAGGTAAGTTAAACTTACAATTTTCAGCATCAAAAGAACTGCAAAGCCAACGAACCATTTTCGTTGGAAATAAATTCAACTTAATCAACTGTAAACTCCCAAAGCCAATAGCTTTTACAGCTTTAACTTGATCTTCACTTAACTTCTTAAATAAATCCATAATACCAGAAGGTCTACTACGCAAACAATTTCATCTTCCCTAAAACCAAAAAAAAATAGAAATATAGTATTCATTAATTTGACAGAATAAGTAACATCTTAAAAAAAACACCAACTTAATCACTTATACACTTTATACAACAAGTAACACCTACAATATATATCAAACAAATAAGTAATCAATTAAACAAAAAAACCTTACATCACTCTCGTATAACAAATAACCTAATGTAATATCTATCAATTTTAATAAATTCAACATCCGTAAAACAAAAAAAGTAAAAATAAAATGTAACAATGAATTGATAGAATAATTAATAAAACCCTTTACAAGAACAACTAACAACTTGAATCATTTTTAAATAAGTAACACCTACAATCTTGAACACAAACAATTAACCATACAAAAAAAAAAAATACTTATACAAGTAATTTTCTTATACAACACCACCTTACCTAGTAATACCTTTATCATTTACAAGTAACACCTATCAAGTAACTTGATAAATTTAACAAACACCTTAATCACATATATATAACAAATAAGTAATAAAAGAAGAAATTTCATACCCCTCTTCAAGTTTTACAACTTCAACAACTTGACTAGAACTTGCAGCAGGTTTACGAGTTCTACGAGGTCGTGTATTTACAATTGAAGGTTTAACATCCACATCTGGTTTAACATCATCCTTGTTAGAAGGTGGCTGATCAACCCCCACAGTAATAAGTTCTTTTGGAATTTCAGTATTACCATTATCAGAGTTAGCATTGCCATCATTCAAATTTTCAGCATTCAGATCATCACCATCTTCAGATAGGTTCATATCCTTCTCAAGATTCTGATTTTCTTCTAAATCATCTTCATCAAGAATAAACATACCACTATTTCTAACTACTTCACCAACTTCAAATTCTTCAGTAGGCTCATTATCTACAACATTTGATTTATCCATAAATTGTTCAGTTTCTTCATCTTGTGTAACATTCAATTTTTCTGTTGAATTAAAAAAAAAACAATTAACAGTCATATAAGTAAAATCAAAACAAGTAACAATAAAAATACTGTAAACACAATAAGTAACAAGTAATCAATAATTATATAGCAAGTAACAACTGATTATAAAACAAGTAACAACTAAAATCTTTATAACAAGAAATAAGTAACACCTAAAATATCTAGCAATTATATATAATCAAAATAAGTAACAATCTTATAATTAATCCAAAAAGAAGTAACAATAAAAATCCTGCACTAATGATAAGTAACAAGTAACCATTAATTACATAACAAATAACAACAGGTAACAAAATTATTAAAATTTAATAAATGATGCTACAAATAAAAAATCAATTAAACCAAAACCTAACAAACGCAAAAATAACAACAATAACCATAACAAACATATACGTAATCTGCAAAAAAACAAAAATTAATATATAGAAAAACAAATTAAACAAGTAACTCTTCAAAACAGTTGAAAATATAAGACGAAACTCAAAAAATAATCGCAAAATATGCCGATAAAAAATAGGGCGAAATAATATCAAAATTCTTAAAAACAATTGCAAAAATGAAAATAATGTCAAAATTCTTGATAAATTCTTGAAAAGATGAAATTTAGGGTTTAAACTTACCTGTCTTTCCCTTAGGATGAATAATCTTCAATTTAACCATTTTTAATAATTTTGAAACAATATATAGACAAATTAGAGAAAATATAGAGAGTAGAGAAAAAATTGCAGGAAGAGAGAGATAATATGCAGGAGGAGAGAGAAAATAAAAGTGAATATTAATGGCGGTTTTTGAAGTGACAACTCTATTAATGGCGGTTTGGGAAAAAAAATTTCAAATATAACGTTTCAAATTCTAAAATAACGGAATATGTAATGGGTCTGTTATTTTTGAAATTGAGGTCTGTAATAATTTGGGCCTAAACATATTAGGCCCGTTATGTATGATGGCCACACAATGTAAGTGATACAAACTTTAATACTAGATTACTTAGCTACAGTAATTAGATTTTTATTATATATTTTTATTACTTAATTTTAAAATTATTTATGTTTTTCATACATACTGCAATCACACTATTATATTATTTTACGAGTAACACTAATACAAGAAATTATTAATACAAATAATAAATACAAGAAATTATTAATATAAGTAACAAGTAATCAATAATATAAGAATACACAACAAGTAATCAAATAAAAAATACAAATAAAAAAATACAATATAAACAAGTATATAAAAATGTAAGTGACTACTAATACAATAAATACCAGTAATACAAGTAACGAATACAAGTAACACCAGAAATACATATAATCAATATAAGTAATACAAGTAACCATTACAAGTAATTAATATAGCTAAGCTAATACTAGTAACAATTAATACAAGTAACACTAATTTTACAAAAAAGACCAAACAAACATAATAGTCATTTTACAAATATAATTAACAAGTAACAAAACCCCAATGAAAAATAAAAAAAAAAATTTAACAAGTAACCCCCAAAAATAATACAAGTAATCAATAATTCAAGTTATTTAAAAAAAAAATCAAGTAATCCAAAACACGTAATCTAAAATACAAGAAACTTCTTATACAAGTAATCTAATACAACTAACAAGTAACCAATACAAGTAATTTCTAATACAAGTAACCAAAAAATACAAGTAACTACTAATACAAGTAATCAAATATCAAGTAACAACAAATAACCAAAAATACAAGTAAACATTTAATACAAGTAATATTCGTTTACAAATAATCAATACAAGTAATCTAATACTAGTAATCAATATAGCTAATCTAATACTAGTAACAATTAGAACAAGTAACACTATATAAATAATATTATAATAAATAATATTAATAAAATTAATAATACTAGTAAATACTATTCAATTACAAGTAAACAATACAAGTAATCTAATACTAATAATCAATATAGCTAATACTAGTAACACTATCAAATAACTGATTAAAAACTCATTCAAATAACCATTATAAATAAAATTAATAAAAGACAGTAATACTATATAAATAATGATGTAATTTTAATAATGTAATTACAAACTTTTCTATTGAAGCTTTAAATCTAAAGTTTTCAACATATTACTAAGTGGATTTTTTTTTCAGAACTTCTTACTTCTTTATTGTAACAGCAGCCATAATATTCTTGTTATTTTCTCTTCACCTATAGTTGCAGCAATCAGGACTACTTTTCTCTCTTCTATTTAGCTCTGGCTTCTACTTCTTCTTTTTTCCCCTGTTTAGCCATCTTCATCTTTAAACTCCTCCTTCTGCTATTAATCAAACTAGCTCTCTTAGCCTTCAAACTTTGCTGAACCAGATTATTAGCTTTTGAAATCTTCTCATTAAGAATAACTTCAGCATAAACTTCTTCATTGTTGTCACAAAAAGCATTCACACTTTTTAAAACATCAGGTCGACACAAATTCAAATTACATAAAACCAGTGATGCACATATTTCTGCTCTAAAACGACGTCTCTCCAATGCCTAAAAAACAATATACATTTAGAAAAAATAATTAGTATCTCATAAAAAAATAGAAAATAAAAATAAATAAAAATTAAATAGATAAATATTGTACCTGAGTTAAACTTTTACATTTAAAAGGTTTCCCTTCATATGTGGCACAATGATACAAACAAAAAATTACACAGTCATTAGTTTCAGAAGCACACTTTTGAGAATCAAGGGGAATCATTCGAATGTCGAAATTCTTGACAAATTCTCCATTATCATGCCCTTTTGAAACCAAATATTTTGACATATAAAGTCTCTGAAATAAAAAATATATATCATTAAATACAAGTTTGTTAAAACTAAAATAAGTAAAAAATCCCCAATACAAGTAACTGCAGTAATTATGAGTAAACCACATAGTTTATGAGTAAACTACATAAGACATAAATAAAATAAACCTATGAATAATACAAGTAAAATACAAGCAATCAAGTACTATTTCTAATTTAAATAAAAATTTTATACTTACCAAATACCAGAGTATAAAAATCTGTGTGAAATTCATCAAATTTTGTTGAAATTTTGAATTTTTTAGTACTCTCTTTGTTTGCACCTTTCCCTTTCTTTGAATTTGGCTTATTTTCAACTTCTACTTGCATTGAATATGTTTGGTTGTCCAAGTAATCAGCAGTTTGAGTGTAAAAATTTATACAAACAACTGAATAATGATTGCCATAGTAT
Source organism: Chenopodium quinoa (assembly GCF_001683475.1). Classification (NCBI taxonomy): domain Eukaryota; kingdom Viridiplantae; phylum Streptophyta; class Magnoliopsida; order Caryophyllales; family Amaranthaceae; genus Chenopodium; species Chenopodium quinoa. The sequence continues at coordinate 240,789 of NW_018742441.1, forward strand.
ATTGGTATGAATATCTACAAAAAAAAAAAAGCACAAGTTAAGTATATTATACAAAAATATATATAAAAAAAAGAAATAAAATAGTAAAAAGAAAGCATACCAACAATGCATCTACCAATTCACAACATTGAACTGATTCAATCCACATATCTCATGCTCCAAATATTTCATTTTCATATATGCAACCTTCTCCATTAAATACAGAACGCAAAAGAGGCAACTGTATACAAAAAGCATATATTAAAATTTTAAAATATAAACATTAAATAAATTACTTCAACATAATTTAGCAGGATAAAAAAAATTACCATATGTTCACCACCAAAAAAGAATCTTGGTTTTTCATTATCTTGTTTAACCTCAACATAATTCAGAAGGATAAAAAAACAATCCAAAATTCGACTTGAAATCAATTCCTTCTGGAACAATGTCATAAATTCTTCTCTAGGTAAACTGTAAAACTCATTATAATAAACGAGAATCTCCCTGTTCAACATAAACAATAAATAAATCAGTAAAATTTACAAAAATTTACAAGTAACAAATAAAACTTAAAAGTAACATTAATAATGAATACTTAAACTACTCTAAGTAATTCTACTAAATTCTTTAAAACCTTTTCAACTAACTACAGGTATTCAGGGGGTAGTAGGAGTACAAGTAACCCCTAATTATTACAAGTAACCCTATAGTACTATAACAAGTAACCTTAATGAACTATAACAAGTAACCTTAAGGTACTATAACAAGTAACCTTAATGTACTCTAACAAGTAACCTTAATGAAATATAACAAGTAACCTTAAGGCACTATAACAAGTAACCTTGATGTACTATAACAAGTATTTTAAGACACTATAACAAGTGAAACTAAGGCACTACAACAAGTAACCATGGTGCAATATAATATATAACTTTACTAAACTATAATAACTAACACTAGTGCAACAAGTAACATAAGTAATCTATACAAATAATCCCATTACATTATATAACCAAAAATTATACAAAATAATTATTAAAAAAAACAAAAGATAAAATAACTTACGACATATCCAATCCAGAATAATTCTGAACAAAACAATAATCTGCAACCATCAACTGTAAGCTCCTCATAGTAGAAACTCTCTTGCGGTTAAGCCTCATAAATTTTGATATTAACTGTAATTTATAAGCACCATGTGCACCACAGTTAATATCACAGCTAATTAATTCAGCATATTGTAGGGCACTATCATCAGAAGAAGTATTAATCTCCTCACCATCAGGCATCCCAGCTTCATCAAAAGTTTGTCTAAGAATTCTCATTGATTCTTCTGGAGTACAACCTGCCACAAATGATGTCAACACTTCTTTGCTTTATCTCTTTTTTCCTTTCCCTTGTGTTGAAGCCTTTTTATGGGTATTCTTCCTCCGAGTATTCTTTTTCTGAGTAGACTTCCCTTTGGTGCCATCAGAAGAAATAACAGCTTTGTCAGACAAGTTTTTTTGAGAAGCAGCAGATTTACCACTTCTCTTTATTTCTCTAATTTCATCAAGATATTTTTGAGTTAAAGGATGAATCTCTTCTTCAGGATTTTGTTGAGTATCATCTTGAGTTGAAAGATGAATAACTTCTTGTGAAATATCTTGAGTGGATTGATTAAACTCCTGGCTTGACAAAACAATCTCAGTTGGAATAATCTCTTGGCTTGACAAAACAATCTCAGTTGAAGATATATCTTGACTTGGAAGAGTAGCAAATGTGTCAAGACTCTGAAAAATATCTTGACTTACCCCGACTTGGCTATTTAAAACAAGGTCCTGGCTTAGGACAATAGGACTATAGGGAACTATAGCCAGTGGATTAACTTCAGGAACATAAGCAAAAGTAGATATTTCTTCAACGAGAACAGATGATGATTCAGGAACATCTAAATGAGGATCAATTTGCACATCAGCAGCGACACCATTTCCTTCTCCAGCATTCAGATCTTTGGCATCATTGGTTGGTTCACTATCATTAATCTCTTCTAGATTAATACTTTGTAAAACATCTTCAACAACTGATTTTGCCCGATCAGCATCCAATGAATCATCAAAAATAGAAACCTCTTCAACAGGAATTTGTTGACCACCAACATTTTTCATACTGTTATGAAAATCATTAACAGATAACTGATTTTCAGATGAACCAACTTGAGGATCAGTTGATGAAAACAAATTAAATATTGGCATTTCATCAAGAACTTTCTTCATTTCAATATTCTGTTTCCCAATCTTATCAATTTGATCCCAATATGACTGAGCATTATAAATTGGATCCAACTGAGACCCCACATGAGAATCAACTTCAACATCTTTCCATTGTTGCTTCATTGACTCAACATAACGCTCAAATTGATAGGACATTAATTTCATGTCCCTTTGCATTAGCATGTAATTCTTTTCCATATCCTACAAATAAAATTGAATCACAAATTAAAACAATTAATACCTATATAATTCATAAAACAAGTAACTATACATACAAGTAACAAAAATTAAAACAAATAATACCACTTTAATTAATAAAACCAGTAACTATACATAAAAGTAACCAATACAAATAATTTATAAAAAAAATCAATAAATTATATAAATTTTAGAAAAACTAGTATCCAATACAAGTAATCCATCCATTCAACTAATAATTAACTATAACACACAATATTACACAAGTAACATAAACAAAGTCAAGGTAACTATATAAACAAGTAACTCAAAATAATATTAATACATATAAAAGTAATATTAATAGAAAATACAAATAACCCCAATAACAACATACAAGTAAATCCAAAATACAAGTAACTCTAAATACAAGTAACACTAAACAATTACAAGTAACTCCAAATAAAAGTAACACCAAATAAAATCATACATATACAAGTAACTCTAACTGACACTTAAAAAAAATTGCAAGTAACTCCAATTCCAATCTTCAATTGACACTTGTTTAAGTAATTCAATAAACATTAATAATAATAAAAAAGTTAAAAAAAAATCACATTCTTTGAAATTTGATAAACTTCATCATTTGTATGAATTTCAGCAGGAACTTCAAAAGAAACAAGACGAGAAGAACCAGCAACTTCTAAATTATGAGATGAACCAGCAACATCCAAATCTTCAAGTCCAACTTCTTCAGTCAAACGTCTTCTCTTCATTTCTTTCTCATCAACCCCATCTGAAGATCTCTTCTCTTTTTCTAAAATATAAAAATCAGCTTTCCTTAGCAAACGCCTTCTCTTTTTTTCCTTTGGTTGTTGTTTTTCTTCAACAACATCTTGAGCTCCAAAATCATCAGTGTTTTTCCTTTTGACACTCTTTTTCTTATCACTTTTTTTCTCTTCTTTTTTCTCTTCCTCTTCCATTTTTTCATTCTTTCTTTCTTTCTTTTTTTGAACTTCTTTTTTTCCTTTCTTTTTTAGTTCTTTTTTCTTATCAGCCTCAACAACCAACTCTTTATTTTTTTCCTTTTTCTTTTCTTCTTTCTCTTCTTTTTTCTTAGAGACAAGTGACTTTCTTTCTTTCTTTTGCAGCTTCTTAGAATAATCTGTATTATCAACTTCTGCATCATCAACTTCAACTTCTGCATCATCAACTACAGTTACAGGATATGTATTTTCATCTAACTCACCATCACCATACTTTCCATTTTCCTTGTCCAACCTATCCCTAAAAGTTTCTTTAGTCCAATGCTGAATTAAAGGCAATGAACAATCAAGTACACTCCCTTCCACCTGTAGCCTATGAAAATAACACATTTGCAGCAACAAAACACATCCAGGAAAATATTTTTGTCTTAGTGAACAACTTGATAATTTCTCACACAAATCATTTAACACATACTTACACCAGTTGAAATTATGGATTTCTTTAACATTCTCCAAAGCCAAAACCAGTTTGAAGTCAGCAGGAGCAAGTAGTGTAACCATTACAAACATGACAAAGCATCTTTTAAAATCATCATTGCCTTTTTTCATCCCATCATCATTTATCATCTTATTCCATAAAAGAGGTACTGAAATATCCAGATTTTTAGTCCCATACATCGATCTCCAAGCAAACTTCAAATCAGAATTCTGTCTTTTAAGGGAAATAGGAACCTCTGTTTTTCCCGTAGGTATCATGAACACATCATGCACATCAGCTGCAGTAAGCTGATAACTCTCACCAGGAGGAAGATTAAACTGACAAGTTGTTGTATCAAAACAACCGCATGGCCATCTAATCATTTCCGTTGGAAATGTTTCTAACTTGATCAATGATAAGCTACCAAATCCTATGTCTTTAACAGCTTTCATTTGATCTTTAGTTAAATTTTTAAATAAGTCCATAACACCATTAGGTCTACATCGTAGAACGATAACATCATCCCTAAAACAAAAGAAAAATTAACATTATTAAAGGAAAACATTAAAAGAAAATTTTACAAGTAAACCTAATACAAGTAAGATATAATAACCAAAGAAGTAACACTCATATAATAACCCATAAATAAGTATCATTCATATAAAAACCAGTAATCAATAATAACCAAACAAGTAACACACATATAATAACCCATAAACAAGTAACATTCATATAAAAACCAGTAATCAATAATAACCAAACAAGTAACACCCATATAAAAACCAGTAATCAATAATAATCAAACAAGTAACACTCATATAATAACCCATAAATAAGTAACTATCATATAAAAACCAGTAATCAATAATAACCAAATAAGTAACACCCATATAAAAATCTCTTAAAGTAACCCATAATCATCAAACAAGCAGCCATTCAACAAGTAACCACTATATCCCTACACTAACAAGTAACCACTATATCCCTTACAAGTAACCCCCTTAACACTAACAAGTAAACCCCTTATTGCTTACAAGTAACCCCTTCATCAATTACATGTAACCAATATAAATATAATCATCAACAAATATAATTACCCCTGTATAACAAGTAGCCACTATATCCCTTACAAGTAACCCCCTTAACACTAACAAGTAAACCACTTATTGCTTACAAGTAACCCCTTCATCAATTACATGTAACCAATATAAATATAATTATATCACTTATATCAAACAAGTAATTTACATAACAAATAACATATACAAAAGAACAATAATTACATAAATTCAGTAATATTACTTACCCCTCTTCAACTTTAGCATCTTTAACAACTTGACTAGAAATTCCAGCAACTCTACGACCTTTACGTGGTCTAATACCTTTTGGTTTCATATCAGCTTTAAAATCCTCCTCTGCATTCACCTCAGCATTTACATCAACTACAAGACCCTCTGCATTTGCCTCAGCATTTACATCATCTACATTAACATCCTTTGCACCAGTATTCAATTCTTGCTTAGATCCAACATTATCAGCACTCAAATTCTCAGCATTCAATTCTTGCTCTGGCTCTATATCATATTAAAAATAAACAAAATTAAAACACCAATAAACTAGCCAAAATACACATACAGGTAACACTTAAACATCAATAAACTCTTAACAAAATTAAGTACTCAACAAATAAAATTCAATTTTAAAATAAAAAAAAACAGTAAATATGATACACAAACATAAAAAAGCAATTAAACTCAACAAAAACAATTAAGAAATTTAAAGAACAGAATACCAGTAATACGATATAATTACAAGTTACAACCGTACAAATCAACAAACAAAATTAAGCAATTGAAATAATAGATTACTAGTAAAAATGATATACATTCAAGTAACAGTAAAGGTAATCATAAACAAATAGCAACCTAAATAAAATCACTAATCAAACAAGTAACCCTAAATTCAAAAAAATGGAAAAAATAGAAAAAAATTACAAGTAACCCTAACAATAAATACATACAAGTAACAGTAAAAGGTAATCATAAACAAATACAAACCTAAATAATATCCCTAATCAAACTAGAAACAAGTATCACTAAATTCGACAAAATCGAACAAACTTAATCATTTACAACCAGTAACCCTAAAAATTAAAAACATAAACAATAAAATCCCTAACATCAAACCAGTAACCCTAAAAAACAATAATTAAAAATAAACACAAAAAATGATGAAATTCGAATCAAACGTTAGATTAAACACTAAAATCTAATTTTAAACAGTATCAAAAACAACAATGATGTAAAAATTAAACAAAATACATATAATTTACATCAAAACACTCGAAAAACAACAATCAGAACAATAAAAAAGAAAAACAATGACAAAAATTGGTGAAAAACTAGAAATTAAAATTTAAAATTTACCTGTTTCATTAATCTGTTTACATGTAGACGATCCTTTCCTTCCTTTAGAATTGATGACTTTCAACTTAACCATTCTGAATAATTTAGAGAGAAAAAACGAAGAATTTAGAGAGAAAAAACGAAGAATTAGAGAGAGAAATTGTAAAAATACGATAGAAAATGAAAAAGAAAGAGAAACTAGGGGAAAAACTGTAATTATGGCGGTTGATTAGACTACTCTTCTAATAATGGCGGTTTGGGGAAGTGGGAAGAACAAAAACCTGGAATTTCAAATTAAACGGTTACATAAAAAATAACGGGGAATGTATTGGGCCCGTTATTTTTTTACTCAAGCTCCGTTATTTTTTTGGGCCTGAAAGATTTGAGCCCGTTATGGTGTGGCCAGCCACATACAAAAAATTGTGTTCCAACTTTTATTTTTAATTTAATTGTTATAAATAACTCAACTGTAAACTAATAACAACACAAATATCTGTACCAAAAGCCTTGTTTGGATAAGAACACATAACTATACCGTGTCCAAAAATTATCAGTTGAAATTAATTTGATGTTAGAACATTAATTTTTGACAGGAATCAGCAGCATAAAATTGAAACAAAGATGATCAATCAAACAATATCGATATCAAAAAGTTAAGATCGAACCTTAAATCAAAGTCTTTAAAAAACTCGGATGAAAGAAATAGGATAGAAAATGAGAGATGGAAAATGAAGAAAATCCAGATAAATAAGAGGTAATTATTAGGAAATGACGGAAAAAAAGAGGAAAAAATTAACAATTGTACCTGCCATTTGAAGTAACAAAATCTCAAGCACATTGAGCAACGGAATAACATTCTTAGCTATAAATTCAAGTATCAAACAAGATGAAGGTCATTATCACCTAGTAGCACTGTGCTCATATGTCAATTCACATAATCACATTTTATAATAGCTTAGTAAAAGCATTTTTATCCACAGTAACATACAAGATCATGATCACACTTTCACATTGCATAATTCCAATCTAACAGATGAAGTTTGCTCAAATATATGAATTCTAAAATTGTGCTAACATAAATCAAGAAAAAATAAATAAAAAGAATTTATGCTTCATATGCCTAAGTTATATTAAACACAACAAAAACCATAATCCATAGCAATGATTATACTCCATATGCTTATGCTATGGGCAGTGCACAATAGGTTAGACTCTGAAGAGTGAAGGAGAAAAGGAGCTAATCATGAAGCCCCCAAATCAACAGGACAGCAAAAAGAGTAATCAGTATGAATTCGGCCATGAAATCTATCGCGTGATTCCAACAGAATCACCTGAAAAAAATATCAGGAAACTCCGTAAGCAAAAGAATTGAGGGAGGACACCAGAATAAACACATGACAGAATAAGCACAGAATAAGTTACCTTGAATGACGCATTTGTGAGAAAGCAAGCAGCAGCAACTCCAGAGATACCACCACCAATGACAATGACAGTAGGAGTTGCACAGGTCCGCCTCTCAATGCATCGAGCACTTGCGGCTGCAGGTAATCACCAGTAAAGAGTCATTAAATGAGTGCAAAACATAAAGGTACTACAGAAAATTAAGCAAGAAGAGGGATAATAAATAAAGCTACACTTCTGATGTAGCTCTGAATGACTCGATAATAAGCAATGCAAGAAAAACTATTCTTTCTATGGCAAACAAATACTGAAATGCAACAGCATGTATCTTAACTCAAGTGGGTGAGACTACGGAGAATTTGGGATTAAAGACATTAATTCCATTGACCACTCGGAACAATCCAGGAAGAATGAACGCCATGTGAGACTCATATTGCCCTAGCTACTTTGTTCTTAATAAGAAATAATAAAAAGAAAATATGGATATTATGATCTAGATAAATTTAAACTTGATACAAAAAAATTTAAGGCAATTAGCTTGTATGTGTGTGTGTGTGTGTGAGAGAGAGAGAGAGAGAGAAATCACTTAAGAAAATCAAGGCCATTAGTTTAGGAGAGAGAGAAAACCACCTAAGAAAGATCGCTTAATAAAATCTGGTCAATTAGTATAAAAGAAAGAGACCACTTAAGAAAATTAGGACAATAATCAGTGGTATACCTTGTCGAACTTCTTCAGAATCTTCGTGAATGCTACCAAATTCAGCAAACTGTCAAATGGTAGACCACAATTAGCATTTGGATAGCATTGCAATATGCACCGGCTATATGGAAATTAGGCAATGAAGCAAGAAATAAAAACAAACTTCATAAGTTCATATATATATACCACTAAGTTTTTATAAGACCAAGACCCCTGTAAAGTTCCACAAAAGCCCCTCTGATCATCTTTTCAGCACACTGATCTTCTTCCTGTTAATCATCTCTCTAGAGCAGTCCTTGCTAGCACTGTTGGCTAGATCCTCCCATAATGTAGACGTTACAGTGGAGATTGTCCGAGTTGGGGTGGTGGCCAGAATGTCAATCCTCAGGGCCATCTTTGGCGCTCAGCTGCCAATTAACACAACCACCATATACCACAAACAAGTACATTTCATCAGATTTTAACATTTTATCCCACCAATTGGTCCAAACCAATCCTTAACAATCAAATTACACACTTATACACTTTATCCAACAATCCCACTTAAGTAAGCAAATGTAAAATCATTCCAAAACAACCAAAAAAAATAAAATAAAAATCAACCCATTTTCATCAATAGAATCACTTCAATTTCCAGATACCAAACATCATCAATTAAACAATCTATCAGTAATCACTAACAAAACAATCAATTTAATCAATCTTCCAATAAAATAACAACAAAAATTACAAAGAGTCAATCTTTATTCCCAATAAAATCAAACTAATTGATGATGCTCGAATTTCAACTGATTAAAGAAGCTGATTAACCAATTAACATCAAATACAAAAACAAAAACAAACAGGAATCTTAGCAATTCTGATTAAAACCCAACAAAGAAAAAAAGCATCAAAATCAATCAAACAACAAGAAAACGAAAGAACCCTATTGATTAACAGAGAAAAATAGAAAAAGGGTAGGGATTAAATTCACTACCAGATCAAAATAGCGCAGCTGATTGACGAATTGATTGAGCAAAGTTTTGTAAACTTTTAATTTAATAAAACAAAAGTAGGACATCCAATTACAAATAACCATATGGTACTATGTCAGAAAACCAACAAGCTTAATCAATACTTTGTCTAAAGTGACATTAGTTACAAGCTAATGACTGAGAAATTGACCATAGCACATAAAGAATAAGAATGCAGAGCTTTGTATTTTTATGTATGAAAGCAGAGACAAATCATTCTAAATATTCAGAAATTTAACTCTCACTAGTTAAATTTGATCATAAGTTGAATTGGACCAAAATGATCAAATTAATACCGATAATTCTCTAAAAGGTTTATTTTAAATCTTTATAAGACCCGCCCCATTTATTTATACGACTGATCTAATCCATTTATAAATGTTTTTTTTTTTTTGACAAACCCTACCTCTCTCTCAGTAATCCATTGGAGCGCACTCAACGTTATCCATTGAATCGCAGTTCACGTTCTCGGTTCAGCGCCTTCTAATACTTGTATCCCCCATGGAAGAAAATACTGGCGTAAGTTGTTGTTTGTTTTTTTGTATCATCATACCAATTTCACAATCTAGGGTTTATCTTTGATTTAATCTAATTTAATTCTTAGTGTAGGGTTCGAAAATCTCAACTATTGCTTCTAAATTCTAAGATTATGAAACATCATAACCAAAATTATGAGCCTAATTTCATTATTGAATCAAATATCCCTAAAATTATGAGATAATTGAATCATATTTGGTTGCTAATGTACTGCCCAACCCTTTAATCTTAGGATTGAACAATTTGAACTATGAAATTACAAGTGTAATCAAGTAGTAAAATTTGTAATTAATAATTTTCATTTATTTCAAAGAAAGATTTGACCGAAGTAGTATAATTTGATGGTGATGTGATGTTGGGGGTCTTGTGTGAACAGGAATATTTTATGAGTCCTGAAAGCCAATTTGAAGATATCAAGTTCAATCTTGGGTTTGACCACTCCCCAAGTACTCTTTTGGAATGGGCTGATACATTTGATCTTATTCCTAAATTACTTGAAGTAGAAGAGGCTGCTTTCCTTGTTCCATATTACAACTTATTGACTGAAATCAAAAGGCTTGCTGGTATCGACGACAAGGATCAGTTTGCCTCTTTCCTGATAGCCAACCGTGAGTTGGTGCAGAAATATCCTCCAGATAAGGTTTTAGAGTTGATCTGCCAGCATTCTGCTGTTGCTTGTGCTACTGCATTGCTTGAATCTGGACTCGATGTGGATATAAATTCGGTTTATGATACGGTAATGTCCCCGTTGCACATGGCGGCTCATAACTTATCTTATGGCATGACTAAGGTTCTTTTAGATCATGGAGCTGATACTCAGCTTAAGCTTGATGCTAATGGTTTCGGAACCCCACTTAGTACTGCGCTCAGTGCATTCAAGTGCGTGCCTCGTTCCCAAACCTTCCTGTTTCATGGTTTCTTTAGTTGACTTTTAGGAGATTTACTCTTGGGTTTGTGTTTTCAATGTCACAGTAAGCTTAAATATTTTGAACAAGGTTGCACTGCTGAAAATTCCATCCTCAAGCTTTTCTACTTTTTCTGCTTGCCAGAATTGGTGATCATCAACTTTTATTGTTCTTTCCAGTCTTTAACTTACCACTCTTGAAAATAAAGTTCCTGCTTTGACTTAGTCCTATGCTTGGCAGAAAGAACCCCTTGATACTATCAGACTGCTGGCGTCACATAGTCATAAAGTCGAGGATCTTTGCATTGCTTTGATGAATCATGGTTCTGCCCAAACATATGCTGTATTATTGTTGGTTGCTTGGGATAAGCTCATGGTCTCGTCTGCTGAGGGGGGCCTAGAGACTACCCCAGTTGGGCAACACATATCTCGGGGGTTAAGAAATGCATCATACCTGCATGAGATATGTGGTTTCACTTGCGATAAGATCATAATGGAAAGGGTGGTAAAGAATTTGACGATAGCATGGCATGTGGTCAAAACTATGTCGATGACTAGAGGTGTCCTTGAGCGCTATTATCACTCAACGGCTGAGGAAAACCTTCTCAGTATTTCGTATTTATCTTCTTTATATCTGTTTTTTTTTTTTGGTTTAAATCCTCCTCCAACCATTTGCTATTATGCTACTCGATGTTAAATTGTTTTGAGGTGGTTTTCAGTGGTCTGTGTGGTTTTTGGCAGTGGTAGTTTCTGCGGGTTTTAGTGGTTGCAATGGTGATTGATGGCAGCAAGGGTGATGGTTTGCTGGTGGGGTGATGGGAGTGGAGAAGGGGGTGGCAGCATAGGTAATGGTAAGCGTAAGGGTTTGCTGGTCAGGTTGGGGAGGGTGGTGGCTGTTGGTAGAATAATTTGGTGGTGGTTGTTGGTGTTAGTAATTACTTAGATCTTAGTAGGTCAGATTTAGTTTGGTTTTTTAGTAAGTTAGACTATTACCACTAACCTATGTTTACGTTTAAAGGTAGGGGTATAGCAGGTTTCTCATAGGCCTAATCTTAACATATGAGGAAATCAAACATTTGTTGCAAATAATTGTAAATCTTGAAAATGTCATTTGTTGCAAAAAATAAAAATAAAACTAAAATAAAAAAAAGGAAAATTTGTGAGTCTAATAGGTCAATTTGTCAACAACTATTTAAAAAGTTTGAGTGACACTACCCCTTTTGGTTTTCTTTTATTCTTCCCTCTAATACTTAAGGACGGAATGACAAAGTTTACCCCAAATTTGCAAAACCCCCAATTTTTCCACAAATTAGAAGTCAAAAACATTGTATTCATAACCCTAAATTGGCCAATTACAATGAAAAACCACAAGTTTTCCTCAATTTTCCAAAACCCCCAATTTCTATTTCAACAAAGAACCCTAATTTTGTAATTATTCAACAAAATCCGGCGAGTTGGTCCGACTCCGTGGATTTTGTTGTCGGAAAACAAAAAGGAAGTGCTACTCAAACTTTTTAAATTTAAGCCGTAGGTTTTTTTATAAAATTTTTAAGCGAGTAGTTGTTGACAAAATAACCAATCAAGATGGTAGTTTCCGAACATTTTCCCTAAAAAAAAATGGAGGAAGTAGTAATGTATATGCCTAATCATAGTCATATGAGGAATCACCATGATTAATATGCCACTAACAATCATCTAAGTTGCCACCATTAGTATATGCCTCCTTATTGTATGACATACTAGCACGTTAGGAACTAGTATAGATAAGAAGAGATGAACATATGATTAGGGAAGAAAGTTTGATTAAGATATGTAATTCGGGAAAATTTTCAGAGCGGTGACTTGAGGTTTCATACATTCTCCGATTTTTTTAGTTGTGGCACATGATTAAAAAGCTCTCAAATTTTTTTTGTCAAAGTATAAAAAAAAAAAAAATACAAAACAGAGGAAGTATAATTTTTTGGCCTATGATAAAATGTTTAGTGAAATACGATAGCGGTAAATAGGGTTTTTTTTAATTACATTTAAATCCAAGCTAAATATTTAGCACAAAACCCTTGCTATTATTAAAATTGTTAAGTAGGTGCTAAAGCCAAGTAGTTATAAAAACCAATGTAAAAGCCTACTTGACTAGAAACAGAGCCAACAAATACTGTAAATTTGTGTGAAAAAAAGAATTAAAAGAGGTGAGAAAATCGATTAGATTATCATGTGGCCAAAGGAAAAGAAAAATGAAAATTGAAAAGGAAATTGTGGCCAACTCATTAAAAAAAAAGGAAAAAAAATACAAGCTGTCAACCACACTACTAGCCTAATAGACATCAAAGGAAATTTTTATGTTTTTAAAAGTCACGTGAATAAAAAGAGAGTGTAGTAAGTGAGAGAAAAACAAGAAATGGTAAAGCATCCCTTTCTTTTTTCATAACTATGGCGTAGAATTTTGTAGGTTTAGGGTTCTTACCGAATCCAACACACGAATTTTGTGGGTGTCCAAATCCGCGTCTTGTTGTGTGATTTGTGTCAGCATAGGTTTGGCGGCCTTTTAGCCAAGTCCGAGTAACATAGCAAATTTAGTATTTTATCAAAGATGTTACAACAACAACAATATTTGTTCCATTTTTCCATGCGCAGAGTTTTAAGAGAAATTGGATAAAGTAGTAAAATATGGAGGTAGTGAGATAGGTGGAAAAATAAAAAATTGTAAAAAAACAAAAGTAGTTCAGAAAATTAGAGGAGAGAAAATATGAAATTAATAAAATATGATTTATGTTGGTCTACTAGTTGAGTGAAATGAATTAAAGCTTTCCAAATAAGGAAATGAAGCAAGTATTTAAAAACGGCCGGAAATGGAAAGTGGAACAAGTATTTAAAAACGGAGGGAGTATATATTAGGGTCATATAGACATTATTGCATGAGTCATATACATAGATCCTTTCTCCATTCTTCTTTGACATTTATCGCTTTCAACCACCCTCATCCAAGCTTGCTTTCGTATTCTATCTCTCACCTTCTCTATTTGCCACTCTTCAAGCCTCCTTATTGATGCGGTACTTGGTCTTCATCTTACATGACCAAATCTTCTTAAATGATACACCCTCATTTTATAATTTTGCTTTTAATTGAAGATTTTATATGAAAAATCTACAATATTCTTAAATCTCAAAAGGAAAAGATGTTGACGACATGTCACTCTTATGTCATAATGAGATTTATGACTAGGTGCCACATGGATAATGACATGGATAATACTTTAACGTAGATAAGTATCAAATGTCTACCTGTAACGTGGAAGCCATTGCAGCAACCCATTTCTAAAAATAAAAGAGGAACTCTTAAAGATGAAGAAGAAATTGAATGACAATTGGAGTTATCTACAATATAATCTAGTCACTTGGAAGTGGTTGTGAGTACTAGAGACTAGTGTTAGTGCTTTCAGAAACCTAAACTTTGTGATAAAAGCTCTTCTAATATGTTTGGAGTAATGAGATAGGAACTTCAACGTCTCTTACCTTTATTTCTGTTTTGTTTTTCTCCCTTTTTCCCTTTGCATTGTTTTTTTATTGACATTTATTTTCCATCTCTTTTCAAGAGTGTACCGATGTATGAGCTGTCATTCCACATTACATCTGAGCTTACTTATGCGGGACTTGGCTTGAAGCCCGGTGGTGCCAACGGACAGTGGTAAAGAGAGTTTGATGCTATATTACATGTGCACTAACATTTGGTTGAGCAGTCTGTTTTTTACTCCTATTTGGTTGACTGAGTTGTTTGTTTGTGCTATTGTAACCCTTTAATTTTGGCAAAAATGGTCACATGAATATCTTGTCATTGAAAGATACATGACAAAGTGTGTGTAGTCATACAATTTGCATCCTCCCCTGTTAACTAAAATGCTAGCATAGGAATTGAGAAGTACTTCTGAAATTATGCCCAATAATTTGGGTAGGTTATGGTATGATGAAATCCTTGAGTTGACAAGCAATTTCATTAGAGATGTAAAATGAAAAGAACATTGTCGAATAATTGCAGTGCAGTTAATTCTTGAGAGCTTTTGTATGAATGGGTAATTTGAGATTTGGGTGCTTTCATCTGTAGTTACTTGAGAATTGCATATATATATATATATATATATATATATATATATATATATATATATATATATATATATATATAATTGAAATCATGTGAGAAGGTGAATAATGAAAACTAAGAACCAATCTCAGTCATTGATCGCGCTCTATCTAATGGCTCACGTTTCAACCGCCCTCATTAATGGCATTTTCGTAATTTTGCAGTTTTTCAAAGTTTTTTCCATTTTTTTAAAGGCAATTTCATTTACTTTATGACTGATTTTATTTACTTTTACTAATTTTTCATTTACTTTTTAGAAAAAAAGCTGAAAATTATTTT
Organism: Chenopodium quinoa; assembly: GCF_001683475.1. Taxonomy (NCBI): domain Eukaryota; kingdom Viridiplantae; phylum Streptophyta; class Magnoliopsida; order Caryophyllales; family Amaranthaceae; genus Chenopodium; species Chenopodium quinoa. The sequence goes on from NW_018742441.1 coordinate 256,035, forward strand.
GTGAAGTTGAAATATTATGAAAATGTCATTCATGACACGGGAATCTTTTGGCTGTCCGATTAACATGGTCTAAGGGCCTAGATTACTTCATAGTTCTCTTTAGCCTTGGCTCTCATTATATATATTTATTTATTGAAGCATCTCCTTGTAGTTTTTATTAAATTTTATTATATTATAAAAATTCTAATAGAAGCATCTCCTTGTAATTTACATTTTAATATATCACTTAATCTGTTTGTGAACATGATATCCTGATTCGATTGGTGAAGTTTGCTGCCCAAGCTTACCTCAGAGGCTAAAGGTATGTAGTTTTGATGACAATTGAACTAAGATTTTAATTGAATTCGTATATGGAGTAGATGACATGATGTTAAGTGGTAAAAGGGCTTTTGATGTCATACAGTGCTTCCGGAGCGAAAATGTTATGTGGAGCCACAACGATCTGGTCCAATCTTATGTTCTTTTCTTGGGGTAAAGATTCCAACTTTTTTTTACTAAAATAGCTAAAATGCTTTTTATTATTATTCTTCTCGTTTTTAATAATAGTAATTTCTTGTTTTATTACTATATATTCTCTGTTTTTCTTAGTTGCGACACTTTTTGTGTGCACAAATTCCAATGCAATGTAATATAGTATAAATTGAGGGAAGGCATGTGATTTAAAAAATCGAAGTTTGGTTAATGCTTCCTATCACCACCCCCTCCATTATCTTCCATCAGTTTGCCACCATCACAAGATTCGCAACACCACACCGGCGACTACCACCCACTCCACACACTAACCAACCACCACCATCACCCAAATATAAAGCACCACCACCTAAATCTAAAGACACCAACTAAACACCACCACCTCTTTAATCTAAAATTACCTAATCATTCACCACCGCCCCAAAACAACACCATTCGAACCACCCAAAGCACCACCACTTCTAAAAAAGCCACCACCACCATTCAAACCACTCAATTCACCACCATCACTAATCACCATTCAAAAGTTGCAACATTTCCTCCATGTATTAATATTTGCAACACACTATAATTGATTTTTTTTTTTTTTTTTAAGTTGTACTATTACCCTTAATTTAGTCTAATGGCGCATTAAAATATATTTCTAACAATATTCAAAACCCCCCCATTTTAAGGGTGTGGCAAAATATAGGTATAGAGGTAGTTATTAGATGTGGTAGTAGCTTTTAGCTGTATGTGTAGCTGTTAGAAGTATGAGTGTTTGGTAAAGTTGTTGTTTACTAGCTATTAGTTGTAAAATTCTAAAAAAATAGAATAAAAATTCCAACAACTATCTAATTTTTCTCAAAGTATTAAATCATGTAGACTCACTATTTTTTAAAATATCGTAAGTGTGTTTTGCTAGTATTAAAAAACAGAAGAAATGTATATATACTTCCTCTGTTCCTAAATTATTGACACGGTTAAATTTAGCACACATTCCAATACATTAGTTTGACCTTAAATATATATGACCAAATATTATTTTAAAAAAATATTAAAAAGTTGATATTATAAAACTTTATGTTAATACTTACGTATTTAACAATATATTTTATGATGAAATTTATTTTTTATACATTGAAAAATGACTGTCAAAGCTAGTTTATGAATAGGGATTTCATTTGACCTCACCCAAACTATGAAATTTTGGTATTTTCTTAAAATATATTGTAATATTCGATAGTGATTCCAAAAAAGTAATATCACTTGAGTGACTTGACCCACTTAACATTTTTTTCTATTTTTGGTTTATTGTCGGTTTTTGAATTTCTTGTAAAGTATGTTATACACTTGGTCTTGTTGGTTTTACTCGTGTTTATCTAAATGACATCTTACGGTTCACTCTATATTATTACCCATCTTTTAGGTGCATTCGAATAGCTTTCCTAGTTTTTTCAAATTTAATATGTGGAAGTTTAATGCAAACAATACGGTTTTTTCACCATATACCCGAGTTTTCACAAAAATAGTAAATATACCATATATCTTTGATGACTAATGATTGTTAACTTCGTCAGTCATTAGGGACCACTCTAAATATATTCCCCTACCCCGAAACCACCCATATTTCTTTTTTCCACCCTCAAAACCACCGGAAATTTCCTTTTTTCACTCATCTTTTTGTTGTTATTAGGGGTATATGGTGAATTTTTGTAACAAGTCAAAGATATATGGTGAATTTGAAATTTTTTTAAGGGTATATGGTAAATAAACAAAAAACTTAGGGGTATATGGTGAAATAACCGTTAGATTTACATTATAGGTTTGTATGTATTATATGTTGATGTTGCATTAATTAATTTTTTGGCTCAGAAGCTTGTGACAGTTACTTCCAATTCTCTGTCCTTGTCATGTGCTCAATATCGTACAATTCGCATCCTTAATCCTATGGAAAATCATCTATGGAAATCCCCACAAGTGAAGCCATCATCGCATAATGTTTTAGCGTTAGCTAAAGTATGTGCTCCTCTAATGTGGTTTGCCAAGAGGAGTATCAAGTAGGTACGAATTTGCGAAGAAGCTTACAAGACCATGGATTTTCTTGGATCCCTTATCTCATTTATCTAGCTCCGGTTCTCTCAATAAATAAAATTAACAAAAACCCTGCCTATATTTTGTTATAATTTTGGATTCCTTTGAAAGATTTTGGTTTTTAGACACATGATGTAATGCTTGTGTTTATGTTTACTAGTAGTCTTATCGTGAGCGTTGCGCGTGATAGTTCAATGTGTGAATTATTTGTTGTAATTATTAGTTTAATTATTACCTAAGTACATTTTTAATAATTGGTTTAGGCTAGATATTTTTTAGCAAGTGTTTGTATACTTTGTATTGATATTCAAAGTAATTCACCGTAATTGCAAGATTTGAAAAAAAGTGTAATATAGCGTGCAATGTATTGAAGATTTGAACTGGTGGCTTACGAAAATCGGAATGTACTTGGCTACTGGTTGGGCTGTCACGCAGATAGAGATATTTGGAGATTAGGGTGGAATGTTAGAAAGCCACCTAAATTGAAGCATTTTTGGTGGAAAGCATGTACTTGTTCTGTTCCCTGGCAACAATGGAAAGATTTATGGCTTATCAGGTTCTTTTTTTAGTTTAAAAAGATTTATGGGTCACGCAGATAGACTACCTCTAAGATAGAGATATTTGGAGATTAGGTTGAGCATGTACTTTTTTTTTTGACAAATAGAACTTTTTAAATAAGAGCAACTTTTTAAATAAGAGCAACAGACAACTTACAACAATACAACCTAAGAGCGTCTTTGACAAATTGACATTGATTGATTGTAATTGTTTTTAAAATAAAATACTTCTGTATAAAGATTAATAGGAGTGTGAAAGTTAAATTTGCTTTAGATAAAAAAAAAAAAAAAAAAAAAAAAAACCACCAAAATTTTATAAACTCGAAAAAATACACAGTTGGGAAAAAATACAAGGCTAACAAATGCAATTCATGAAGAGTTGCCTAGGCAAGTTATCATCTACTTGCCACAACTTGCTGAGCACCCGCACGGGCTGCACCTTCTCTAGTGGCGAAGGGCAGCTAGCAATGGTAATATGCACTAGACCTGGCAAACGGGTCGTTCGGGTCGAGGACGGGTCGGGTCAGTTTGGGTCGGGTCAATTTCGGGTTAATCAATATTCAGGTCGGGTTCAGGTCGGGTCAATTCGGGTTTCAGGTCAGTTTCGGGTCAATGGTAATTCGTGTCGGGTCGGGTATCGGGTCAACACTTCGGGTCGGGTTAAGTTCGGGGCGAGTCATTTCGAGTTGGGTCATTTCGGGTCGGGTCATTTCGGGTCGGGTCAGTCTTCGGGTCAAGTTTGGGTCGGGTCAATTGGATCAGGTCAATCTTCGTCTATATCGATGTAGAAATTTGACCAATAATATATTATAATTATCAATAAGTATAAAGTATAACAATTGAATATTAATAATATATTCATTAGACAATTCCAACAGTACTATATACAAAAGACTGTATTGTTTCATATGTATGATCACTATCATTGAATTGGTCAAAATTCAAATTAGATAAAGTGAATAGTGGAAAAAAATTCAATGTAACACTTAAAAGAAGAAGCTAAGAGTAATAGTAATAATAACAATAATAATAACTAGTCTTCCTAATCAAATGGAACTCTTTATGAATTACGAGTACTAAATTACACGCACATTTCAACAGTATTATACACACAATACTATACTATTTAATTTAGGTTAATTTTGATAAGTGTTTATTTGGTTAAAATAATTAAGCTCTAAATCATTTAGGTCATTTTAAGTATTTGTTAATTTTGGATCGGGTCATTTCGGGTATAGTTCGGGTCGCTTTGGGTTTCGGGTCCGTTTGGGTCAATCGATTCAGGTCAAAATCGGGTCGGGTCACATTGGGTTTCGGGTCACTTCGGGTATCGGGTCAATTTCGAGTCGGGTCAATTCGAGTATCGGATCAACTTTGGGTCGTGTTAATTCGGGTCGGGTCAAGTTCAGTACAACTCCACTTCGGGTCGGGTCGGGTATGGGTCGGGTCGGGTCAGCTTTGTGTTCGGGTCAATTTCGGGTCGACGTTTTCGGGTCAATTTCGGGTCACGGGTCGGGTCATTCGCGTCAGATCATTTGGGTCGGGTCAGGATTGCCAGCTCTAATATGCACTGCTCTTTGATCTTTGCGTGCTGGGTGAAGCAAAGCTCGAAAGGCCTGGCCGAGCCTTGACAAGCAGATGATGAAAGGGTTATGGTGTTGAAATCACAATGATTTGATGCGGTTATGAAGGGTTATTGGCTTAAACGACTAATAAGCAAGTTAATCAAAGAGGGTCAAAATAAATATTGCACTTGCCTTCCATTGAATATTGACATAAGTGGCTTGTAATGGGAGATTATACTTATTGAAGTGTTGAAATATTGTGTTAATTTCACAAAAGAAATGATTAATGTCATTAGATGTCAAAAAAAATGACCCAATTAGAAAAACCGACCTGAATTGGCAATGACTTGTAGGGGTGAGCATGGATCGGATATCCGAAAATTCCCATATCTGATATCCGTATCCGATCCGAAACTTTTCGGAAATCCGATATCCGGATATTCGAAAATTTCGGATCGGATTACTCGGATATCCAATATCCGACCTATTTAATGGCTTTTTTTTCGCTGAATGAAAATTAATACGGAGTACTACTGTTTCAAAAAAAAAATAAAAAAAATACTACATCAATTCGCTAAAAAAAATTAATTCATTGCTACTTGAATTAGAAGAAGATTAAATAGACTAGAACTTAAAAATATTATCCAACAAATAATTTTCGCAAATTACAAACAAAGAAATTTTATACAAACCCAAGTACAAAACAAAGAAATTTGACACAAATCTGTAAACTAATTGCCACAAAAAACAAAACAAAGAAATTTTAATTGTTATTGAGAAGAAAAGCCATTGTTGGTGTTGCGGGTTCGAAGCTCGAGCTAGCGATAGATGCATATGGTTGCAGTTGTTGTTGCGGTTGTTGATGGACGGTGGTTGGAGGAGGGTGTTGCGAGGACCGTTGGTGAACCAGTCGTAAGCCGTGAGAATCGAAGGAGGAAGTCGTTCAGGTGGTACGGTGGGGTTGCATATAATGAAGGAGGAGAGTAAAGCATGAAAGAGAAGAGAGAGGAGAGAGGAGAGAGAAGATATTGAGAAGAGGATGAAGGGGACGGTGAGTGGGTGAGGATGACAGAGAGGAGAGAGAGAGAGGGGGGCAGTTGGTTAGGATTTAGGAGTTTTATTTGAGGGTTAGGGTTAGCAGGTTTAGTTATTTGGGCCTTTGGGGGAATTTGGGCCTTAGGTGTATTTAAGGTTTGCTACTTTGCTGGTTTGGGGTATTTTCCGGATATCGGATCATTTTGGATATCCGAAATCCAAAATTCCGATATCCGATCCGATATACGAAATTTTCGGATCGGATGCGGATCGGATTTTCGGATAATCAGATAGTTTTGCTCAGCCCTAATGACTTGAACTCGACTTGTACTTGAACAATGGGTGATAGTGATACTAGGTCAAGCGTGTCTCCACATATAATATCGTGTTAAAATGATAGGCTAAAGTCGTATCACCTAATCAAAGGTATTACCTAAGTCCTCTAACTAATATAGATAGGGAAGTAGGGTCGAATCCACAGGGAAACAAGTCTTCCTATCCCTAATTAATTAATATAATCTAAACTATTGAGTAACCAAAATATTGTTGTGAAAGGAATTAAACTAAGGAGATTAAGAATAGGGAGAAATCAATTAATAAAAGGCCTAGGGTCACAGGTTCACTAATAACTAATATTCCGGGATAAAACATAACAATAAATAATTAACATTGCACATATAACATGATTGACAGGCTCTCACAATTTATTAATCAACATAGATCTAACAGGATCTCGCAATTTACTAGATCTAACTTCCTATTGAAAATAGCCTTTAATATCAAATTAACATCTGCTCAATTCATCAATTCAATATTGCTACACTTTTACAATCAAATCACATTTGCTCGATTCATAATCTAATTGTAAAGAATTAAAACAATTCAATAAGAAATTATCATGCAATATCAATAATCAACAATAACAAATTATCCCTTCATATTAATTATGGATCCCCCAAGAACCCTAGAATTAAAATACTCACACATGATTAAATCTAAACTAATCAAAGCATATAAAGAAGACATGATTGAGATCAAAGCAAGAAAATAAGCAATAAAAGAGAGGAGAGATAATACCAAAAGAAGGAAGTATGAAATTGCATAAACCAAGAGTGTAGATAGAGAAAACAAGAGAGAGATCCCAAAACTTAAAACTAAATTTGAAAGTTTAATTAAGGAGAAAGAGAGAGGGAGAGAGGGGAAAAAGAATCCTAAACTCGCTTAACAAAAGCGTATTTATACTAAGCCAGAAAATCCTAAGCTTAAACAAAGTAAACAGCCTCTTAATCTCCTCCAGAGACACGCGCCCGACCGGGCCCGCCTTTTTGCTTCGCCTTCGTAATCTGGGCATCCGCCCGATCGGGCCCGGTCTTTTCCTTCGGCCAATCTTTGCTTCTCCTTTACTTTGGGCTTCAACTCATAAAAGGCCCAAACCTTATCTTCCTTGGTCCATAGATCGGACCAATTCCACGAACCAAGCCCTTAATCACCGATACGATCGGTCTTGGGCTACAATCAACGGTCATGAATGTGATACAAGCTTCGATATCTCGTAGTGGCCGGAAAATCACCGATACGATCAGGGAAATTCCTACAAAACAAATGTCAACTCTACAAAACACTCGAAACCACACATTAGTACTAAAAGTAGCTCCGAAGAGCTCAAATATGCAAATAAATGACCGTGGGACGGGGGATAAAATAGCATATAAAACACATATATCAAACTTCCCCAAGCTAAACCCTTGTTTGTCCCTAAGCAAGGCAATGAATCAAAACAAATCATAGCTTCACCCCGAATAAAATCCAAAAATCCACAATGCAACTCAAAGCCAATCCAACAAACATGCATCATAATCAATCACTCAAATCCATCCAATTACCTATCTTCCCTAACAATTGTCAAATAGAGCAAACACAAGAGCATATAGAATTCAAGACTAGTGTTCACACACTCAACTCTCATTTATGTGGCGAGTAAAAGATGTACTCGATCGCTCTCCAACTAACCCCTTTAATAGTGAACAATGCCCTCCCAAACTCACAACACTCGTGTGTTTTAAGAGATAAGCACTCAACCTAGATATTCGACTCGGAATATATCAAGTCATCCTTCGCATTGATGAACAACTACTTTCACATCCACACAATTCTATGCACAAAGGTCGGAAGGTGTTTAAAGCTTGTAATGTAAGGCTAGGGTAAATGGTAAGAAATATTTGGGAAAATGTGAGAGCAAAGCGATGCTTAAGGGAGCCACATCCTAATGAAACAAAGGTCAAAATCGAATAATGACCAATCATCTCCAACATAACTCAACTCGACAAAAGTTCACCAAACAACCACTTCAATATTTCACAAAATCACCATCACTTACAACTTCACTCATAAAAATATTATATTATAGAACTCGAGTGAATAAACAAACTTTGAACTATTTTTTTTTCTTTTGAGCAACCTTCAAATAGAACACTTGAACATTGAAACATTTTTTTTTCTTTTGCTCTCTTTTTTTGTTCTTTTTATCTCGCGTTGGAAATTTCAACTTTGAACCAAAAATTCTTATTTTTTTCCAATCACATTAGCAAAAGAACAAATCACTCTTATTATTCTCCCACATTGTGCAAATTATATGCACACTACAACTCCCTCACCTTACTAACTAAAAGCTCCCCCAAGCCAAGCTTGGACTAGTAACCAATGGGGCTAAATAGGCTTGTAATGTGGCTAAATAAACAATAAAATGGCACAAGCAACAACATGGGTAACAAGAAGGGAACAAATGTATCTAATATCGTCTGAAGGCCACCTAAAAGAATGAACGCTTTCGTCCTCCACATTGTGCATAATAGTGAATCATATAAACATTACTCATAGTCGCAAACCAATACTCAAATTCATTGATATACCAGGAACTAACACATTCCTCACCAAATCAACTAGTCAAGCACTATATTCACAAGTAGTTGGGAAAAATTGACACATGTTAAGGTTTCAAGGCAATCAAACATCAAATCATGACCAACTAATCCACAATGTTCATTATCATATACCAAGAGTCAAAACAATTTTGAAAAATTTTCATTAAGGGGCACAGGGAAGCATGATTTATTTTTTTCATTTTTCATGTAATTTTTTCATTTTTTCAAAGCGGTAAATCTGTACTAGAAAGCAATAAATCTATACTAAACACATCAAAAACAAAAAGAAAGAAAGAAACCATACCTTAATCCAAAAACTCCCCCAAGCCAAAATCAGACAATGTCCTCATTGACTCAGGAATTAGCCCAGCACGGCTAAACGTCATCTGGTTTTAGAAAGAGAAAAGGTAAAGAGGGAAAAAGAAGAAAGAAAGAAATAAAAAGAAAAGGAAAAGAGAAAAAAGAACAAAACGAGAGGAAGGGATGGCGCGCCCGATCGGGCCCGCCTCTCGCCCGGTCGGGCGATTAGGGGGGTATGAAAATCGCTAACCTCGCGCCCGATCGGGCGGTTTCTCGCCCGGTCGGGCGATTTTGGGTCCTCGATCTTGATCCTTCACGGGCCCGATCAGGCGCCATCTCGCCCGGTCGGGCAAAATTTCTCGTATACGGACCTCTTCTTGCGCCCGGTCGGGCGAATTTGAGGCCACAAACCTTCTTGCTCTCGCGCCCGATCGGGCACGACTTCGCCTAGTCGGGCGGTTTTTCCATAGTTTGAACTGGGGGTTCTTTACTACCACTTGCAAGGGACACCTCTTTGGCCTTAATTTGCCTTGGTTCTCCACTTGACCGAGCTATTGTCACTTCATCAGGTGGGACTCTCATTATGGCCTCAGTTCTCGCAACTTGCTCACTTTTCTCCATTTTCTCATGGTCAAAGCCAAGCCCTTCACAATATAGAGCTCTTTCTATTGCATCCACTTCCTCTTTCCATGTATTGGCTTTTCCTGCGGAAGATGCAACACTAGATACCGCCTCCAAGGGATCTTTAACAAGAGCTTAGGGCTTATTAGAACAATTATTGACCACATCAATACTAAAACACTTCTCCTCTATCATGGGGCTTTTAGGGGCATTATTCAAATTAAAAATAATATTATCATCCCCTACTGAAAGTGTCAGTTTGCCACTTTTCACATCTATAATTGCTCTTGCAGTATGAAGGAATGGTCTATTAAAAATAATTGGAGTTTGCAAATCTTCCTCCATATCAAGAACAACAAAATCAACAGGTATATAAAACTTACCTACTCTAACAGGAACATCTTCTAAAACACCTAAAGGGTATTTAAGAGAACGGTCAGCCATTTGCAGAGTAATATTGGTAGCTTTTAATTTACCCATATTAAGCTTAGAATATACAGATGATGACATAACACTAACACTAGCACCCAAATCACATAATGCTTTATCAATCATCAGATTGCCAATATGATAAGGGATAGAAAAACTACCCGGATCTTTTAGTTTAGGTGAAGATTTATTTTGCAGCACGACACTACATTCTGCAGTAAAAGCAACTGTCTCTACCTCACTAATAGACCTTTTCCTAGTCAATATTTCTTTCATGAATTTAGCATACGCAGGAATTTGTGTAATTAACTCTGTGAAAGGAACTGTTACCTGCAAATTTTTCACCATCTCCAAGAACTTACTAAACTGCTTATCCAACTTAGTCTTCAAATGTCTATTGGGGGATGGTAGTTTGATAACTGGATTTTGAACATCTCCACTCTTATCTTGGGTTGCAACCTTCTCTGGAGTTGTACCCTACAATGTATCATTAGAAATATTAGTACTACCCTGGAGCCCTGCAGGGTTAGTGTTAAGATCATTAGGTATAATAGAATCAGGATTAACAATTTTCATTAAAACAGGTTCATCATCCTTGGGAATAGGAGGCCCATCATAGTGTGAACCACTCCTCAGGGTAATTGCATAAGCTTGATATGTAGGTTGTACTGGCTGCGATGGTAGGGCTCCATGTTGGCGGGCTTGTAGAGTAGAGGAAATCTGCGCAATTTGATTGTCCATGATTTTATTATGGGCTAGGATCAAATCAATTTGAGCATCCATACTCTCCATGTGCTTTTGCATATTTCCTAGCATCGCTCTAATTTCAGACAAGGCAGGGTCAATAGATGAAGGATGAGTTTGTGGTTGGGTTTTCTGGCCAGAGTTGGGGTGGTAATATTTCTGCTGTGGTTGTTGTGGTGCTTGTTGTTGTGATTGCTGTGGAGGTGGAGGGTTTTGCACATTGGTACTCCGGTAAGAAAGATATGGAAGGTTTCAGAGACTAGGATTATAAGTGTGGGAGCATAGGTCATTCTGCCTATAGGCTTGAAAGGCATTAACTTGCTCCACGGGACTCCTACAATCTTGTTCCCAATGACCTACAATTCCACAATTTTCACAAAAAGCATCGTTAGAATTATTATTAATAGTAGAAACATTAGCTACAGTAGTAGGAATAGTAGTACTAAGATTATCTAGTTTCTGGCAAATAGATGTTAATTGGGCTTGCACAAAGGATACGGAATCAACACTATGTTTCCCTTTGTTAGCAAAACCTCTAGGATTCCTATATTGGGAATTATGAATTGCGCCATATCTTTGATAACTTGACCTGAAACTTCTACATTAAGATTCATAAACCTCCCACTAGCTGCAGAATCTAAAATTGTTCTGGATGAATTTCCAATTCCATTGTAAAAGGATTGGATTAACTGCCACTGTGCTAGATTATGGTGGGGACATTCTCTCTGCAGATCCTTGAATCTTTCCCAAGCCTCATATAAAGTTTCATCTGGCTCTTGGGAAAAGTTTTGAATTGCACTTCTCAATAAAGCTGTCCTCTCAAATATTGATTATAAAATTCAAAGCAAGCGTCTCCCAATTAGTAATACCAAGTGCAGTTCTATTCAAACCATTAAACCACAATTTAGCTTTTCCACATAAAGAAAAAGGAAAAAGAATCTCCCTGATTTGGTCTTGCGTGACCCCAGCTTGCCTAATGGTATTGCAGTATTGACAGAAATATGCAATATGATGATTTGGGTCTTTACCCTTAGCTCCACTGAATTGCTTTCTTTTGATCATCGTGATAAACTAGGGTTTGATTTTGAATTGTACTCCCTCGAGATTTGGAGTAGGAGAAAGGTGTGGAAATTTTGTCAAGGACGGCTGCGAATAATCGTTGAGCTTGCGAGGTGGATTTCCTGTCATTTCTGGTTCTGGTTCTGAAGAAACTTCCGAATCACTAGACTCAGATGGAGGGTCCCTAAGAAAATCACCCCAAAACTTGCCAGTATTTGCCTGTATAGATTCTTTTGTCTATGAAAAGAGCGCTCGATCTCATGATCGAATGGAATATAACCTGATCTGGAACACCTGAGCATAAACAAAGAACTAGACGACAAATATGAGAACTGTCCCAAAAAACTCACGTTCTCTGGGACGAAAGAGAATAATCTAGACTACAAAAACAATCAGAAATAAGAATAAAACCGTTTCCCCGACAACGGCGCCAAACTTTGATTGGCTAAAGTCGTATCACCTAATCAAAAGTATTACCTAAGTCCTCTAACTAATATAGATAGGGAATGAAAGGAATGGTGTCCTTCGAACAAGTGTACTATTCCGTAAGTGGGTTCAGAATTATTAGAAAGCTAATATATTCAGTGAGGTCAAGTGATCGGAATGCCTGGGTGGAGGCCGCTTCCGATCAGTAATATTAATGAATAATTAATATTACAGCTTAATCTTGACTGAACCCTTCGGGTCACACCCAAGCATTCAACAAACTGAAACTACGAATTAATTCGGAAGGAATTAATGAGTTGACCGAGTAATATTTATTTAGACGTCGGAAATTCGAGCTTAGAGCGTCGTAACCGAGTGTCGGAAGTCGAGTCGAAAAATAGTGAAAGACGAGACGAGAAATAGTAATAAATCAACAAAAGACCAAAATACCCCTAGCATCGGAATTCCCAAGCAAACCGAGTGCTAAGGGCGTATGGCCTAGCATGGTGGCTAGCATGCGCACCAAGTCGAGCCTAGGCTGGCTGGTGCGTGCTAACGCACCCATGCTAGCATCGTAAGGCTAGGCGCTTCCTAGTGCGTGCTAGCATGCTAGGCACAGCCTTGTGCGCGCAATGGCTAGCAAGCCATGCCGCAACAAGCTGCAGCAGCTAGCACGTTAGGCGCGCCAGCTCGCCACAGCTAGCAGCAGCATGGCTAGGCCATTGCTTGCTGCCTAGCAGCGCTGGCCAAGGCACAAGGCCAGCAGCAGCCCGCACAAGCATGCTGGGCTTGCTGGCCAGCAGCGCCTGGCAGCCCACATGCGAGTGCTGGGCTTGCTGGGCGTGGCTGCCACGGACAGCAGCACATGGCAGCCCACCTTGGCTGCCTTGGTGCCCAAGGGTGGGTGCCATGTGGCTTTTGGTCCTTGAGTGTGTGTGGAGTGAGGTGGCCGGTTATGGGAGATCGAAGGAGTGGGGAGCAAGTTTGGTCCCCCCCTTCTCCAAGTGGTCCTCACCTAACCACTCACATGAGCTTGCCACTTATTGATTTATTACTAGCTTGATTATTAATTTTATTTTAGCTTTAAAATAAAATGGAAAAATCATACTATCCCACATTGATGGGAGAGTAAATGATACTCCCATCATTTTCTATAAATACCCAAATATGGGCATTGGGAATGATGCTTGAGTAAGAGTTGAAAAAGGCATCACAATTAGTGAAAACCTTTGAACTCAATATAATTACTCGGGTTTTATTGGTCGGGTCTTGCTAACCCCAATACATTGGACCTAGTCGGTTTGGTTGGTGCGGGTGGACTTCGTTGGAGGTCTCCGTGTGAGCGGGACTTGAAGCTTTCAAGTAAGAGCTCATTTTGGAGCGAAGCACGCGTCAAAGGTAATTAGCTTATCTTAATCTTGTGATTAATTTAATTATGTTTATGGTTTTATTTATTGCGAGTGCGGTCTTGTTTTTTGGTTTGTTTCCGCGGTGAGTCGGACTCACCAAACCCCAACAGCGGTATCGGAGCCTCGCTCGTTTATTTTTAAAATCATAATATTTTCAAGGTGTTTTTATGGCTTAATTTTTCTGGTTTTAAGTTGCTAATTAGATTAGTAACTCGTTTTTCCAATTTTTACCTCGTATTATAGCTGTCTTCAGCTCCCGAACCCAGATTTCGACCCAAAAATAGTGAATTTTGGGTGGAAAATGCGTTCTGGAAATGGTTTTACCCTTTAGGACTCAGTTTTTAGCCAAAAAACGACCAGAAATGCATTTTTCGAGGGAATTTTCGTTTTGACGAAAATTTTTAAGTCTTTCTAACCTTGAAAATTAATTGCATATTTATGGTGGTTATGTATTTGGTTCTTTCCTTTATTTATATGCAATTTTAGACCACTTTAAGCATGATTACTTGGTAGTAATTGATGCTTGAAAGTTTGGTTTTATTTTTTCACATAATTGCAAATTAATTGCATTAAGTGTGAAATTGTTGTTCTTTGTTGCTTCCAAGTACTAAAAATTTAATCTTTATTTATGATAAGTGATTGAAACTTTGAGTTACTAAATTCCATGAATTTTGGTTAAACTTTGTTGATTTAATCATTTTTTAGTTGATTGGAATCATAAAGTTTAAAACTTGTGATTGAAATGGGTTTATCTTCATATTGGAAGATATAATTTTTCATGAAGTCACAAGTATTAAAGTTGGAGTCTTTATTGAACTTATGTTCATTTTTTCCAACTCCCTTTTATTTTGTCAAAATCTCAAGATTAATTTAAAGTGATTAAATTAATAGTGAGAATTGCCCTAATTTATTTTATTACACCAAGTTAAACCAATTTTATTAAAGAATGGTTCTTGGAAATAAATTTGGTTAATTGCTTTTGGATGAATTATTTAAGTTGGACTTGTAATTTTTCCATTTTTCCTCAAAATTGATTCTAAAATTAATTTAGAATTGATTTATAATGTCACACACAAAATCGATAATTTTCGAAACATTAGCACGCAACACGAGGCCTAAGAGCCCCGAGCTAGCTCTCGGCCAGCTGGGCTGCTCACGCAACCCATATGTGGCTGCCGAGGCTGCTGGGCACTTCGTTCTTAAGTGCTTGGTGTTGTGCGTGTGTGTGTGCGAGGAAGGGCGTGGGCTGCTGCTCGCTGCCAGCAGCATAGCGCGCCAGCCAGCAGCAAGCAGCAGCATGGCGCAGCAGCAACATAATGTTGTGCGCGCTGTGCGTGCTACTACGCTTGGGTGGGCTGGGCGTAGCGCATGCGAGCACAAGCAGCCCACATGCATGCTTGGTGTTGCGGGGGTGCGCATGGGCATACTACGTGCTTGTTGTACGGTACGTACAATCCCATAATTGGCACAATAACCCCGGGTTATTAAGGCGATGCTATTTTAAAGTTAATTTTAGCGTTGCTTAATATGTAAATAAGGGGTTTTTTTTTTTTTGGACTCCAAGTCTTAGTGCTAGGCACTTAGACATTTTGGAATTCGTAATTTTGCTTAAATTGTCGTTTTAATTATTTTAATTATTTTGTTTATTTAATTAAAATTTTTGGAGGCTAGGCCTCGGTTTTTGAGCGACATTTGCAAAAATTAATTTTGGCAAATATTTGGGTTCACCGACTTAATTAATTGGATTAGTTAAGTTGGATGCGGAATTTAGTGGGAGCGTCTCTTAGTTATTTCCATAACTGGTTAAAACAACTTTGACTAGTTTAATTAGGCGTGTTAATTGGATTAACCACCTAGATTTGTTACTAGTTCTCGCGCGTTTTATGCATTGTTACTTGTTTATCGTTGTAAAATGCATGGGCCATTCACAGATAGTGAATGGATGAATGGAATGTAAATTCTCTCACAGGTTTTATGAAATGGCAACTAGTGGGGCCCGATTAGGATAGAAAATACGGACTGTGATCCATGATGTATTTTTGTAAATCTAAATACGGTCTGCGAACCGTTGAGTATTTTTGTACCTTAATATTTAGATTAGTCCTAATCGTAGATACTAGCAATTATAATATTTTGGTCAAGTCTTGAAGACGGGGTTCTTAGAAGACAAAGCCATGAAGTTGCAAATGAAGACCTTTTGAAGACTTGAAGATCTCAAGGGGTCATGCTAGTTGCCAAATGCATCTCTATTTATGTTTTCGATATATATTTATGTTTATATATATATGAATTATATGTTAGATGCATGTTTAGGATTTCGAATGTTGAGATGATTAATTAAGTTCACTTAAATCAACCAACATAGAAACCCTAGGTCCCTAAAATATTGAGTAAAACTTGCCATTTCAAAACACACTTACCAACCGAACGAGGGTAGTGGTGGGCTACGCCAAAGTGAGGCATCACTACTTCTCCAAGGAACGTAAGGCATACCGGGTATGCAAGGTGGTTTTGGTTATACTCAACGATATGAGTGATGGAGTCCTAACATGTCGTGGCAAAGTGAATTAATTGTTTAGAGAGTATTGGATGCGACGATTTATTCAACCAAGAGTGGCTTGGAGCCATTAGCAAAGCGTTGCTTACCTTAGGAGATTGAGTGTTAAGACAAGCCAAAGCATGCTTAACCACTCTTTGTTTCTTTGGATCTTGGAATCGACTTATTCTCACCTAAAATGGGGACAATCTTTAATGTGTGAATAAGACGTTTTAAATAAGTTTGATTAAAATGCATGAATTCAATCTTATTTAAGTATAATGAATGGTTTTTTATTTCAAATTCTTTCAATTGTAGAATCATGTCTTCAACTAATGTCAACGACCTTATGCTCCCGGAATTGCCCGAAAAGTTGCCAATTTCTCTGAACTTAGTGAACTTTAAGGAATGGGAAGAGGAACTCCGAAAGACCCTCCAAAATTGCTACCTAGAGCACATTCTGGACACTCAAATCCCGAGTTTCTACTCAAAGGGGATTATGAGTGATGAGGCACATGAGGTATGGAGTGTGGATTGTAAAAGAGTTTCCAGACTCATGGCAAACTCCATCCCGGTACAATGGAAGGGGAAGT
The DNA here is from genome assembly GCF_001683475.1 of Chenopodium quinoa. Classification (NCBI taxonomy): domain Eukaryota; kingdom Viridiplantae; phylum Streptophyta; class Magnoliopsida; order Caryophyllales; family Amaranthaceae; genus Chenopodium; species Chenopodium quinoa. Next base: position 272,774 of record NW_018742441.1, read on the forward strand.
TCTCCAACTATTTTCCGGACATGATGCTCAAAGCTCTAGAAGATGTAGTCAATTTGAGAGTCACCAAAAGTACCAGAGGCAACTATGATGGACTTGTGGAAGATGTGACTAGGTCACTTTCGAACATGAGGATCAAGCCACCGCAAGATGGGTGTCTCACGAAAGAGAGACAAGAAGTATGGGCTAAGGTCTATAATGCAAGACTTAGACCCGGGATGCCACTTCAAGCTCATGGGCTCAACATGACAAGGCTATTCACCCATTTGGAGCTAATTGGTAAACCAGTGGACGATGAGCAAGCGGCTCTCATGCTACTAAGCTCACTCCATTCGGGGTATGTTGCATTAAAGATGCGACTTACGACCAAGCGGAACAAACTGTCCTTGATGGAAGTTGTTCAAGAGCTCCAGAAAACCTATTCTTGCAAGAAGGCTAAGGTTGCTCTAAGACCAAAGAAGAAGGAGTTCAAGAACAAATCTAAGATGCGCTGCTTCTATTGTAGTAGACCCGGACACTACAAAAGAGAATGTAGCATGTATCTAGAAGATGAGGCGAAAAGAAAAGTAACCTCAATCTCAGGTATCATCTTTACACTTGAACATAAGCCATTTATAAGGTATTAGATACCGGAAAATTGGCTCACTATATGCTCCTGTTTCAGGAACAAAGTGAGTGGTGCTTTTCAAGTGGATATGAGTACACAAGTGGAAGAAGAAGATAATCTTTCAAAGAAAGCTTGTAATCTCATATTTTGTCTAGATTTAAAACTTGTTTAGTTTTATCTACCATATTTTGATCTTGTGGCGTTTGACGTCATTTTGAACTTGATCACAAGACATATCATCTTGTTTATATTTATGGAATGATACGTTTGTGTCTTTGGAAAAATTGTTTATAATGATACCAAAAGAGCTAAGACCATAGAGTCAAATCAGACTTACTTGTGGCATTGACGTCTTGGCCACATCAACATCAAACGTATCAAGAAACTTCTACATGAAGGTGTTCTTGACTCTTTCGATTTAGAATCGTTTGAGAATTGCGAGGGATGTATATTAGGCAAGATGATTAAACAACCATTCTCCAAGTTGGGATAAAGGGCAAGTGACTTATTAGGTCTTATACATACCGATGTATGTGGACCAATGAGCTCAACTACAAGAAATGACATTGATATTTCATCACTTTCACAGACGACTATAGTAGATATGACTATGTCTACCTCATGTCGCATAATCTGAATCATTTGAAAAGTTCAAAGAATTTCAGAGCGAAGTTGAAAATCAGCTTGGCAAGAAAATCAAAGCCCTTCGATCGGATCGAGGTGGTGAATACTTGAGCCAAGAATTCGATGACCATCTGAAAGAAAAGGGCATACTTTCAGAATTGACACCTCCAGGAACTCCACAATGGAACGGAGTATCCAAAAGGAGAAATCGAACCTTGTTAGACATGGTACGATCAACAATGGGCCTTAGTGATCTTCCTATCTCTTTCTGGGGACACACACTTCTAACTGCGGCACTAACACTGAACCGTGCTCCATCAAAAACTGTAAAAAAGACTCCATATGAATTATGGACGAAGAAACCTCCTAGGTTATCTTTTCTAAATATATGGGGATGCGAAGCATATGTCAAGAAATTGATTTCTGACAAACTTCATCCCAAATCTGACAAGGTTTACTTTGTGGGCTACCCAAAAGAAACCAAAGGGTATTACTTCTACAACAAATCGGAGAACAAAGTGTTTGTTGCTCGCGATGGTGTCTTTTTGGAGAAGGAGCACCTTTACAAAATGACAAGTGGGAGGAAAATCGAACTCGACGAAGTTCGTGAGGATGAGCAACAAAATCATAATGACAGTCAAAGTGCTCAAACAGCATCTGTTGACGCAGGTCAAAATGATCAAAATGTGCAAAGTCGAACCGACAATGCAAATGCTCAATCCATTACCCTACTTAGGTCTCAGAGGCCGAGATCTCAACCTGATAGATATCTTGGTTTAGTATTAACCGAGAATTAGGACATCCTGATTATGGATGGAAATGAACCGGCAACCTACAAGCAAGCGATGGCAAGCACCGACTCTGCTAAATGGCAAGAGGCCATGAGATCTGAAATGGATTCCATGTTTGAAAATCAAGTCTGGGACTTGGTTGACTTACCCGAAGGTTATACACCTATTGGATGTAAGTGGATTTTCAAGTTGAAAACCGACAAAGATGGAAATGTATTCATTTACAAATCTAGATTGGTGGCAAAAGGTTACAGACAAGTTCATGGTATTAATTACGATGAAACCTTTTCACCAGTCGCAATGCTTAAATCCGTTCGGATCCTCCTAGCGATTGCTGCATATTATAATTATGAAATATGGCAGATGGACATCAAAATCGCCTTCCTTAATGGTTATTTGGAAGAAACTGTGTATATGACACAGCCTGAAGGTTTTGTCGACCAAAACAATTCTAGGAAAGTTTGTAAGCTTAAGAAGTCCATTTATGGATTAAAGCAAGCAAGCAGAAGTTGGAATCTGCGATTCAATGAAGCCATCAGTAAGTTTAGTTTTATCAAGAATCCATATGAATCTTGTGTTTACAAGAAGGTCAGTGGGAGTGACATCGCCTTCCTAGTCTTATATGTCGATGACATATTGCTCATTGGAAACAGCATTCCGTTGTTAGAGTCTATAAAGGCCTGGCTTGGAAAGTGCTTCTCAATGAAAGACTTGGGAGAGGCTCAGTACATACTAGGCATCAAGATCTATAGGGATAGATCGAAAAGGATGATTGGATTGAGTCAGAGTACTTATATTGATAAGGTACTTGCTCGATTTGGCATGGAGGAGGCCAAGAAAGGTCACCTGCCAATGTCACATGGCATAACCCTAAGCAAGAAGCAGTGTCCACAGACACTTGATGAGCGGGTAAGAATGAATCAGATTCCATATGCTTCGCTTATTGGATCGATCATGTATGCCATGATATGTACTAGGCCAGATGTATCGTATGCCTTGAGTGCTACGAGCCGTTACCAATCAGACCCAGGAGAGGCGCATTGGACTGCGGCCAAAAATATCCTAAAGTACCTGAAAAGGAACAAGGATAAATTCCTGGTGTATGGTGGTGCAGAGGATTTAGTTGTGGAAGGTTATACCGACGCAAACTTCCAGACAGACAGAGACGATTTCAAATCGCAATCTGGATATGTGTTCTGTCTAAATGGAGGGGAGTTTAGTTGGAAGAGCGCAAAGCAGAGTACAACTGCAGATTCTACAACTGAAGCCGAATACTTAGCAGTTGTTGAAGCAGCTAAGGAGGCTGTTTGGATTCGTAAGTTCGTTGGTGAACTTGATGTTGTACCCTCTATAAAGGGTCCAATAGCCCTCTATTGTGACAACAATGGAGCTATTGCTCAGGCCAGAGAGCCTAGGGAACATCAGAAGGTCAAACATGTCAAGCGGCGATTTCACATGATTCGAGAATGGAAATCAGAGGGTGAAATCAGAATTTGCAAAGTTGGAACGGATGACAATGTAGCCGATCCACTTACTAAACCTTTGCCTCAAGTGAAGCACAACAAGCATGTTGAGGCAATGGGAAGCAAGCATGTAGGAGACTGGCTTTGATTTCCTTGTTTAGTGTTTTAGTTAATTTTGAGAAAAATTAATATAAGACGCTAAGGAAAACCATTCAAGTTTTGGAGTAATATAAAATTTCATGCAATATTTTATTACTCTGTTATGCTATTTAATTGTGGTTTAGGATTAAATAATGAGTCCATTCGATTCGGAGAATATTCAAAATAGGGTATCAAGACCAGTCTTGGTAAGGAAACACCTATTAAGTGAACATTGAATATTATAATCGAAAATTATCCCTAATCAAGGTCATTTAAACGATGGACGATTAATGACCGATTGAGATTAGTGTGTAGTTTGATTTATAGCACCGTTTCATGTGCTACAAGGACATGATTGTCATAAATCATTTGCACAGGTATTGGTTTAGAACCATACTGGATCGACCTATGAGAATACTTTAAGAAATTAAAAAAATTTGTCATAAGTATACTTCTCATTATGGCTATCGGAACCTATTTCCTCGACCATGAGTATTGTGAGTTCTCTTGTTTGAGTACTAGTTCGCTTTGATGTTGTCAAACGTCTGCCGTAATAGGGGATTATAACGACAACACTCGGGCGACTAGGTCCTCTCAGTAAGAGGAGCTACATTACAAGACTGGGAATGTCCCCCTACTAAAATAGGGAAGATGTCTTTGTTGTATACAAGGCCTCTCGTAGAGCGAAACTGTAAAATGCATGGCCGTGCTCGGATGGATTTTAGAAATCATCTGTTTATTGACAGTCGGACTCGGAATCGGGAAACACTTCTGGACGTAATAAAGATGACAAAATAAATCTTACCTTATAGTTCATGAAGAGACATTAAGCGACATAGGAAAAAGGTTGTACACAAAATGCGCACTTGTCCGGAAGGACAAGTGGGAGATTGAAAGGAATGGTGTCCTTCGAACAAGTGTACTATTCCGTTAGTGGGTTCAGAATTATTAGAAAGCTAATATATTTAGTGAGGTCAAGTGATCGGAATGCCTGGGTGGAGGCCGCTTCCGATCAGTAATATTAATGAATAATTAATATTACAGCTTAATCTTGACTGAACCCTTCGGGTCACACCCAAGCATTCAACAAACCGAAACTACGAATTAATTCGGAAGGAATTAATGAATCGATCGAGTAATATTTATTTAGACGTCGGAAATTCGAGCTTAGAGCGTCGTAACCGAGCGTCGTAAGTCGAGTCGAAAAATAGTGAAAGACGAGACGAGAAATAGTAATAAATCAACAAAAGACCAAAATACCCCTAGCATCGGAATGCCCAAGCAAACCGAGTGCTAAGGGCGTATGGCCTAGCATGGTGGCTAGCATGCGCACCAAGCCGAGCCTAGGCTGGCTGGTGCGTGCTAGCGCACCCATGCTAGCATCGCAAGGCTAGGCGCTGCCTAGTGCGTGCTAGCATGCTAGGCACAGCCTTGTGCGCGCAATGGCTAGCAAGCCATGCCGCAACAAGCTGCAGCAACTAGCACGCTAGGCGCGCCAGCTCGCCACAGCTAGCAGCAGCATGGCTAGGCCATTGCTTGCTTCCTAGCAGCGCTGGCCAAGGCACAAGGCAAACAGAAGCCCGCACAAGCATGCTGGGCTTGCTAGCCAGCAGCGCCTGGCAGCCCGCATGCGAGTGCTGGGCTTGCTGGGCGTGGCTGCCACGGACAGCAGCACATGGCAGCCCACCTTGGCTGCCTTGGTGCCCAAGGGTGGGTGCCATGTGGCTTGTGGTCCTTGAGTGTGTGTGGAGTGAGGTGGCCGGTTATGGGAGATCGAAGGAGTGGGGAGCAAGTTTGGTCCCCCCCTTCTCCAAGTGGTCCTCACCTAACCACTCACATGAGCTTGCCACTTGTTGATTTATTACTAGCTTGATTATTAATTTTATTTTAACTTTAAAATAAAATGGAAAAATCATACTATCCCACATTGATGGGAGAGTAAATGATACTCCCATCATTTTCTATAAATACCCAAATATGGGCATTGGGAATGATGCTTGAGTAAGAGTTGAAAAAGGCATCACAATTAGTGAAAACCTTTGAACTCAATATAATTACTCGGGTTTTATTGGTCGGGTCTTGCTAACCCCAAGACATTGGACCTAGTCGGTTTGGTTGGTGCGGGTGGACTTCGTTGGAGGTCTCCATGTGAGCGGGACTTGAAGCTTTCAAGTAAGAGCTCATTTTGGAGCGAAGCACGCGTCAAAGGTAATTAGCTTATCTTAATCTTGTGATTAATTTAATTATGTTTATGGTTTTATTTATTGCGAGTGCGGTCTTGTTTTTGGGTTTGTTTCCACGGCGAGTCGGACTCACCAAACCCCAACAGGGAAATAGGGTCGAATCCGTAGGGAAACAAGTCTTCCTATTCCTAATTAATTAATATAATCTAAACTATTGAGTAACCAAAATATTGTTGTGAAAGGAATTAAACTAAGGAGATTAAGAATAGGGAGAAATCAATTAATAAAAGGCCTAGGGTCACAGGTTCACCAATAACTAATATTCCAGGATAAAACATAACAATTAATAATTAACATTGCACATATAACATGATTAACAGGCTCTCGCAATTTATAAATCAACATAGATCTAACAGGCTCTCGCAATTTACTAGATCTAACTTCCTATTGAAAATAGCCTTTAATATCAAATTAACATCTGCTCGATTCATCAATTCAATATTGCTATACTTTTACAATCAAATCACATCTTCTCGATTCATAATCTAATTGTAAAGAATTAAAACAATTCAATAAGAAATTATCATGCAATATCAATAATCAACAATAACAAATTATCCCTTCATATTAATTATGGATTTCCCAAGAACCCTAGAATTAAACTACTCACACATGATTAAATCTAAACTAATCAAAGCATATAAAGAAGACATGATTAAGATCAAAGCAATAAAATAAGCAATAAAAGAGAGGAGAGATAATACCAAAAGAAGGAAGTATGAAATTGCATAAACCAAGAGTGTAGAGAGAGAAAACAAGAGAGAGATCCCAAAACTTAAAAATAAATTTGAAAGTTTAATTAAGGAGAGAGAGTGAGGGAGAGAGAGGAAAAAGAATCCTAAACTCGCTTAACAAAAGCGTATTTATACTAAGCTAGAAAATCCTAAGCTTAAACAAAGTAAACAGCCGCTTAATCTCCTCCAGAGACACGCGCCCGACCGGGCCCGCCTTTTTGCTTCGCCTTCGTAATCTGGGCATCCGCCCGATCGGGCCCGGTCTTTTCCTTCGGCCAATCTTTTCTTCTCCTTTACTTTGGGCTTCAACTCATAAAAGGCTCAAACCTTATCTTCCTTGGTCCATAACTCAGACCAATTCCACGAACCAAGCCCTTAATCACCGATACGATCGGTCTTGGGCTACAATCAACGATCATGAATGTGATACAAGCTTTGATATCTCGTAGTGGCCGGAAAATCACCGATACGATCAGGGAAATTCCTACAAAACAAATTCCAACTCTATAAAACACTCGAAACCATACATTAGTACTAAAAGTAGCTCCGAAGAGCTCAAATATGCAAATAAATGACCGTGGGACGGGGGATAAAATAGCATATAAAACACATATATCAAACTCCCCCAAGCCAAACACTTGTTTGTCCCTAAGCAAGGCAATGAATCAAAACATATCATAGCTTCACCCCGAATAAAATCCAAAAATCCACAATGCAACTCAAAGCCAATCCAACAAACATGCATCATAATCAATCACTCAAATCCATCCAATTACCTATCTTCCCTAACAATTGTCAAATAGAGCAAACACAAGAGCATATAGAATTCAAGACTAGTGTTCACACACTCAACTCTCATTTATGTGGCGAGTAAAAGATGTACTCGATCGCTCTCCAACTAACCCCTTTAATAGTGAACAATGCCCTCCCAAACTCACAACACTCGTGTGTTTAAAGAGATAAGCACTCAACCTAGATAGTCGACTCAGAATATATCAAGTCATCGTTCGCATTGATGAACAACTACTTTCACATCCACACAATTCTATGCACAAAGTTCGGAAGGTGTTTAAAGCTTGTAATGTAAGGCTAGGGTAAAGGGTAAGAAATATTTGGGAAAATGTGAGAGCAAAGCCATGCTTAAGGGAGCCACATCCTAATGAAACCAAGGTCAAAATCGAATAATGACCAATCATTTCCAACATAACTCAACTCTACAAAAGTTCACCAAACAACCACTTTAATATTTTACAAAATCACCATCACTTACAACTTTACTCATAAAAATATGATATTATAGAACTCGAGTGAATAAACAAACTTTGAACTATTTTTTTTTTCTTTTGAGCAACTTTCAAATAGAACACTTGAACATTGAAACAATTTTTTTTCTTTTGCTTTTTTTTTTTTCTTTTTATCTCACGTTGGAAATTTCAACTTTGAACCAAAAATTCTTATTTTTTTCCAATCACATTATCAAAAGAACAAATCACTCTTCTTATTCTCCCACATTGTGCAAATTATATGCACACTACAACTCCCTCACCTCACTAACTAAAAGCTCCCCCAAGCCAAGCTTGGACTAGTAACCAATGGGGCTAAATGGGCTTGTAATGTGGCTAAATAAACAATAAAATGGCACAAGCAACAACATGGGTAGCAAGAAGGGAACAAATGTATCTAATATCGTCTGAAGGCCACCTAAAAGAATGAACGCTTTCGTCCTCCACATTGTGCATAATAGTGAATCATATAAACATTACTCATAGTCGCAAACCAATACTCAAATTCATTGATGTACCAGGAACTAACACATTCCTCACCAAATCACCTAGTTCAACAAGAGTTGAAGTTTTGAACCCAAACTAGTTGTCAACCCGATGGGAATCCAAAACCAATTATAACCCAATTCAATTTCCTATTAATCAACTTATTATTGAGTCGATTTGTTGTGAGTTTGTGACCCACAACTTAGGGTCTGTTCTGTTCAGCTTAATTTCAGTTCACTTCAGCTCAGTTCAGCTCCAATCAGTTCAGTGCAGTTCAGTTCAGTTCCTAATTTCCTTATCTCATAAACAATTCATTTCAGCTCTATTCAGTTCAGTTCAGTTCAATTCAGTTCAGTAAATCGGAACAGGTCCTTATTGTTAACCCAATTAGATACCAACGAACTCAAGTGTCAACTCAATTTATTTTACCCAACTCGAATGTTTGATTGTTTAATTTTTGTAAACGAAGATTAGCGCATTAATCAATGGATAATTTGTCCATGAGTACATACGAAGCCACGTCTCTTGGACAATGATTTTTCCAAATTTGATCTACACCAAACAACACCAAAAAATATAGTCTAACTTGGAATACCATAACCTCTGCAATAATCGGTGGCTTATTATCAATAATTATCAATATAAGCTTTACTTTTGGTTGTGTCAAAATTGTTGTAATATGTATTTATTGGAAAAATATTTAAATATTCTCAATAGATACTTACACCACATTATTAATAATACGTAAATATCTACTGTAACCATAATATTAGAAAGTTCACAAGGTAACTCAAATTATAACCCGAAAGAAACAATGAAAAATTAATTATACTACCTCTATTTCTATTTGCAAAAAAGTGTTATATATAAGACATAAAAATTCTTTTAATGCAAATAATAAAAAACGGTGGCAGTATTTAATTTTTTTTAAAAAAAAGGTAAAATACACAATTTAATTATCCCCCTATCACAGAAAAGGGTTATTAGAGGTAGTACTTAATACCTAAAATATCGAGGCATCTTTTTTTGACGTAGTTGGTTACTATGACCACACTTCTTGTTACGGAAATTGGTAGCATGAGGTGAAAGTCGGGCGTAACACTTGCGACTTACTACCTCCGTTTTTTTTAGTTGACATGTATTCCTTTTTGGGATGTTTCTTTTTAGTTAACACGTTTCTATTTTAGGGTGTTGTTTGGTTGGAGGTAAATAGCATGGGAAATTCTATAGCCTAGTAAATGCAAATAGCATGTGTTGTTTAGTGGACACAAATTTATCAAAGTGGGGGAAATGGAAATTCCAAGGGAATTTTCACTTCCCATGAAACATGGGAAATAACTTACAATTTCTGTGATTATTGTGGGGCCTACTTGCATTATTATCACTAATTATTTAATTTCTTTCTTTCTCTCTCCAAATTTTTTAACTTAAATAAAAAATAATCAAGTTAACTAATAAAACATTGAAAATAAATTCCTAGGAAATCAAAGTTCCTATATTATCAACTAAACAAACTTAAAGTTGATTCCCAGGAAATGAATAAGGGAAATTACTTCTCATGAAATATAATTTTCTATAGGAACTTATTTCCCATGTCAACCAAACAACACCCTTTCTCCTCCCAAAAAGACCCCACTCTCTTTCCTCTTTCCTCCATACCCCTCTCTCTCCTCTATGCTCACTCTCTCTCCTCTAGATTCTGTCACTAGTTCATTTTTTTTTTCTTTTCCAAAATTATCAAACACATTATCAATTGATGAACTATTAGAGCTAGTCATCTACTCTCTCCGTCCTATAATATAATTCCTATTTTCCTATTTTGGAGACCCAAAATGTTGTTTCTGTTTCCATTTTTAAATAATATGTTAAGACCATTATACCCTCATTTTTTTTAACTTTACTCATTGAACTTACTAATTTACCCTTAACTTATCCACTTGCATTGTACTTTTTTTCTTTTTCACTCTAACTTTTGTCTATAACTGTACTTTTCACTTTTTTTGCCTTAAATTATCCACTTGTCTTATACTTTTGTCTAACTATTGTCTACCTTTTTTCCACTTTTAATGTACTTCTTCCACTTCTTCTCTCATTTCTTAATTACCGTGAAAAAAATAAAATAAGAACTATATTATGGGACGGAGGAAGTACCTAACATCATCGCCCTCAAACTAAAAATAAATGGAAACAATTTTCACTTACTTCTACATATCCATGTTCAATTTCGATTTCACCTTCGCCATCCATTATTAAAGTCGCCCGTTACGATGATTAATGGAGCAAAATATCACAAACAAAAAAGTTACAACTTCATATTAACAATTGCAAAATTTTGAGATAAAAGTTGCTTTAATAGAGATGCCGCCATTGTTTAGCTTTGAGCTTTTTTGTACTCTCTTTTTCCCTCTCCTCTGTAAATGGGTCTTTGATTTGTTTATGTTTTTAGAGTTCATAAATTAAATGTATTGATTTAATTGTAGTATTTTTTTTTCTGATTTTATTTTTGACTATTCAATTTGTGAAGTTTAATTTAATGGACGTTCTTCAATTGAAGAGGAGAGAGAGTAGGGTCTTTTTTGGTATTTTGCACGTCTCAGGAGGTGGGGATGTGGGGTAAAGTCAGGGAGTGAATGAGAGCGTTTTTTGGTATTTTGCACATCTCTTGCTTTCTTTCTTATGTGGGCCAAAATAAAACGCGTCAACTAAGGGTCTGTTCTCTTCAGCTTAATTTCAGTTCAGTCCAGTTCAATTCAGTTCTTAATTTCCTTTTCTCATAAACAATTCAGTTCAGCTCAGTTCAGTTCAGTTCAGCTCAGTTTAGTTCAGTAAATCAGAACAGACCCTAATAAGAAACAGGGGAAGTATCTTTTTGTTTAAATTGTATTTGTACGCCAATTTTCTTTATTTAACAGGAATCCAATAAAAATTGCAACCACCAACTAGTCTAGAGGTAAGTTGGAGGGTTGTGTCCTTGTTGATGTTGTAATCTGCTAAGGTACGTTCGTAGCAATCCTCGTAATCCTTGTTATTAACTAGCTCTTTGTCGCCCATTATAAGACGGTGTTAGTCCACCGGAATCCCTTCTTTTGCCTCGATCATCGATTTGAGATCAACAATAGTGTTGCTAGGTTTTACCTCGAGGGTTATAGAGGTTCCACTTAAGATTTTCACGAATATTTGCATCTCTTCTTCTTGTATTCTTGGTGTGATGAGGGAAATGTACATATGGACATATGGTGATATGGATATATATGATGGGAATAATATGCTTGGACGCCAAGGTCTTCATTTATAGTAAATTTTGTGTTTTAAGAAAAATGAAATTATTTACTTGGGGATCAAGCTAACTACGTACCTATCTAGAGATATTTTTTTAAAAAAAATTTATGGTAAGGAGAAGAACTATGATCGTACCTCAACCCTCACAGTAATTTTTATCACGTATTTGCGGGACAGACATTTTAAGAGTGAGGGGGAAAGGTAAGGGATCCCCGCCCTCAAAGTGTCTCTAGTGGAGATTGAACCCTCAACCTCAAAGTTTAAAGATGAAATTATGCCCGATTTTTTATTTGAAAATTGTAATATTATACGAGAATAATTAGTTTTTATAAAAAAATTGCTCGTTCAAACTTGAAATTAACAAACAACAAATTAACTATTGAAAAAAAAATCTTTTTGAAATTTTAATCACAACATTAGAAGTTTTACAATTTTCATTTATACCATTTTGACCATAATTACCAAGCATAGCTTGGTTTAGTGATAAGGTTTGCATCTTCCAACCTTGAGGTTGTGGGATCAAACCTCACCAGAGACACTTTGGGGTGGGGATTCCCTTAACTTTCGGCTATTCAAGCTGATGGGCTAAAAGGGGGTATTCGGGTCATGTGTTCCATGCTCTAATCAAATTTTCCCCTCCTACCGATGAAATTCTTATTACCGGTGTGCATGCACCATCTTCCTCTAGGGAGAAATCGGACTTATGGGAGGGCTTGAAGGGGGATATTCCTCCTCAAAACATTCCTTGGGTGGTAGCAGGCGATATGAATGAGATAGTTCATGAATCGGAAAAAATGGGAGGCCGGGCTTTCACTAACAATCAGGGTTGAGATTTCACAAATTTTACGGAAGCTGCGGGTCTCATTGATCTCAGATTCAATGGTCCGAATTTTACGGTAGAGACGGATTAGACTTAATAAGAGAACGTCTTGATAGAGCTTTGGCAAACGCTAAGTGGTTGGAGAGCTACCCTAACACACAGGTATTTCACTTACCTCGAACTTACTTGGACCACTGTCCGATTTTAATTAATACTAATCCGTATGTTAGTCATGGGAATTTTCCATTTAGATGCAAGGAGGCTTGGACGTATAATCAAGGGTTTAAGGATTTTTTCTGTCAGTCATGGGGGAAGGGGAATAACGAATTTATTAGGGAAAAAAATTATTTTATTAATGATGTCAAAATCTGGAATAACAATATTTTTAATGAACATCTCAATAATAAAAAAAGACTTATTTCCAGGATTGAGGGAATTCAAAAAGCTTTATGCCTTAGGTACTCAAGATTTCTTGTCCATCTTGAAAGGGATTTGCTTAATCACCTTCTCAAAATTGAAAGAATCAAGTGGGCGCAAAAGGCAGGAGTGGATTGGCGTAAATATGGGGATTGGAATACTAAATATTTCCATATTTTGGCTAAAGTTAAGAATTCTAGGGGTAAGATCCTTTGCTTAAAAGATGATAACGGTGATTGGGTTTATGATAATGTTGTTCTAAAAAATATGTGCGTTAATTACTTTAGAAGTATTTTCACTTCTAAGCAATCTTCGCAGCCTAGAAACATCTCTTTTACCCCTAATAACACGGTTAACCAATCGGATTTTACCTCCCTTTGTACTAAGGTTGATGAGCTTGAAATAAAGGCTGCTCTTGGAGCTATGGCTTCAATGAAAAGCCCTGGTCCCGACGGCATACAGCCCATATTTTTTAAAAAATATTGGGATACCGTGGGAAAATCAATCATTAATCTTGTTACTGCTTGTTTTGATTCGGGCTCCATTCCCCCCGAAATCAATGAATCCTATATTACTTTAATCCCCAAAGTTTCTAGCCCGTCTTCTATGAGTGATTTTAGACCAATTGGTTTATGTAATTCTATATATAAATTAATTACTAAAATCATTTCAAATAGAATCAAGCCTTTGTTGGGAGATCTTGTGAACCCCGTTCAATCAAGCTTCATTGAGGGTAGAACCATAGATGAAAACATCTTAGTCATAAAATAGATTGCCCATTTGTTAAAAAGTCTAGCAAAAAGAAAATTATGGCCTTTAAAATTGAAATATCCAAGGCTTATGATAGCTTGGAATGGGGTTTTATTAGAGAAACTCTCCTAGGCTTAAATTTCCCGGAAAAACTTGTTAAACTCATCTTGAATTGCATCACTACTCCGGCTATCTCCATTCTTTGGAATGGAGAAATTACGGAGAGTTTTTTGCCTTCTAGGGGAATAAGACAAGGCGACCCTCTTTCGTCCTATATTTTTGTTCTTTGCTGGGAAAGACTTTCCATTATGATTGAGCAAAGGGTAGGACACGGTCTTTGGAAACCAATAAAAATTGGTAATGATGTTAGCATTTCGCATCTTTTTTATGCAGATGATGTTTTCCTTTTTGGAAAAGCTTCGATAGACAATGTTAACACCATCAAAAATACTCTTTTGGATTTTGGTAAAAAGTCGGGTCTTTTCATTAGCCCCACTAAGTCCAAAGTTATCTTCCCCCCTAAAATGTGTCTCACCTTAAAACTTGCCATCCTTGAAACCTCAAATATCAAGGGGGCTCCATCCTTTGGTAAGTACTTGGGTGTCAACATTAGCCCTAATAGACTAAGGAAAGCGGACTACAATGAGCTATTAATTAAAACCAAAGATAGAATTAAGGGTTGGCATGCTAAGCTTTTGAATATGGCGGGTAGAACCACCTTAATTAAATCGGTCCTCAATTCTTACCCTTTGTATGCTATGCAAACTACCCTTATTCCTTGCGCTATCCTTGATGATTTGGAGAAAAGTTGTAGAAGGTTTCTTTGGAATAAAGTGGATCGGTCTCATTATCTTGCTAGAACTAGTTGGGAAAAGATTTGTCTTCCAATTAGCTTGGGGGGTTTAGGTATTCGTAAGTTGAGAAATTGGAACCTTGCTTTTATGGCTAAATTGGGTTGGAGAATTATTAATGACCCTAATAAACTATGGGTTAGGATTCTAAAGACTCGATATTTTAAAAACTCCTCTTTTCTTAATTACTTCCCTAATTCTTCCGACTCCCCTCTTTGGAAAGATATTCTCAAAGGCAAGGAACTTCTCTTAGAGGGTATTTCATATAGGGTGGGAAATGGTGAAGATATTTGCCTTTGGTATCATCATTGGGTTGGAGATGGACCCCTTTATAAGATCATTGATTCTCCTATACCGGATAGATTGGCTCATTGGAGGGTTAGTGATATCATTAGGGAGGGTAAGTGGGATTTGAGGCGAGTTAATCATATTATTCCAAGTCATATTTGTAGATTAATCGAGCTAATCCCTCTTCCTTCTCTAGCTGTCGTACAGGACTCCATTTGTTGGGGGCTTGAAACTAACGGTCAGTTTACAATTAGAAGCGCCTATAGGATTTGTTCAAAATTCACCTCTCACCCCTCCTTTCCATCCTTAAATTGGAACAAACTTTGGCACATAGGAGCCCCTTACAAGTACAAAATGCTTGTATGGAACGCTGCCCATCAAATTCTTCCGACAGCATCCATCCTCCAAAATACCATTCCCAATTTTGATGCCATCTGTACAAGATGTGAGCTTCACAGGGAGTCTCATATTCACCTATTTCGTGACTGTATTAACTCTAAGGTTTTGTGGTCGAGAATTTTGAAAGGAACAGACTTGATAAAAATTTCAATTTCTATTCCTTTTATAACACTGATTGGACTGAGTGGGTTCAATACAATCTTAGCCTCAGTAATAATTGGAAGACTATCTTTACAGTTGCGTTATGGCATATCTGGAAGATAAGAAATCAGGCTGTCTTTAGATTTGCTATGGTGCACCCTATCACTCTGTATAACAGATATATGGTCGATCTTGTGGCTACAATAACTGTTTTTCAGGGCAAAGATAAGGAAGTTGCAAGGGAGGAAACTATCTGGGTTAGACCTGCTCGTGGCTCGGTCAAACTAAACGTTGATGGAGCGTGGAACAGCAAGGAGATTGCAGGAGCAGGTGCTGTAATTCGTGCAAGTGAGGGGGGTGGCTTGGTGGCTGCTCGTGGAAGATTACTGCTAGAAATTCCTCGGAAGCCGAACTGATGGCGATTAAGGGTGGAATGCTCATTGCAATCAACGAAAGATATAAAAAGGTGATGGTAGAGACGGATGCTTCTTCCCTAAAAGGTATTTTGGAGGACCTCCAAAAGAGCGGTACTCATGAACTAGCTGCTACCCTCAGAGACATAGAAGAACTCCTCAAAGGGGCGTGCAAATTTGAATTCAATTATGTTCCTAGAGAGGCTAACGAGGTAGCTCATCAGTTGGCTACATTGGCTATCCAGTTGGACGGACATATCATGTCTCACGAAGATATCCCTTCATGTGCAAAAGTAGCCTTCGAAAAGGATTTGCAGAACAGCAGTGGTACCAACTAAGGCAGCTACTGGGCTGTGTTGTTACTCTTAGTACAATTTACTACTTTCATGTTTTCTATCTGGATTCTTGGGACCTTTGTTTTTCAATGTTGTTAAGATTATGTTTTGGTCGTATCTCGGTAGCTGCTAGAGCAGTTTATCCAAACAATGTAGCGGATGATTAAAAAGTAATAGATTTTCCCTTTTCTTTAAAAAAAAGTATAGCTAATTAGTGGAATTTTATTTTTAAAATGCTGAAAATCAGATGTGTGGGCAATAATGGGCAGAGAGAGGACATATAAAGTTGTATTTTTACATGGAATTATATGTGCTCCCTCCAATCCTCTACGTGTTTCTGAAATTTGTGCCTTGGACAAATGAGACAGATATCATGAAAGAGATGAAATCATTTTTCAAGTATTCTCAATATAGCATATCTTAGATGGCTAAGCTTAGCATTTTTATTTTTTTTATTTTGGGACTAACGGAGTGTATTTGAGGAAATCTGATATGCAGTAACATTGCATAATGCTTAGTGTTTTCTTTGAAGCAATTGTAACATGAAACGTGCATCCAAGAGATAATGGATCAAGTCCCCCCACCCCCTCAAAAATATGTATGAGCTAAATGAGTGTAAAGTTTGTTCTTCAGCATTTGTGTCTGGTACTAAAATGTAGTCCTTTTTTGCAGGCACTAAATCAGTTATGTGTTATAATCATGGAGCCTCTACGTGATCGACTCGTGACTAGTCTTCTACAAGCATCTCTTGTCAGTTCCTCATTAATTATGTTTGGGAAAGCAAAATGATTTCGTAATATATTTCTTACTTTCTTAGTGTTTTCTGTCCTCTTTGTAATATCATGGTTTTTTTTCTGAGTAACTTTATTATCTTTCAGGATGGTCTGATACGGGTATTGTTAGATGGAGGTCCATCTCGTATCTTCTCCCAAAGTGATGCCAAACTGATCGAAGAAGATTTAGATATTTTAAAGGTAGAGCTAGAGCTAATGTCTCAACTGTACTAGATATTCTGTTATATACGGAGTACTGGAAATCAAACAGTTAGATTTTTTAAAATGTGGTGATTTGATCTGATTTTGTGTGATTGAATCTGATTTCAATTTTTATAAAATGTTATTGTCTCTACTATAGAATTGTTTAGCGGTCCGAATAATGATTCAATACTTGCTTCTCTGATATTTGCCTTTTTACTAAAAAAAAAAAAATGAAAATCCTATCATGTAAAAGAACCCTCAATTAATTTATACTCATATGTGAAACAAGGTGAGCCGAAGAAGCTCTAATATGTTAACCATAATCTCCTATGCGTTGGTCTGGAAACTACAATTATTGTTTAACGAATGCTTCTCATGTTGATCAAACTTTCAGCCTTATAACTCCGGTAAATTTTTGCAGGAGTTTTTTATTTCTGGAGGAGATAGTCTTCCTAGAGGAGTTGTGGAAAATCTAGTGTCTCGTGCACGACATATAATACAATTGCTTGGATACGAGGTAAGTTGTAGTGATAAGATTAGTTCCACGTTGATGCCAATCAGACAATTATGGACTTGTTATATTCTTGAAGTGTCATTTAGGATTCTAGTACTTTGGGCTTGAATTTTTCTTGTACTCTCATTTAGGATAATAATATTTTTACTGCTTCCAGTTTTGACTAGTTAGGGGTAAGACCTTCTGCACCCTAACCTTCCCAAGTCCAGCAGCAGGGCAATTTGTTCATGGAGCTAGGCTAGTAATTTTGATCTTGTTTGGTAGGCATAGTTCATGGTGATTCATGTCAAACAAGTTTTAACATTCATTCTTTAAGATGAGGTTCAGCATTACAAACTGTGAGACGGATAAGAGTTTACATCTTGACCTCACTAGACCACGTTAACGGCTGGAGTCATGTTGAGCTGTTTTGGTGGTCATGGCCCTCTTGCCCTCTTGGTACTGCAGGAGAGGTTGGTGGCAAAGTTAGCATAAGAATAGCAGGTTGCTATGGAAAGAGGAAATTTTTTCTGAAAGTTCCAACTGAATGAAATATGTTCTTGGTAGTCTTACCAATTCAGACACTACTGATGCCTCTAAATCGAAGCTAAATCATTATATTAAACGTGAATTTTAATTCGACCATCATGAGGATTGACATTTTCAGCCTCTTTGTCATATAAACTGAAAAACCTAGGGTTTTAGAAGTTCCTGAGGGAGGGAGTTATAAACAGTCTATTGTAACCTCATGTTTGGTTTTTTGCTTGTCACTGTTTACAGACCCGAGAACTGATTGAAGACTTGAAATCCACAGTTGGACATGGAGGAAGAAGTAAACTAGGAGCTGATACCGAGACCTTGCTGAGAATATTGTGCCATCGAGGCAATTGGGAGGCTTCCCAGTTTGTCAAGAAACAATTCAAGATACCCAAGTCAGCTTCTTAAGTGTATAAATGCAGTCATTACAATATATAGTACAAAAGAGAAATTGTGTCGACATGTCGTGATTGTAGACTTGTAAAGAGATGTAGTCTGATTTGAGATTTGCCGTGTAGCATAGCATATTGTCTTTGCAAGTCCTGTTGCCAAATTTTGTATTAATTCATATATTTATCTTTGTACATTCTGTTTGTCTATGTCTTTCCTAGGGATGATCAGAAGTCAGTGAAAATGAATCACTGAATATATTTATTTGCCAAAACATCTTTACTATGTAAAAAGAAAATTGTACAAAAACATCATTAAGCATGTATAACAAACAAATATAAATACAACCAAATACACCAAACTAAAACAAACAGGAAAGGAAACCTTGTGTGGTGTAACTAAGGCAACGCGCCTAAACAAACCTCCTGCTGATCCAGCTTTGTTACTGATCTTTGAACTAAATCCAATTCCTCAGTGGATTCCACCTCCATTTCATGGTTTGGATCCACTTAGTCTGGAGCACCTGATGATGAGAACTTGCATGTTTATGGGTTCAGCCCAACTCCCATGGAATATAACAAGCAAAGGGGACACATGATGCTGGACAGGAAGTGGACTTCTACTAAAAGGTGTTTTGAAGGTTCTGAAACTCTCATCCTTTGCAAGCAGCCCTCTCTTCGCTCTCCACTAACTGCTACTAGTCGCCATGTCCGGTACTTGGACATTGTTCCCAGGAGTCACTCTAAACCTATTCTTCCTTGGGAACGTCCTAATAGTGATGGCAAATTTGTGACGCATTTTGACGCCTCTCCCGATTTGAAGGGAAAATCTGGGGACGGGATTGGATGGGTGACTAGAAATACGGAGGGAGTAGTTCTGGATACCACTCACAAGTTTATTTGTGGTGTGTTAGATCCAACTCAATTGGACTTGCACGCTTTCAAAGAATTCACTTCGATGAAACCTAAATTCAAGGGTCATCAGACTCTGATTTCAGATAACAGTGCTGCTATTTATTGTCTGTATGCCCAGGCAAAATTGTGTCGTCCAGTGAAGAATGAAATTTTGAAGAACCTTGCTGCAACAGTTTTGAAACAAGTTGAGGAAAACTTTCCTTCCGATACGCATATCAAATGGGTTCCCAGAGAGGCTAATAATTTAGCGGACTCTATGGCTCAGTTTGCTCGATGGGAATATTTGGACAGAGTTGCACCTATAAAATAAGGTATATTTTGATGCCGTCCAAAACAAGTTGTATTTTGATTTTTGGATGCTTTAATGAGTTTTTACATTAACAATACTGTTTGTAGCCGGAGGATAGGCTTGTCTCACTAGTGTGGACATCTCTCAGCGGTGACTTTGTCCCCACAACAATATGCTATACAATTTCACCTGAATATTTCTATCAAACACAACCCAATTAACCCCACTTAATTTCACAATAAACGGATATTTCTCAAGACATAGACACAAATTCTCATGCGGATCCTTCTCTAATACCAACAGTCTCAACTAGACACAAAAATAAAAGGACTTCAACTACTACTATGAAAGCATCCAGAAATAAAAAAACATCAAAATATACCTTCTATTACTGCTCCGTATGTATTAATGGACAAGTTGCCCCTAAATTAATATACTAGCTTGGTTTTTCAAAAAAAAAAAATGGAAAATGGGTCAAATCGTGTTATTTCAGGTTGTTTGGGTTGGATTGGGTCTATTCTCTCTTTATATTTCGTGTTTGGTTCGAATTTGGTCGGTTGGATAAAAAATTGACAGCTCTACATAAAATGTGTTGAGTGGTTAAATGACTTGGGATTCAAGGGCATTTTTGGAAAATTAGGTTTAAAACTTGTAAGGTGAAGAGAATACACTATCGGCCTAAATGAGATGAACATAAAGAAATGGAGCTTCGGATGGAGAGATTGTTATATACATCCGGCCATCCGGGTGCGATTCACCTAAGAATACAATTGAATACAATTTCCTCATTTAGATCATTGTTGTTCATTTTGTCATCAAATGAAGAGCAAAAACAACTTTGGATTAGTTGGGTGCACCATTAATCACCCAGATGTATATAAAATTTACAACCTTAATATAGTACTCCCTCCGTGTATTAATAAATATTACACTTTGACCGGCACATAATTTTAGGCAATATAATTGACTTAAATAAAATAAGAGGTTAGTAGGATAGTTAGAGTATTAAAATATTATAAAAGAACGATAGCGGGGTTAATAGGTTATTGAAAAGTAATAAATATAAGTGGAAAGAAATAATAAAATAAGTATTAGTGAATTTGGGTGGAAACCATAAAATAAGAGATATATAATACTTATTAAAACATGGAGAGAGTATGACGCTTTTGGAGTTTTAATAAAATTAATCTTCCCCAATTATTTTGGAAAGTTGTGATAATAGGGATAATGTAGTAGATAAAATGTATATAAAGAAAAATCTTCTAAATTCATGTAATGTCAATAAGCTTCTATGTGTTGTCAAGCTCACAAACAAAATTCTTGTTCAATATTTTTGTTCAAGTCTTTGAGAATTAATAATCCTTTAATCAAATAAAATTATTCTCGCTCAATTCTCAAATAAATAATCTTTAATCAAAAGAAAAGATATCAACTATTTATCTATGGGTCCCACTAACGGATTCTATCCAAGGATCCATTAAGTGGTGGTGAAACCCAACTTTTGAATTTTTTTTTTTTTTTTTTTTTTTTTTGGTGTTATAATAAAATTTTGAAATTTTGTGGTTTAAAGGAAATAAACAAACAAGTTGTAAAGACGTCAATTAGCTGCATTTCACAGCAAGGAATAGGAAGATTGAGTCTTTGGTATAATTTCATTAGGGCATACAGTTTATTCGTTCTTTTTTTTTTCGCAATTAAAGCAACACAATTTTGTTCTACCCCTAAAATATGATCTGAAGAATATTTCTCAATTCATATACAAAAATAAACATCTTAATCATTAACATATCAGTTGCAGAAGAAAATTTTGCACTTGGCAGCAACAAGGTTTGTAAGCTCCTATTAATTCACAGGACCACAATTACATTCTCCCATTTTACTTCAATATACTTTAGCAAAAAATGACAATTTAAAATATGTCAATTCAGTTGAGTATCAAAACAAAATCTAAATGACATAATGCGGTAATGCCCACAATATAAACAGCATCTCAAACACGTACCTGATAAGGACCAAGCCCAGGCATCATCGGCATTTGTCCACCTTGAGGACGGTTGAATGCTCCTGCAGGAGGATACATTTGTGGCCCACTCGTACTTGGTGGGCCCTGCATATTTGGCATGCCATTTGAGAAACCTCCAGAGGGAGGCATTCCACCACTAGGCATAGGACCTGACTGCATAGGGTTCATGCCCATGTAATACCCTTGCTGCATTTGTGGTACCATTTGATTTGTAGCATTCTGCATTCCCTGTAACAGTACACAAGATCAACAGAGGAAACCAAAAGGAAGATTTCAAGCAATCCCCACCAAGGAGAGCTGTGAGAGAGGAAAGACAGACAAAACAACTAAATGAGATGCCCATTAAAAATAGGTACGAGATAATCATGTAAACCTATTCCCTTTAAGAAATCTGCAGAAGATTGGATAAACAAAAGCCCATAGAAAACCAAAAGGATACTAGGAATGAAACACACTCACAAAACTCAATAAAAGCCTAAAAACTAGTGGATATAAAAACAATGAAGTCAAAAACCCAAGTACACAATAGTAAAGTCCATGAAATTTTACCATAGGACCAGGCATTGGCATTTGAGATGATGTAGGTGGCATCGGCATGGATCCAGGCATTGAAGAAGGGATTGTTATGTGGTGGCATTTGGGGAGGGGGTCGATTATGTGGTGGCATTTGGGGAGGGGGTCGATGAATATGATGATGCGGATGGAGCGGCATATGAGATGGAGGCTGTAACTGAGGCATATTTGGAGGTGGCTGTGGGAAATTAGGCATTTGTTGGAGGATTCCTTGTTGTGGAATTTGTTGAGGATTATGTTGATATGATTGAGGTTGATTGGGAGGCATCATAGAAGGATGAGGGCCTGGTGGCAAAGGAGGTGGATGAGCCTGCTTCTGCTCTCCATGAGAAGAATTATCAACTGACGGAATGGAAAGAGGCATCGCAGCTCCTACACCAGGAATTGTACCCTCATTTCGTGACAGTCCAGGAGGAAATGGTCCAGGTGTTGTCGGCTGTTCCTGTATGGTAAAATTACCAGCTGCACGATTTGCAAAAGCAGGATTTTGTTCACCGTAACCTGCAGAAGAAAGGAAAGAAATTAGACAATGCAGCACGCAGGTCGCAAGAAGGCTGATATAGCTCCTCCATATACATGCTTATATAAAAAAAATACTACCTCCGTTTCATATTATTTGCAACGATTTGACATAAAGTAGAGAGGAAAAATGTCTAATCGTTGCAAATAATATGAAATGGAGGTAGTAAAATTTAATTGCACTGATGACATTACTTTAAATATATGTCTACCAAACTTCACCCTCTCTCTCCATAGGAGGCCAGTTGAATCACCAAGTCAAAACCCGTGTGGACAAATTCTCTTTATCTTACGAAGATAATACAGTAAAAATAAATTTTATTCACTAAAAATCAGTTTTGGACAATAAACTTATGTTGCAATCAGTAAAAATCAATAGCTTTGTATTATAAACTATACTAATGATTTGATTAAAATCTACACTAAAAATCAGCTTGATCATTACAACAACAACAACAACAAAGTCTTAGTCCCAAAATAAGTTGGGGTCGGCTAACATGAATCGTCATTACATAACAAGATAATCAGTCGAAAGAGTTTGAAAAAAGGTTGAGTAAAGTGAGAAAATAAGAGCATCTAGGAAATATTAAGAATAAAAACAAAACAAAACAAAAAACAGTTCAACATAAATCAGGTGAAGAGAACAGTCCGAGTGAAGACATGATGTTCCCCAAAAATTTAGAATTGAAATTTAAGATTCTCATCTTGGTAATAAAAAGAGCTAAAGAGCATGCAGACCAAAAATACAAAAGTAAAAACCTTGGTTGTAGCCAGCATTGAACTTATCCCGACCAGTATCAACCGGCCTATTTCTGCACCAAAATTTTGTCGTGTGATCATTGCTCCCACTGCAAAGAAATGAAGGAAATGGTTAGAGATGTTCTCCGTAATAAGCTGATTAATAATACAAAACTGCAGCAAACATTACATAATGTGAACCACGCATATAATATAACCCCATCAAAACATTAATAAGTTACAGTTTCACTTAGAGTGATTTTTTTCCAACAAACAGGTGTAACTGTCAGTAACTCCAGTCAATGAAACAACAAACAGGTGTAACTGGCAGTAACCCTGATAAAAATGATCTAATATTCTAATTTTAAAGGTATTCCTTTCCGAGTCCGCTCAAAAAGAGACACTGCATACTATACAAAAAATGAAGAATAAAAACCATTTGGCGAAACTGCTGCCTTTTTTACCTATCTGCTCCTATTTTCTTTGGTGCCTTTCGATTCTGAGCTTTTGTTATCTTGTAAGGCCTATTACCTATTATTTGCATTGCTGCTTTGTAATGTAATAAAGTTCTTTTAAAATGGTGGGAAAAAGTCTTCTTTGTTCAGCTTCTGTTTTAATATAGATATTCAATGATTGGTAAATTGATGATTGTTGCAGTCATTTTCAAAAAGTGTTTTAATTTTTTAAGAACTGTGTACCTAGCTTAAGTGACACTAATTTGAAATGATAGGGATACTGTGTCATTTATTTGCCTTCACTAATAAGGTCCAGTTTCCTTGTCCTTCTGAGTAGCCATTAAATCATTTTCAAAGGCTATTTCGGACTTTCTATAGGGCAATCCATGCTTATGCATATTTTTACGTACTAACAGGCAATGGAGCTAGAATATGAAACAGGAAAACCAAAGACCAATGACTTTTGATTGGGTACCCCATGCTTAGCATGAAAGCACTATTGGGTTAGTATCGGCAGCCATGTAGCTCGGAAATAGACAAAGGGAAAAATGGAAAGAATCAATACACCCACCCATATTGTTCAATTGGCAAGAGGAACCAGACCAATATGAATGTTTGGTTGACCACTGTCAAAAAAAAAAAAAATGAAACAGAAATACTGTCATCATCCTCCAATCGGGGTCTCCTCCTACTATCCTTGAATGTACAAGGTGTCAATTCAATACACCAACCAATTCAACCTGAAGGAATCCACCAGTATAATTTATTTTATGTTTGAAACTCTTTAAACCATGCTTGTTGGGAGTGTGCGTGGATTCTTGAGCATGGACAAGTTCATATTTTAGAGTTGTATGCATATTGTGCGCTGGCAATGTGTTTTGTGAGCAACTTTTTAGAAGTCAAATAAGCCTCATTATGGGGGTATTGGCATTTATAATCCTTCACACAAAATTCAAATAATAAAGGGTTCTATATTGATCAGGTGGTGTTAATTAACACACGTCTCTTCTAAATTAAGATAATGTATTCAATTTATTTCAATCTCCAATGAAAGTAGCGTTCAAATGTCCCCTTTCGTTTTTCTTGTTTGTACCCTCTAGGCACTCTCAAAACCAAATTTCTTGTGCATGGCTAGCAGCCTAGCACTCTTGTCACTAAGAAAGAATATACCACACATTCCGAGTTTCTGAACCTCAAAAAGGTGGATTGTGACAACAGAAGCTCATAGTTTTCATAAAAGAGAAAGGGAAGGAAGAAAGGGGACAAAAAAATTATCAATTCTCTTTCAATTAGTTTATTTTCTTCGCTATACCCACCCATTTTCCATCATCACTGCCACTGTCCTACTTCTGCCGCTAAAAGAAAATCACATTGCCTCTCTTCACAAATCAGAATCCCAGTGGAATTGCATATATGTTTTTATGGTAGCTGAGTGTAATCTCAAAATAATCAGATATGAAAATTAAAAGCTCAAAAATAACCACCATATAGGTTCATAACCAAGGTGATGTCATTTTCTTCCTTTTGTTTTTCCCCATCTACTGCCTCTCCCTCAGATCTGCATTTTCTCTTTTTGAAGATGGACAGGTGTTGGAGCAAATGGTGGTTGGGAGGTGGTGAAAGTAATAATCGACTATGACCTGGATTTAAGGATGGAGTCTGCCAGCAGCAATGGGGGTAAGAAAGCAAAGAATGGCTACATTGGATAGCTATGACAGTAGTGTGGCAAATGGCTTAAAGGTTGTTATGCTTTGGAGGTGATGTTTAAGGTGGATCAGGGGTGGTGAGAATGTGGAGGAATTGCAAAATTCTTGGGGGTGGAGATCGGTGTAGAACCATTTGGGATGATTCCATCCTGGAAAGAAAAATTTTGCAAACCAATAACACACACATGTAATAAAAGTCCCTGTTTCTCTTTCCCTTTTTTGTCCGCCCTTTAAACTTACAGCCATATAGGTGCATTCACACCACAAGCCCCAACCCACATTCTTATTTGTTACTCCCCTCGTCCAATATATAATACCATAGGAAAATGACATGAAGATTAACGAGGTAAAAAAGTAGAGAAAATATGGGAGTGTGGTCATGTGGATAGGGGCTTCAAGCCACAAGCTTAATTTAAAAATAAAAAATAAATAAAAAAAAAAACCAACTTAAAAAATAAGGTATGATTCAATTAATGTAGGACATCCTAGAGAGATAAATGTTTGACTTAATTTGGGATTGATGGAATACTATTAGAATAACTAATCAACATATTTCTACGATCATGTATTCCTGTTCATCTAGGAGATTAAACTCACCTGCACAAAATATATCCAGCAGGATGCCAAGCAAGGTCCCACACAGCATTATCATGGGCATTTGGAACTTCAATTTGTGGAGTCTCATGCCTGCACTCAGAATGTCATAGCGGAAAATGAGATTTATCATTAGCAATTAGAATATGACCTGCTATAAAATATCACTTAGTCAACAATATTTAAAATAATTTACTTTTTGTATGACTAATATTCAATCACCAGAAAAAAAAAATGCATTCGATTGTATCGAAGGGAAGTTTATCAGATCCCAACTCACAGAAAAAATTCCACCTAGTAAATTGCCAATAACAATAAAGTGGCAGTTCTTAATTTGATAATGGAATTCCATCATCAGATAGAAAAGCAGCCTTTAGCGCATAGCCACGCACAAAATAGAGCCCTTGGCTAATTTTTTCAGGAACAAAAGAGAGCCCTTGGCTGATCCTTTCAGGAACAAAAGAGAGCCTTTGGCAGATTCTTTCAGGAACAAAAGAGAACCTTTGGCTGATTCTTATAGGAGCAAAATATTACATAATTGGAAAAAAATTTAAAAAGAAAAAAAAAATTGTTCAAGATATTTGAACAATTTTGAGGGTTATTCCTTTTTTGAAAATTAACAAAGATGAGGGACAACAGAACATACCCTTGTTCATTAGCTATATCACTGTTATGTGCCGTACTAAAACTATTTTTGTCCCTCTTCTTTCTTTTCCACATAATTTAACTCTTCTCCTTCCTATTGTTCAAATTCCCTTTGATGGTTCTCTGTTTTAATTATGCTTTTACGAATGAAATTGATCCTAATCTCAGTAGGCTGTTTGAAATAGGCCAACTTTCCTTTAAATTTAGCCTAAGAAGCTGTGGTTTAACACACATACTCCCCCTTCCCCCCCCCCCCCCCGCTCTCTCTTTCTCTCTCTCTCTCTCTCCAACTAATCAAGTGAAGGGGTGATAGTAGCAAAATTAAGAGAAAAAGATATTACCCGACAAGCCAATGGAAAATGGAGCCATCATAACTTCACTGACAAAATATTCTTCATGAAATGGATGCCACGCCAATGCTGGTAAGAGGAAGAGGAAAAAAAAAGGGGGATAAACCTTCAATAACGTTGGTTTTGCAATCAATTCAAAGAACAAGGAAAATAGCATAAGACCATGCAAGTGAAAAAGTAGAGAGAAAAAAAAAAGGTGGGTGAGTATAAGCTTTTTATGTGAGGTCTTCCTAAATCTGATTTAATATACATGGGTGGGTGTGGGTGACATGTAGACTTTTCATTAAAAGGCTGACTTCAACCAACCCAAGCAGCAGAACCAGGATTATTTCAGTTGTGGGTCAGTGGGTGGGGGGATGAACTACTTGTACAATTTTTAAAAAATAATTCAATATTTTTAAAAGTAAAATAAAACTTTTCAGAAGCTACCAAGGCATAATAGATAAATAAAAAATATGAGGAAAGCAATCTTCATAAGATTTGAGCTCCTGACTACATGTCTGATTTGGGTGGCCTACCAACTAAGCTATAATAATTTTATACAAGGTTGTTTATGGCTTAATACAAATACTCCCTTGATTAATATTTTACTCAATTACTATTGACAGGGGAAGTGAATGGGGTGTACAAAAAATTTGGATAAAATGTAAGAGATAGGTTGTGAAAAGGTGGATGAAGTAGGAGAGAGTGAAAAGGTGTAAATGTTGAGAGGAAAAGGAGTCAGATGGTAAAATGTACTTGCCAAAAATAGATTATAGTAGAAGTGGGTGCATAAAAAAAGAATTAAAAATACATAGATTAGAGAGAGACTTTTTTCAACTGACATTCCTATCTCCAACCGCTAACACAGATACAGAAACTTGGTTTCGATCCTTGAAATATAACAGAACACAAACAGACACGTCTAATGAGGTCAAAACTTTTAAAGAGTTAGAAAATACACAAAGCATTTCTTCTATTCTTCCATGACATCTATACTTTATATATTAAAAAGCGTTCCTAAAATCGTTTATGTGCCACGTGGCACCCTTGCCACATCATCTTTCAACTATGAGCATATTCTAATGAAAAATGTTTATCATGAGATTTGAAGTCACAACCACTAAAATATGCATTAGAAATCTTAACATCTCATCTATTGATTAATCATGCTTTTATACTCGACTCATAAATATATATATAGATTCTCTGAATAAATAATTTATTCAAAGGTTAAATGAAAAATTATAAATAAGTAAATATGTAATAAAGAATGAACCTATCTATTTAATAATATATAATAAAGAATGAACCTATCTATTTAATTACAAGTGTTCAAAGTAACAACCCGGAACATCGCCAGGCCACACACTAGTTGATTCTTAAAAGCATTCCACCGTCAGTGGGTATTATTGAAATAGAATACTACTTTCAATCCCAAAAGTTCTTGGAAGTTACTATTTGAACACAAATTAATGTAATTGGTGAGAGAGTGTTGATGTAGTGAGTGGGTGCAAGAAAATGGTGGATACAGTAGGAGAGTGTAAAGAAGTGGGTGGTATAAGAAATTGTTCAAAAAAAAGTATGAGAGAATGAGTGGAAAGATGTTTTCAAAACTGCAATAAAGTAAAAGTGTACAGAACTTTCGGGAACAGACTAAAACGGAAAGCGTAAAGAAATTTCAAGAGCAAAGCCACGAATGTAGTACATAGTTGGTTGGTACTATAGTTTTCCTATTCCAACTATTGCACATAACATATCCATAATATCAGCATACTAGTCTCCATAAAGAATAATACTTCCTTCCTCCCATTTTATAGGGGTATGATTTCCATTTTGGGATGTTCTAAACCATATGATAAAGGCCTGATTTTCCAGAAGATAAACAAGGCGCATATTAAAAATGTAAAATTCAAACCATATCTTTTAAGTGGATAAAGCATATTTCAGAAAAGATTGTTCTATGAAATAAAGTCATTTTACTTTCTAAAGAGAAATCCTGAATCATTTTGCAGCTATTTCTCCATATTTCCTCCTATTTACAGTAGCAATGGAAACCAAGGAAAGGAGGGAGTTCACGGAAGTTAGCTCCCTTATTTAAAAATTTGGGTAGGAAAGAGAAGTTGTAACTTAATTGTACAAAACATGAATATGATTAAACAGAATGAATGAACCCATTTGGTGGGGTAAGGCAAGATGAAGGAGAGAATAATATTTGCCATGTCTATATAATAATAAAAATGTTGTTTTCCCAACTTTTCACAATAGCCTTTAAAATTTCAATATTCAAATTATATGCAATCTATTTTACCTATTTCTTATAAAAAAATTTCAAATAAATACGTATTTCACTAAATTGTTAAATATTTTTTAGGAACCCAAAATTCCCATAACTTCCAAAATTAACTTCCATATCCCATTAACTTTCCTTAGTAGCTTACTAAATTATTTCATAAAATTTAAATCCCGTGCATTAGAACGGGTATGTTCTAATAAGTAATTGAAGTAAAAGTAGAAAGATCTATGAAAAGCAAACCTAAATGGGAAGTAGGAAGATGAATGGGCAACAAAGGGAGTAATCTTTTTTATTTTATACGGTGTAATCTTTTATTTTCATGAGAAGTCATTATCCCTACCAGTGAAGTCCTTCCTGTGGCCACGAAATGATTCAAGCTCCTTCATAGCCCTTATGTCATAAAGCTGCAACAAGAAAATGACAGTATACAAGGTCAATCTATACACAATGATTTGATAACATATTAAGGAAAGGCTATAGTACTGATTCCTTCACATATCCTTCACCCTACCCACCCTCCATATGCGTCAGGAAGACAAATGTAGACGGTCACAAAAATGAATATAATTTATACCTTGATAATTTGATCCTTGGAAGCAGTTAGTACCCAGTTGCCATTGTCATTCCATTTGACACAAAGCACAGTGTTCTTGTGACCATGACTGAACAATACAAGCAAAGTTAAATGCAAGAAAATTTAATTAATCTAAATTAAATAGTTACAGAATACAGGAGTATGCACATATACATACAATGAGCTAAAGCTCCTTTCCAGTCTTAGCGTCCCAAAGTTTCACAAGGTTTTCTTTACCACCTGAGCAGAAAACTATATAAACATCTTTGAATTCATGGGTAAAATTGCAGTAGAGAGCTAACAGCCTTACACACCTGAAACCAGTAGAGACTTTGTGGGGTGCCAATCAACACTCTTCACATCCCAACCATGGCCTGCCTGAGTTCAAGCCACAAGTGCAACAGTCTTAGGTTATAATAAGCACAATAAACACTATTGAAGAGAGGAGAGGAGAAAAGGAAAAAGGTATGCTAAAGGCAATTTCAACTAAGCAATTTAGGCAGCCAAACTAAAGAATATATCACGTGCATGGCATAGTTGGCTTCCAGCTACAAATATACAAAGCACATTACCTGTTAATGACGTCTCCTCCTGACACTTGGCAAAATCCCAAACTTTTACTGTAGTATCATCAGAGCAAGAGCAAAATTTCAGGTCTGTTCTGCAGAAGCTGTTACAAAACCAGAATCCACATTAGAGATATTAATTAAAACTCCAACCACCAAATATTAATAATAACTACCTCAGATCCCGCACTGATTCTTTATGAGCAGATTTGTTGGCCTTGACATTGTTCATATTGTTCTGCCAATACCTAGCAAAAACGCAGTTAGGACTTAGGAGTATCATGACAACAATTATCAATTAAATCTAAATAATTCATTAAAAATACATTACTTTATTGCGCCTCCATCATCCCCGGTGACCATCCAATTCTCATTATGACTCCATACCATAGAACTGACAGCTTGTTCATGAGCCTCCACAAGTTAAACCATTGGGTGTCCACTATTATCATAAGCCAGTCACAGCGCAGTGTAAAAGTAAGTAAGATGGAAAATAGTTCACATTGAACACATATGGGCAGCCACTTCATTACCAAAAATGACACAATTGCAAGAAGCATATACTGTAACTCTACTTCAACTACTTCCTTAGTCCTTTGCAGCCTAAAACTTCCAATGGTTTTGAGACAAAGGTATTGCAAGAAGCATAGCAAACCCTCAAACCCTATATCAACAAGTAAAATGATACAAAGGACCAACAACAACAGTTGCAAACTTACCAGAACACGATTAATAGAGCATCGGTTTTTGTTTAAAGATGTGTGAACAAATTTTGCTGCAAAGTTGTTGATGGATTATCAGAATAAGCAGCTGGAAGCAACAACTGCACCAACATTTACAAGAAAACAACAATGCGAAAAAACAATAATTCTTTTCTGCGGCTAAGAATTTGACAAAATGAAACCCTTTCATACTTCTAGGTAGCATTCCCAATATGCAATTTCTAGCAGGTAAACAATCTTTTGAGAATAATAGTAAACGAACAATATTTTGAAAATTCAGATAATTTATGAACAAGGCATAACTTCCTCTGTTTTTCGAAGCTCAAAACAGTTCAACTTATGCACTACAAATAAACAAATTTTTATGCTTTATTCATAAACAAACTTACAATTAGACTAAGTTATAAAAAAAATTGTTAGTTTTGTCTCAATGTTTATTTTTTAATTTAATTTTTTGCATATATTGTTAATAGACAATTAAAGATAGTAATAGTCAAAAATCTCAGATTTGTGCATTGGAAATTGTAAAAGTCAAATGTTGCAAGCTTTATAGAATGAAGGATGTATAATATAAGAATTCATATTTTAAAAAGAAAAAAAAAAAGTGCTAAGAGGCCACTCACATCAACAGCAGCAGCAGGAGTAGGTTGCAATATTGTTCGGTCTCTTGAATCCCGTTGCCACATGCGAACCTGTAAATAACGGGTATAAAAAGAATATTTGCTCAGAAACTCTACATTAGCAACCATAAGTATAAGTAAACTTCAAGACAGGGCAAGAAGTAACAAAATTTTCAGCTTAACCCACTTCAATGAGTGATCAGTAATTCAAACAACCAGGGAAAAATTCCACAAAGATACTGCAGTTCAATGCACATTTAACAATAATATAAAGAGGAAGTTCTCTATACGTATCAAAATGCCATAGCCTAGGTGAAGGCCTACATATAAACACAGATACATGATATAACCTACTGCAAAACATTCATGTAATCATGCTTGCATGGCTACTGACATATGATATTGCAGTAATTCAAAATCCAGCATAAACAATTATCAAAACCCAAAAAAATAAAGCATTTTAATCTGTCATTATCTACTGCTTCACCTTCATCACTATATTCTCCTAAATCTTTAATCTCTCCAGGTGTAAAACACACCTTGATATGTCACTGCAGGCACTGTCACAAGACTCACAAGTCACAACTAAGACGAGAAGCAATGAAGCATAGTTTGAGGAGAGAAATATGCAAGCGGGGAATTAAGTTCTTATCTTATTATATTCCTTGCGAAATCTATTACAATCTTTGAGAAGCACATTTTGAAGAGCTTAAAAACAAGCGATGGAAAAACCTATTAAATTCCTTAAGAAAGATCTAGTCTCCATTCGTCAATAGAAAGTCTTTTTAAATTTCTTCAGAAATTAATCGACAAATTGTAAGAAAGAGCTCAAATTGAGGCGGAAAGAAGCAATTTCATTCCATCCAAAAGTATAATTTCAGTTGTATGTTGTTATGTATAATTGTATACCACTCTCAAGTATACATTTGTCTCCATTGTTGATTAATCAAATAATTTCTTTAGCAGTTGTTTTCAAATTCATAATAAAAAATTTACTTCATAAACATCATGATATATGTTGAAAAATCAGGATATGAATTCTAATAATTTTCAAACAGTGTATTTGGTACTAATTTCTGAAATTCAAGTTCAAGAAAGTGAATCCAATGAAATTAAATTATATCCTTGTACCCAAACACTGACATGAAAAACTAGGGCATTGCCTAGGATCGCAGGTGATATTAAGGGTGAATGTCCAAATTTATCAAAATGCAGAAGCCCCTGCCATGTCAATTGGAGATGCATTGATTGAAATATACTCTGTTTTTAATACCTGAAGATATCGGACAATTGTGCTTGTATAGTCCACAGCTCGTCTTTGTGTAAGCTTTCTCATCCTTTTTGCAGCATAACTATCAGCGTGAGCTACACAAGGAAAATCAAAAAAGAAGTGATCACTTCAGCTTTATTCAGTAACACT
Organism: Chenopodium quinoa; assembly: GCF_001683475.1. Taxonomy (NCBI): domain Eukaryota; kingdom Viridiplantae; phylum Streptophyta; class Magnoliopsida; order Caryophyllales; family Amaranthaceae; genus Chenopodium; species Chenopodium quinoa. Next base: position 306,216 of record NW_018742441.1, read on the forward strand.
CTCTCTCAGAACAACAAGTAAACCACCAAAACTATTCCCAAAGTCTCAAATAATACAAAGTAATCAGCTTTCCTACAATAATGATAATTTTGATAGATCATAAGCCTCTTCATGTACTATTGTTCATTAAATTAGTTCCCTAAACTCATCTCATTAATTAATCACAATCCAATGACACTATTCAGAAACTCACAATGTCCTCAAATTTTTTTCCGCCACCTAACACTGTAGATCTGTAATCATATTCCGTAATTCTAGGTGGGGAAAGGCGTTGGTCCAAAAACAGGATATTGCCTAGGAGCTCAGGTGATATCAATTGCCCCTTCCATGTCAATTGGAGATGCATTGATTGAATTATACTCCGTAATTAATACCTGAAGATATCGGACAATTGTACTTGTATGGTCCACAGCTCCTCTTTGCGTAAGCTTTCTCATCCTTTTTGCAGCATAACTATCAGCATGAGCTACACAACGCAAATCAAAAAAGAAGTGATCACTTCAGCTTTATTCGGTAACACACTCTCCAGAACAACAAGTATACCACCAAGACTATACCCAAAGGTCTCAAATAATACAAAGTAATCAGCTTTTCTACAATAATGATAATTTTGATAGATCATAAACCTCTTCATGTACTATTGTTCATTTAATTAATTCTCTAAATCTCTCATTTATTAATCACAATCCAAGGACACTATTCAGAAACTCACAATGTCCTCAAATTTTATCCACCACCTAACACAGTAATCATAATCCGTAATTCTAGGTGGGGAAAGGCTTTGGTCGGTGGGGTGGAGATTGTGTTTTGCTTTTTAACGAATATGGTCAATAAGTATGCAGGTGTTCCTACATAATCCAATTCAAATGCAGAAATTCTAACAGCGGCATAAAGTTCACACTTTTTTCCATACTCAATCAAAAAATCAGCAACAATTGAACTAAGCTTGACCCTCTAATTCCAAACATTATTTCTAAAAACATAAACCTTAACAATTTCGAAACCCTACATACACCCAATAAACAATTCAATTAATCTAACAATTAACCAAAAAGCTCAACCAATTCACAATAAACAATCCCTTAAATCCCAAATTCATAAATTTAATCACTTAAATCTCGAAAATCCAATGACGTTGCTTCCCTACACTACAATTCACCAAAAATCAAACTTGACAGTCTAATTCTAAAGATAACGCCCAAAAACATAAAACTAATGCCACAACAATTTCGAAAACTCTTCCAAACAATAAAACTAGATAAACAATTCAATTAATCTAACAATTAACCAAACAAATCAACCAATCCCACAATAAACAATCCCTTAAACCCCCAATTCATAAATTTGATCACCCGAGCCTCGAATATCAAACGACATTGCCTCCCTATACCACAGTTCACCAAAAATCAAACTTGACAGTCTAACTCCAAGCATAATGCCCATAAACATAAAACTAATGCCACAACAATTTTGAAAACTCTTCCAAACAATAAAACTAGATAAACAGCTCATTAATCTAACAATTAACCAAACAATTCAACCAACCCCACATCAAACAATCCCCTAACCCCCCAATTCATAAATTTGATCACCCAAATTTCGAAAATCAAACGACATTGCTTACCAAAAATCAACTTGACAGTCTAACTCTAAACATAAAACTAATGCCACAACAAAACAATTTCGAAAACTCTTCCAAACAATAAAACTAGATAAACAACTCATTAATCTAACAATTACCCAAACAATTCAATCAACCCCACATCAAACAATCCCTTAAACCCCCAATTCATAAATTTGATCACCCAAATCTCGAAAATCAAACGACATTCCTTCCCATTTCCTTACACTACAATTCACCAAACAAAACACAAATTGAGAAAAGAAATTACATTCATAAGGAGATTGTTGAGGATGATGAAAATCGGGAGGAGGGAGATTAGTGGAAGAAGCAGAAGACTGTCGCATCGTAGTAGTAGGAGGAGGAGGAGGAGGTGGGCCCCGGTGAAAGTCCATTCCAGGAGGCTGTTGGTGCTGCGGAGGAAGCAGCGGGTGCTGCTGGTACTGAGGCGGAGGATGCTGCATGTGTGGCGGTGGTGGGTGTTGCATGTGGTGCGGTGGTGGTTGGTGCTGGTGCTGGTGCTGGTGTTGGTGTTGGTGTGTGGTGTTGGTGTCGTTGCGGGTGTTGTTGTTGCTGTTGTTGTTGCTGTTGCTGCGGTGGTGGTGGGGGTGGAGGTTCACCGTACATCATGGTTGTGGAGGAGAGAGAAAGGGGGGGTGAAATTGAGAGATGAGGTGGTTTAGGGTTTTAGAGAGAAGTGTGGGTGTTGCATAGAGTGTAAAGTTTTGGTACGGAGGGGTGTTCTAAGGCCCCTTTCGTTTTAGCTGAACTGAATTGAAACATCTAAAATGAATTGAACTAAATTAAACGGATTGAATTGAATCAAAATGAACGGAATTGAACTATACTAGATTGAAATGACTTGAAGTGAACTGAAATGAAAATAAGTCCAAAAGGTTAAGGCATTAATTTAGAGAGGGTGAAAGTTGACAGAACACGATAACACAAAATGAATCAAACATGAAAAGAGGGGCTAGTGATTAGTGTCAAGGGTTTACTACCCATTTAATTCGATGGATCAACGCGACACATCATGTTTACTCGTAATAAACAGGTCATTAGTATTTAGTGATGAGATTTCTATTAAAATCTAATTTGTGGAATAGGAGGTATATCACGACATAAACTAAGCACTGAAATAGCGAGTTAGTGTCAAAGGCTATCTACATGTTGAAATAAATGGGCCAACAACATTTGTATGTGATAATATGTTCATCATGGTATGAAGAAATGTGTTTCATAAAAAAATTTACCCTTACTCTCCCTTCCCTCTTCTCCCCAAAAGTGCATGAACATCCGTGAGTATATACATATTCCCTCTTTTTTCACTCTTATCATTTTTCTCATTTTAATTTGAATATAATGGTCCATATTGAAGCAAGGCTAATTGAAAGTAGAAAAAACTTGGAAAAATATAGTTGCGCAAAAGTGAGAATAGTTTACTTTGGATGTTATTTCACATGTTAAATTAACAAAATAGCTACCATTGGTTGTTGATGCAGTGGTGATTGAGGATGCACTTAGTAGCGGAAATCGCGTGTTCGATCCCCTGCAACAACAATTGGGAGGGGATTGGAACATAACCACCCATAACTGATTCATGAATCCGGATTAGCCCAAAGGGTGAATCGGGTGGAACACCAAAAAAAATAACAAAATAGCTACAAATCACAAAGTATAGTTAATTACCCAACAATTTCATACAAACAACTCATACAATCAACAATTATGCAATTGACTCTTCATATATAATTAGTTACTCGATAATTACCGAAGTCATGTGTCATTCCTCATAAGGGATTCGGTCCGAAACGAACTGAACTAACCCGTACCGAATTGGACCAAAGAGAATCAGTTTCATCTCCTAACTAAGAAATTTAAAATTTTGATCTTTAATCTAGTACGATCAAAACTCCTTCGAAATCGTTCTTTAGATTGGACCTTTTTTTTTGTTTAAAATTTTTAAAATTAAATAGGTGGTGTTGGCAATGTTGAAGCAGCTTGAAGATGGGTTGGAGGAAGAGGATGAATGTGGGTTGGAGGAAGGAGAAAATAACTTTTGTTTGCTTGTTGAGTTAACTGCTTAACGCCAAATAACTAGAGTTGAACATAGGTAACTCGAGCATCCCACAAGTTCCATATACAGGAGCGGACCTTCAGTAGGGGCCTACTGGGGTGTAACACCCTATAAATTCCTTTTCTTTAAAAATACATGTTTCCCCTTTTAAAGTACGAAATAGGAAAATCTAAGACATTACCGCCACCGTGAAAACGGCTAAGGCAAATATCAAAGACACACAGCGGAAGACTATTTTAAAAACATTCAAAGCAATTCAACTTTAAAAGTCAACCAAACGAAAGTAAAGTCAAACTTAAGTAAAACAAAGTCAACCTACAACTTGGAACCATCATAGGCCCTTATTTAACCAAACCGACTTAAAAACCTTTGTGTTAGTCTCACAAGCATATTATAATAAAATATTCAAAGCAATAACACATCATAGACTTATGGAAAGCTAGCATAATTCGCTCTTCACTCATGTCCATCATGAATATGCCTCATCACCTCAAAAGCTTCTCCCTACTAGTTTAAACTACTCTCCATTAAAAATGGGTCATCATAGGGCCAAAGTAAAGATAAGGCCAACCAAACATACAAACACACAATCAGCAAAACTGAGTACATAAGTGTAATTAAACACACTAACATGCTTTCACCTATCAACACACAACTTACCTTGTTGCACCTTTTACAAGCATACAACATACAACATGACTCTCAATTAAATAGTCAATTGATTCGTTTAGCATTGATTACGCATTGAACGGGTTTCCCCCTAACCTGCCCCAATAAAGGGGTACTAACACGGGAGCTAACCGTGACAGTATAAAAGAACCACTTGTAAGTGGCGGAATTCCTGCGCATAATAATAAAAAGGAAAATACAGCGTCCTGTACTCCCAGTAGAAGTCATGCTCAAATATAAAGTCACATAACTCCCCCCATGTGTTCATACTCAAGGTATATACGTTGCAAGAGTTTTGGTGCGTAATCTCTTTCACTTTACGTAATTTACATATTTTTAAACTTGGTGATGACTCTTAAACCATAACACAATCAATCATTATAATTACTCAAATGATTAAACATACCAATTTAATTCTTGAATAATTAGTGTCCACATAATATTTAATGTTGAACCCTTTTTAATCTATTTCGGTGTCAAAGACAGCTTAAACGCATAATGCGCCAAAATTCCTATCCATCGGTGTTAAAAACACCTTAAGTGCACTAAGGCACCAACATACAATTTATTCCTTGTGTACATAGACACTTAAATAGCTATTTCCTCATGCTTATAGCATCAATAAAAATTATATGAACCATAATAAAATTCCTTTTCAATATTCCAAACCAAATTAAACATTTAGTTTAATTAAACATGCTCTCTACCATGCCAATAATAAAAGTGTGGTTCATATATAACATGCCAAAATAATTATTTTCAATCACTAATCCATCACAAATAATCCATGCTTCACAATTCAATCACCAATATCAACCAAATAATAAATTCCAATCAAAACCTATCATGATACTATTTGGAATTAATTATTCAAACCTAGCATGTTCCTACATCACCAAATAAATACCAAGTACGCGAACGTACCTTGAATACGATCTTAAAATCGCCACGACTATATGAAATCACTCACTTGAAAGTCTCCTACAATCCAAAATTACAAAGAGACATTACTACCTATTCAATATAAATTTCCAGCAATATATACACTCTTTAAATCACTCATAAACCCTCTAAATTAAAATAGGCTAAAATTTAATTTAAAACCCTTACTTTTATTCCCAATTAATGGGTAATTAAAAATCCTTTCAAGAAACTTAATTATAGCTTATATACGAAAATTCCAGCTTTATTAAATCACTTATAATTTCTGTAATTATGTTTAAAAACCCTCAAATCAAAGGTTTAAACCACCCTAGATCATATTCCTTTAATATTCAATTATTTACAAACCTAGGGTTTCAATTTGGGGCTTTTTAATTAAAATTAAAATCTGAAAATTTATTTACACCATACTTAAATTCAAACATCACACCATCATCACAAAACCCATAATTAATAATTAGATTTAGGATTTAAAACAAAAGAATAAAAACTTCGTTAAAAATCAAAAACTGCCCGAAAATCATATTTAGAGGCTGAATTTGGCCACGAAAGGGTGGTGCTCACTACCATGGTTAGTGAGTTTTTCTTAAAACGTTGTTTCCACATGGAAAACACTACTGTTTTTATCAAAATCGGATGAGTTCAGAACCTGATCGGGATTAAAACGGGTTTTTTTTTGTGTGTGTGTGTCGCCGGACAGCAGCCAGCACCACAGCCGGCTGCTGTCGTGCTGCTGGTGGCGTCGCTGCTCCTGCCGGCGCTGGCTGGTGGCGCGGTGGCCCACTGGGTGGTGCGATGGTGGTTCGAAAAAAAAGAGGGGAAGGGGAAAAGAAAGAAAAAGAAAAGAAAAATAAAGGAGAAGGGAGAGAAAATTACCTTGGGTATTCTCCACTCTAGGCAAAGTTTAATTTGCCCATGTGTTGAATATTTATACCCCTTTTCTCTAGAATCCCTCCTTCCCTTGAATTCCTTTTCTATCCTTACTAATCCCTTTCCTAATAAAACTTGACTTTTTTTTTTTATAAAATCTTCCTTTTATAAAACTTTCCTAAAATAATCCCATCTTATTAAAATAATTAATTAAATAAAACTTTCCTTTTATAAAATATTTCAAATTTATTAGAATAAATAATTAAAACGCCACAATAATTCATTTCGAATTATTTAAATACTTTACAAAAATACTTATTTAAATTAAAAATACGTATGAAAATACGGGGTATTACATGGGGCCTGACTTGTAACACGCCAATATAATTCTCTCTTTAAAACTGTGTGTACCCTGAACAAATCCAAGAGAATTACTGACGTGCTACCGCCACGTGTTCAAACGTTAAGGCTATATCAGAAGTTGGCAGCGGAAAAATTAATTAAGTTATAAATAAGTTTCAAAACCAATAAACAAAAACCAAATTAAGTCTTACAACTTGGAACCATTAAGGCCCTTATTCAAAACTCAAACTAATAAGGGTAGCATAAAATGAAAACGAGTTTAAATAAATTCAAAATTAAGTAGCAAAATAAATTGTGAAAAGCAACCAACACTCCACTCAAAATCCCACCACCTAGATGCGAATGCTACATGTGTAAGAACTTGTGGTTAATCTGCTCCCCAATATTACAAGTGTAAAAATTGGATCGTCACAAGGTCATTGAAAGGCGAAGGCCATGACCAACAAAAGACACACAAAGCACGCAATCAGCAAAGCTGAGTACATACAAGCTGCGAAATATAATAAGAAATCCCTAGCATGCTACTAATAATCAATCATCACGCATCATTAAATTATAGACTCAACATACAACTCAACTGTCAGTTTTACTAAGACTTCCCTAGTTAATAGTAGTTAAGTCATTTCATTTTATTCTTCGGATTAAGCAATAAACAAGGTTGTCCATCCCATGCTCCATTTGGAACATCAATAAAAGAAAAACCCCATGCCTCCTTTCGGAAACATCAATAAAACATCCAACGACCACGGGCGCGACCTCCGTGACCGTAGCTAGTATGAGATCTCATCTAACTCCTAGTTTTTTGAAAAGTATTTGAAATAAGAGACTCGTAGATCAGACGACCTCTAGAAAAGTGCACGGCTAATACCCCGTGTACCCCAACCTCTGATTATCATTACTCCAGATGTGCATAAATCCAGAGTTTTATTGCTCATCCATCTTGCACTTTACGTGATTTACAAGTTTAGTCTTGGTGATGGCTCATATACAAAACAATACAATCAATCCAATATCAATTCAATCAAGTAAAGCAAGTTTCCAATTTCAATTCTTGATTTATTAGTGACAATCATTTTTTATTATTGATTCCTTTAACTACCTCGGTGTATAAACACCTTGAGTGCATAAAGCACCCCACAATCTTAACCTCGTCTTATAAGACTTAAATTCCTCCTTTACTCATTCTATCTCAATAATCACGAATGAGTAATAAATAAATCATTTCACATAATCACGTACCTTTGCCTCTAAGCGCATCTTACAAAATCAATGCATAATAATACTTCCAAAGTAGCATAATACACAACATACGGAAATCACAATGTATAACCAAACAATTTAGCCCAGTCTTCTCTGTACATGATACTAGGTTCTTGATACATCCCTAAACATGCTTCTAAAGGCAAGGTTTCGTAACTCGTACGTACCTTGAGTAAACGAATTGGTTGGCCACTTAACCAACTAGAAATCACCCTCTATAAAGTCCTCTCCTAAACCAAACAATAAGATCTCAATCAATACCCAAGCAATCAAATTTACAGCAATATAACTTGATTTAAAACTCATTAAAACTTCCTTAAAAACATGTTTTTTATGCTCAACTAATCAATAGAAATTCAATAGGAACAAAAGCCCTAAATTAATTGATCATTAGAACCCTAAAATCCCAAATTAAATAAATTAAAACCCTAAGTTTTATATAATTACAAAATCTGAAAAATTAAAACATCATTATATAATCTGAAAATATGAATTGAAACACCCAAAATATAATTTTCATACTAATAAAACTAATTTCAAACAATTAAAATCAAATCCAAAATAATTTAAAACACATTAAGCAAAATAAGACAAAAGAGGAAGGAGAAAAGGGGCGGCTGCCGGCAGGGTGGCAGCGGCGCCGAGATCAGGTGGCCGGCGTTCCGGCGATCGGCAGCAGCTGGTGGTGAACAGTAGCAGCAGCAGTAGTAACGTGAGAAGTCTCACGTAAGGAGGAATAAGGGGAAAAAGAAAAAAAAAGAAAGGAAAAGGGAAAAAGAAAAGAAAAAGAAAATAAGGAAAAAGAAAAGAAAATAAGAGGAAAAGAAATAAAGACTAACCTTTTGTGTGGAAAATTTTGGGGATGTATGGGGTATTTATAGGAGAGAGAGTTGTAGGGTAAGTAGGAATATTGGGCCTCATAAAAATAATGGGCCAATTAAGAAATAAAAATGGACTAAGCTTTGTTTATATGGGCATAAATTATAGAATGATGGTTCATAAAAATTTCTTTGTAATAACATCGTTTATCAACCCAAAAATAATTTCAAACTTTTGAAATTAAATTCCGAAAAAATACAAATAAATATTATAAATAAAATAAAATTTCATTTATAAAATATTTAAAAATACGCGGGATTACATGACCCCTGGTACAACCCAAAAAGAAACTTAGTCTTAAAGCCCAACTTAAAAAATTATACTCCGTAAGCCCAAAACTACTGCAGTAATTGTCTTTCTCCTTTTTTTTTTTTTTTAAAGACGTTTGGTGCCAATTTTATTAAACAATGGACAACTTGTCCATTACAATGTAAGGAGCAATTACAGAGGGGCAATAATTCTCCCACACTTGTTCGACACCAAACGGAACTAAATTACCTTGGTGATGAGCGAAAAAATTCCCATCCCTTTTGACATGAGACCAAGCAACAAAATCAAAACTAGAACTAAGATAAAAAAAAATATCATCGATCACCGAATCAAGGTATGTGAAATAGGTTGAAGCCTTCGAGAGACGAGCTATAATGTGTTGGCAATCCGACTCAAAAATCACCTTCTTGCATCCATACCTCTGAGCCAATTTCATTCCAAAATGCAGAGCTTTACACTCGGCTATCTCAGGTGGCCAGTAGCCACGAACTCGTCTCACCCCTGCAAAAATAAACTCTCCAGCAGCATTTCTAGCCGCTGCCCCAAGACCAATCCAACCTTCAGTTATGAGGCAAGTGTAGACACCCATTTGTGTCTCCCCAAAACCAAACCCAGTGATGAGTACCTTTCACGTCGAATCATAATCGAATGAAGCGAAAGTGTGGCAAGTCTAGTGTTGCGGAAAGTTTTTATTTCTTTTCTCTTCTTTCTGTTTTTGAAAACTTATTTTAAGAAAACAGCCAATCCAGTTTGGTTGGTCCATGATATGGGTCCAATAATAGTGTAGTTGGATGAGGCTTGCAAAGAGCTTTCCAACGATATATTATATACTAAACTGGGCCCGATTTGAGCTTTATATGCGGCCCAATGATCTAGGGGAGGGCCTAATATGATTTATCATTCCTAATGCAATAAGGAATGGTTTTAGTCTTCTAGAATCTTCTAGAAGGTTCTTTTCATTCCTAATTCAATTAGCATTGATAAATTGACTTTTGTTGACTTTTCAGAGTTTTAATCAAAATCAAATAGCATTTTCGAAGGAATTATATGATTTTATCCTCCAGTACGGTAAACTTATCGGATTTTCGAAAACGCGTTAGTATCAGGCTTGGCGCCTAACCCCAGGCCTTGGTGCCTGGAACCAGGCCTGACGCTAGTGCTGGTGCCTGGCGCCAGCTAGCCAGGGTTGGCGCCAGCTCTGTTTTCTGAGCGTCAGACTCTGTTTTGATATTTTATCTTTTTTTGGCTGATTTTCTCTATAAATATCGTATTAAAAACTCCGTTTTCATTCACCAATTCTCACCATTCATCACCAATTCTCACCATTCATCACCAATCCTCACCATTCATCATCTACATCTATCATTCACCAATTCTCCTCATTCACAAGTTTTGATTAGCATTCTTTAATTCATTCATCTCTTTCTTTCTTTCTTTTAAAAACTTTGCTTTTAATACAAAATTCCGCATTCACAAGATCTAGAAACACCTAACCATATTCGAAGTTGCCTTCGCCCTAGACGTGAAAGGTTTTAATTTCTGAGGGTTTGGTCCCAAATCTCTCTTTCAATTATTTAATTTAATTGTTTTGATTATTATTTTTCTTGAAGTTACTAACGTGTGTATTTTGTTATTAGAAAGAGGTACGAAGCATCAAAGTAAGTATTTTATTCATTTATTGATATTATGATGTAGAAATCATGTTTATATTGTGACAAGCGCACATTAGGGCGCGCTTTAAGGCATATAAATGGGTGATTTTGGATGTATTTAGGCCCGTTTTGGTCGTTTATTGCCTTGTTACACTCGTTTCCTTCATATTACGTGCTTCACGGGTTTCGGTCTGTTTTTGGTGTGATAACAGGTATAGTTGACCAAGTTATGTCGAGTCCCGAACCATTGGTGCGTAATCAGGCTATTATCGATCCTAGTCCACCAAGCTAAGGCTTTGCTGCGGTTCTCAAGGCCTTGAAAGGCAAGTTAAGTAGCAGGCAAGGCAGAACAGTTCACAAATATGACACCTTTTCACTATTTTGCTCACAACTTTCGGTATACAAATGATAATGGAGTGATTCCAATTGCATTGGAAAGTAGACTTGAAGAGCTTTCCAACGATATATTGCACGCCTTAAACGGAGCTCTGGATAAGAAGTTGTGACTGTTTTAAGAAGACCAAAGTGCCTACAACCTTCCTGCCTATGCTGCACGGCCGTGCCAGGCATTAGCACGGCCGTGCCAGATTCAGCACGGCCGTGCCAGGCATTAGCACGGCCGTGCCAAGCCAATTTCCATGCCCGTGCCAGTGCCAGATTCAGCACGGCCGTGCCAGATTCAGCACGGCCGTGCCAGGCATTAGCACGGCCGTGCCAACTTCAGCACGGCCGTGCCAGGAAGCTGCACGGCCGTGCCATATATAGCACGGCCGTGCCAATTTGAAGAAGAAACCCAGTTTACTTACTGACAAGCTAGCACGGCCGTGCCAAATACAGCACGGCCGTGCTGATCCAGGGTTAACTGCGCGCTTGACTTCTCCGAATTAGAAGACGTATATAAGGCCCAACTTTAAGAGGATTCCGGAGACAGTTTTTAGAGATAGTTTGGAGAGCTTTGGTAGAGAGTTATTGGAGAACGTTCTTAGTATTAGAGATTCATTAGTTTTCTTAGAGAATTTCCTAGAGATTTTAGTTTTCTTGGATTGATTTGAAGCAAGATTTGTGAAGATTCTTTGTATTATTCATTGACGACGGATATCAAAGTTCTGAACTTTTCCATTGATTCGCATCAATACAATTGGTATTATTCATTCTTGTTTATTAATCAAGATTTATTATTCCTTAATCAGAATTCATGTTTATATCTATTATGCTTTTGGAATTCATTATTGCTTTGATTATGAATATGTGTGAGTAGTCTCCTAGCTAGGGTTTCGGGATGAAACCCGGCCTAGGTAATCTATGTAATTGAGGATTGATTTTGATAAACGGATTGTGATTAAATTGATTATATGCGATTGCATGTTAATTCATTATAATAGGAGTAGCTAACCTAGAATCTTGAATTTGATTGCATGATATTCTTGATTTGAACAAGAGATTGTGAATTGAGTATTTCATTATTGAATGTGGTTTGATTATGTATCGAGTAATGTTAAGTGCATGAGAAATCCAAGCTTAGTATTGCCCGTTGTCTTCCTATCACATGATATTGATCAGACTTATAGTCTTTGCATATCCCGTTTGTCTCTGTGATTCCTTGTTTCTTAGTTACCAATGGTTAGGCGGATTCCCGTTCTCCCTAGTGTCTTAGTTTATTGATTTATTCCATCTTATTAGTAGTATTTTAGAACACCATTTTCCATTGATTTCGAACTAGCTTAGGTTTAAGATTGATTTGCAATTACTCTCGTTCCTCGTGGATCGAACCTTTATTTGCCATTGTACTTGGTTATAGGGTGTTCGTATAAGTATTGTTTGATTGAGAGTTAGATTGTAGCGACCGATTTAACCCCTGTCAAAATGGCGCCGTTGCCGGGGAGCGGTGTTTGTTAATTGCTTTTTGATTTCTTGAGTTTAGTTCATCGTAAAAATCACAAAAAGATTTTTCCCTTTTGGCTACACTTGTAGCCCTGCTATTTAATTGGTTTGGTTAGTGTGTATGCGCAGGTCTAAACAGAGAGAATTAATACCCTTCGATCCAGAAATCGAAAGAACTTTGAAGAGCAATCGTAAATCTCGATTGACGTCATCAAACTCTCAAGGAAAGGAACACAACACACAACAGGTTCCAATGGCAGACATACCGCGCCAACCCAATCGGCCAGCACCACGACCCCTTAAGGAGTTGGGAACTCCTGGGGCGTATAGAGCTTCAAGTGGGATTGCTCCACCCACTACTAAGGCCAATGATTTCGAGATCCGGCCGGCTATGATCACCCTCATTGAGAGAAGGCAGTTTAGTGGTGCCAAGCATGAGAGCCCTTTGGCTCATTTGAACGAATTTGAGAAGTACTGCAATACCATCAAGGTTAATGGGGTGAATCAAGAGTTCGTGAGATTGAAGCTTTTCCCCTTTTCACTTATTGGGAGAGCTCTCGAATGGTTAGAGAAGGAGGTGAAGCCGAACTCTCTACACACTTGGGATGATGTCACGACAGCATTTTTGGGAAGATTCTATTCTCAAAAGAAGACGGCCGATGCTAGAGCCTTGATTCAAGGGTTTCGGCAAAGGAGTGGGGAGTCGATCTATGAAGCATGGGAAAGGTACAAGGAGTACCAAAGAGAGTGCCCACACCACGGAATCCCAACATATCAAGTTTTACAGATTTTCTATGGAGGATTGAGTCCTCAAGGGAAGACCAGTTTGGATGCGGGAGCAGGTGGCCCAATAATGAACAAAACTGAAGAGCAAGTCATAGATATTATCGAAGATGTGGTACGACACCACATGGATTGGCAAGACGGCGAGCGAGATGTTGTGAACAAGAGTGGAGGAGCGGTCTATTCAGTGGACCACCTCAATGCCATTAGCAACCTGACATCACAAATTACGAACCTCGGGAAGGAGATGTCAGTGATTAAAGCCAAGCTCGATTCCGTGCCATTGCAAGATCTTCCCTCCCAATCTAAGGGGAGAGGTATGAATCCTAATCCTTCCGTTTCTAATATGCCTGTAGGATGTATTTTCTGTGAAAACTGTGGGTCTTATGATCATTATACTAATGCTTGTAATTTTGATCCCTCATATGATCCTAATAATAATGATGGTAATAGATATAATAATGAACAGGTCAATGCTATGTCTTATGATAACGGACCTAGGAATGACAATAATAGATATCTGCCACCTAATCAAAGAGGGAACAATTATAATCAGGGAGGTAATGATTTTGATTATCAAAACCAGTGGGGAAATAGGGGCCAAAGGGACCAAAATTCCCAAGGACCCTATAATCAACATGGTGGTTTTGGAAATCAAAACCAATACCAACAGGGTAATCAAATGAATCATAATTCCCAAGGGCAATTCAATCAAGGGGGAAACGACATTAATAACAGGGGAAACTGGAATAATAATAAGGGGTACTCTAATCAAAATCCCCAACAATCTAATGTGCATGGTTCCCGAGCTACAAATGATAATTATTATGCTCATGGACCACCACAGAGATCTAGCTTGGAGGAAATGATGGAGTCCCAGGCCAAAATGTTCAACACTTTTATGTCCACCACTGATAAAAAGTTTAGTGAAGTGATGACACATAATAAGATGCTTGAAACCCAGATTTCTCAGTTGGCTAGTGCTATAAAAGATGGGGTTGGAGTTTTAAATCTACCGCCTCAAGGTATTGACCCTAAAAACTCTGTAAATGCTATCACCACTAGGAGTGGAAAGACATTGAGGGGGAGCGATGAAGTAGTACCCCCTAGGAGTCAACCTGTGACTCCACCTATCACTGATAATGTTGTAGGAAGTGAGGATGAGAGGACCAGAGAAAAAGATAAAATTAATGAGGTCCCAAAGGAACAGGTGGGAGCACAAACCAATGAACCCGACCTATTACATAGACTCCCCTACCCCCAAAAATATGCGAGACATAAGCTAGATGCCCAATTCGGGAAGTTTTTAGAGACCTTGAGAGAAGTCCACCTTTCTATACCATTCACTGATGCTATCAAGCAAATGCCTAACTATGCTAGGTTTTTAAAAGATATATTGAGTGGTAGAAGAAACTGTGAAGGGGTAGAAACTGTTAACCTCACTGAACACTGTAGTGCTATAATAATGAACAAAATGCCTCCTAAGTTAGGAGATCCGGGTAGCTTTTCAATCCCTTGTGCTATAAACAAAATGAATATTGATAATGCTTTGTGTGATCTTGGAGCTAGTGTTAGTCTCATGCCATATTCTGTTTATCAACGATTAAATATAGGAGAACTTCTTCCCCACTAACATATCCCTTCAATTAGCCGATCGATCGATCAAATTTCCAAAGGGTAAAGTGGAAGATGTTCCCCTAAGGGTGGGGAAGTTTGTCATACCTGTTGACTTTGTGGTCCTAGATATGGATGAGGATGTTCATATACCTATAATTCTAGGACGTCCTTTCCTAG
The DNA here is from genome assembly GCF_001683475.1 of Chenopodium quinoa. Classification (NCBI taxonomy): domain Eukaryota; kingdom Viridiplantae; phylum Streptophyta; class Magnoliopsida; order Caryophyllales; family Amaranthaceae; genus Chenopodium; species Chenopodium quinoa. Next base: position 321,277 of record NW_018742441.1, read on the forward strand.
CTACTTCGGGGGCCCTTATTGATGTAAAGGGTGCCAAGATTTCATTGAAAGTAGGAAAGGAGGTTTTAGATTTTGATTTAAATAAAACTATGAAATATCCTTGTTCTAATTCTGATAATTGCATGATGGTTGACACTGTTGATTCCATTGTCTCTGATATGCGTAACGAATTATTCTATACTAATCATGATTTTGAGTTGAATGAGAACAAGGAAAACAGGGACATGGAGGAGCAATTTCTAGATGCATTAGATGTGGCCACTGAAAAGGAGGCTAATGAAGCACCAAAGGTAAAGCTTAAACCCCTTCCAACACATCAAGGAAGGGTTTCCCCTGTGTTTGTAGTACCTAAGAAAGGGGCGGTGACTATTGTCAAGAATAAGAATGGTGAGCTTATCTCCACTGCAATGGCAAGTATTGATTATGGGTAACCTGTAATCCATGTGTTGCGTCAAGCTAATGACGTTAAAGAAGCGCTTCCGGGAGGCAACCCGAGACCCAGTCAATGAGGTACTTTTCTCTTTCCCTTTTTGCCTTCTAGGTAGTCTCTCGATGCCTGACATTGAGGACAATGTCTATACTAGCTTGGGGGGTGAATGGTTTCCTTGTTGATTTTCCCTTGTTTTTCTTCATATTCCTATAAAAAAATAAACAAAAAAACGAGTTTCTTTTGGTTTCTTTTTGGTTTGTTTCTATCTAACCTGTGCAGATATGAAGACTCATGGAGGTAGCATTAGGAGCTTCGCCGCATCTCATGTTGTCTTAGTGTGTTTTCAAGAAGCATTTGGTGAAATCTTTCCCTTTTTCCTTTAGTTTTTTTTTTTGTTTTTGTGTGCAATATAGGAAAAGCTTCTGTTATGAGAATGTGTAGTCTAGTTTATATGATTTGCCTCATAGTCTTTTCCTATATTTTTGGATCGTGATAAACTTGTCTAATTGCATAAACTTTTGGAATAATGCTCATATTTGGATTCGAAACGTGAATGAATGTGTGTGGAATATCTATTTCTACTTAAGCCAGTGATGAATACACAGTTTGAGTCTATTGTTGATCAATGTAGACGAGTCTAGGCGAAGGTAGTTGGTTAGAACACTTTTGTCATGTGAAACTCTATGCCTTTGGGCTGTGGTAAGATGGAGTCGCTTCCCATTTGTGGATTTGATCCCCTTAATTGGTAGTTGCTTTGTTTTTGAATCCCGTGAGGTTTTATTGTTCTAGCCTTCATCATTCTTCTTGAGTGGCATATTTGGATCCTTGATTACGCATGTTTCGATCTTTGTGTTGACTTGTAGCTCCCAAGACCGACTTGACACTTTTAAGGGAGGAAGAGGGCACCTTTTTCATTTTTCTTATTCTTGTTCCTTTTGTTTTGTTACAAATTAATTTTCTTTTTACATCATCTTACTTGCTAACCATGTTGAGCCTTTAATTCCATTCTTGGTTACCCATGTTACAAACCCGATGGCCGATGTTTTACCAACCCTTAGTTGTGAAGCGTTTACCTCGCAAGGTTTGTTTGAGCTTATTGTGTATAAATCAAGAATAATGATCGATAGTTGGTTTGAGCAAGTTTGAAAGTGAGCTTAATTGTAAAGATGTAATATGAAAATTTGTTTTTGAAAAAAAAAAAAGAAAAAAAAAAGAAAAGAAAATCAAAAAAAAAAAAAAAGGAGAAAAGCCGTCCGAATTGTGAAAAAGGCGAGGACATATGAATAAAAGCTTTGAAGTTTGAAAAAGGTGATTTGAGTGTGTATAACATAGAGAGTTTGGGATGTGTAAAAGTGTGATCAATGTTTATTGTGGAATGTGAATTGCATCTTTTGAACTATTGTTTTTGAGAATTGTGATTCTTGCGCTTCAATTAGGAATTAACCCCATTTTTTAAATTGTTTTCACCTACCTTACCCATTGCCAATACATTACAACCCTTTAAGACCCTTAGACTTTAGAGGTGTTCGGTTCTCAAACGGTGGAGGGAGATACCTTTCAACCCTATGGAAAGATTATGCGTAATCGAGATGTCGGGATACCTTTGTTATTTCCTCAAAATATCACTTTTTCCGGTTCCTTCGAGGAATCACGAGGGGCCAATTAGGGTGGTGATTTGAAGCAAAAGGGGAGGACGTGGCCGGTTTGGTTGGGTTTAGAGGGAAGCATGACTTCTTTGTTCTCTATGCTTGGTTTAGGTTTTGTTTGCATTTTGATCAACGATACCTTGGATTGTGTGTCTCGTTGCTTGTTTGAGTGAGTTTTCATTCCGTGCATGGTTGTTCTAAGTAGGATCCATTGACTTCATTCCGTGCTAAATTGGATTTATATGTAATGGCAATAGTTTATTTGATCATGTGTGTGTGTGTGTATCCCTTAGTTTTTCTCGAGGACTAGCAAAAGTGTAGCTTGGGGGATTTTGACAAGCGCACATTAGGGCGCGCTTTAAGGCATATAAATGGGTGATTTTGGATGTATTTAGGCCCGTTTTGGTCGTTTATTGCCTTGTTACACTCGTTTCCTTCATATTACGTGCTTCACGGGTTTCGGTCTGTTTTTGGTGTGATAACAGGTATAGTTGACCAAGTTATGTCGAGTCCCGAACCATTGGTGCGTAATCAGGCTATTATCGATCCTAGTCCACCAAGCTAAGGCTTTGCTGCGGTTCTCAAGGCCTTGAAAGGCAAGTTAAGTAGCAGGCAAGGCAGAACAGTTCACAAATATGACACCTTTTCACTATTTTGCTCACAACTTTCGGTATACAAATGATAATGGAGTGATTCCAATTGCATTGGAAAGTAGACTTGAAGAGCTTTCCAACGATATATTGCACGCCTTAAACGGAGCTCTGGATAAGAAGTTGTGACTGTTTTAAGAAGACCAAAGTGCCTACAACCTTCCTGCCTATGCTGCACGGCCGTGCCAGGCATTAGCACGGCCGTGCCAGATTCAGCACGGCCGTGCCAGGCATTAGCACGGCCGTGCCAAGCCAATTTCCATGCCCGTGCCAGTGCCAGATTCAGCACGGCCGTGCCAGATTCAGCACGGCCGTGCCAGGCATTAGCACGGCCGTGCCAACTTCAGCACGGCCGTGCCAGGAAGCTGCACGGCCGTGCCATATATAGCACGGCCGTGCCAATTTGAAGAAGAAACCCGGTTTACTTACTGACAAGCTAGCACGGCCGTGCCAAATACAGCACGGCCGTGCTGATCCAGGGTTAACTGCGCGCTTGACTACTCCGAATTAGAAGACGTATATAAGGCCCAACTTTAAGAGGATTCCGGAGACAGTTTTTAGAGATAGTTTGGAGAGCTTTGGTAGAGAGTTATTGGAGAACGTTCTTAGTATTAGAGATTCATTAGTTTTATTAGAGAATTTCCTAGAGATTTTAGTTTTCTTGGATTGATTTGAAGCAAGATTTGTGAAGATTCTTTGTATTATTCATTGACGACGGATATCAAAGTTCTGAACTTTTCCATTGATTCGCATCAATACAATTGGTATTATTCATTCTTGTTTATTAATCAAGCTTTATTATTCCTTAATCAGAATTCATGTTTATATCTATTATGCTTTTGGAATTCATTATTGCTTTGATTATGAATATGTGTGAGTAGTCTCCTAGCTAGGGTTTCGGGATGAAACCCGGCCTAGGTAATCTATGTAATTGAGGATTGATTTTGATAAACGGATTGTGATTAAATTGATTATATGCGATTGCATGTTAATTCATTATAATAGGAGTAGCTAACCTAGAATCTTGAATTTAATTGCATGATATTCTTGATTTGAACAAGAGATTGTGAATTGAGTATTTCATTATTGAATGTGGTTTGATTATGTATCGAGTAATGTTAAGTGCATGAGAAATCCAAGCTTAGTATTGCCCGTTGTCTTCCTATCACATGATATTGATCAGACTTATAGTCTTTGCATATCCCGTTTGTCTCTGTGATTCCTTGTTGCTTAGTTACCAATGGTTAGGCGGATTCCCGTTCTCCCTAGTGTCTTAGTTTATTGATTTATTCCATCTTATTAGTAGTATTTTAGAACACCATTTTCCATTGATTTCGAACTAGCTTAGGTTTAAGATTGATTTGCAATTACTCTCGTTCCTCGTGGACCGAACCTTTATTTGCCATTGTACTTGGTTATAGGGTGTTCGTATAAGTATTGTTTGATTGAGAGTTAGATTGTAGCGACCGATTTAACCCCTGTCATATTGTTATTATGATATTCCTAGTATCATGTCTAGGGTAATTTTCATATTAAATATGATTACTATGATGCCTTTTATTCTCTTCCTAATATTTATGATTGTTAGTATCATGTTAGGGTTAAAGATTTGATTTTTATTGCTTAGTGACATGCTAGGTTTTGTTATTAATCTTGTTAGTATCATGCCTAGGATCTTGCTATTTTTATTACGCTTTAATATTCACATGAACATGATAATTATTATAATTGTTATAATTTATGATTATTATTATTATTATTATTATTATTATTATTTTGATAACGATTATAATTATTGTCATGATTATTATTATGTTGCTTGATACTTATTATTTATTGCTTGATCACACATTTTATTGCATGTTTAAAGGGAATTGGTACTTGTAATCACGCTTAATGAGATATTTAATAATCTTGTTAGGTTAACTTTGATTATAATTCAAGTGATCGCCAATAATAGATTTATTTGTGCATTAAATTCAACCAACATAGATTAAACAAGTTTAGGGTTAACCTAATGATTGCATGTTAATCAGAAAGCGCACATGAATACGATCAGAATAAAGTATAGGCCTATTATTAGGGCAGATTCAATCTCTTTTAGGTTGGATTTGTACATTCATCCCCGAACCCTTATTTGGTTCATGACCTTATGGATTTGACGATCTCTTGGATCGTTAAGGGGTGTAACCTTCATCCTATGAACGGTTTACAAGTTCCTTAAAAACTTGTTGGCGACTCTTTTGCTCTATCTTCTTCCCTTTTGGACGCCACCGTACTTTAGTGTATGATCACAGTGGGGTTCAAGCTAGTGGGATTTAAAGGCTTAAAATTATTCCCTACAGTTTTTGGCGACTCCACTGGGGAGGATTTCTATTTTAGTTCCTGAATTTGTTTCGGCAATGATTTAGAATGAGTGGATGAGACTCGAAAAGTTCTAAGTATTTCATGTGCGTAATATTGATTAACATTATTGTCATATGCATAAAAAAGATCTCATTGGAAAGACCATCCGTAATGAGTTAAAAACATAGGATTTTACACGTAGGAAATTTGAGGAATGTCTTTCACAACTAGGAGTGAAATAACACCGCGCGAAACTGGAAACTTTTATCGAGCACAGAAAGCTGCTGAGGCATGTGGGAAGTAGCGTCAAGGGCCAGAGCTTGGCGCCAACAACTTAATCGTAGCGCCAGACGCCAGTATTGGCGCCAGGCGTTACAGTTAAAAGCTGGCGCCAGTCTCTGATTGTTGGCGCCAATTTCCCCCAATACCGAGCCAGAAATATGCATTCTAATTTCGACCAGTTTTTCGTATTGTTTGCTCAATCCTACTTCCTGATTGAATTTTTTCTCACTTTTCTCAAACCCATATGTGTTCTACATATGGACATAACCCTCTCGGAATTCATTCTCCATCTACCTGATTGAACGCTCCGTGCAACCAAGGGTACATCCGAGATGTTGAATTCACCAAACCATGGAAGCGAGTTTTTCTAAACTCGCGGTGTCCCATCCACTCGCGCCAACCCTTCACGGTTAGGCTTCCGTGCGGTGCATCAGGACAATTAACCATGGACCCTTTTTGACTAACCCATATCCCGAACTTTAGAGAACTAGAGCCATGGTTAGGTTGCAAACGCATTGCATCATATTGTGCTTACTTGACTAATTGTGCATCATTTGTTGTGCATATATATGTTTCTCTTAACCGTTTGTTGACTTGTGTTGAGACTAAATAAATTAATGACTTAAAGAACTTTGCCTAATCAATTAATTAATTAATTAATTTGAGTCAATAAAGTCTAATATTTTAATCGGAATTGACCTAGTACGACTTTAGGCATACCCCAGTTGACTAATAACACCGAAAACAGTCCCAGACCGAAGCTCCAATATTGGCGCCAAGGTCTAAGCTGTAGCGCCACATTATGGAGTGTAGCGCTTGACGACTGGACAACCCTGTTGTCTGGCACCAAGCTCCATGGTGTGACGCCAGTCTCGTCGCTTAGCCGACAGTTCGGATTATTGGTCGAGTCATTACCTAGTGTCTAATTAACAAGTTTGCTAATTAATTCGGATTATTTGGCGTTGGTTTCATCCAAATCAGAGTCACAAATAAAAAGTTATGACTAAAATACCACAGTCTGTCCAGTTTAATGTATATACGTGAAGTCTTAACTTAGTATTTGCTTGAGTCTAGTCACATAGTCTAGCCACATGGTCATGACACGAGTCTTAACGCACCAACTACACTCACTAGTCTTAGCACACACTTTGAGTATATGTCACCATGACCATGTCTTAGGTTCATGCATGAGCCGGTCTTTTCCGTCATTTGAGTTGGGGGGTACATTCTATTCCTAATTCTTCATATCCATCCACCTAAATCTTCTTCACATTCTTCCATCTTTCTTCACTTCCTCCATTCATTGCATGTTGAATAAAGTTTAAGTCAAATAATTAACAATAAGTATCCCCAAATTCCTTTTCCACAGTACTTGGTCGAGGAGAGAAGGTCGATTAATCAAGGACAACCTCTTTATTCAGGTCTCGCTTTTTGATAAACCGATTCATCAAAAGAGGAAGGCTAAGAAGATAATGGCAGCTCAAGAAGAAGTCAATGATCTTAAGAACCAACTGGCTACCGTAACTGAGACACTGAAGCTCCTCACCCTCAAGGTCGATGATCCCGTGAAGCAACAACAAATGAACCTCATGCAAGAGAGTTTGAGCAAGCTATCTAGTGACTATAAATTTTAGGGCATGAGTTCACAAGGGGTCTCGCTGGACAAGGAACTTATTCCACATAAGTTCAACGCCACTGACATCCCAAATTCAAGGCAACGGATAATCCTTACTTTCATCTAAGAGCTTTTGAAACCATAATGAGTATTAAGGGTATCGATAAGAAGGTTTTTCCCTCTCTGTTCTCACTATCTCTTGAAACCGTTTACCAACAATGGTACTTCTCCCTTGACAAAGAGAAAACCTCTACTTGGGAATCGATAGTAAACGCTTTCATTGATAGGTACAAGTGCAATATCCAAGTTGAAACCGACCATAGACAACTTGAGATGCTAAGACAAAAAGAGAATGAAGGTTTTACTTCTTTGTTTAATAAATGGAGGGAAACTTCCGCCAAGATGATTGAGGTCCCCACTGAAAAGGAGTCTGTGAGGATGTTTGTCAAGAATCTCTAAGAAAAGTATTCAAAGCACTTAAAATATCAACACAACTTGAATACTTTCAAGGCCGTTTATGACATCGGAATTGAAATCGAAGATGACCTCGCAAAGCAAAAAGCTACTAACAATAATAACCACGGTGGCTGGAAAGGAAAGAAGAGCGACAATCCTTCTTCTTCCGAAAACGCCTACTCTAGTAATAATGTTAGTACCTTTGACCATAATGATGTCTTAGCCGTGGACAATAAAGGATCTAAAAGGAAACCCAGGCGAGAGTTCACACCCATTGGAATGACCTACGATGCTGCTTTCGATCGTCTCTATGATCAAGGATTAATCAAACCTATTGGCCCTACCGAGGATCCAACACCAGAAAATCGATCTTCGAGATGGAATCCAAACTCCTATTGCAAGTACCATCGAGGAAACGGTCATACCACTGATGAATGCTACAGGTTTCAAAATCTCATTCAAGATCTCATAGAGGAAAACAAGATCCCATTGCCTCTAGCTAGAGAGAAGACTGGGTGATGATGACGCGAACAACACAAGAGAAGAGGCGAGCTTCAATAACAAGATTTCATGATCTCTATTTTTCGATTTCTTTTTCTTTTTTTTCCTTTCCCCAATAAGTCTAGCATAGGCACCCTTCTTTTCCCTTAGATTAATTTTGTAGATTCTTTCTTTTCCCTTTTTTTTTTTTTAATAAAAATGAGCATTTATTTCCTCATATATGATCATTTCATTATATTACTAAAAAAAATAAAAAATAATAAAAAATAATAAAAAAAATAATAAAAAAAACCAATGTCGAATTAAGCACAAGGTATACCAATGATTTGAGGCACCCCTTGTAGCCACATCATATCTCATTTCACCCTTCAATTATACATCCTTTCTTCATAAACCACTTTGAGCCTCGTCTAATGATAGACCTTTCTTTTTTCAACCTACATCTATCTATCCTTGGGATGGGATGGTGTGCAACTTATGTCCCAGATTGCGTCTCTTATCGAGTGCTCGGTATCGTGCCTGAGAAACATGAATACCAAGTGAGTGATAGACCGCACGATCGGGATTGCCCACACTTATAAAAATAAAATAGATGCTAAAGCAAAAGATAAAAGAGTAGAAACTCAAGCGTTCAAAAGCAAGGTTGCACACCTTGGGGGCTTATCTAGGGTCTTGAGCCTTTATCCTTTTTTTTTCTATAACCTTTAGTCTAACCACGTTATAACCCTTAAAAAGACCTTTTTGAGGTATACACACTTGTGCGAGGTTCGGCTAGAGCTATGTTCGGCCTGATTCCTGACGGATACGTAGGCAACCTCACATCGAGGTGCAGCCGTAATAAACATGCATTCATGTAGGGAATAATTTCAAGTTTTTAAAATCCCACTAGCTTGAACCCCACTGTGATCATACACTAAAGTACGGTGGCGTCCAAAAGGGAAGAAGATAGAGCAAAAGAGTCGCTAACAAGTTTTTAAGGAACTTGTAAACCGTTCATAGGATGAAGGTTACACCCCTTAACGATCCAAGAGATCGTCAAATCCATAAGGTCATGAACCAAATAAGGGTTCGGGGATGAATGTACAAATCCAACCTAAAAGAGATTGAATCTGCCCTAATAATAGGCCTATACTTTATTCTGCTCGTATTCATGTGCGCTTTCTGACTAACATGCAAGCAATATGATTAACCTAAACCTGTTTATCTATGTTGGTTGAATATTAATGCACAAATAAATCTATTATTGGCGATCACTTGAATTATAATCAAAGTTAACCTAACAAGATTATTAATTATCTTATAAAGCGTGATTACAAGTACCAATTCCCTTTAAGCATGCATAAAGGTGATCAAGCAATAACAATAACATATCAAGCAACATAATAAATAATCAATAATAATTAATAATCATAATAAATAAAATAATCATCATCAAAATAATAATAATATTCATAATCACATTCATGTTAATATTAAAGCATAATAGAAATAGCAAGATCCTAGGCATGATACTAACAAGATTAATAACAAACCCTAGCATGTCACTAAGCAATAAAAATCAAGTCTTTAACCCTAACATGATACTAACAATCATAAATATTAGGAAGAGAATAAAAGACATCATAGCAATCATATTTAATATTAAAAATAACCTAGACATGATACTAGGAATATCATAATGACAATATAAACATGATTTCTACATTATAACATCAATTAAAACCAATAAAGTACTTACTTTGATGCTTCGTACCTCTTTCTAATAACAAAATACACACGTTAGTAACTTCAAGGAAAACAATAAACAAACAACAATTAAATTAAATAATTGAAAGAGAGATTTGGGACCAAACCCTCAGAAATTAAACCTTTCACGTCTAGGGCGAAGGCAACTTCGAATATGGCTAGGTGTTTCTTGATCTTGTGAATGCGGAATTTTGTATGAGAAAAACCAAGTTTTGGAAAAGATGAATGAAAGAGATGAATGATTAAGAGATTTAAAGAATGCTAATGCATGAACGATTTAACTTGCAAATGAAAACTGATTCTTGATGCTTAACTTTTGAATGAAGAGAATACGTGAATAATAGATGTAGATGATGAATGAAAACGGAGTTTTTGATACGATATTTATAGAGAAAATCAGCCAAAAAAGATAATTTAACAAAACAGAGTCTGACGCTCAGGAAATAGAGCTGGCGCCAACCCTGGCTAGCTGGCGCCAGGCGCCAATGGCTAGCGCCTGGCGCCAAGCCTGGTTCCAGGCGCCAAGGCCTGGGGTTGGACGCCAAGCTTGATTTCGACGCGTTTTCGAAAATCTGATAAATTTACCGTACTGGAGGATAAAATAATATAATTTCTTCAAAAATGCTATTTGATTTTGATTAAAACTCTGAAAAGTCAACTTATCAATGCTAATTGAATTAGGAATGAAAAGAACCTTCTAGAAGATTCTAGAAGACTAAAACCATTCCTAATTGTTTAGTAAATTGAATTAGGCCCTCCCCTAGATCATTGGGCCGCATATAAAGCTCAAACCGGGTTCAGTTTAGTAAATTGGCCATAACTTCCTCAATATTCATCGGAATTGGGCTTATAATATATCGTGTGAAAGGTCTTTGCAAGCTCCATCCAACTAAACCATTATTGGACCCATATAATGGACCAACCAAACTGGATTGGCTGTTTTTCTTAAAATAAAGTTTTTAAAAACAGAGAGAAGAGAAAAGAAATAAAATCTTTCCGCAACACTAGACCTTTCCACACTTTCGTTTCATTCGATTATGATTCGACGTGAAAGGTACTCATCACTGGGTCTGGTTTTGGGAGACACAAATGGGTGTCTACAGAAGCCCCCACTTTGACTGAGTTTGGAGAAACACAAGTTTCCAAAACAAAAGTCAAAGTATTGATAGGGACGAAGAATGATTCAGAACGTTCTGCGATCCTAAATCACCCTTGTAACGCCGATACCTGCAAAATTAGCGTTAGTTAAACAGATAAAAGAGTTAAGAAACGCGTATCTTGCACCGTCGAGCACATGTCTCCGAAAGTAACCGATTTGCTGCCGCTTTACTGTTTTGATGACCTCCTACAAGCTAGAGAATTCCATCCCGCTTGAAAACCGCTACGTTCGTAACTTCTTCCAAATTAGAAGATTGCTTCGCCTGAAACGATCCTCCTCCGCATTGGCAATATTCCACGTCCAAGGGAATATCATCGAAGATTGCTTCTCTTGAAACAAATCCTCATCTGTATTGATAATATTCCACGCCCAAGGGAATACTATAGAAGATTATTTCTCTTGAAACAATCCTCATCCGCATTATGACCATCTTTCATGCCTGAGGGAATATGATCGAAGACAACTTCGCCCGAAATTACCTCCAGTTGTTTGTGACAACTCTCCGCAAGCTAGGGAATGCTGTCGAAGATATCTTCTCTTGAAGTCATCCTCATTTGATGCGATAATTTTCCAAAGGAAATTACCGAAGATCCACGCTTGTCGATCTTTAAAAGTTCGCCTGAACTTTGCTCCCGCTATGCCTGTACGTCGGCGCTTCCGTTGCTTTGAACCTGCATGTCGGTGCCTTTTGCTCTTGAACCTATATGTCGGTGCTTTTTGCTCTTGAACCTATATGTCGGTGCCCTTTGCTAATGAGCCAATGCTTAGGCGCTTTAAGCTAAGTGAGACGATCTCTTATCAGGTCGATCACTTTATGTAATCAAGCCGATTACTTAAATCATGTCAAATTGCTTAGAGGGGCTAACTGGCGTACCAAGGAACCCAAAATATGTTGTAGAAGACTAGCACAACCTCAACAAGTGGCTGGGTGCTTTGGCGTCGCTGAAAAACCATCAGCGCCAACTATTTGGTGTTAGCGCCAGGCGCTGATGTTGGCGCCAGGCGCCAAGCCCAACTTGTGACGCCAATGCCTAGGGATTGGCGCCAGCACGGGATTCTCTTTAAATGCCCGTTTTCGCTTCATTTCTTTGCTCTGTTCGTCGCGAAAACTCCTCGAGGAAACCGAAAGCTTCAATTGCTCATTGCTTGCTCGTTTTTCAACCGAATTCGCTCAAATTTGTTGCAAATCAAAGCTCTTCTCATCTATTTTCCCGATATATGTAAGTTTTCCTCAAACTCACATCAGTTTTTATGAATTCTTGGCATGAATATTCACGAATTTCATGAAAATTCGAATTTTATGGTGCTCAATTTGCTTTGTTTGTCAAATTTTATGCCATAAAATTGCTTTTTTATGTTTATATATTGCCTTGGGATTAATTTGAGACTTGTTTGACTCAATTTGGTGAAGAAATAAGCAATCTGCCATTGTTGGACCTCTTAAGGTCGTGAAGAACAATGTGACTTGTTCTTGACATTTTTGCTAGCAATTCTTGTTCAATTTGTCACAATAATCACTATAGTGTTGCAAGAAACTGTTTGATTGCTTGAAAATGTTGTCATGCTCAATTTGAATTTGTGCTCTGTTTTAGTACTACGTACTCTGTTTTTGCGAACATAGTATCATGCGGCTAGGCAAACCTTAGATACTATAGAACCTTAATTTATGATGATTCTTCACAATGTTGCATGGCTAGACAACGAGGCTCGGGTTCACGGTCCCGAAACACTAGACGGGAGCATGAGCCCGTGGAGGACGACGCCACGCCGTCCACTTTGCTTGGTCGGCTTTCGGAGTGGGACGAGCAGACTCTGTTCTTTGCCCCTGTCCACCACATTTCTGAGAGGGTGAGACGGGGTACCGAGCCCGGACGACATCACGGCTCTGGCTGTGATGGTCTAGGCGACTTGTACAGGATGCACATCGCCAGGGACCTTGAGACGAGACTCCTATGGGAGTCTTGCGGGCTAGTTACTCTGTTTGAGACCTCCGAGGCTATGGTCGCCTCCAGCGGGGGTCAACACGTAGTGCGCGCTTTGGTGGAGTTCTTCTGGGACACCACCAACACCTTCCATTTTCCCTGGAGCGAGATGATGGTCACCCCTACAGACTTCAGTCTCATCACAGGACTGGAGTTCACTTCTGTGCCACTGCCGTTCGACGGTGGGATCGACGTCTTTTCTTCAGAGGTCGAGGAGTTGTTGGGGCCGATTGCTATTCGGGCCCGAGCTGAGGTCGAGACGACTCAGTTCAGTGCTAGAGGAATTCGCCGCTCGATGCTGGCAGCGGCTCTTGATGACGATGCGACCACCCGAGAGCAGTGGGTGCGCATCTTTGTGCTGATGTTGTTGTCAGGGACATTCTCCCCTGACAAGGGTAGTAGGGCATTGCTTTACTACCTTCCTGCTGTCTGTGATCTCTAGCGGATCGGGACTTATGACCGGGCCAGCTTGGCTTATGCTGATTTCGTTCGTGCGCTGAGGGACTCGCGTCGTCATCGGTCCTTTAGGACGAACGTTGCTTTGTCTGCTTTTTGAAAGGTCGTAGAGGTAAACATCTTTCTCTATGAAGTTTAGCCCTACATTAGTTAGCATTTATTCACACTTTTAACTCTTTGTAAATCTGGTTCTACGAGTACTTTCCTTCTGTTGCGCCGGCGAGACCATCGCCGAGGGGATTTCCGGTGAGCGCCTCTTGGGGCGGCCACCATGTGGACATGTCTATTGTACGTGTCCGGAGCTGGATCATCTCGGTATGACTTTTAGTGTTTATCTTGATTTTCGCGGTGCTGTAGATATATTCTTGCCTGATTGATGCTTTCTATAGGGACCTGAGGTGGTATACCGACCGTGGGGCGGTTGGACAGTCCCTGGATTTGCCGCACAGTACTCTGCTGAGCGTCGCTATTTTCGGGGGACCTATAAAGCGGTCGCGTACTTAGGAGAGAGAGTCGCCAGACAACACTGTTCTGATGTCTTCATCGTTCCTGCCGCTCCGCCATGTCACATGTTCGACGAGGAACGGTTGTCGAGCATGTCTGAGGGAGTTGGTACCCCTTGGCGGTTCCATGTGATCCTCGGTTGGTGTTACGCTGAGGAGCTACTACCTTTATTAGCTCCAGCCCCTGTACCGGCTGAGGATGTGAGGGTAAGATTCTTAGCTTTTTATTTTTTCGCTAAGTAGCCCCCAAGTAATACTTTACTGATTTTTTCTGTTTTATCAGGACGGTGCTGCTGAGTTTGTGCCGCCCTGTATGTCCATCTACTACCAGGGGATGTACGGGCCGATCGAGGAGATGATTCCTCCAGCTCCCGAGGGCGAGCGCTTCGTAGAGCGGTCGATTCCTCGCCACCAGACTAGTGTAAGCCTAGTTTTAATTCAGAATTTTTGTGTTCATTTATCATGCATTTTCACTGACTTATTTTTCTGACAGTTTTCACGCGAGGTGGTTTCGGTTATGGCACGATGCATAGATGCCTTCCAGAGCCAGCTCGTACGGATGAGGAACGCGTCCACCTGTCGTCGGGATGACGTTGTCCGAGAGGTAACCCTTCTTTACTCATTATCTTTGCATTACTGCTTCAGTTTTACCTTGTTTATGATTTAATTCTTCTTGCAGGGCCAGCCTATCGCTTCTCACACCCGTACGAGACCTGAGGGGCGGAGAGATCCGGTGAGGTCTAGCTCGAGACGTCGTCGCACTTCGTTAGGGGGTAGAGGCGGTCGCTCTGAGGCTGCTCGAGTCGACGTTGCTGAGGGCTTGGGATCTTCTTCTGAGGGTGCTCCTGCTGCACCGGTAGGAGAGGCTACCTCGGCTTTTAGAGGTGGTGGGATGTACGAGGTCGGCTCGTCATCGCAGCAGTCTCCGCGGCCTCAGCCTCAGGTTGATCCTGGCTGGAGTGGTCCTATCTTGAGTCTTCCTCCTCCCACGGAGACTGGAGATGGTGCTGAAGCTGGAGCTGGTGGAGAGGTGACCCCTCGTACGGCGCAGTTTTATGGCATGATGGGCCTACGTCCTCCGGCGCCGTAGTTTGTTCCTGTATATATATTTTATTTTGACTTTTGATATGACTTTGCCTTTGACTCATTATTTAGACACGTTTTGTATTTTTATGTTATCGTAAATTTATTTGATTGTTTATTATTATGTGTATGTTAGTGTGTGCAAAAGAAGTGTGATAACAATTTTGCGCAAAAATTCCGTCATTTTTATTATTGATGGAGGATATTATCCGACTCTTTCCCCCAAAAAAAAAATAAAAAAGGAAAAGAAACGAAAAAATGTCGATTTTTTGGAATTTAAAATAAAGTCCAAAAAAAAGAATAATATAAATTAACAATAATAGCTATATTTAATTAATTAAGAAAAAAATATAGAAAAGATGTTTAGGAATATCAAACGGAGCCATAAAGTCATTAACGACTCGAGTTTAATATCAAAAACGCAAACTGAGCACGCGCGACTGTCTTGGTGACTTGGCGCCAGCTGGCGCCACACTATGGCGCGTGGCTCCAGGCGCTACACTTAGCGTGTGGCGCCATGCTCTGGCGGTTGGCGCCAATCACGGGTGTTTGACGCCAATTGATGCTGACTCCATATTTCATTCTGATTAAAACTCTTCGCAATTTGTGCATAAATAGCCCCTTGCTCAGCCGATTCTTCTCATAATTCCAGCGAATAAAATTATTCTCTGCTTTAGAAAAAATAATAATTATGTCTTTAGCCACTAAAACCTTCTCCCAATACACTCATGAATGGTGTCGATCTCTAAATGTCATAGACAAAAAGGAATTAGATTTATTTCACTTGGGGGGAATTTATGGCATCAAAGGGGTAGATCTAGATCTAGACTTCATACATACCTCTTTAGAATTTTGGAATATTGATACTCATTGTTTCAGAATAGGGTATTATGATATTAGCCTTTTGCCAGAGGAATTTGGTGCTATCTTAGGCTTCCCTGCAATAGACCTGGTAGTAATCCCTAGAGTAGATGCATACTACTATAAGGATTTTGAGCGCTTCTTTAATTTAAAGGAAAGAGATTTATCCAAAATAGTAGATGGTAATATAGTTAATTTGAAAGAATTCGCACGCTATTATTTTGATAAACCTCTTTCTGAATCCTTTCATATATATTGAAGAAGGGCGTTTTTATTTTGCATGCTCAATCAATTTTTTCTTAGTAGTGGTAAAAATAATGAGGGTCAATCAATTATCACCACTGTACTGGAACAAATTGAATTAGGGAGATATCCAATGCCATTAATAGTTGGAGAGACCATGATTAGTCTCGATGAATTGAAAAGGGACCCAAAAGCGCCTTTTCACGGTTCTCCAATTTTATTACAGGTAGAAAAATAACATTTTTAATTACAAAAATCAAAAAATATATTTTTGTATTGTAATAATAATTTTATTTGCATTGAATTTTTTTACAGATGTGGCTAATGGAGAGGCTAGGATTAATTAGCCCTCCGGATGACATCGAAAAATATACTCCCGATTGCTTCGTGAGAAAAAAGAAGCGCATCCCTAAAATTGGGCGCCATGGGTGGAGAAAAGTATTTGAATCACGTGATTTTGCTATCAAGTGGGTCATCCCATGGTGGAAAATAGAAAGGATGGTTGGTGTTAACAAGCAACCTTTCTGCCGTCTTCCAAGCTTATCTCGCGTAACATATTATTATCCATGCAGGGTAAAGAGACAATACGACTTACTTCAAAATATTCCTTCCGGGGATCTTCGTCCTCCCTATGAGTACCCTGTATCTCAAGAAGTAGATAGATTCGACGCTTACTGGAGCGCTAGATCTTTATGGGAAGTGATTACCCAAAAGGTTCCCCCTTCTTTACCTAATGATGTAAAGAAGTGGTTGCTGAAGAAATCTTCGATTGATCAGGGTAGAACCGATGTGAAGAATCGTCTAGGTGACAGGGTAACACCTGCCAAAGAACTCTTAGGTGCAAGCATTGAATTCAAAACACCTACAATGCCTAGGAAGAAAAATACTACTAGAGACAAAGGAAAAAGGAAAGCTAACACCACAGACAAAAAGGCTTGGGTGGAAAAGAAGCATGGAGTGCTAGCTGAAGGGGAGACAATCTACTCCAAAATTGAATTAGGTCCTCTAAAGAATGCCTACTAGCTAAAGTAATGGATGAAGAGGAGGAAGCAGAAAAGAATTGGAAAAGAGCTAAAAAGGAAAAGAAAGATTAAAAGCATTGCTTAGCTTTAGATTTATTAGACTTAGATTGTTGTTTTTATTTAAATTTAATTTTTTTCAGCCTTATTTAAATTCCATCAATAATGTAATTTTATTTTATTAATGAAATTTCAGCTTTCAATTAAATTGTTACTTTAAATTTATTTTATTAAAGCAATGAAAATCGAAAAAAATTAATTTTCCAGAAGTTCTTCAAGTACGGAAGTTGAAAATTTTCCGAAAGACACCGAAATTTGCCCAGATTTTATTTCCAAATTGGCGGCAGTATTTGGGGTTTGGCGCCAGCTATTGAGGTCTGGCGCCAGGCGCCAATTTCATCGGCTGACGCTGATGTCCTCTGGCTGGCACCAGGCTCTGTTCTGCGACGCCAATAATTTGCCGATTTTCTGTTGACTTTTTAATTGATTCTGGAATACGGAGATGTCAAAAAATAAAGTGGCCGCTTCCGTAAAGGGTTGCCTACGTTTCCTTTCCTAAGGAATCAGGCCGAACGTAGCTCTCTTGAGTATCCTACTCAAGTAATTATGGGTAGTATTTTTTAAGTTGGTCAAGATTGGTCATGTTTGAGAATTCATTGCCATCCATATCAGTTAGTTTTGCTGCACCTCCCGACAGGATTGTTTTGACAATGTAGGGGCCAGACCAGTTAGGTCTAAATTTTCCCTTTGGGTCTAAAACATTTTTCCTTAGTGCTTTTAATACCAAATCCCCTACTTTGATATTTCTTGTCTTGACCTTCTTATTAAAATGCCTAGCCATACGAGTTTGATAACATTGAGTGTGATGTAGAGCTTCTAGTCATTTTTTGTCGAGTAGAATCAATTCTTCATATCTTGCCCTAGTCCATTCAACTTTATCGAGTTTACTCTCTAGCGCAATGCGTAGAGATGGTATTTCTAGTTTGACAGGTTTTACGGCATCCATTCCATATACCAAGGAAAATGGCGTATTTCCTGTTGATGTACGGATTGACGTGCGATAACCCCACAATGCGAAGTGAAGCTTGTCAGGCCAATCCTTATAATTTTTTGTCATTTTCTCGATGATAGTATTTAGATTTTTATTAGCTGCCTCGACTGCTCCGTTTGCTTGAGGTCTATACGGGGACGGATGATGATGTTGGATGCCATATTTTTGTAGCAATTCTTCACATTCGGGTTGAAAGTGAGTTCCATTGTCACTTATCATTTCATGTGGGACTCCATATCGAAAAATAATATTTCTCTCGATAAAGAGTGCTACATGTTTTGCAATGAGTTTAGCGTATGATTGCGCTTCGACCCACTTTGTAAAGTAATCAATTGCTACTAGAATAAATTCGTTGCCTCCTGTCCCTGGGGGAGTGATTTTGTCAATTATGTCAATTCCCCATTGTAGACACCCATTTGTGTCTCCCCAAAACCAAACCCAGTGATGAGTACCTTTCGCGTCGAATCATGATCGAATGAAACGAAAGTGTGGAAAGTCTAGTGTTGCGGAAAGTTTTTATTTCTTTTCTCCTCTTTCTATTTTTGAAAACTTTATTTTAAGAAAACAGCCAATCCAGTTTGGTTGGTCCATGATATGGGTCCAATAGTAGTGTAGTTGGATGGGGTTTGCAAAGACCTATCCAATGATATATTATAAGCCCAATTCCGATGAATATTGAGGAAGTTATGGCCAATTTACTAAACTGGGTCAGGTTTGAGCTTTATGTACGGCCCAATGATCTAGGGGAGGGCCTAATATAATTTATCATTCCTAATGCAATTAGAAATGGTTTTAGTCTTCTAGAATCTTCTAGAAGGTTCTTTTCATTCCTAATTCAATTAGCATTGATAAGTTGACTTTGTTGACTTTTCAGAGTTTTAATCAAGATCAAATAGCATTTTCGAAGAAATTATATTATTTTATCTTCCAGTACGATAAACTTATCAGATTTTTGAAAACGCGTTGAAATCCAGTTTGGCGTCCAACCCCAGGCCTTGGCACCTGGAACTAGGCTTGGCGCCAGACCCTAGCCATTGGCGCCTGGCGCTAGCCACTGGTGCCTGGCGCCAGCTAGCCAAGGTTGGCGCCAATCCTGTTTTGCGTTCGTCAGACTCTGTTTTGTTAAATTATCTTTCTTGACTGATTTTCTCTATAAATATCGTATCAAAAACTCCATTTTCATTCACCAATTCTCTTCATTCGCAAGCTTTCATTCACAATTCATTCATTTACGATCATCATCTACATCTCTCGTTCATCAATTCTTAACAAACATTAATTCTTTAGCATTCTTTAATTCCTTCAATTCTTTCTTACCTTTTCATACAAAATTCCGCATTCACAAGATCTAGAAACACCTAGCCATATTCGAAGTTGCATTCGCCCTAGGCGTGAAAGGTTTTAATTTCTGAGGGTTTGGTCCCAAATCTCTCTTTCAATTATTTAATTTGATTGTTTTGATTATTATTTTCCTTGAAGTTACTAACGTGTGTATTTTGTTATTAGAAAGAGGTACGAGGCATCAAAGTAAGTGCTTTAATTGATTAATTGATATTATGATGTAGATATCATGTTTACATTGTTATTATGATATTCCTAGTATCATGTTTAGGGTATTTTTAATATTAAATATGATTCCTGTGATGCTTCCTATGTTCTTCCTAATATTAATTCATGTTAGTATCATGTTAGGGCTAAAGCTTTGATTTTTATTGCTTAGTGACATGCTAGGGTTTGTTATTAATCTTGTTAGTATCATGCCTAGGATCTTGCTATTTTTACTATGCTTTAACATTAACATGATTATGATTATAATCGTTACAATTTATGATTATGAATATTATTATTTTGATAACGATTATAATTATTGTTATTATTATTTATTATGTTGCTTGATACATATTATATTTATTGTTATTGCTTGATCACCTTTTATTGCATGTTAAAGGGAATTTGTACTTGTAATCACGCTTAATAAGATAATTAATAATCTTGTTAGGTTAACTTTGATTATAATTCAAGTGATCGCCAATAATAGATTTATTTGTGCATTAATATTAAACCAACATAGTTAAACAGGTTTAAGGTTAATCTATTGATTGTATGTTAATCAGAAAGCGCACATGAATACGAGCAGAATAAAGTAGAGGCCTATTATTAGGGCAGATTCAATTTCTTTTAGGTTGGATTTGTACCTTCATCCCCGAACCCTTATTTGGTTCATAATCTTATGGAGTTGACGATCTCTTGGATCGTTAAGGGGTGTAACCTTCATCCTATGAACGGTTTACAAGTTCCTTAAAAACTTGTTGGCGACTCTTTTGCTCTATCTTCTTCCCTTTTGGACGCCACCGTACTTTAGTGTATGATCATAGTGGGGTTCAAGCTAGTGGGATTTTAAAGGCTTGAAATTACTCCCTACAGTTTTTGGCGACTCCACTGGGGAGGATTTCTATTTTAATTCCTAAATTTGTTTCGGCAATGATTTAGAATGAGTGGATGAGACTCGAAAAGTTCTAAGTATTTCATGTGCGTAATTTTGATTAACATTATTGTCATATGCATAAAAAGGATCTCATTGGAAAGACCATCCGTAATGAGTCAAAAACATAGGATTTTACACGTAGGAAATTTGAGGAATGTCTTTCACAACTAGGACTGAAATAACACCGCGTGAAACTGGAAGATTTTATCGAGCACAGAAAGCTGCTGAGGCATGTGGGAAGTAGCGTCAGGGGCCAGAGCTTGGCGCCAGACTTTTAGCCGTAGCGCCAGACGCCAACATTGGCGCCAGGCGCTACAGTTTAAATCTGGCGCCAGTCTCTGTTTGCTGGCGCCAATTTCCCCCAATACCGAGCCAGAAATATGCGTTCTAATTTCGATCGGTTTTTCGTAGTGTTTGCTCGATCCTACTTCCTGATTGAATTTTTTCTCACTTTTTTGAAACCCATATGTGTTCTACATATGTACATAACCCTCTGGGAATTCATGCTCCATCTACCCGATTGAACGCTCCGTGCAACAAAGGGTACATCCGAGATGTTGAATTCACCAAACCATGGAACTGGGTTTTTTCTAAAACTCGCGGTGTCCCATCCACTTGCGCAAACCCTTCACGGTTAGGCTTCCGCGCGGTGCATCCGGACAATTAACCATGGACCCTATTTGACTAAACCATATCCCGAACTTTAGAGAACTAGAGCCATGGTTAGGTTGCGAACTCATTGCATCATATTGTGCCTACTTGATTAATTGTGCATTATTTGTTGCGCATATATATTCTATGTTTCTCTTAACCGTTTGTTGATTTGCGTTGAGATTAAAAAAATTAATGACTTAAAGAACTTTGCCTAGTTAATTAATTTTGAGTCAATAAAGTCTATTTTTTTTCAATCGGAATTGACCTAGTACGACTTTAGGCATACCCCAGTTGACTAATAATACCGAAAACAGTCCCAGACCAAAGCTCCAATATTGGCGCCAAAGTCTGAGCTGTAGCGCCACATTGTAGTGTGTAGCGCCAGACATTAACTAAATTGTTTGGCGCCAACCACCATGGTGTGACGCCAGTCCTGTCGCTTGGCCGACAGTTCGGATTATTTGTCGAGTCATCACCTAATGTCTAATTAATCAGTTTTCTGTTTAATTCGGTTAATTTTGCTGACAATAATGCTTAATTGAATCGATGTTCGAGTTTAGGCACTAAGTCCCATGGACTTACACAAGAGTCCAAGCATGTCACTTACACTCAATGCACACACCAATACACATGTTTTGACCATGATTAAAAGAGTCTTGTGTGCGCGCTTTTTTCGTCATTTTTTTAAAGGGGGTAAGTCGGATATTAATCCTCCAATATAAGTAATAATACTTAGTTCCCTAAAAATATGTACATTATTGTTGCCAAAAATATGCATACTTTTTTAAAATTCATAAAGTCAAGTTGATTCGAGTCAAGTAATTAAAACGCAAAATGGCTTAATTTACAGCGCGAGGTCAAGAAAGGAAGGACGATTAATCAAAGATAACCTCTTCGTACAAGTCCAACTTTTCAACTAACCCATAGCCCGCAAGAAGAAAGCAAGAGTTATAATGACAACTCAAGAAGAAGTCAATGATCTTAAGAACCAACTGGCTACTGTAACTGAGACACTGAAGCTTCTTGCACTTAGGATCGATGATTCCGTGAAACAACAACAAATGGACCTCATGCAAGAGAGCCTAAGCAAGTTGTCCAGCGACTACAAGTTTCAAGAACTCACATCCCAAGGGGTCTCGGTGGATAAAGATCTTCTTCCGCAGAAGTTCAGCGCCAACGACATCCCAAAATTCAGGGCGATTGACAACCCTTACTTCCATTTAAGAGCATTTGAAACAATAATGAGTATCAAGAGTATCGATAAGAAGGTCTTCCCTTCTCTGTTCTCACTATCTCTCGAGACCGTTTGCCAACAATGGTTCTTTTCTCTCGAAAAAGAAAAGACCTCTACTTGGGAATCTATAGCAAACGCTTTCGTTGATAGGTACAAATGCAACATTCAAAAACTGACCATAGAGAACTTGAAATCCTCAAAAAGAAAGAGAATGAAGGCTTCACTTCTTTCTTTAACAAGTGGAGAGAAACCTCAGCTAAAATGATCGAGGTACCAAGTGAAAAAGAGTCCGTGAGACTGTTCATCAAAAATCTCCAAGAAAAATATTCCAAACATCTTAAATATCAAAATAACCTTCACACCTTTAAGGCTGTTTATGATATTGGGATCAATATTGAAGATGACTTGGTTAAATCTAAAGCTGCCAACAATAACTCCAACAGTGGCTGGAAAGGAAAGAAGAACGACAATCCTTCTTCTTCCAAAACCGCCCACTCAAATGACATTAGCACCTTTAATCTAGGAGAAGTCCTCGCCATGAACAACCAAGGACAAAGGAAACCATTTAGGAGGAACTTCACTCGTATTGGCATGAGTTATGACACCGCATTTGATCGATTAAATGCAAAAGGTCTTATAACTCCCATTGGACCATTTGGGGATCCACCAGTTGAGAAGAGGTCGGCTAACTGGAACCCCAACGCACATTGCAAATATCACCAAGGTAGGGGCCATTCTACTGAAAGTTGTTGGAAGCTTAAGGAAGCTATCCAAGACCTAATTGAAAATAACAAACTGCCGTTGCCCCCTACCAGTAAGAAGCCAAGCATTGACAATGCACCTCTACCTCATACTCTGGCTATCTCTGATGAAGAAAACGAAGTTGACCCCTCGTCTCTCATTAAGCCTGTCAAAGCAACCAATGTCGAAGAAGGAGGAGAAGAGATATTTTTCAATGTCAGAGATAACCTTCCAGAACCAGCAAACAAGGAAGACATACAATTGCTCAGACTGTCTATGAGGGAGGCATCGCAACTATTACGTGAAGCTCTCAAAGTTTTGAACGAACTTCACAAGAAATATGATGAACTTCCATGTCCAAAGGAAGAACCTAAAAGAGAATTCACACCAGTGAAAACGACTTATGAGGCAAAGTATTTCCCCTTACAAGTCACCGAAAAACCCAAGA
The DNA here is from genome assembly GCF_001683475.1 of Chenopodium quinoa. NCBI lineage: Eukaryota > Viridiplantae > Streptophyta > Magnoliopsida > Caryophyllales > Amaranthaceae > Chenopodium > Chenopodium quinoa. Next base: position 344,868 of record NW_018742441.1, read on the forward strand.
AGAGCAATAGAGTTTACACTCCAATTGGGATCCCATATGCACAGATGTTCGAAATGCTCTTCGAGAGTGGCAAGGTCAAACCTCTCGAACTGAGACCATTTGAATCATTAAAAAGGACAGATAGATATTACTGTCAGTATCATCAGTCAGGGGGGCACACCATAGAAAATTGTTTCAAATTCAAGGATTTGGTGCAGAAAATGATTGATGAAAAGGAATTAATCCAATTTCAACAAGAAGAGGACATAACCGTCAATGGAGTGTGGGATAGTGATGAAGAAGATGTCTACCTAAAGGACATAGTAGGACCTTCACCTTCCGTATCATACACCACAGACGACATTTGGGCTGAAGAAAATTCATCAATAGACGTCCTCACAAGATCCGGGAGGATGCAACCTCCCGTTTCAACACAACCTATGCCTACTGTACAACAAGTTCCCATACCTATCATCGAAGACAACGACATCGTTAAAAAATTCAAGAAGACAAAAGTTGAGATGAATGTGTGGAAGCTCTTGGCAACATCTCGAGAACATAGGTTGGCTGTAATGAATGCCTTGGATAAAATCGAGATAGATTCTGACACCACTCCTGAGGGACTAGCTAACTTCCTCACAAGTGACCTTCCTAGTCCGATTAATCTAATCACCTTCTCTGACAAAGATTTACCCCCAGAAGGTGGCAAACACTACAAGGCGTTAAACCTCACGGTAGTCTGCAAAAGGATGAATGTTCCCATGACTCTTGTAGACAATGGATCAGCTATCAATGTCTGTCCACTTAGAACTGCGAGGATGCTCGACATAAAGGATGAGGATTTAACTCCGTCCACATAAGGAATAAGATCTTACGATAATACTCGCCGTCAAGCTCTTGGAAAAATAACCCTAAATGTGACGGCAGGAGCAATAGAACATGCTACTACTTTTCAAGTAGTAGACATCAAAGCCTCATTCAATCTGTTGTTAGGACGCCCTTGGCTCCATGATCTAAAGGCCGTCCCTTCATCTCTCCACCAACAAGTGAAAGCCATAGTTGGAGGAATTCCAATCACTATTGACGCTTCGCCAATGAGGATCAAATCCATAGAAAATCCAATCATCAACGTGGAGCACGACGAAGATGACGAAGACCTGTGGGGCTTTAACAAAGAAGTCTCCTTAATCCAAGAGGATGAAAGGACATCTCTTTGCCACGACCCCCATTCCAACATGATTATCAACACCATGCTGAAGAAACAAGGACACTTCCCTAGGATGACCTTAGGAAAGAAGAAGGGGATAGCAAAATCGGTGGAGTCACCTGGCCTCCCTAAGCTAGATACTTTCGGACTTGGTTTTGAACCGACTCGGAAAGATCTCAAGCGAGGCCAGGACAAGTTGAAAGCACGTAGGGACGCTCGCATTCAAAAGAAAGCAATTCCAATGGATCAGTACCCTCTTACGCTTAATGGTCAGTTTGTAAAAGAAGGAGAGGACTATCCATGCCATGAATTTCCCGAGCCATTTGTTGTAAATGGCATACGACAACCAGGATTCGAGATTTTCTTGGATTGCTACTTCACTGAAGAAATCCCAACTCCCGTTCATAAGGAGAAAGCACCCCCATGCTTTGACTTTAACGTCATGGGATTACTGTTTGGGCAAGAAAAGAATAAGCCAGCGTATGAGGAAGATAACTCCTCACTCATTCAAACGGTCCTACAAAGCGAAAACTTTGACCCCTCAAAGCTAATTACTCCAGCCGAAGGATCATTACAAGGGTGGCGCAAGATTATCAAGGTGACTACTCCGAGTGGAAGGAAGATATCAATCACGATAGGGAAAGGGCCGATGTTCGAAGAGTCGTCGGAGTCAGAGTCGGAGTCAGAGTCTTTCCCTTTAGAGTCTTCTAAGTCTTTAGCAATAACGCCTCCCCTTCTTAATTCTTCTCCTAGGATAGTTAGTGATCCAGTCCCTGAGGACATATCACTCTTTGATGTAATGATCTCAGAGTATAATAATATTTCTCGTTCTCCTTACTTCTCGTGTTCTTACCTAACCCAAGATGACAAGCATTGCTTAGCTAACGATGAAAAAGATAAAGAAATTATTAAAGCAATGGAAACACTTGAAAAGAAAACACCAGTAATTGAAGAGACTGAAACAGTTGACATCTCGAATGATTCAACTCATAAAAGAGAAGTTAAAATCAGACTAACGTTGAATAAACAAGAAAGAACCGATTTAATCAACTTACTTAAAGAATTTATTGATGTATTTGCTTGATCATATGAAGATATGCCAGGCATTAACAGAGAAATAGCTCAACACACTATACCACTAATCCCAGGAATGAAACCTGTAAAACAAAAGTTGCGTCGAATGAAACCCGACGTAGCACTTAAAATAAAAGAAGAAGTTCAAAAACAAATGACTGCAGGTTTCATCAAGGTATCCAAATACCCCGAATGGGTCGCCAACGTCGTCCCAGTTCCAAAGAAAGACGGAAGGGTAAGGATGTGTGTCGACTATCGAGATCTAAATAAGGCAAGTCCAAAGGATGACTTCCCTTTGCCATACATCGATATTCTGGTAGACAACACGGCAAATCACGCGCTTCTCTCATTCATGGATGGATATGCAGGGTACAATCAGATTCTCATGGCAGAAGAAGACATGGAGAAAATGACCTTTATCACACCATGGGGCACTTACTGCTACACGGTAATGTCATTTGGGTTGAAAAACGCAGGTGCTACTTACCAACGTGCATCAACTGCCTTACTCCATGACATGATGCATAAAGAAGTTGAAGTATATGTCGATGACATGATTGTGAAATCAAAAGACCGTCCAGGCCATCCAGTAGCCTTAAGGAAATTTGTCGAAAGGCTAAGAAAATATAATATGAGGTTGAATCCATCAAAATGTGCTTTTGGAGTCACCTCGGGCAAGCTCTTGGGATACGTCATAAGCTCTAGAGGAATAGAGATAGATCCAATCAAGATTAAAGCAATCATGTCGATGCCACCGCCCAAGACCGAGAAACAGATTCGAGGATTTATTGGCCGGTTGCAATACATAAATAGGTTCATATCAAAACTGACAACGATATGTGAACCAATCTTCAAAAAGCTCAAGAAGAATGTACCAGTAATATGGGATGATGAGTGTCAAAAAGCCTTCGACAAGATCAAAGCTTATCTCGCAAATCCTCCCGTATTAGCGCCAACACTTCCCGGAATACCTCTTAGGTTATACTTGACGGTTACCAAAGAGACGATGGGAGCCATGCTAGCACAAGAGGTAGAAAGCAAAGAGAATGTAATCTATTACCTGAGTAAGAAGATGCTCGAGTACGAAACACGCTATAAACCGCTAGAAAAATTGTGCCTCGCTTTGGTATGGGCCACAACTAAGTTGAGACATTACATGTTGGTACATACCGTTTTCGTAGTATCCCGATTGGATCCACTCAAATATTTGTTCGAGAAATCAACACTCAATGGACGTATTTCAAGATGGATAGTCAACTTAGCCCAGTTTGATGTGTGGTTTATGCCACAAAAAGCTATTAAAGGATCTGTGGTGTCAGACTTTCTGGCAGACTTTCCAATAGAAGACCCAACACCAATACAGGACAATGAATTTCCAGATGAAGATTTGATGGTCACCGAAGATGATACTTGGAACTTGTATTTCGACGGAGCCTCAAACCAAAAGGGATGTGGCGTCGGAGTGCTACTAGTATCACCTAAAGAAGAACACGTTCCACTCTCGAAATAGCTTGATTTCGACGTCACCAACAACGCTGCTGAATATGAAGCATGCGTGGTAGGCCTTGAAACAACCCTGGCATTGGGAGTAAAGAAGTTAAGGATATTCGGAGACTCTTCTTTTATCATCAATCAGATATCTAAAAGGTGGAAAGTAAGGAGCGAAAGCCTAGCCCCTTACCAAACTTATCTGGAAACTCTTACCGATCAGTTAGAGAAGGTAGAATACACATATCTACCTAGAGAAGAAAACCAATTTGCTGATGCCTTGGCAAGATTAGCCTCAATAGTTAGGATTCCCACGGAAATCGAGCAAATGCCTCTAACTATCGAAAAAAGGCACAAACCAGCATATATACAGGCTATAGAAGACGACGACTCAGTCCAAGACGAAGAAGAAGAACAAGAAGAAGAACCATGGTACACAGACATACTCAACTATGTCACCAATGGAGAATACCCTCCTCATGCTGACAAAAGAGCAAAGCGAGCATTGAGACTTTTGGCTTCTCAATATGTACTCAAAGACAACGAGCTACATAAAAGGGTACCTAAAGGTCGAGCTCTCCTATGCGTAGGAAAGGTGGACGCACAAAGAATAATGAGAATAGTTCACGAAGGAATCTGTGGAACTCATGTAAATGGCAAAATGTTAGTCCAGAAAATAATGCGAGAAGGGTATTATTGGACTACAATGAATAGGGTATGCCATCAATACGTGAAAAGATGCCTTAAGTGTCAAATTTATGCCAATTTACAACATGTTCCTCCATCTTTGCTCTACACCTACACATCACCATGGCCATTCTCTACATGGGGAATTGACATAATTGGCAAAATCACTCCCCCAGGGATAGGAGGCCACGAATTTATTCTAGTAGCAATTGATTACTTTACAAAGTGGGTCGAAGCGCAATCATACGCTAAACTCGCTGCAAAACATGTAGCACTCTTTATCGAGAGAAATATCATTTGTCGATATGGAGTCCCACATGAAATGATAAGTGACAATGGAACTTACTTTCAAGCCAAATGTGAAGAATTGCTACATAAATATGGTATCCAACATCATCATTCGTCCCCTTATAGACCTCAAGCAAACAGAGCAGTTGAGGCAGCTAATAAGAATTTAAAGACTATCATCGAGAAAATGACAGAAAATTATAAGGATTGGCCTGACAAGCTCCACTTCGCACTGTGGGGGTTATCGCACGTCAATCCGTACATCAACGGGAAATACACCATTTTCCTTGGTATATGGAATGGATGCCGTACAACCTGTCAAACTAGAAATACCATCTCTACGCATTGCACTAGAGAGTAAACTTGATGAAGTTGAATGGACTAGGGCAAGATATGAAGAATTGATCCTACTCGACGAAAAACGACTAGAAGCTCTACATCACACTCAGTGTTATCAAACTCGTATGGCTAGACATTTTAATAAGAAGGTCAAGACAAGAAATATCAAAGTAGGAGATCTGGTATTAAAAGCACTAAGGAAAAATGTTTTAGACCCAAGGGGAAAATTTAGACCTAATTGGTCTGGCCCCTACATTGTCAAAACAATCCTGTCAGGTGGCGCAGCAAAACTAACTGATATGGATGACAATGAATTCTCAAACATGACCAATCAATAGTACCCATAATTACTTGAGTAGGATACTCAAGAGAGCTACGTTCGGCCTGATTCCTTAGGAAAGGATACGTAGGCAACCCTTTACGGGTGCGGCCACTTTATTTTTCGACATCTCCGCGTTCCAGAATCAACTAAAAGTCAACACAGAGTCGGCAAATTATTGGCGTCGCAGAACAGAGCCTGGCGCCAGCCATAAGCCATTAGCGCCAGCCGATGGTATTGACGCCTGGCGCCAGACCTCAATAGTTGGCGCCAAACTATAATTACTGGCGCCAATTCAGGAATAAAATCTGGGCGAATTTCGGTGTTTTTCGGAAAATTTTCGACTTCCGTACTTGAAGAATTTCTGGAATTTTTTTTTTTCCGATTTTCATTGCTTTAATAAAATAAATTTAAAGTAACAATTTAATTGAAAGCTGAAATTTCATTAATAAAATAAAATTACATTGTTAATGGAATTTAAATAAGGCTGAAATAAATTAACTTTAAATAAAAATTAACAATCAAATAAATCTAAAGCTAAGCAATGTTTTTAATCTTTCTTTTCCTTATTATCTCTTTTCCAATTCTTTTCTGTTTCCTCCTCTTCATCCATTACTTTAGCTAGTAGGCATCCTTTAGAGGACCTACATTCAATTTTGGAATAGATTGTCTCCCCTTCAGCTAGCACCCCATGCTTCTTTTCCACCCAAGCATTTTTGTCCGTGGTGTTAGCTTTCCTCTTCCCTTTGTCTCTAGTAGTATTCTTCTTCCTAGGCATTGTAGGTGTTTTGAATTCAATTCTTGCACCTAAGCGTTCTTTGGCCGGTGTAACCCTGTCACCTAGACGATTCTTCACATCGGTTCTACCCTGATCAATTGAAGATTTCTTCAGCAACCACTTCTTTACATCATTAGGTAAAGAAGGGGGAACCTTTTGGGTAATCACTTCCCATAAAGGTCTAGCACTCTAGTAAGTGTCGAATCTATCTACTTCTTGAGATACGGGGTACTCATAGGGAGGACGAAGATCCCCGGAAGAAATATTTTGAAGTAAGCCGTATTGTCTCTTTACCCTACAAGGAAAATAATATGTTACGCGAGACAAGCTTGGAAGATGGCAGAAAGGTTGCTTGTTAACACCAACCATCCTTTCTATTTTCCACCATGGGACGACCCACTTGATAGCAAAATCACGTGATTCAAATACTTTCCTCCACCCGTGACGCCCAATCTTAGGGATGCGCTTTTTTCTTCTCACAAAACAATTGGGAGTATATTTTTCGATGTCATACGGAGGGCTAATTAACCCTAGCCTCTCCATTAGCCACATCTGTAAAAAAATTGCAATGCAAACAAAATTATTATTACAATACAAAAATATATTTTTTGATTTCTATAATTAAAAATGTTATTTTTCTACCTGTAATAAAATTGGAGAACCGCGAAAAGGTGCTTTTCGGTCCCTTTTCAATTCATCGAGATTAATCATGGTCTCTCCAACTATTAATGGCATCGGATTCCTCCCTGATTCAATTTGTTCTAGTACAGTGGTGATAATTGATTGACCCTCATTATTTTTACCACTACTAAGAAAATATTGATTGAGTATACAAAATAAAAACGCCCTTCTTCTATATATATGAAAGGATTCAGAAAGAGGATTATCAAAATAATAGCGTGCGAATTCTTTCAAATTAACTATATTACCATCTACTATTTTCGATAAATCCCTATCCTTTAAATTAAAGAAGCGTTCGAAATACTTATAGTAATATGCATCTACTCTAGGGATTACTACCAGGTCTATTGCAGGGAAGCCTAAGATAGCACCAAATTCCTCTGGCAAAGGGCTAATTTCATCATACCCTATTCTAAAACAATGCCACTACAAAAAAAATGAGAATAGGCAACGGACAAAATTGCAACAAAATGACAAACGTTGCCTTTTGTAGTAAAAGGCAACAATACTTGTTTGTTACCTTGATCTTGAACAATTTGTACTATATGACAATGCAACGGTTTGAAAAGTGTTGCTTTAGATTATGTAAGACAAAAATATGTAAAATGTAGTTATTTATTTTACAAAAGACAACAATTATTTAAAATGTTGCCAAGAAAGATAACAACAATAAAATTGTTGCTTATGTAATAATTTTAAAAACGCTTTTTCAAGGTATCTAAGACAAGATTGTTTCATGTGTTTTCATTGTCTTACATAAGATAGGTTATTATTTAGAACATTCGTTTAAAAATAATAATAAACAGATTATTGCCAATAAGAACAAATTATTATCTATTCATAAAGGTGTGTATGACAACAATAGTTGATGATTAGAAAAAATAATTTAGCACCGGTAATTGTGGTTGGTGGATTTCACATTTCACAACAGCATTTTTTAAGCTAAATCAATGTAGAAAATACAACACATATGTAAAAGTTATATTTTCATACGAGTAGAATTGATGGTAATTATACAGTACAAATAAATTACAAAAGGCTAGCAGTCTTTGTATTAAAAAATTAAAAAAATAAAATCTTTATATGCAAATTTTGGCACTAAACTTTGTTTGTTTTTTAAGCTATTTATAACATTTACTTGCAATTTTTGTCCATCATCTCAGATTCTGGAATTCCTTTAGTAAATGTATTTCACAAAATTTAGTAAATATATTTCACAAAATTTATGTCTCACCTGTATTTAAAAGTTGCTTCATCCTTTCCTCGCACCAGTTTGGCAGAAAAAAGTGCTTAATGAATGGGATCATGCTATCCATTTTGCATTATCTTCACAGTACACATTGATATCGACAAAATTTTGGTTTGAACTCACATTGAATTTTTTAGGTCATCACTCGTGATTTCGGAGGTGGAAAATCCATAAGCCTTTTCTTTAATGTTCGATTACCTAAAATATTTTTTGCAGAGACGGATCTTATGTGTGTTTGTTGATATGCTGATTTTGTTATTATAACAAAAGTCTTCATACGTGCCTTTCTTTGGCTTATCGGCAAGATTGAGTCCTTTGTTTATATTCCTTCCTTCCTTGTGCAGGCAATGGAGTTTGGTCTTATAGATGGCATTTTGGAAACAGAGTATCGAGGATGCTGCGTATGACATGTTGCAACCATTTCATGGATGCACCTTTCTTATAGCTGTTGTATGAAGTATATTTCACTAGTCGTCCAATACTAATTTTGTTGCGTTGCAATCTCAGCTTAACTAACTAAGTTGCAACATTGTAATTGGAAGGGACATGGTTGTTGTCCTTGTATATCTTCAAAGAATTCAATTTTTTTGAAAATCAAATTGTAATTGTTGGCAAGTAATGTTCCAATTGAATTTGTTTTGTTAAACAAGAATCAAATTCTGCTTCTAGCAAGAATGGTTTGCAATTAGAGAGGGAGAGGTGCAGACAATTTGTTGCTTGAACAAGATTTGGACTGGTATGACTGATAAAAAGTTTCTATAACAAGAAACTATTGCAATGATTTCCATCATGATAAACTATTGCAATAACAAGTCTATGTTCATAAATTATAGTTCAAGATGAGCCTTCTCATGGACGTCCACGTTCATAAACAAATCAATTTCAATCAATTTACAACCTTGTGCCAAACTAACAAGAACTTTAAGAAGTACAAAATGATCGCCTCCCTACAAACGGGAACCATCTTTCTTATTTTGGGGGTTGTGGGAGGAGATAACAATTCATTTATTTAAGGTTCTCCCTCCCCATAAGAATGTTGTGGTATAGTGTTAAGCCTACTCATACATGCATATAGTGTTCTGGCATGTTTGAAATGCTTCGCCTTTTATCTGACTCAGTAGCACTTCTGGTGTAAATCATTATATGCTATGTACCTGAGAAAAGAGTAAAAGACAAATGCCAAGAAAATCAGAAACAATGCCTTATAACATGTGAAGTAAAGCACAACTAGTCCATTCTCAAAATCTGAACATTCAATCAGCCAAATGGTTGAATATTGAAAGTCTTGCTGATAGAGAAAATGTTTAATCTCAAGCCTTCACACATTATAACAACCATCAATAATTTTTCAAGTTATGAATAGCAGAACGCTTTGACGGGATAGAAAAAATTATTTTTGCTTATCTACTTATCATTACACAGAACAGGGTAGCCCTTTTCAGTTTCTGAATGTTTTAACAAGTAAAAAGATAATAGAACAAACAATTTACATATAAAAGACTTACCATAATTTTGGCCGTAGTGAATCTGTAAATGGCCTTGATTAAGGAGCCGTATTTCCTAGACTTCAAATTTCTCATATGCCTACAACAGATGAAGAAAGCCTCAATGTAAAACATCCACTGTAAATATATGGTCAAGTAGCAAGATACAAGAAGCATAACTACAGAAAATAGGCCCTTACAATAATTTTTTATGTGACTTAATTAAGGAAATGCTTGTGCTGAATGCTGATTAATGCAGGCTTACTGAATTGTTGTTTAATGCAGGCTTACTGAATTGCTGATTAATGTATGTAGGCCACAAAACAAGTAAATAAATTAGTCATTGAATTGCTTCTTGAATTTGTTATGTGACTTAATTAAGGAAATACTTGTGCTGAATGCTGATTAATGCAGGCTTACCGGTATCATTGCATAGACGGGCACATAGTTCAACAGCATGTTTGCCATATCAGTGTCTTTAGTTGAGACCTGAAGCAACATAGTGAGTTATATGTCTAAAAAGGGAGTGAAGAGCATGCATATCTAGTTCAAAGGTTAAGTAATGAAGAATTACTGTAATTTAAATTCATCTAAACTGTAAGCAAATCCCAACTTTTGAGTTAAAAAAATACAAAATAAAGAAAACAGTATGATTTTAAACCTGTAAGATTCTGAACTCTGAATTATTGTAATTTGAATTCATCTAAATAGGTAGCAGCAGGACATAAGTAGGCACTTCTTACCTTCAGCTACTCATGAGTTTCTTGAGAATCCTCCTAAGCATAAGTTTAGATGATACAAGTTCTATGACGAGTCATTATGAATACAATGAGATCGCAGAGAATCTGCCAGAAAACTTTCAAGCGGTCTAGTAATTCAAGCTACTCAATCGTCTAGTCAGCATTGTGAGGATAGGAAAGCAAGATCAATTTCAGACCATAAGGTTTGAAAAATGTTGCTAGACCTTCAAAAAGTGTCTTATGGAGCTTCTTTATAGCGTGTATCAGCAAGCACATTGCAGCTCGGGGGTAGACAGGTTCAAGGTAGTTACTCAAGCAATATTTCCTACTTGAGGTGTATTATCTCTACAGATCCAAAGCATCAGACTGCCTTAGAACTGTAAATTGCAGAATTTTATGAGCCCATCAGGCAAGAATATAGCTCAGCTACTCAAAGTTTTCTAACTCAAATTTGCAGGATGCTCATAGCGGCTCTTATGCCTAAATTACATACAATGTTGAGCATGGAGAGGATAGATGAAAGTGCAAAGAGCTGTCTGACAATATTCTGTGAAAAAAGTTCAAAGTCAAGCTCCTCCATGCAACAAATCGTCAATTGAGGAGGCAAGCTCAGTACAGAACATCTAACAACAGTTGTTGTAGCAGCCTAGTAGAGGCAAGATTGCAATCACGTCAAGGAATTATCTTGAATCAAGAGCCATTTTTAGTCAAGAAATTGAATTTAAAAGAGCAAAAGGTCATTTGAAAAAGGATAATAAGATATCTCGAGAAAGAGCAACAATTCAATTTATCAACAAGTCCACAACGAAGCAAGTAAGACTTCAAGTGGAAGAAATCAGAACAAGAATCTTAAAGCTCCTCAAGGTTGCCTGAAGAATTAGCAACACTTACAAGCCTGCGGTTATCAAAGGAGAAATACTCAGAGTACAACAAAGTGGGAAAGAGACAGAATTTTCAGTTGAAAAATTTGAAATTTTTGCCTGAGAAATCAAACTCTTCAGCAAAAAAGTCAGAAACTGTCAGCGGAAAAATTCAAGGTTTTCAGTAGAAAATTCAACATTTTTGCAAAATAGCAAGATTTTCAAGAACAAAAAACAATATCCTTGCAAAGATTCAGCAGAGAAAATCAGCATTTCCAACAAAGAAAAAAGAATTTCAGCGAGTTTGTAAGTTGTCCAGAAGAATTTCATCACCTGTTTCAAGCGCATGTCATAGGACAACAGTTATAAAAACTCACTGCTATCTAGCATAAGGGATATATACCCAAAAATTCCAAAATCAGACATGGATGTTGTAAAAATATCAGTTAACTCACAAAATCCCCAAGATCTTTTAATATTTGTGTCTACTTGAGATATATACCATATATCTAGTGAGAATAATAATACTTACAAAGTTGTAATTATCTAATTTTAGTTACCAACATGATTTCACTCAAAGTAAATTTTGACAAACTAATTCTTATTCTAAAGTCCAATTTAACAAATACTTTGCAATAATAAAAACCCAAGAATTGTTTCAGAAAGAAAAAAAAAACCAAGAATTCAGTATATTTTTACCTAAGTTGTTGTTCCTGACTACAGTCTGCGACTGCACGCCCGCTGGTGACTTCCTGCTTGTGGCGGCTAGCTGCATCTAGTGGTTGTCGGCTTGCTGCTTCCTACTAGTGGCTGATAGCTGCAGGCTTCTAGATGCAGGCTGCCAGCTGCTAACGGCTCTAACTGCCTGCTGGTAGGGCTAGCAGCTGCCTGCTGCTGCGGCTGTTTGGCAGCTAAGAAATTCTTAATATCTCCTCCAACATTTGTAAGCTTATCAAATCACATTGATGTATTCTACAAAACTCATACATATCACAACCCCAAATATATTACCAAAATAACAATAATGCAAAATAAAACTAAATAATAGATTATTAAAATAAGACTAGTTTCTTATGGTTTTTCATACTCACCCGCTGCTATTTTCAGGTTGCACCAAGATATTATTAGAAGATGGCAACAAACTATCTATATTTAATTCTTTACTCTCTTCAATCTACACCAACAAATTAAAAGTTGATACGGAGTATTAATTTAATCGAAATCAAAATCAAATTTGATGCTATTTTGGGGTTAACCTATTAGGAATAGATGAGCGAAAGTCTGAGAGTTGGAATAACATAGGGGCAATTTGGTTTTGTTTGTTCGATTTTGTGGGAAAAATTAGTTGGGGTTTTTTATTTTGTGGGAAGAATTAGTTGAATTTGGTTCTGTTTGTTCTACTTTGAAGGAAGAACTAAGTCTCTAACGAATTAGTTGGGGGTTAGTTAACTTTGTGATTTTTTTCTTCAATGATTAGTGATGTAATAATAATAATAACAACAATATAATAATAATAATAATAATAATAATAATAATAATAATAATAATAATAATAATAATAATAATAATATGAATAATAATATGAATAAATGACACTATATCATTATTACATACTCATTTTTTAACAAAATTATTATATACTAGCTCATAATAAATTTAGGGCATGTTCTCTTCGGATTATTTTTAGTTCAGTTCAGTTCTAATAAGTTCCATTCAGTTCAGTTCAGTTCTTAATTTCCTTCTCTCATAAAATATTCAGTTCAGTTCAGCTTCAACAAGTTTAGTTCAGTTCGGTTCAGCTCAGTTCAGTCAATCAAAACAAACCCTTAGATTTTAGACTTAATTATTATTATTATTATTATTATTATTATTATTATTATTATTATTATTTTTGAAACAAGACTTAATTATTACTAATGAGTAACTTATTTATCAATTTAGATTATAATCTATGGTTCGTCAAAAAGCTATTATACTCCTTAATGTGTAATTACATACTTTTTCTGTTTCTATTAATTTGACACGTTCAATTTAGACACACATATTAAGGAGATGAGAGAGAATGCATGATAAAGCAAGTGAAGACACTGATAAATTAACGGTATGAAACTTACTCAAAATAGAATAAAAGTATAAAACTATTTGACTTTCACATTTTTATATAACTTGTTAACATAATAAAACAATTAATTTGATTGAATTTCACATTTGTATAAAACTTAATGGTAAAACTCACTGGGTAACTTTGTTTCTTTTTACTTTATATAGTAACTTGACTTTCACAATTGTGTTAAATAGATTGTCATAATGGTCAAGGTTACCCTTTTGAACCACCTCGGTTTGGATCTGATCAATTTTGAGTCGAGACAATAACTATCGGGTCCATGTCAAATTTGGAAAAAGCCATCAATTTTGTATTAGTTAATGGTCAAATTGGAGTATTAGCTTAGGTTTAAACGAGTTTGAGTGGGTTTATTTCGTATCAGTTGACTTTGGTCTCCTTGATTACATTTTTTTTTTATTTCGATTCAATATTACATCTGTATAAAGTGAAATATTATTACAAACAAGACTCTATTATGTTCACCTTTATTCCATTTATTTTACAAAAAATAATCTCACATAAGCTTAGATAAAATTAATCATGATTTAGAACACGTAAAATAGTTTAGTAGAGTAACTTTTTGCCAATTTTTAATGTAAATAGCCAATGAAATAAGTTTTTTAAGGATATTATAGTTGCTTTTACTTACAAACCTTTTCTTTATTGGGTTACTTTTATGCATATTGTGGTAACTTTTATTCATTATAGGGGTAACTTCTGATCACTTTAGGCTATCTTTATAATGGATGTACAATAATTATTGTACACCCGGTTTTTTTTAAAAAAATACGTTTGTGTGTATATATTAGGAGTAATATTGTACACCCGTTTTTTTTTAAAAAAAAAATTTAGGGTTTATTCTCATTGACTGAACTGAACTTATTAGAGCTGAAGTGAACTAAACTGAAATGAATATTTTATAAGAGAATGAAATAAGGAGTTGAACTGAACTTATTAGAGCTGAATTGAACTGGAAATAATCGTATGAGAACAGACCGTAACTAGTAATCATTTAGGACAATATTAATACGGATATATAATATTTATTGTACACCTATTTTTTATTCGTTAAAATAAATAGTTTTTTTTTTTGAAACAATTAAAATAAATAGTTTGATTTAATATATATTTTTTATTATTATTAATATTACTCCATATTAGATTACCATCCAGAAACTAGCAAGTTGCTACCAATACCAATTTTAATTAATTCATCATATTTTTTAATCCAATAATTTCTTCGTCATAATCCAATAATAGATTACAACTTTGTTTCCTTAAGATATTTGTAATCCCACCCAAGTAAGATCCCCTAGTTTATTCCAAAAAGAAGAACCATTAGCTAGTAGTCCACATTTAGTTCGGGAAATATAGCAAATTAGCACCAAGACTTTAACTCTATGTTCAAATTACCCCCTTAACTTTAATTATAGCAAATGGACCCCAAAACTTAACATATCATGCAACACATCTGAGCATCATTATTTAACAATAAATTCATCAAAACATGCTAATTTTTTGTATTAATAATAAGCATTAAGAGTATTATACATGCGTTATATTTCTTACCATTTCAATTAAATGTGAGCAATTGAAGAGATTAATCAAGTATGATGGTTTGCTAAATTCCGTTAATTTTTTCGCCCTTTGTCATATTTCAATGTCGATAATTTCTATATTTTATAGTATGTATTTAATATGTATGATAATGTATATGCACAATATTTTGGATGTAATTAATTTTTTTTAACATTTTTTTGTCTTTTTTAATATTTTAATGTGATTTTGCTCAAATTTGATGTATAGGTTTTGATTGCACAATTATATTAAGTTGTGGGGTTAATTTGCTACAAGTAAAAGTTATGGGGTTACTTTACACCTGCAATAAAAGTGTTGGGGCTAATTTAGTTCTCAAAATAGAAAATAAGTTAAAAAATAAATAAATAAAAAAAAACCAAACTCCATATTCTTCTCCAAACCCGCGAAATTGTAAATTATTTTTGGCTCCAAATTTTTTTGATCATGAATAAGCAGTTACTCCACTTTTCAGCTGTTGATCTCATTATACAACACACTCGTCATCTTAAAATCATCATATCCCCCAATCGGTTACTCTACTTACTCACCTCCTTTCTTTCTACTTAGGTGAGAGTTAATTAAGAGTATAGAGTATCTATTTCAATTCGTAATTAACTAGTTGCTTTTCTCTCTACTCACACTGCTTTCTTTGGATTTATGGTTGGCTAGTTGGGTTTGATGCCGGCGAAATTGTTGTTGTATTCTGAATTTCATGTAAGTCATCGTTGCCCTTTTAATCTCTGAAGTGAATTTGGCATTTATAACTGGTTAATTTGATGTTGGATTTGATTTTTAGATGTAATATATTCTGGGTTGTCTTATTTTTGTAATTTAATATGATTATGGGTTAAGATGATTTTAATGGTTATGATTTACATGTTATGATTTACAAATAGCTCTGTATTTCTGTTGCTGCTTAGTGATTGACATGGACATTTGCACTTGTTAATATGAGTAGATGCATGACATCAGATAACGGGTGTGAGTTTTAGAGCGTTTTTTAGGGTGTTTTGCTGACACCCTCGAAAGCTAACGAGGCCATTTTTTCGGGTGTCTTAGGCGGTGTTCGTGTGATTAGGCTGTCATCCCCTTAGTTTATCATTGATCATCTCTCTTCTTACTTTCCAATGGCCACATTCACTACACTAGCAGCTATGAAGGGCAATCCAAAAATTCAGGCCATTTATCTGAGTCCAATTTTGATCAATTTTGTGAATTTTACTATCTAGAGACTTATAGTACCTGAACCTGCTCTCTGAACATTGCAAAACCTCACCTTTCTCAATCTGATGCACATTCTAGGTTGTTTATTAGGCTGTCCAGAAATGTTACAGTTGCCAATCTGACCAAGCTCCAATGTGATCTTAACTTCAATTCATACATCAATAATTAGTACATATAAGGTCCTGGAGTCTTGGGTTCTGAGATATATGCTGATTTGTTCACTATAGAAATCAATTATATTTTGTTTGTTCTACTTTAGTCTAAAAAACGTACCGAACAGAATTTGCCACTAAAATTTAAGTTAATAGAGGTTAGTTGTTAAGCTTTCAATCATGCTAACCCTTTTGTGAAATCAGCTAGATTATTAAACAAATGGTTATCCTTACTTGTTTTGTAACTTGAGCAGAAGAGTTTTAACTAGAAAAGATTTAAAAATTAAAGCATATTGAGGACTGTCAATTTATTCCCTGATGTCTAGTTGTTACTGAACTGAGTAATTGCTGAAAGATGCTTAGATATTTGTCCTAGGTCGAATTAACTTACAAACGAATTCACTAATGGTAGCTAGTGGGGTTGCTTACACTATGTGTGGGTTATATGCATCTGCACTAATTTTCCCACCTCTCCACTAAGCTTGGAGCTATAAGAGGTGCTGGTGATGAGCATCAAACTCATGAACCAAGAATGTCAGGATATGAGAGGCTGAGAATAGAAACAATTAGAAAAAATATGACAAGAATGGAAGAATTAGGTTTGAAGGAACAGGCTAAGTCATTGATGGCGCAAGTTCAAAATAATAGAGGCAATCAAAGTAAAAACAAAAAGAAAAAGGTTTCGGGAGACGATGAGCTCTATAGGGCTAACCAAGATATGGAGCATGAGCTTGATTCCATCGATGAAGAGTTACCCATTCCACAGTCTAAAAGTAAAGGCAAGTCCAATGCTATTCAATGGAAGGTAGTTTTTTCTAAGCTGTACATTTATAATTAAGCATGTCTCTATTCTTTACACATGTAATTATGTATGCATCAAGATGATGTGTTGTGCTGCTATATATATGTCATATGTGGGTTTAAAATTTAAAATATAGGTTTTAAATTGAGAATGGAACTCTATTATCTCATGCAAGTATATATGCAACTAGGAATAGATGTTTGAATGTTCTGATTTGCCATCAACTATGAACACGTATTGATTGAAAATTTGTCCAGTTCTCTACAGATTTAGAAAGTAGTAAGAAAAATGTCTTGGTGTGCTGCTGTTGCTTTATAATGTTGTTGTTGCCTATTGCTTTGCGGCTGTTGAAACTTTAATTCTACTGCTCTATTGTCATGAGTTGCTGCCCCCTTGCCTTGCTGACTGTACACTTGTTCTGCAATCTACTGCCAAATACTTCTCTAGAACTTAAAACAAATTCTGCTCTGCGCTGTAAGCAGTTAAACTACAAGTTTCAATTTAGATTGAATGATTCATGATTGAGCTGTACTGTAATAATGTAATGTATGTTTTTTATTGTGATGTTCTGATTTTGATTACATTCATTAGTGATTACCTTAATCCCAAATAAACTTGGATGGTTTGTCATGTCATTTGCAAAAGTGTGAAATTGCGTAAGCATTGTGCTAATAGCCTAGTCTTTGTCTGTCTTGATGCACATATACATTTTCTGTGAGACTCAACAGTCGCACACTCTTAAACTAACTCAATAGAAAACACATACAAAACAAGAATAATCAGCAAGAACAAAGATTCGATAGCCAATGGATTGAAATATATTGATAGTTCAGTAACTTTAGGTTACTACTGCCCAAAGTATCTTTAGGATACAAAGCTCCAAATATCCAATACAATAGTCTTCTCACAGAATTCTTGACAATGGAAAAACATTCTTATATATACAAGGCTTTTGTCCAACACAAAAGAGGCCGCCTTAATTCATTTTGTTTATCTCTATCTACTCTGAAATGCTGCTCTAAGTTTTCTGCTCCACTAGTGAGTGTTGTTCCCCCTTCCTGCAGACTCCCCTCTTCCCCTACCCTTTGTCCTTCAACAATTAATTAAATTTGTTCCCTTGTGCTGCTGTGGTTTTCCTCTTCTCTGATATTGCAATAGAGATTTGGGCTTAAGGTTTGGTGGCCCGTCAGTTTGGTGATATTTTCCTTGTATGCTCATATACCTAAAGATCAGCTCAAATTTGACCTCTTATGTCAATATGGTGTCTGAAACAGTAAAGAACACAATTCTCAAGGCTACTTGAAGCACATGCTTAGTTAGACATTAATGTTTAATTGCTTATAAATGCCCTTATGTATGTGTGGTCTATGATCAATTAATTGCTTATCAATTTAACAAGAGTTATGAAGTGTGAAACTTCTTTTGTATAATGTTTGTACATACATATATTAGAGTTTGTATGTCTTTCTTTTTTCCATGTTTGTTCCCAATTTCAGATTCGTAAAATGAAGGCTCTGACTCGAAAAGCAGTGATGGCAAAACGTCGGCGAAATGTTGATTTGGCTTCTTCACATGGTGGCTCATCTACCCCTAATCATACATTACATCAGCATTATTCAACCACAAGAGAACTAGTTGAAATGCTCGGATTAGAAGTTGAACACTTAAATCATGACAAGAATGATAAAGAAAATGGCAAGCTATCGTTTGTATTTGTAATTAAAATTCTTTACCTACATGCTTGATAAGCCATTTTTTTAACATTTGAATTTCTTTGCTCATGTTAGCTGAAAAGGATAAGCCTAGAAGAGGACCCACTATGTGCTACAAAGTCCATGGACGCACCGTAGAACGCTTGGAAATTACCTTGAATGAGCATGGACAACCTGTTGGTCCGGATGACAGTACATGCAATGAGTTCATTAGCTTCTTAGGAACAATAGCTCGAAAAGCAAATATCCTACCACTGACTGTCAAGAATTGGCCCATACTAAGAAACGAGAAGAAAGAAGAACTTTGGGATTATGTCTTGGTGAGTTACTTATTCAATTAAATAAATATGGTAGAAATGTTTTATAATTGCTTAACTTGTCCTATATGGTTTCTGCTATCATGTCAGAGTGTCATGTTAAACTTTCTTGATTGGCATATGTTATGTAAAAAAAATGAACCCCAACTGTCATTATTGTTGTCGATCTGCCTACATGGTGTTCTGCTTGGCTGCCTTCTACTTTTTAAGATCAGTGACTTGTTTTGTAAGTGCTAGAATAGGTTCTAAACTTTCAGTGAGTTGTTTTCTTATGTTCTTGATTTGTGATTAAGATTAATTAATTGGCAGTGAGTTGTTTAACAGTGCCAATATGATCACTTTAGTATAACTTTTTTTGTATTGTTGTAGAAACATTTTATTGTCCCAATTGAGGGAAAAAAATGGGTTTTGCAAACCATTGGTGCTGCTTGGAGAAGGTACAAATGTTATTTAAAAAGAGTACACTTTCATAAATATGACAATGATAAAACAAGGATGATCAAACGACCAAAACTAGTCCCAAAAAATATGTTCCAAGACTTGTTAAAGATTTGGAATGATGTCAAATATGAGGTATTACATTTATACAAGTCTCTTATATTTTCCCTGCCTTTATAGCAAATGTATATTTCTTGTCTTAAGAAAAATGTTATTCATTAGTTCACCGTCTTAATTTGTCAGGAACGATGTATGCAAAATAAAGCAAATCGGTTAGTTGGAAAGGAAAAGAACATTATGCATACTTCAGGACCAAAGAGTTTTGCTAGGGTTCGATTTAAGTGGGTGAGTTTGTTTGTTTGCTTGTTTACATTTCTCATCACTTTTATTATTGGTTTTATTTCTGCATTAAAATGATTGGCACTCATTACTCTTGTATAGAAAAAGGATAATAAAACAACAAAAAATCCTAGTTTAGCTCAAATGTTCATAGCAACACGCAAGGAGAAGCTAACAAAGCGAAAGCTTGGTGACCTAAGGGACAAATTGATGGTAAGATTCATTGTCATTTCATGTTAATTTTTTTGCATTTAATTTTGTCAATATTAATTTTTGTCCTTTAACTTTTAAAATACAGACTGAACTTGAGAAATTAGATTCAGAGGAGGAGGTTGAAAGTGTGATTTCAACTATTATTGGTTCTGATAACAAGAAAAAGTCTCGATTAAATTTTTATGGAAGAGGTGTTTCATAGAAGGCCTTGATGTAGGAAGCTGAAGAGAAGCATGCTCAGGAGGTTCAAGCTCTACAAAAAGATTATGAGGACAAAAGGCAACAATATAGAAGGGAGATAGCATATGGTCTTAGCTCCATCCTTTCTCAAATTCAACAACAAAATCCACAAATGTCTTTTGATTTAAGTATGCTTGGCTCTTTATTTCTTGATAATCAATTTGAGAAGGATGGTGGTAGTACAACAGAAATGCTTCGATTTCAATCTTCGGCTTCTACATCCAAGGTAAAAACCTTTTGATTTCTATATACGTAAAGTATAGATAGAAAAGTGGCCAAGGCTTTCAATTTTTTTCTCTTTTTTTTTTTTTTTTTTTTTTTTTTTTTGTTGTTGTATTTGAGCGATACTAAGTTGAAATATTTATCTATTTTATTTTATTTTATTTTTTGTACAGGGAGATGAACAAGAAGAAGATGAAGAAGGCTGCGAGTAAGAAGAAGAAGAATATGACTTTATGGCTCAATTTGAAGTTGCTTTAACCTTTTATTATTTCTTCTATTTTTTAGTTAGACTAATATTATGGCCTACAACATTCTATTAAACAATAGATTATTTAGATAGATTTGATGTTGAAAACAAGTTGATATTGTTTTGGTTGTACTGTTTTACTAATTAATTTTATATGTTTGGGATTATGTAGTCAAATGCTTATTACATGTTTTAATGTTCAACATTTTTCTAATATAACAAATTCAAAATAGTACGAAACATTCTCACTCCTTTAATATAATATAGTAATATATTGCAATAGAAAACAAAAATAGCCGATTCATTGTAGTCATTTAATTTATATATAACAGTTTTCTAAATGTTGTCTTTACAATATTTGGCAACACTTTTGTATTATTACTAGCAAATACAACATGTGAAAAGATTGTTTTATATTATGACAAAAGGTAATAATTTTGAATAGTCTCCTAAGGTGGCAACAATTTTCATTTGTTGTCTTTGTAAATATGTTGCCTTAGGTATTATTTTACCTTGGCTTTTAAAATTGTTGCCTTTGTACGAAAATGCGTTGCCTTATGAATAGACAACGGGGGCATAAACTACGCCTCATATGTGTTGCCTTAGATACAAGGCAACACTTTTTTTATATTAGGGAATGGTTTTTCATTGTTACCTTAGCTTCATTTTGTTGTAGTGTGCGTATCGATATTCCAAAATTCTAAAGCGCTATGTATGAAGTCTATGTCTAAATCTACCCCTTCGATGCCATAAATTCCCCCCAAGTGAAATAAATCTAATTCTTTTCTTTCTCTAACATTAAGAGATCGACACCATTCATGAGTGTATTGGGTGAAGGTTTTAGTGACTAAAGACATGATTATTATTTTTTCTAAAGAGGAGAATAATTTTTTCGCTGGAATTATGAGAAGAATCGGCTGAGCAGGGGGCTATTTATGTACAAATTGCGAAGAATTTTAATCTGAATGAAATACGGAGTCAACGTTAATTGGCGTCAAAGCCACGACATTGGCGCCACCCTCCAGTGCTTGGCGCCACACGCTAAGTGTAGCGCCTGGCGCCACGCGCCATAGTGTGGCGCCAGCTGGCGCCAAGTCACCATGGCAGTCGCGCGTGCTCAGTTTGCGTTTTTGATATTAAACTTGAGTCGGTTAATGACTTTATGGCCCCGTTTAATTTTCCTAAATATCTTTTCTATCTTTTTCCTTAATTAATTAAATATCACATTTATTTTTAATCTATTTCTTTTCTTTTTGGATTTTATTTTAATCTTCAAGAAACCGGCATTTTTCCGTTTTCTTTTCCTTTTTATTTTTTCTTTTTGGGGGAGAGAGTCGGATAATATCCTTCATCAATAATAAAAATAACGGAATTTTTGCGCAAAATTAGTATCATACTTCTCTTGCATACACTAACATACACTAACATAATAATAAACAATCAAATGAAGTTACGATAACATAAAAATACAAATGTGTCTAAATAATGAGTCAAAGGCAAAAGTTTTATAAAAAAGTCAAAATAAAATACATATACAGAAACAGACTACGGCGCCGGAGGACGTAGGCCCATCATGTCATAAAACTGCGCCGTACGAGGAGTCACCTCTCCACCAGTTCCAGCCTCAGCACCAGCTCCAATGTCCGTAGGAGAAGGAAGACTCAAGATAGGACCGCTCCAGCCAAGATCAACCTGAGGCTGAGACCGCGGAGGCTGCTGCGATGACGAGCCAACCTCGTACATCCCACCACCTCTGAAAGCCGAGGTAGCCTCTCCTACCGGTGCAGCAGGAGCACCCTCAGAAGAAGATCCCGAGCCCTCAGCAACGTCGGCTCGAGCAGCCTTGGAACGACCACCTCTACCTCCTGACGAAGTACGACGACGTCTCGAGCTAGACCTCGCCGGATCTCTCCGCCCCTCAGGTCTCGTACGGGTGTGAGAAGCGATGGGCTGACCCTGCAAAAAAAGAATTAAATCAGGATCAAGGTAAAACTGAAGCCATAATGCAGAAATAATAAGTAAAGAAAGGTTACCTCTCGGACAACGTCTTCCCGACGACAGGTAGCCGCGTTCCTCATCCGGACGAGCTGGCTCCGGAAGGCATCTATGCATCGTGCCATAGCCGAAACCACCTCACGTGAGAACTGTCAGAAAAATAAGTCAGTGACAATACATGATAAATGAATACAAAATTCTGAATTAAAACTAGGCTTACACTGGTCTGGTGGCGAGGAATCGACCGCTCCACGAAGCGCTCGCCCTCGGGAGCCGGAGAAATCATCTCCTCGATCGGCCCGTATAGCCCCTAGTAGTGAATGGACATACGGGTAGGCACAAACTCAACGGAACCATCCTGATAAAACAGAAAAAAATCAGTAAGGTATTACTTGGGGGCTACTTAGCAAAAAATAAAAAGCTAAGAATCTTACCCTCACATCCTCAGCCGGTACATGGGCTGGAGCTAATAAAGGTAGTAGCTCCTCAGCGTAACACCGCCCAAGGATCACATGGGACCGCCAGCGGGAACCAGATCCCTCGGCCATGCTCGACAACTGTCTCTCGTCGAACATATGACGTGGCGGAGGAGCAGGAACGACGAAAACATCAGAAGAGTGTTGTCTAGCAACTCTCTCTCCTAAATACACAACCGCTCCGTAGGTCCCCAGAAAATAGCGACGCTTAGCAGAGTACTGTGCGGCTAATCCAGGGACTGTCCAACAGCCCCACGGTCGGTATACTACCTCATGTCCCTATAAAAAGCACCAATCAGGCAAGAATATGTCTAAAACACCACAGAAGAGCAAGATAAACACTAAAAGTCGTACTGAGATGATCTGGCTCCGGACACGTGCAGTAGACATGTCCACATGGTGGCCGCCCCAAGAGGCGCTCACCGGATATCCCCTCGGCGATGGTCTCGCCGGCGCAACGGAAGGAAAGTACTCGTAGAACCAGATCCACAAAAAGTTAAAAGCGTGAGTAAATGCTAACTAATATATAGGGCTAAACTTTATAGGGAATAATGTTTACCTCTACGACCTTCCAGAAAGCAGACAAAGCGACGTTCGTCCTAAAGGACCGGTGACGACACGAGTCCCTCAACGCATGAACGAAATCAACGTAGGCCAAGCTGGCCCAGTCATAAGTCCCGATTCGTTGGAGATCACGGACAGTAGGGAGGTAGTAAAGCAATGCCCTACTACCCTTGTCAGGAGAGAATGTCCCTGACAATAACATCAGCACGAAGATGCCCACCCGTTGCTCTCGGGTGGTCGCATCATCATCAAGAGTCGCTGCCAGCGTCGAGCGGCGAATCCCTCTAGCACTGAACTGAGTCGTCTTGACCTCAGATCGGGCCCGAATAACAATCGGCCCCAACAACTCCTCGATTTCTGGAGAAAAGACGTCGATCCCACCGTTGAACGGCAGCGACACAGAAGTGAACTCCAGTCCTGTGATGAGACTGAAGTCTGTAGGGGTGACCATCATCTCGCCCCAGGGAAAATGGAAGGTGTTGGTGGTGTCCCAGAAGAACTCCACCAAAGCGCACACTACGTGATGACCCCCGCTGGAGGCGACCATAGCCTCGGAGGTCTCGAACAGAGTAACTAGCCCGCATGACTCCCATAGGAGTCTCGTCTCACGGTCTCTGGCGATGTGCATCCTATACAAATCGCCTAGACCATCACAGCCAGAGCCGTGATGCCGTGTCCTCCCAGGCTCGGTTCCTCGTATCACCCTCTCAGAAATGTGGTGGACAAAGGCAAAGAACAAAGTCTGCTCGTCCCACTCCGGGAGCCGACCAAGCGAAGTGGACGGCGTAGCGTCGTCCTCCACGGGCTCATGCTCCCGTCTAGTGTTTCGGGACCATGAACCTGAGCCTCGTTGTCTAGCCATGCTACATTATGCAGAATCATCATAAATTAAGGTTCTATGGTACCTAAGGTTTTGCCTAGCCGCATGATACTATGTTCACAAAAAACAGAGTACGTAGTACTAAAACAGAGCACAAAAGCAAATTGAGCATGACAGTATTTTTTCAAGCAATCAAACAATTTCTTGCAACACTATAGTGATTATTGTGACAAATTGAACAAGAATTGCTAGCAAAAACATCAAGAACAAACCACATTGTTCTTCACGACCTTAAGAGGTCCAACAATGGCAGATTGCTCATTTCTTCACCAAATTAAGTCAAACAAGTCTCAAATTACTCCCAAGGCAATAAATAAACATAAACAAGCAATTTCATGGCATAAAACTTGATAAACAAAGAAAATTGAGCATCATAGAATTCGAATTTTCATAAAATTCGTGAATAAACATGCCAAGAATTCATAAAAACCGGTGTGAGTTTGAGGAAAACTTACATAGATCGGGAATATAGATGAGAAGAGATTTGATTTGCAACAAATTTGAGCAAATTCGGTTGAGAAACGAGCAAGCAATGGGCAATTGAAGTTTTCGGTTTTCTCGAGCAGCTTTCGCGACGAACATAGCCAAGAAATGAACCGAAAACGGGAATTTAAAGAGAAACCCGTGCAGGCGCCAGTCCCTAGGCGTTGGCGTCACCAACTGGGTTTGGCACCTGACGCCAACATCAGCGCCTGGCGCTAATGCTAATAGGCTGGCGCTGATGGTTTTTCAGCGACGCCAAAGCACCCAGCCACTTGTTGGGGTTGTGCTAGCCTTCTGCAAAATATTTTTGGGTTCCTTGGTACGCCAGTTAGCCCCTATAAGCAATTTGATATGATTAAGTAATTGGCTTGATTACGTAAAGTGATCGACTTGATAAAAGATCGTCTCACTTAGTTTAAAGCGCCTAAGCATTGGCTCATTAGCAAAAGGCACCAACATATAGGTTCAAGAGCAAAGGGGACCGACATACAGGTTCAAAGAAAAAGAACGCCGACATACAGGTATAGCAGAGGCAAAGTTCAGGCGAACTTTTAAAGATCGACAGGCGTGGATCTTCGGTAATTTCCTTTGGAAAATTATCGTATCAATGCAACTGAAGATTGTTTCGAGAGAAATAATCTTCGATGATATTCCCTTGGACGTGGAATATTATCAATGCAGATGAGGATTGTTTCAAGAGAAATAATCTTCGATGGTATTCCCTTGGACGTGGAATGTTATCAATGCGGATGGGGATTGTTTCGAGAGAAATAATCTTCGATGATATTCCCTTGGACTTGGAATATTATCATTGCGGGGAGGATAGTTTCAGGCGAAGCGATCTTCTAATTTGGAAGCAGTTACAGGCGTAGCGGTTTTCAAGCGGGATGGCATTCTCTAGCTTGCAGGAGGTCATCAAAACAACAGTAAAGCGGCAGCAAATCGGTTACTTTCAGAGACGTGTGCTCGACGATGTAAGATACGCGTTTCTTAACTCTTTTATTTGTTTAACTAATGCTAGTTTTGCAGGTATCGGTGTTATAAGATTGATTTAGGATCGCAGAACGTTCTGAATCATTCTCCGTCCCTATCGATACTTTGACTTTTGTTTTCGAAACTTGCGTTTCTCCAAACTCAGTCAAAGTGGGGGCTTCTGTAGACACCCATTTGTGTCTCCCCAAAACCAAACCCAGTGATGAGTACCTTTCGCGTCGAATCATGATGGAATGAAACGAAAGTGTGGAAAGTCTAGTGTTGCGGAAAGTTTTTATTTCTTTTCTCCTCTTTCTGTTTTTGAAAACTTTATTTTAAGAAAACAGCCAATCCAGTTTTGTTGGTCCATGATATGGGTCCAATAGTAGTGTAGTTGGATGGGGCTTGCAAAGACCTTTCCAATGATATATTATAAGCCCAATTCCGATGAATATTGAGGAAGTTATGGCCAATTTACTAAACTGGGCCCGGTTTGAGCTTTATGTACGGCCCAATGATCTAGGGGAGGGCCTAATATGATTTATCATTCCTAATGCAATTAGGAATGGTTTTAGTCTTCTAGAATCTTCTAGAAGGTTCTTTTCATTCCTAATTCAATTAGCATTGATAAGTTGACTTTGTTGACTTTTCAGAGTTTTAATCAAGATCAAATAGCATTTTCGAAGAAATTATATTATTTTATCTTCCAGTACGATAAACTTATCAGATTTTCGAAAACACGTTGAAATCCAGATTGGCGTCCAACCCAAGGCCTTGGCGCCTAGAACCAGGCTTGGCGCTAGACGCTAGCCATTGGCGCTTGGCGCTAGCCACTGGTGCCTGGCGCCAGCTAGCCAGGGTTGGCGCCAATCCTATTTTGCGATCGTCAGACTCTGTTTTGTTAAATTATCTTTTTTGGCTGATTTTTTCTATAAATATCGTATCAAAAACTCCGTTTTCATTCACCAATTCTCTTCATTCGCAAGCTTTCATTCACAATTCATTCATCTACGATCATCATCTACATCTCTCGTTCATCAATTCTTAACAAACATTAATTCTTTAGCATTCTTTAATTCCTTCAATTCTTTCTTACCTTTTCATACAAAATTCCGCATTCACAAGATCTAGAAACACCTAGCCATATTCGAAGTTGCCTTCGCCCTAGGCGTGAAAGGTTTTAATTTCTGAGGGTTTGGTCCCAAATCTCTCTTTCAATTATTTAATTTGATTGTTTTGATTATTATTTTCCTTGAAGTTACTAACATGTGTATTTTGTTATTAGAAAGAGGTACGAGGCATCAAAGTAAGTGCTTTAATTGATTAATTGATATTATGATGTAGATATCATGTTTACATTGTTATTATGATATTCCTAGTATCATGTTTAAGGTATTCTTAATATTAAATATGATTCATGTGATGCTTCCTATGTTCTTCCTAATATTAATTCATGTTAGTATCATGTTAGGGCTAAAGCTTTGATTTTTATTGCTTAGTGATATGCTAGGGTTTGTTATTAATCTTGTTAGTATCATGCCTAGGATCTTGCTATTTTTATTATGCTTTAACATTAACATGATTATGATTATAATCGTTACAATTTATGACTATGAATATTATTATTTTTGATAACGATTATAATTATTGTTATTATTATTTATTATGTTGCTTGATACATATTATATTTATCGTTATTGCTTGATCACCTTTTATTGCATGTTAAAGGGAATTTGTACTTGTAATCACGCTTAATAAGATAATTAATAATCTTGTTAGGTTAACTTTGATTATAATTCAAGTGATCGCCAATAATAGATTTATTTGTGCATTAATATTAAACCAACATAGTTAAACAGGTTTAGGGTTAATCTATTGATTGTATGTTAATCAGAAAGCGCACATGAATACGAGCAGAATAAAGTAGAGGCCTATTATTAGGGCAGGTTCAATCTCTTTTAGGTTGGATTTGTACCTTCATCCCCAAACCGTTATTTGGTTCATGACCTTATGGAGTTAACGATCTCTTGGATCGTTAAGGGGTGTAACCTTCATCCTATGAACGGTTTACAAGTTCCTTAAAAACTTGTTGGCGAATCTTTTGCTCTATCTTCTTCCCTTTTGGACACCACCGTACTTTAGTGTATGATCACAGTGGGGTTCAAGCTAGTGGGATTTTTAAAGGCTTGAAATTATTCCCTACACCCATGTAGAGAATGGCCATGGGGATGTGTAGGTGTAGAGCAAAGATGGAGGGACATGTTGTAAATTGGCATAAATTTGACACTTAGGGCATCTTTTTACGTATTGATGGCAATCTCTATTCATTATAGTCCAATAATATCCTTCTCGCATTATTTTCTAGACTAACATTTTGCCATTTATATGAGTGCCACAGATTTCTTCGTGAACTATTCTTATTATTGTTTGTGCATCCACCTTTCCTACGCATAGGAGAGCTCGACCTTTAGGTACCCTTTTATGTAGCTCGTTGTCTATGAGTACATATTGAGAAGCCAAAAGTCTCAATGCTTGCTTTGCTCTTTTGTCAGCATGGGGAGTGTATTCTCCATTGGTGACATAGTTGAGTATGTCTGTGTACCATGGTTCTTCTTCTTGTTCTTCTTCTTCGTCTTGGACTAAGGCGTCGTCTTCTATAGCTTGGATATATGTTGGTTTATGCCTTTTTTCGATAGTTAGAGGCATTTGCTCGATATCTGTGGGAATCCTAACCATTGAGGCTAATCTTGCCAAGGCATCAACAAATTGGTTTTCTTCTCTAGGTAGATATGTGTATTCTACCTTCTCTAACTGATCGGTAAGAGTTTCCAGATAGGTTTGGTAAGGGGCTAGGCTTTCGCTCCTTACTTTCCACCTTTTAGATATCTGATTGATGATAAAAGAAGAGTCTCCGAATATCCTTAACTTCTTTACTCCCAATGCCAAGACTGTTTCAAGGCCTACCACGCATGCTTCATATTCAGCAGCGTTGTTGGTAACGTCGAAATCAAGCTTTATTGAGATTGGAACGTGCTCTTCTTTAAGTGATACTAGTAGCACCCCGACGCCACATCCCTTTTGGTTTGAGGCTCCGTCGAAATACAAGGTCCAAGTATCATCTTCAGTGACCATCAAATCTTCATCTGGAAATTCATTATCCTGTATTAGTGTCGAGTCTTCTATTGGAAAGTCTGCCAGAAAGTCTGACACCACGGATCCTTTAATAGCTTTTTATGGCATAAACCGTACATCAAACTGGGCTAGATTGACTATCCATCTTGAAATATGTCCATTGAGTGTTGATTTCTCGAACAGATACTTGAGTGGATCCAATCGGGAGACTATGAAAACGGTATGCACCAACATGTAATGTCTCAACTTAGTTATGGCCCATACCAAGGCGAGGCACAATTTCTCGAGCGGTGTATAGCGGGTTTTGTATTCGAGCATATTTTTACTTAGGTAATAGATTGCGTTCTCTTTGCCTTCTACCTCTTGTGCTAGCATGGCTCCCATTGTCTCTTTGGTGATCGTCGAGTATAACCTAAGAGGTATTCCGGGAAGTGTTGGCGCTAATACGGGAGGATTTGCGAGATAGGCTTTGATCTTTTCAAAGGCTTTTTGACACTCGTCATCCCATATTACTGGTACATTCTTCTTGAGATTCTTGAAGATTGGTTCACATATTGTTGTCAGTTTTGATATGAACCTACTTATGTATTGCAACCGGCTAATAAATCCTCGAATCTGCTTCTCAGTCTTGGGCGGTGGCATCGACATGATTGCTTTAATCTTGGTTGGATCTACCTCTATTTCTCTAGATCTTATGACGTATCCCAAGAGCTTGCCCGAGGTGACTCCAAAAGCACATTTGGATGGATTCAACCTCATATTATATTTTCTTAGCCTTTCGAAAAATTTCCTTAAGGCTACTTGATGGCCTGGCCGGTCCTTTGATTTCACAATCATGTCATTGACATATACTTCGACTTCTTTATGCATCATGTCATGGAGTAAGGCAGTTGTTGCACGTTGGTAAGTAGCACCTGCGTTTTTCAACCCAAATGGCATTACCGTGTAGCAGTAAGTGCCCCATGGTGTGATAAAGGTCGTTTTCTCCATGTCTTCTTCTGCCATGAGAATCTGATTGTACCCTGCGTATCCATCCATGAATGAGAGAAGTGCGTGATTTGTCGTGTTGTCTACCAGAAAATCGATGTGTGGCAAAGGGAAGTCGTCCTTTGGACTTGCCTTATTTAGATCTCGATAGTCGACACACATCCTTACCCTTCCGTCTTTCTTTAGAACTAGGACAACGTTGGCGACCCTTTCGGGGTATTTGGATACCTTGATGAAACCTGCAGTTATTTGTTTTTGAACTTCTTCTTTTATTTTAAGTGCTACGTCGGGTTTCATTCGACGCAACTTTTGTTTTACAGGTTTCATTCCTGGGATTAGTGGTATAGTGTGTTGAGCTATTTCTCTGTTAATGCCTGGAATATCTTCATATGACCAAGCAAATACATCGATAAATTCTTTAAGTAAGTTAATTAAATCGGTTCTTTCTTGTTTATTCAATGTTAGTCCGATTTTAACTTCTCTTTTATGAGTTGAATCATTTGAGATGTCAACTGTTTCAATTTCTTCGATTACTGGTGTTTTCTTTTCGAGTGTTTCCACTGCTTTAATAATTTCTTTGTCTTTTTCATCGTTAGCTAAGCAATGCTCGTCATCTTGGGTTAGGGAAGAACACAAGAAGTAAGGAGAATGAGAAATATTATTATACTCTGAGATCATTACATCAAAGAGTGATATGTCCTCAGGGACTGGATCACTAACTATCCTAGGAGAAGAATTAAGAAGGGGAGGCGTTATTGCTAAAGACTTAGAAGACTCTAAAGGGAAAGACTCTGACTCGGACTCTGACTTAGACGACTCTTCGAACATCGGCCCTTGTCCTGTCGTGATTGATATCTTCCTTCCACTTGGAGTAGTCACTTTGATAGTCTTGCGCCACCCTTGTAGTGATCCTTCGGCTGGAGTAATTAGCTTCGAGGGGTCGAAGTTTTCGCTTTGTAGGAGTGTTTGAATGAGCGAGGAGTTATCTTCTTCATAAGTTGGCTCATTCTTTTCTCGCCCAAACAATAATCCCATGACGTTAAAGTCAAAGCATGGGGGTGCTTTTGACGAGGGTTAAATCGGTCGCTACAATCTAACTCTCAATCAAACAATACTTATACGAACACCCTATAACCAAGTACAATGGCAAATAAAGGTTCGGTCCACGAGGAACGAGAGTAATTGCAAATCAATCTTAAACCTAAGCTAGTTCGAAATCAATGGAAAATGGTGTTCTAAAATACTACTAATAAGATGGGATAAACCAGATAAACTTAGACACTAGGGAAGACGGGAATTCACCAAACCATCGGTAACTACGCAACAAGGAATCACAGAGACAAACGGGATATGCAAAGACTATATGTCTGATCAATATCATGAGGTAGGAAGACAACGGGCAATATTAAGCTTGGATTTCTCATGCACTTAACATTACTCGATACATAATCAAACCACATTCAACAATGAAATACTCAATTCACAATCTCTTGTTCAAATCAAGGAAATCATGCAATCAAATTCAAGATTCTAGGTTAGCTACTCCTATTATAATGAATTAACATGCAATCGCATATAATTAATTTAATCACAATCCGTTTATCAAAATCAATCCTCAATTACATAGGTTACCTAGGCCGGGTTTCATCCCGAAACCCTAGCTAGGAGACTACTCACACATATTCATAATCAAAGCAATAATGAATTCCAAAAGCATAATAAATATAAACATGAATTCTGATTAAGGAATAATAAAGCTTGATTAATAAACAAGAATGAATAATACCAATTTTATTGATGCGAATCAATGGAAAAGTTCAGAACTTTGATATCCGTCGTCAATGAATAATACAAAGAATCTTCGCAAATCTTGCTTCAAATCAATCCAAGAAAACTAAAATCTCTAGAAATATCTCTAAGAAAACTAATGAATCTCTAATACTAAGAATGTTCTCCAATAACTCTCTACAAAGGCTCTCAAAACTATCTCTAAAAACATTGTATGAGGAATCCTCTTAAAGTTGGGCCTTATATACGTCTTCTAATGCGGAGAAATCAAGCGCGCAGTTAACCCTGGATCAGCACGGCCGTGCTGTATTTGGCACGGCCGTGCTAGCTTGTCAGTAAGTAAACCGGATTTCTTCTTCAAATTGGCACGACCGTGCTATATATGGCACGGCCGTGCAGCTTCCTGGCACGGCCGTGCTAAAAATGACACGGCCGTGCTGAATATGCTCTAGCACGGGGCTCACACTGAAGCTGACACGGGCACGGGCAACATCTGGCACGGCCGTGCTAATGGCCTGCATGGCCGTGCGGGTGCGTGGATACTGACACGGCCGTGCTATTGGCTTGCACGGTCGTGCTGCCTTGCCTGGGGTTGCTTGCTTATAGGCCAGCACGGGTGTGCCTATGGTAACACGGCCGTGTTGCCTGTGCTATGTAATCAATGCACGACACTTGAACTTCCTTAACTCCTCGGACTTCGGTCAAGGCTAGCTCGGTTACGCATCAAGGGCTCGGGATCCGATTAAACTCGGTTGATATTACATGAAAACACATCAAAAACAAACCGAAAACCCGTGAAGCACGTAATATGGGGAACGTAAGAATAACAAGGTAATAATCGGCCAAAGCGGCCCCAAATACATCCAAAATCATCCTAAAATATGCTCTAAAGCGCGCCCTAAAGTGCGCTTGTCAAAACCCCCCAAGCTACACTTTTGCTAGTCCTCGAGCAAAAACCAAGGGAAACACACACAAGATCAAATAAACTATGCCATTGCGAACAAATTAAATTAAGCACGGAATGAAATCAATGGATCCTACTTAGAACAACCATGCACGGAAGGAAAACTCACTCAAACAAGCAACGAGACACACAATCCAAGATATCGTTGATCAAATGCGAACAAGACCTAAACCAAGCATAGAGAACAAAGAAATCATGCTTCCCTCTAAACCCGACCAAACCGGCCACGTCCTCCCCTTTTGCTTCAAATCACCACCCTAATTGGCCCCTCGTGATTCCTCGAAGGAACCGGAAGAAGTGATGTTTTGAGGAAATAACAAAGGTATCCCGACATCTCGATTACGCATAATCTTTCCATAGGGTTGAAAGGTATCTCCCTCCACCGTTTGAGAACCGAACACCTCTAAAGTCTAAGGGTCTTAAAGGGTTGTAATGTATTGGCAATGGGTAAGGTAGGTGAAAACAATTTAAAAAAGTGGGGTTATTTCCTAAATGAAGCGCAAGAATCACAATTCTCAAAAACAATAGTTCAAAAGATGTAATTCACTTTCCACAATCTCATTGATTCACATTCTTACACATCCCAAATTATCCATATAATACACACTCAAATGACCTCTTTCAAACTTCAAAACTTTATTTATGTGTCCTTGCCTTTTTCACAATTCGGACGACTTTTCTCTTCTTCTTTTTTTCTTTTTAAATTCTTTTTTTTTCTTCCTTTTTTTTCTTTTTTTTATTGATGGAAAAATGACTTTCACATTACATATTTACAATTAGGCTCACTTTCACACCTACTCAAACCAACTATCAAACTTTATTTCTTGATTAGTAAACAATAAGCTCAACAAACCTATCTAGGTAAACACTTCACAACTAAGGGTTGGTAAAACATTGGCCATCAGGTTTGTAACACGGTTAACCAAGAATGGAATTAAAGCTCAACATGGTTAGCAAGTAAGATGATGTAAAAAGAAAATCAATTTGTAACAAAACAAAAGGAACAAAATAAGAAAAATGAAAAAGGTGCCCTCTTCCTCCCTTAAAAGTGTCAAGTCGGTCTTGGGAGCTACAAGTCAACACAAAGATCGAAACATGCGTAATCAGGGATCCAAATATGTCACTTAAGAAGAATGATGAAGGCTAGAACAATAAAACCTCACGGGATTCAAAAACAAAGCAACTACCAATTAAGGGGATCAAATCCACAAATGGGAAGCGACTCCATCTTACCACAGCCCAAAGGCATAGAGTTTCACATGACAAAAGTGTTCTAACCAACTACCTTCGCCTAGACTCATCTACATTGATCAACAATAGACTCAAACTGTGTATTCATCACTGGCTTAAGTGGAAATAGACATTCCATACACATTCATTCACATTTCGAATCCAACATGAACAATATTCCAA
Organism: Chenopodium quinoa; assembly: GCF_001683475.1. NCBI lineage: Eukaryota > Viridiplantae > Streptophyta > Magnoliopsida > Caryophyllales > Amaranthaceae > Chenopodium > Chenopodium quinoa. The sequence continues at coordinate 379,283 of NW_018742441.1, forward strand.
AATTTTGCAATTAGACAAGTTTATTATGATCCAAAAACATAGGAAAAGACTACGAGGCATATCATATAAGCTAAACCACACATCCTCATAGCAGAAGCTTTTCCTATCTAACACAAACATATGTACAACTAAGCCAACTGAATAAGTTGAAAGGCACATAACGAGGCATAAAAATCACATAAAATCCCAATCGACAAACAAGTGATCGAATGATATCAACATCAACGATCCCAGGTTCCTTAGAACCGATCAAACATCCTCGAACCATTCAACTTCTTCCTAAACTAAACTATCCTAAGCACACAAAAAAAAAGGAAAAGATCTCACCAAATTTGCTTCCCGGGAGCTCCAATTAACGGCCATAGCATCGTTCTTCAAACTCATGCCGCGTCTCGAATGTTCCCAATCTGCAAAAAGGAAAGACATACTAGCAAACAAGTTAAGGTTAGTCTAGGAAAGCAGTAAATCTTTTTTTTTTTTTTTTTTAGAATGAATACAAGTAAGACCCCCCCCCAAGCTAGAATCAAACATTGTCCTCAATGTTTATACATCAAGGACTTACAATAGTAAGGAGAGGGAGGTAACTAAAGGGAAAGGGAAAGGGATCACGAGCTAGGCCCGCCCGGGCCATAAGGGAAACGGGAGGCCATATCATCAACACTCCTCTTCAGGTCTCTGAAGGCGGAGGTCATATCCTCGTTCGACCGGCGCAAATCCGCTACCTCGAGCTTCAAATCTTCCATTCCTTGGCGGAGCCAGGCGAAGTCTTGCGCCGGGATCTGCTGGGCCGCATCCGGGCCACCCTCCTCGTCATCATCATCATCATCAGCATCGTCACCTCCTTGGCCCCCGTGGGCCTGCTCATCCCCCTGGTGAGGCTGGGGACTGCGGTCTACATACTCCGTGCCTCCGTCCCCGTGCCAGGCGAAGTCGGGGTCGAAGATCCAGTTGTCTTTGTTGTAAACCACCGTCCTCTCTGGATCGGGCAAGTAGGTGTATGGCTTTCCTGCTACGAGCCACAAATAGCAATCCTGCTGGGATGTCCCTTCAAGCCACTGCATGGCTCTTAAGGTGCGCATATCAAGCCTCGTAGTGCCTGGGATAGCCTGCAATTCAGAAAAATCAATCCCATTATATTGCGCAAGAATGGTGATCATGCCACCGATAGTAATATCACCCCTACCCCGGGCTACACCGTCGAGGTGGTCTAGTAACCACGCTCCCATGTCTAGACGCCCGTCCCCACGGGTGAGGTGCCAAATAAATTGTAACTCCCTAATGGAGACTACACCCGAACTATCTCCTCTAGCAAAGATAGTAGAGGAGAAGGTCCTGTGGGACAACCGAAAGGCGGGATTGACGATGGAAGTCGCCTTATCCCTACGGGGATCTCGATCCATTTTCCCCGTGATTTGCCGCCAAAACAACCCGGAGTTGTAGTGTTTTGAGTGGCCATCCTTAGGACCATATTTCAGGTCGGATGTCCACCCAAAGGCGGCATTAACTTGGGCCACCGACATTTGAATGGTGCCCGAGTTCATTAGTTGAAAGGACAAGTACCGGGGTGAGTTATTCTCATCCCGATGCACGTACAAAGAAGACAAAAATTCGAGGGTAAGCCTCTTGTAAGTGAGAGCATGAATGGTAAGGAAAGAATCAAAGTTGGTAAATGAAAATAGTTGAACCATGTCGCTTTCGATCCCTAGAGCCCTAGCGGCTAAAGGGTCGTAGAACTTGGTAGGCCGGATTGGTCAGTGGGATAATCCTACAAATTTGTCCAAAAAGGACGGGTTATTAAAAACAATACCCATGGTGTCCACCGTGGGTGGAACCATGGATGAGGATGCATCGTCCTGACCCGGTCTCCTAGTCGATGTCTTTGTTCTAGGCATGTTTGATTCAAGAAATTAAGCACAATATACCAATTAACAAGCAAGAAACTATCCTAGCATGAAATGTACTACCCTAACACTACTAGTTCACCCAAACTTGCAACAATAAAGCACAATTCAACAACAAATATTCAATAAAACTAATGAAATTGGACAAAAATTGCGAAAATCAATGAGTTTAAGAACGAATTCACCGAGGACTCCACGAAGTGGAGTTGTGGCGAGTTCAAAGAGGGCCTAATTTTGCGTCCAATCACTTGAAAAATGCTCCAATGCAAGGAGGGTGCCGAGATCTTGAAAGAAGAATATGGGGAATTAGGGTTTGATTTGAGGAATTGAGGGAGGAGGTTGGGGGTTTGGGTTAGTTTAGAGAGAAAAAGGGTAGGAAAGAGTGTTAGAGAGTTGGGGAATAATGAGAAAGTTTGAGTGAAATCGTGTTTAAAAAAACACGAAAAACTATCCGGAACCCGCGCTGCACGACCGTGCTATAACTGGCACGGCCGTGCCGAATTTGGCACGACCGTGTTGGCTTGGCAGGCTTTTTGCGAAATTGAATTTCAGATGGCACGGCCGTGCTAGAATGTCAGTGGGCTTTTGAGGTTTGGCACGGCCGTGCAGATTTTGGCACGGCCGTGCAGATTTTGGCACGGCCGTGCTGGATTCTGGCACGGCCGTGCTGTCTGCTGCAGTCTGCAGGTTTTCTTTTCCTTCAAGGCACGCATCACTCTCTTCATTCCGACTTCTAACCAATCTTCTACCTGCACAAAAACACACAAGAGCACACAAAACTCACACAAATTAGGAGCTAAACCAACTACAAAACAAAAGAAACTACTCTAGTAAAAGTAAGAAAATCGGGTTGCCTCCCGGAAGCGCTAAGTTTATCGTCGATAGCTTGACGTGGTCACATTCAACTCTTGTGACCGCATTCGAACACATCTATCACACCAACATGGGCTCCCTCATAGTATGTCTTCAACCTTTGCCCATTAACCACGAAGGATTGCAACCCACTAGAATCATAAAGCTCAACCGCACCGGAAGGGAAAACATCTTTGACAGTGAATGGACCCCTCCATCTTGACATCAACTTACCGGGGAAGAGCTTCATCCTAGAGTTATATAAGAGGACTTTGTCACCAACATTGAACACCTTCCGCTCTATCTTCCGGTCATGGAACTCCTTAGATCGGGACTTGTATAGGTTCGCACTGTCATATGCGTCCATCCGAAACTCCTCCAATTCATGAAGGTCCAACATCCGTTGCTCTCCCGCGCTTGCTAGATCAAAATTTATCTTCTTGATAACCCATTGAGCACGGTGCTCTAGTTCGACCGGGAGGTGACATGCTTTCCCGTAGACCAAGCGGTATGGGGTGGTGCCTATTGGGGTCTTGAAAGTAGTCCGGTATGCCCAAAGTGCATCATCAAGCTTATCGGACCAATCTTTCCTATACTTCGCTTGCCCACTAGATTGAGGGTGATAGGTTGTCTCGAACCTTTGATGTACTCCATTCTTTCGAAGCATCCTTTGAAAGGCCCCATGCACAAAGTGTGACCCGTTGTCACTTATAACCGCCCTAGGAACCCCGAACCTTGGAAATATAATCTTCTTGAAGAGTTTCACCACCACCTTGTGATCATTTGTAGGGGAGGCAATTGCTTCCACCCACTTAGACACGTAATCCACAGCCACAAGTATGTATTGGTTCCCACGGGAGGAAGGGAAGGGTCCCATGAAGTCAATGCCCCACACATCAAAGATCTCAAGTTCAAGTATGGGTTTTTGAGGCATTTCATTCTTCTTGGAAATGTTTCCACTCCGTTGGCAAGCATCGCAAGTCTTCACAAATGCCCACGCGTCCCTAAAGATATGGGGCCACCATAGCCCACATTGCAAAACCTTTTGGGCTGTCTTATTAGCCCCCATGTGACCTCCGCAAGGGTCGGAGTGGCACATTTTCAGCACACTATGAACTTCTTCCTCCGGAATGCACCTGCTTAGGAGACCATCTACACCTCTCTTGAACAAAATTGGATCATCCCATATGTAATGCCTTGCATCTCTCCTAATCTTCTTCCGTTGGTTCTTGGAGTAATCGGGGGGAAACTCCTCACAAGCCAAGTAGTTTACCAAATCCGCAAACCATGGTAGAATCTTCTCCTTGAGGAGGTATAAAACATCATCCTTCAACTCATCACAAATGGGCAGCCCATCATCTTCTTGTTGCTCCCTCTCCATGCGCGAAAGGTGATCCGCAACCACATTCTCGACTCCCTTCTTGTCCCGGATCTCCACATGAAATTGTTGTAAAGAGAGGACCCATCGGAGGAGGCGTGGTTTGGATTCCTTCTTCGAAATTAGGTACTTGATGGCAGCATGGTCGGTATAAACAATCGTTTTGGAACCAATGAGGTAGTCCCAAAATTTCTCAAATGCATGAACAATGGCTAGGAACTCTTTCTCTGTAGTGGTGTAGTTCCTTTGTGCTTCATTTAAGGTCTTGGACATGTAATAGATCACGTGAACCCTCTTCTCAACTCTTTTCCCAAGAACACCTCCAATAGCCGTATCACTAGCATCGCACATCAACTCAAAAGGTAGATCCCACCGTGGTCCTTGCACAATCGGTGCCGAAATCAAAGCTTTCTTGAGTATGTTAAAATCTTGTAGGCACTCTTTGTCGAACTTGAAGTCGACTTCCTTTTGCAATAAGGCAGTCAAAGGCTTGGCTATAAGAGAGAAATCTTTTATGAATCGCCGGTAGAACCCCACATGCCCTAGGAATTGTCTTACCCCTTTTGCATTGACCGGTGGTGGTAGCTTTGCTATAACTTCAACCTTTGCTTTGTCCACCTCTATGCCTGCATTTGAGATCTTGTGACCGAGGACAATACCTTATTCAACCATGAAGTGACACTTCTCCCAGTTCAGGACTAAATTCACTCTCTCACACCGTTGTAGGCACTTCCCCAAGTTCACTAGCCAATCATCAAAGGAGGCTCCTCCAACAGAAAAATCGTCCATGAAAACCTCCATCTCGGCCTCCAACATGTCCCCAAAAATGCTCATCATACACCGTTGAAAGGTGCCCGGTGCATTGCAAAGTCCAAAAGGCATTCTCCTGTAGGCAAAAGTACCATATGGACAAGTAAAAGTCGTCTTCTCTTGGTCATCCGGGTTTATAGGTATTTGGAAAAACCCCGAATAACCGTCAAGAAAGCAATAATACTTGTGCCTAGTTAGTCTTTCGAGCATTTGATCAATAAAAGGGAGGGGAAAATGGTCCTTTTTGGTAGATGCGTTTAGACGTCTATAGTCTATGCACATCCGCCATCCGGTCACCGTTCTAGTTGAGATGAGCTCACCATTCTCATTCTCAACTACAGTCATTCCCCCCTTCTTAGGGACAACATGCACAGGGGAAACCCATCTAGAGCTTGAAATGGGGAAGATGATACCTGCATCAAGAAGTTTGGTGATCTCTTTCTTCACCACCTCCCCCATTTGAGGATTGAGTTTCCTCTGCCTCTCAATAGAAGGCCTCGCACCATCCTCGAGAGTTATGTGATGCATACATATAGCGGGGCTAATACCCTTGAGGTTATCAATGGTATAGCCTATGGCACTTTGATGCTCTCTCAATACATCACACAACTTCCGAGTTTGATCCGCATCTAAAGAAGAATTCACAATGACAGGATAAGTTGAATCAGGGCCAAGAAATTCGTACCTTAGATGTGATGGTAGAGGTTTCAATTCTACCTTAGGGGCCTCGTTTACCTCTTTTGTGGTGGCCTTAGCAAGTGCATACATGGGTGTAATTTCCTTGAAACCTTTATCACCATCATCTTCCTCTAGCATTTGCTCCTCTATGTACCTGCTCTCATCGGTATCACTTGGCTCAAGATCATGGTTAGTAGAAAGCAATAGTGTATGCATACTAGAGACAATCGAATCAATAGTGTCAATCATCATGCAGTTTTCGGAAGTAGACAAAGGATATTGCATGCTTTTGTTCAGATCAAATTCAAGGACCTCCTCTCCTACCTTTAAAGAAATCTTGGCACTCTTCACATCAATGAGAGCACCAGAGGTAGCTAGGAAAGGTCGCCCAAGAATAATAGGTATATGATTATCTTCATCCATTTCCAAAACTACAAAATCCACAGGTATCACAAATTTCCCAACTCGTAGGGGAACATCTTCTACCTTACCCTTAGGAAATTTGATCGAACGATCAGCTAACTGTAGGGTAATGTTGGTAGGAAGAAGTTCTCCTACCCTTAATCTTTGATATACAGAATATGGCATAAGACTAACACTAGCCCCAAGATCACATAATGCATTATCAATTTTCATTTTATTAATAGCACAAGGGATTGAGAAATTACCTGGGTCTCCCAATTTGGGAGGCATCTTGTTCATGATGATTGCACTACAATTCGCGGTGAGGTTAACAGTTTCCACCCCATCACAATTCCTCCTGCCACTCAAAATATCTTTCAAAAACCTAGCATAGTTAGGCATTTGTTTTATAGAGTCGGTGAATGGTATGGAAAGGTGAATTTGCTTCAAAGTATCTAAAAACTTACCGAATTGAACATCCAACTTATGTCTCACAAACTTATGGGGGTAAGGAATTTTTTGCAATAGATTGGGTTCTTTGACTTGTGTTACTTCCTTTTCATTTAAGACCTCTACAGTTTTATCATTCTCTCCGGTCCTCTCCTCCTCACTCTCTATAACAGTATCAGTGGTAGGTGTAGTCACAGATTGACTCCTAGGGGGTACTACTTCATCGCTCCCCCTCAATGTCTTTCCACTCCTAGTGGTGATAACATTTACAGAGTTTTTAGGGTCAATACCTTGAGGTGGGAGTTTCGACACTCCAATCCCATCCTTTATAGAACTAGCCAACTGAGAAATCTGGGTTTCAAGCATTTTATTATGTGTCATCACTTCATTAAACTTTTTGTCACTGGTGGCCATGAAAGTGTTGAACATTTTGGTCTGTGCTTCCATCATCTCCTCCAAACTAGTCCTTTGCGATGGTCCTTGAGCATTGTAGTTGTCATTAGAGGCTCGGGAGCCACGCGCATTAGACTGTTGGGGATTTTGATTTTGGAAGTTGTTCCTGTTACCATTGTTATTCCAATTTCCCCTGTTATTGGCATTCATGTTCTGATTGTATTGCCCTTGATTACCTGCATTTTGTTGGTAGTTATTCTGATTACCAAAATTACCATGTTGATTATAAGACCCTTGGGGATTTTGGTCCCTTTGGTTCCTGTTTCCCCACTGGTTTTGCTGTTGGTAGTCAGAATTATTACCCTGCTGATTATAACTGTTCCCTCTTTGATTAGGTGGTAAATATCTGTTATTGTCATTCCTAGGTCTGTTATCATAAGACAAGGCATTGACTTGTTCATTATCACACTCATTACCATCATTATAGTTGGATTGAAATTGGGAATCTACGTTACAGGCAGAGGTATCATGGTCATAAGACCCACAGTTTTCACAGAATATACATCCAGCAGGCATATTATTAGAGTTAGAGTGAATACCTGCTCCCTTAGAATAGGATGGAAGATTTTGATGCGGTGGAGCGTTGAGCTTCTCTTTGATAATTGACATTTCCTTACCTAGATTTACAATTTGCGATGTCAAATTCCCGATTGCATTAAGATGGTCTACCGAATAGACCGCTCCTCCACTCTTGCTCGTGGCCTCTCGCTCTCCATCTTGCCAATCCATGTGGTGTCGTACCACATCTTCTATGATATCAATGACTTCTTCTTCGGTTTTGTTCATAATGGGGCCACCTGCTCCCGCATCCAAACTGGTCTTCCCTTGAGGACTCAATCCTCCATAGAAAATCTGTAAAACTTGATATGTTGGGATTCCGTGGTGTGGGCACTCTCTTTGATACTCCTTGTACCTTTCCCATGCTTCGTAGATTGACTCCCCACTCCTTTGCCGAAATCCCTGGATCAAAGCTCTAGCATCGGCCGTCTTCTTTTGGGAATAAAATCTTCCCAAGAATGCTGTCGTGACATCATCCCAAGTGTGTAGAGAGTTCGGCTTCACCTCCTTCTCTAACCATTCGAGAGCTCTCCCAATAAGTGAAAAGGGGAAAAGCTTCAATCTCACGAACTCTTGATTCACCCCATTAACCTTGATGGTATTGCAGTACTTCTCAAATTCGTTCAAATGAGCCAAAGGGCTCTCATGCTTGGCACCACTAAACTGCCTTCTCTCGATGAGGGTGATCATAGCCGGCCGGATCTCGAAATCATTGGCCTCAGTAGTGGGTGGAGCAATCCCACTTGAAGCTCTATACGCCCCAGGAGTTCCCAACTCCTTAAGGGGTCGTGGTGCTGGCCGATTGGGTTGGCGCGGTATGTCTTCCATTGGAACCTGTTGTGTGTTGTGTTCCTTTCCTTGAGAGTTTGATGATGTCAATCGAGATTTACGATTGCTCTTCAAAGTTCTTTTGATTTCTGGATCGAAGGGTATTAATTCTCTCTGTTTAGACCTGCGCATACACACTAACCAAACCAATTAAATAGCAGGGCTACAAGTGTAGCCAAAAGGGAAAAATCTTTTTGTGCTTTTTTATGATGAACTAGACTCAAGAAATCAAAAAGCAATTAACAAACACCGTTCCCCGGCAACGGCGCCATTTTGACGAGGGTTAAATCGGTCACTACAATCTAACTCTCAATCAAACAATACTTATACGAACACCCTATAACCAAGTACAATGGCAAATAAAGGTTCGGTCCACGAGGAACGAGAGTAATTGCAAATCAATCTTAAACCTAAGCTAGTTCGAAATCAATGGAAAATGGTGTTCTAAAATACTACTAATAAGATGAGATAAACCAGATAAACTAAGACACTAGGGAAGACGGGAATTCACCAAACCATCGGTAACTACGCAACAAGGAATCACATAGACAAACGGGATATGCAAAGACTATATGTCTGATCAATATCATGAGGTAGGAAGACAACGGGCAATATTAAGCTTGGATTTCTCATGCACTTAACATTACTCGATACATAATCAAACCACATTCAACAATGAAATACTCAATTCACAATCTCTTGTTCAAATCAAGGAAATCATGCAATCAAATTCAAGATTCTAGGTTAGCTACTCCTATTATAATGAATTAACATGCAATCGCATATAATCAATTTAATCACAATCCGTTTATCAAAATCAATCCTCAATTACATAGGTTACCTAGGCCGGGTTTCATCCCAAAACCCTAGCTAGGAGACTACTCACACATATTCATAATCAAAGCAATAATGAATTCCAAAAGCATAATAAATATAAACATGAATTCTGATTAAGGAATAATAAAGCTTGATTAATAAACAAGAATGAATAATACCAATTGTATTGATGCGAATCAATGGAAAAGTTCAGAACTTTGATATCCGTCGTCAATGAATAATACAAAGAATCTTCGCAAATCTTGCTTCAAATCAATCCAAGAAAACTAAAATCTCTAGAAATATCTCTAAGAAAACTAATGAATCTCTAATACTAAGAACGTTCTCCAATAACTCTCTACAAAGGCTCTCAAAACTATCTCTAAAAAAACTGTATGAGGAATCCTCTTAAAGTTGGGCCTTATATACGTCTTCTAATGCGGAGAAATCAAGCGCGCAGTTAACCCTGGATCAGCACGGCCGTGCTGTATTTGGCACGGCCGTGCTAGCTTGTCAGTAAGTAAACCGGATTTCTTCTTCAAATTGGCACGGCCGTGCTATATATGGCACGACCGTGCAGCTTGCTGGCACGGCCGTGCTAAAAATGACACGGCCGTGCTGAATATGCTCTAGCATGGGGCTCATACTGAAGCTGACACGGGCACGGGCAACATCTGGCACGGCCGTGCTAATGGCCTGCACGGCCGTGCGGGTGCGTGGATACTGACACGGCCGTGCTATTGGCTTGCACGGCCGTGCTGCCTTGCCTGGGGTTGCTTGCTTATAGGCCAGCACGGGTGTGCCTATGGTAACACGGTCGTGCTGCATGTGCTATGTAATCAATGCACGGCACTTGAACTTCCTTAACTCCTCGGACTTCGGTCAAGGCTAGCTCGGTTACGCATCAAGGGCTCGGGATCCGATTAAACTCGGTTGATATTACCTGAAAACACATCAAAAACAAACCGAAAACCCGTGAAGCACGTAATATGGGGAACGTAAGCATAACAAGGTAATAATCGGCCAAAGCGGCCCCAAATAAATCCAAAATCATCCTAAAATATGCTCTAAAGCGCGCCCTAAAGTGCGCTTGTCAGCTTTCTCCTTATAGACGGGAGTTGGGATTTCATCAGTAAAGTAGCAATCCAAGAAAATCTCGAATCCTGGTTTTCGTATGCCATTTAAAACAAATGGCTCGGGAAGTTCATGGAATGGATAGTCCTCTCCTTCTTTTATGAACTGACCATTAAGCGTAAGAGGGTACTGATCCATTGGAATTGCTTTCTTTTGAATGCGAGCGTCCCTACGTGCTTTCAACTTGTCCTGGGCTCTCTTGAGATCTTTTCGAGTCGGTTCGAAACCAAGTCCGAAAGTATCTAACTTAGGGAGGCCAGGTGACTCCAGCGATTTTGCTATCCCCTTCTTCTTTCCTAGGGTCATCCTAGGGAAGTGTCCTTGTTTCTTCATCATGGTGTTGACAATCATGTTAGAATGGGGGTCATGGCAAAGAGATGTCCTTTCATCCTCCTGGATTAAGGAGACTTCTTCGTTAAAGCCCCATAGGTCTTCATCATCCTCGTGGTGCTCCACATTGATGATTGGATTCTCTATGGATTTGAATCTCATAGGCGAAGCATCAATAGTGATTGGAATTCCTCCAACTATGGCTTTCACTTGTTGGTGGAGAGATGAAGGGACGGCCTTTAGATCATGAAGCCAAGGGTGTCCTAAACAAATTGAATGAGGCTTTGATGTCTACTACTTGAAAAGTAGTAGCATGTTCCATTGCTCCTGCCGTCACATTTAGGGTTATTTTGCCAAGAGCTTGACGGCGAGTATTATTGTAAGCTCTTATTCCTTATGTGGACGGCGTTAAATCTTCATCCCTTATGCCAAGCATCCTCGCAGTTCTGAGTGGACAGACATTGATAGCTGATCCATTGTCTACAAGAGTCATGGGAACATTCATCCTTTTGCAAACTACCGTGAGGTTTAATGCCTTGTAATGTTTGTCACCTTCTGGGGGTAAATCTTTGTCAGAGAAGGTGATTATATTAATCGGACTAGGAAGGTCACTTGTGAGGAAGTTAGCTAGTCCCTCAGGAGTAGTGTCAGAATCTATCCCGATTTTATCCAAGGCATTCATTACAGCCAACCTATGTTCTTGAGATGTTGCTAGGAGCTTCCACACATTCATCTCAACTTTTTTCTTCTTAAACTGTTTAACAATGTCGTTGTCTTCGATGATAGGTATGGGAACTTGTTGTACGGTAGGCATAGATTGGTTGAAACGGGAGGTTGCATCCTCCCGGATCTTGTGAGGACGTCTATTGATGAATCTTCTTCAGCCCAAATGTCGTCTGTGGTGTATGATACAGAAGGTGAAGGTCCTACTATGTCCTTTAGGTAGACATCTTCTTCATCACTATCCCACACTCCATTAACGGTTATATCCTCTTCTTGTTGAACTTGGACTAATTTCTTTTCATCAATCATTTTCTGTACCAAATCCTTGAATTTGAAATAGTTTTCTATGGTGTGCCCCCCTGATTGATGGTACCGGCAGTAATATCTATCGGTCCTTTTTAATGACTCAAATGGTCTCGGTTCGAGAGGTTTGACCTCGCCACTCTCGGAGAGCATTTCGAACATTTGCGCATATGGGATCCCAATTGGAGTGTAGATTTTATTGCTCTTCTTGGGTTTTTCAGTGACTTGTAAGGGAAAATACTTTGCCTCATAAGTCGTTCTTACTGGTGTGAATTCTCTTTTAGGTTCTTCTTTTGGAAGTGGAAGCTTATCATATTTCTTATGGAGTTTGTTCATAACTTTGAAAGCTTCACGTAGTAGCTGCGATGCCTCCTTCATAGACAGTGTGAGCAATTGTATGTCTTCCTTATTTGCCGGTTCTGGTAGGTTATCTCTGACATCGAAAAAGATCTCCTCTCCTTTTTCTTCGACATTGATTTCTTCGACAGGCTTAATGAGAGATGAGGGGTCAACCTCGTTTTCTTCATCGGAGATAGCCAAAGTATGAGCTAGAGGTGCATTGTCAATGCTTGGCCTCTTACTGGCAGGGGGCAACGACAGTTTGTTATTGTCGATTAGTTCTTGGATAGCTTCCTTAAGCTTCCAACAGCTTTCAGTAGAATGACCCCTACCTTGGTGATACTTGCAGTGTGCGTTGGGGTTCCAGTTAACCGACCTCTTCTCAACTGGTGGATCCCCAAATGGTCCAATGGGAATTATAAGACCTTTTGCATTTAATCGATCAAATGCGGTGTCATAACTCATGCCAATAGGAGTGAAGTTCCTCCTAAATGGTTTCCTCTGTCCTTGGTTGTTCATGGAGAGGACTTCTCCTAGATTAAAGGTGCTAACATTATTCGAGTGGGCGGTTTTGGAAGAAGAAGGATTGTCGTTCTTCTTTCCTTTCCAGCCACTGTTGGAGTTACTGTTGGCAGCTTTTGACTTAGACAAGTCATCTTCAATATTGATCCCAATATCATAAATAGCCTTAAAGGTATGGAGGTTATAAATAGCCTTAAAGGTTTGCTATGGACTCCCAGGTAGAGGTATTTTCTTTCTCGAGAGAAAAGAACCATTGTTGGCAAACGGTCTCGAGAGATAGTGAGAAAAGAGAAGGGAAGACCTTCTTATCAATACCCTTGATACTCATTATTGTTTCAAATGCTCTTAAATGGAAGTATGGATTGTCAATTGCTCTGAATTTTGGGATGTCGTTGGCGTTGAACTTCTACGGAAGAAGATCTTTATCCACCGAGACCCCTTGTGATGTGAGTTCTTGAAACTTGTAGTCGCTAGACAACTTGCTTAGGCTCTCTTGCATGAGGTCCATTTGTTGTTGTTTCACGGAATCATCGATCCTAAGTGCGAGAACCTTCAGTGTCTCGGTCACAGTAGCCAGTTGGTTCTTAAGATCATTGACTTCTTCTTGAGTTTCCATTATAACCCTTGCTTTCCTCTTGCGAGCTATAGGTTTGTCGAAAAGATGGACTTGTACGAAGAGGTTATCTTTGATTAATTGTCCTTCCTTTCTTGACCACGCGCTGTAAATTAAACCATTTTGCGTTTTAAATACGTGACTTTAATCAACTTGACTTTATGGTTTAAAAAAAAAGGGTGCATATTTTTGGCAAAAAGTAACGTACATATTTTTAGGGAACTAATTATTATTATTTATATTGGAGGATTAACATCCGACTTACCCCCTAAAAAAAATGACGGAAAAAAACGCGCACACAAGACTCTCTTTAATCGTGGTGTGTGCATTGAGTGTAAGTGACATGCTTGGACTCTTGTGTAAGACCATGGGACTTAGTGCCTAAACTCGATCATTGATTCAATTAAACATTATTGACAGCAAAATTAACCAAATTAAACAGAAAACTGATTAATTAGACTTTAGGTGATGACTCGACAAATAATCCGAATTGTCGGCCAAGTGACAGGACTAGCGTCACACTGTGGAGGTTGGCGCCAGACAACTTAGCTGTCGTCAGGCGCTACACACCATAGTGTGGCGCTACAGCTCAGACCTTGGCGCTAATAGTGGAGCTTCGGTCTGGGATTGTTTTCGGTATTATTAGTCAGCTGGGGTTAGCCTAAAGTCGTACTAGGTCAATTCCGATTGAAAAATTAGACTTTATTGACTCAAATTAAATAATCAACTAATTAATTAATTAATTAGGCAAAGTTGTTTAAGTCATTAATTTATTTATTCTCAACACAAATCAACAAACGGTTAAGAGAAACATAGAATATATATGCACGACAAATAATGCACAATTAGTCAAGTAGGCACAATATGATGCAATGCGTTCGCAACCTAACCATGGCTCTTGTTCTCTAAAGTTCGGAATATGGTTTAGTCAAAGAGGGTCCATGGTTAATTGTCCGGATGCACCGCGCGGAAGCCTAACCGTGAAGGGTTGGCGCGAGTGGATGGGACATCGCGAGTTTTAGAAAAAACCCGCTTCCATGGTTTGGTGAATTCAACATCTCGGATGTACCCTTTGTTGCACGGAGCGTTCAATCGGGTAGATGGAGCATGAATTCCCAGAGGGTTATGTCCATATGTAAAACACATATGGGTTTCAGAAAAGTGAGAAAAAATTCAATCAGGAAGTAGGATCGAGCAAACACTACGAAAAACCGGTCGAAATTAGAACGCATATTTCTGGCTCGGTATTGGGGGAAATTGGCGCTAGCAAACAGAGACTGGCGCCAGATTTAAACTGTAGCGCTTGGCGCCAATGTTGGCGTCCGGCGGTATGGCTAAAAGTCTGGCGCCAAGCTCTGGCCCCTGACGCTACTTCCCACATGCCTCAGCAGCTTTCTGTGCTCGATAAAATCTTCCAGTTTCGCGCGGTGTTATTTCAGTCCTAGTTGTGAAAGACATTCCTCAAATTTCCTACGTGTAAAATCCTATGTTTTTGACTCATTACGGATGGTCTTTCCAATGAGATCCTTTTTATGCATATGACAATAATTTTAATCAAAATTACGCATATGAAATACTTAGAACTTTTCGAGTCTCATCCACTCATTCTAAATCATTGCCGAAACAAATTTAGGAATTAAAATAGAAATCCTCCCTAGTGGAGTCGCCAAAAACTGTAGGGAGTAATTTCAAGCCTTTAAAATCCCACTAGCTTGAACCCCACTGTGATCATACACTAAAGTACGGTGGCGTCCAAAAGGGAAGAAGATAGAGCAAAAGAGTCGCCAACAAGTTTTTAAGGAACTTGTAAACCGTTCATAGGATGAAGGTTACACCCCTTAACGATCCAAGAGATCGTCAACTCCATAAGATCATGAACCAAATAAGGGTTCGGGGATGAAGGTACAAATCCAACCTAAAAGAGATTGAATCTGCCCTAATAATAGGCCTCTACTTTATTCTGCTCGTATTCATGTGCGCTTTCTGACTAACATGCAAGCAATAGGATTAACCTAAACCTGTTTATCTATGTTGGTTGAATATTAATGCACAAATAAATCTATTATTGGCGATCACTTGAATTATAATCACAGTTAACCTAACAAGATTATTAATTATCTTATTAAGCGTGATTACAAGTACAAATTCCCTTTAAGCATGCATGAAGGTGATCAAGCAATAACAATAACATATCAAGCAACATAATAAATAATCAATAATAATTAATAATCATAATAAATAAAATAATCATCATCAAAATAATAATAATATTCATAATCACGTTCATGTTAATATTAAAGCATAATAGAAATAGCAAGATCCTAGGCATGATACTAACAAGATTAATAACAAACCCTAGCATGTCACTAAGCAATAAAAATCAAGTCTTTAACCCTAACATGATACTAACAATCATAAATATTAGGAAGAGAACAAAAGACATCATAGCAATCATATTTAATATTAAAAATAACCTAGACATGATACTAGGAATATCATAATGACAATATAAACATGATTTCTACATCATAACATCAATTAAAACAAATAAAGTACTTACTTTGATGCTTCGTACCTCTTTCTAATAACAAAATACACACGTTAGTAACTTCAAGGAAAACAATAAACAAACAACAATTAAATTAAATAATTGAAAGAGAGATTTGGGACCAAACCCTCAGAAATTAAACCTTTCACGTCTAGGGCGAAGGAAACTTCGAATATGGCTAGGTGTTTCTTGATCTTGTGAATGCGGAATTTTGTATGAGAAAAACCAAGTTTTGGAAAAGATGAATGAAAGAGATGAATGATTAAGAGATTTAAAGAATGCTAATGCATGAACGATTTAACTTGCGAATGAAAACTGATTATTGATGCTTAACTTGTGAATGAAGAGAATTCGTGAATGATAGATGTAGATGATGAATGAAAACGGAGTTTTTGATATGATATTTATAGAGAAAATCAGCCAAAAATGATAATTTAACAAATAGAGTCTGACGCTCAGGAAACAGAGCTGGCGCCAACCCTGGCTAGCTGGCGCCAGGCATAATGGCTAGCGTCTGGCGCCAAGCCTGGTTCTAGGCGCCAAGGCCTGGGGTTGGACGCCAAGCTTGATTTTGACGCGTTTTCGAAAATCTGATAAATTTACCGTACTGGAGGATAAAATAATATAATTTCTTCGAAAATGCTATTTGATTTTGATTAAAACTCTGAAAAGTCAACAAAGTCAACTTATCAATGCTAATTGAATTAGGAATGAAAAGAACCTTCTAGAAGATTCTAGAAGACTAAAACCATTCCTAATTGCATTAGGAATGATAAATCATATTAGGCCCTCCTCTAGATCACTGGACCGCATATAAAGCTCAAACCGGGCCCAGTTTAGTAAATTGGCCATAACTTCCTCAATATTCATCGGAATTGGGATTATAATATATCGTTGGAAAGGTCTTTGCAAGCTCCATCCAACTACATCATTATTGGACCCATATCATGAACCAACCAAACTGGATTGGCTGTTTTTCTTAAAATAAAGTTTTCAAAAACAGAGAGAAGAGAAAAGAAATAAAAACTTTCCCCAACACTAGACCTTTCCACACTTTCGTTTCATTCGATTATGATTCGACGTGAAAGGTACTCATCACTGGGTCTGGTTTTGGGAGACACAAATGGGTGTCTAAAATTCATATTCACATTCACACACTTCCACCGTGATCATATCCAGGGATTTACTATGCTCACCCCTTTTCACTTAGAGCTAGACTTGGGGGCTTGATCCCTACATCATTAGCTTACCTAGCCTAAGAGTCACCACCATTTTATTCTTGTAAAAAACAATATTTTTCCACACACTTAGCTCTTGAGGCCTAGCTTTAGTGTCACTATCACACACTGCACAGATACATGACCAAATATACTTCCCTTAGGAACCCTTTGTCATGAAATCTTAATACACTGTTGAAGCATGCCTTGTCATATCAAAATCACTCATCAATCATAATCATCATTGCGTCACGAAGTATGAAGTGCTTAGCCTCCGTGCCTAAGTTACCTAAATGCTTTCATCATTGAGTCAACCATTGAGATAGCCTAGGATAGGTTAATCCTTGAGAGATAGTATCAAACAACATTTGACTAAGCTCATTCAACATGCATCTTCAAACTTTCGATTTTTTTTCACATCTTTCTTTTTCGGGAGAAAGTCGGTACCCTCCACAAAAATGACGGAAAGTTTTTGCTTTTTTGCATTTTCGAGTCGCACAATCATAATACAATGCACACACGGTTCATGAGTCACACGTGTCATTTCACATCGAGTCGAGTCAACCTCGAGTCAGCCAATCACAGTGAATCAAGTTTGTACCTTGAGTCGTGTCAAGTCGATGAGTCAAGTAACATTAAACCTTAGGTCAACCCTAAGATGGTTAAAGAAATTGGCAAAGTTCTATAGTCGGACATAAATACAGGTGCAGCAGAACAGGGAAGACCCTACTCCAGCGCCTGGCACCAGAGATATCTCAGCAGCAATAGAGCTCGAAGCCTCTCAGAAAGGTGATTTCGACCTCATACAACAATTTTGGGTTCCTTGGTACGCCAGTTAGCCCCTATAAGCAATTTGACATGATTAGTAGTCGGCTCGATTACAATTGCAATAAGTGATTGACCTGACGAAAGATCATCTCACTTAGCTTAAGCGCCTAAAACACTGGCTCATTACAATCGGTTCAAAAGTAAGCACTTAAACGACAATATTTCCAAATATGGATTGTCGCGCATTCTTATTAAACGACAAAGTTTTCCAAAAATTGGATTGTCATCCCTGGTAAGGTTTCCAAGCGTGGATTGTCGTGCTCCTTCTCTGCTTGGCAAGTTTTTCCAAGTTCGGATTGTCATACATTCATAGATCGCTGGCAAGTTTTCCGAGATTGGATTGTCATACACCCAGTTCCCTATGGCAAAATTTCCCAAAGGATTGTTGTAGGTCTCTATTCATCATAAATTTCGGCAAAGTTCCTCAACGTGGATTGTCATTCATTTCAGCAAGTGGCAAATTTTCCTGAAGTGGATTGTCGGTCGACTCTTTCTTGCAAATGTTCCAAGACGCGGATTGTCAATTGTGGAAATATTTTCCTAAAAGGATTGTCGCACAGCGTTGGCAAATTTCCAAAGTGGATTGCTTTCAAGAGTTATATTCCAAGATGTGGATTGTCGATCGTAGCAAAGTTCTTATGAAAGATTGTTACGAATCATTGGCAACTTTTCCAAAGATTGGATTTTGGCAAATTTTCCGAGGTACGGATTGTCGCTTCATCGTGGCAACATTTCCAAGGATAGATTTTTACGAAGCATTGCCAACTTTCCCTAAATCGGATTGTCATACATCATACAAGAGTTGTGTTGGCAACTATTCCCAAAGAAAAGAGGATTGTCATCACAGCAAAAAGCACCGACATACAGGTTCAAAGCAACGGAAGTGCCGACGTACAGGCATAGCGGAAGCAAAGTTCAGGCGAACTTTTAAAGATCGACAGGCGTGGATCTTCGGTAATTTCCTTTGGAAAATTATCGCATCAAATGAAGGTGAATTCAAGAGAAGATATCTTCGACAACATTCCCTAGCTTGCGGAAAGTTATGACAAACAACTGGAGATGGTTTCAAGAGAAATAATCTTCGATGGTATTCCCTAGGATGTGGAATATTATCAATGCAACTGGAGATTGTTTCAAGAGAAATAATCTTCGATGGTATTCCCTAAGATGTGGAATATTATCAAAGCGGAAGAGGATCGTTTCAGGAGAAGCAATCTTCTAATTTGGAAGCAGTTACAGGCGTAGCGGTTTTCAAGCGGGATGACATTCTTTAGCTTGTAGGAGGTCATCAAAACAACAGCAAAGCGGCAGCAAATCGGTTACTTTCAGAGATGTGTGCTCGACGGTGCAAGATACGCGTTTCTTAACTCTTTTATCTGTTTAACTAACGATAGTTTTGCAGGTATCGGCGTTACAAGATTGATTTAGGATCGCAGAACGTTCTGAGTCATTCTCCGTCCCTATCGATACTTTGACTTTTGTTTTCGAAACTTGCGTTTCTCCAAACTCAGTCAAAGTGGGGGCTTCTGTAGACACCCATTTGTGTCTCCCCAAAACCAAACCCAGTGATGAGTACCTTTCACGTCGAATCATAATCGAATGAAGCGAAAGTGTGGAAAGTCTAGTGTTGCGAAAAGTTTTTATTTCTTTTCTCTTCTCTCTGTTTTTGAAAACTTATTTTAAGAAAACAGCCAATCCAGTTTGGTTGGTCCATGATATGGGTCCAATAATAGTGTAGTTGGATGGGGCTTGCAAAAAGCTTTCCAACGATATATTATAAGCCCAATTCCGATAAATATTGAGGAAATTATGGCCAATTTACTAAACTAGGCTCGGTTTGAGCTTTATATGCGGCCCAATGATCTAGGGGAGGGCCTAATATGATTTATCATTCCTAATGCAATTAGGAATGGTTTTAGTATTCTAGAATCTTCTAGAAGGTTCTTTTCATTCCTAATTCAATTAGCATTGATAAATTGACTTTTGTTGCCCTTTCAGAGTTTTAATCAAAATCAAATAGCATTTTCGAAGGAATTATATGATTTTATCCTCCAGTACGGTAAACTTATTGGATTTTCGAAAACGCGTTGGTATCAGGCTTGGAGCCTAACCCCAGGCCTTGGCGCCTGGAACCAGGCCTGGCGCTAGCCATTGGCGCCTGGAACCAGGCCTGGCGCTAGCCATTGGCGCCTGGCGCCAGCTAGCCAGGGTTGGCGCCAGCTCTGTTTTCTGAGCGTCAGACTCTGTTTTGATATTTTATCTTTTTTTGGCTGATTTTCTCTATAAATATCGTATTAAAAACTCCATTTTCATTCACCAATTCTCACTATACATCACCAATTCTCACCATTCATCACAATCCTCACCATTCATCATCTACATCTATCATTCACCAATTCTCCTCATTCACAAGTTTTGATTAGCATTCTTTAATTCATTCATCTCTTTCCTTCTTTCTTCTAAAAACTTTGCTTTTAATACAAAATTCCGCATTCACAAGATCTAGAAACACCTAGCCATATTCGAAGTTGCCTTCGCCCTGACGTGAAAGGTTTTAATTTCTGAGGGTTTGGTCCCAAATCTCTTTTTCAATTATTTAATTTAATTGTTTTGATTATTATTTTCCTTGAAGTTACTAACGTGTGTATTTTGTTATTAGAAAGAGGTACGAAGCATCAAAGTAATTACTTTATAAATCATGTTTATATTGTTATTATGATATTCCTAACATCATGTCTAGGGTAATTTTCATATTAAATATGATTGCTATGATGCCTTTTATTCTCTTCCTAATATTTATGATTGTTATTATCATGTTAGGGTTAAAGATTTGATTTTTATTGCTTAGTGACATGCTAGGGTTTGTTATTAATCTTGTTAGTATCATGCCTAGGATCTTGCTATTTTTATTACGCTTTAATATTAACATGAACATGATAAGTATTATAATTGTTATAATTTATGATGATTATGAATATCATTATTATTATTATTATTATTATTATTATTATTATTATTTTGATAACGATTATAATTATTGTCATGATTATTATTATGTTGCTTGATGCTTATTATTTATTGCTTGATCACACATTTTATTGCATGTTTAAAGGGAATTGGTACTTGTAATCACGCTTAATGAGATATTTAATAATCTTGTTAGGTTAACTTTGATTATAATTCAAGTGATCGCCAATAATAGATTTATTGTGCATTAAATTCAACCAACATAGATTAAACAGGTTTAGGGTTAACCTAATGATTGCATGTTAATCAGAAAGCGCACATGAATACGATCAGAATAAAGTAGAGGCCTATTATTATGGAAGGTTCAATCTCTTTTAGGTTGGATTTGTACCATCATCCCCGAACCCTTATTTGGTTCTAGACCTTATGGAGTTGACGATCTCTTGGATCGTTAAGGGGTGTAACCTTCACCTCGTGAATGGTTTACAAGTTCCTTAAAAAAAACTTGTTGGCGACTCTTTTGCTCTATCTTCTTCCCTTTTGGACGCCACCGTACTTTAGTGTATGATCACAGTGGGGTTCAAGCTAGTGGAATTTAAAGGCTTGAAATTATTCCCTACAGCAAGCGTCGCAGTTAATCTTCACAAAATCAGAGGGAGGAGGGAGCCATTTCTTCGGGCTTTTGCACTTTCTTTTGCTGACCGAACCATAAACCTTAGCAGCATATTTACCACAATCTTCCACCAAGCAAAATACTCTGTCTCTTACTATTAGGTGAGGGATTTCTTTTCCATTGAATACTTTCTCATTCCCACGGCACCCAAATCTGCCATAACAATGCAACCCCAATTAAGCACTTCCTCTCATTCCCTTGCTTCCACCTCAAAAGAGTTTCTTTAAGTCAAAAGCCGGGTCTGTGACAGCAAGTTCAGAGCATTCACACTCAACCTACAAGTCTTGCACAGCCGGACAACCAAAGAATATATGATGCAGCGTTTCAGGAGCACTAGATCACCATGGGCAGAGACCCGAATCCCTCATGTGCCTATGATACAAAAGAGCACAAGTTGGCAGGGAGTTGGAGCAAATTCACCAGAGAAAGAGTTTGACCTTTGGGATCGTATCAAGGCCCCAAATATCAACCCACACTTGATGGAAAGCCCCTAAATCACAAGTCTTCTCAATCATATATGCAGATTTCACATCATATACCCCGTCTTTGGAGAAAGCCCATGTCAGAATATCATCCTGAGTTCTGAGACTAAGTGGTATAGTCATAATGCATTTTACATCGCTCTCTTCAAAATTCTCGAAAAGCAGCTCATAGTCCCAATCATTTGTTTCAACATTTATTAAATCCTTGACCACATTAAGCCTATCAATCCCTAGAGTAAAAACAAACCTCCCCTTTTCATCGGCTAGCCACGGGTCTTCAAAAATTCTGATTTTAGAGCCATCACCTACGCTCCAGACCACCCCTTCTTTTACAAGAGATTTAGCTCCCCATATTCCACGCCATGCGTAACTGCCATTAAAGCCAAGAGAGGACTCTAAAAAATCCGAGTGAGGGAAATATTTGCCTTTCATAACTCGCCCAAACAGTGATCCGGGATTGTTGATAAGTCGCCAAGCTTGCTTACCAAGGAGTGCTTCATTAAAGACTCCCATATCCCGAAAACCCATCCCTCCCAAGCACTTTGGTGTGCACATAACCTCCCAGTTTAACCAGTGGACTCTCCTCCTAGCATCCGAATTTTCCCACCAAAATCTTGCAGTGAGGGATCGAATTTCATCGATGACACTATTAGGCAACTTATATACCCCCATCAAATAAGTCGGAATAGCCTGTATAACTGATTTTATAAGAACTTCCTTTCCGGCTCTCGATAACAGCTTCCCTTTTAGATAATACGTTTCCAACAAAATAAAAAATGCTGACCCCACAAGAATGGAGTATTGGCGAATTTCTCATTGATTTTGTCAGACACATCTTTTCATTTAGTAGGGAAAAAAAGCAAGCTACTAAATTTTGCTTTTTAAGTTTCAAGATTTTACAAAATGGAGTATACTCTAGGTCTCTAGTATGGACTATGTAATTATGTACTCTGTAGTATTTTCTTCACTTTCTTTTTATAATACACATAATTATCACCTTTATCAATGGACAAAAATATTCTAATCAACATAAATCACTACAGATAATTAAAGTATTTCTTTTCAAGCTCATCATTTCCTCAGTTTAAATACATATAAGTCTACGACTAACAATTTGAATTATGCATTTGCCAATCTATAAGTTTAACCATAAATAGAAATTCCCTTTGTCAAAAAGAAAAATGATAGAAATGAAACATATGAATTAATTGATAATCAATAAGTTTTAGGTCAAATTTATGTCTTAGTTTAAACATGTTTGGCCCCTGAAAGAAAACTATTCAAGATCCGTCATTGTCCATATATACCCTTCAGTAACCAATTGAAGTTATATATTTGACCCTTGATAAACAACTTATGTTTCTCAGCATGAGAAACCGGGCTTTGCTCATTTTTCTATGACGTTATAAAAATATTTATATATTAAATAGTGTGGCTAACGCACGCAATGCGCGCGTTATAACTTGCGATGTCCAAGGAACACTTTCAATTTGACATTCTTAAGGGTATAAATTGTCCTCACACTATTCTTAAGAGTTCAAAAAAAGTAACAATTAGCATTAATAAGAGAAAATAAGTAAATTAATATTTTAGAGGATATAATTATCCAAATACTATTCAAAACTTCATAAGGGGGTGTTTGGTTCAATATATTGGAATGGAATCTCATAAGGTATGGATTCTAAAACCTGTTTTGGGTGATTTTGTCCCTTGGGAGAGTTACGTCACGAAATCTGATTCCGGCTGAGCTACACCTGCAAAATAACGGAGACTCCGGGTGGTTGGAGCTCCGCCTCCGACGGTCAAGTTAGCGACTTGAAACGGAATAAAGAGAACGGAAATTTAGGTAGGGATCTGCTCGGATTCCAAGCTCAAGTCTTTCTCTGATGTGAGAGAATAAGGGTGTAATAAATGATTCAATTTGTCCCCAAAATGGGGAAATATCTCTCTATTTATAGGGTCGTTGGGAAAAGTGCCCCTACCTAGGTCACTTGACCTAGATTTTAGTGGGCTGCACCATTTTACAGCGCTCCTAGGAATCTGGGCCTTTGAAGGCCGCCATTTCGGAAACATATATGAGGGCGCCAAGTGTCAAGAGGATGCTGAGCCACATGGGCCATCCTAAGCTCGACACGTGGCGACCTCTCATTGGTCCACGTGTCAAGAGGATGTTGGGCCACATGGGCCATCCTGAACTCGACACGTGGAGAGCTCTCATTGGCCCACGTGTCTAGGGTAAAAATACCCTAAACATTTTGCCCCTCACAGGTCGCACGTGCATGTCACGTGGGGCCTGTGACACGTGTCCACCTCTCATAGGTGAACAGTAACGGGGTAAAATTTTGAATTTCAAATCAAAATTTTCCCCCCACTTTTACTTTCTATAAATAGAAAGTTACCCCCCCTCCTTTTCACACTTTACATTCACATTGACTTTTTAGAGAGAGAAAAAGAGAGATTCTAGAGAGATTTATCTCTGCTCTCGCCTGCATAATCAGCGAATTTCAAGCTTCCGAGTGCTAGCAGTTCATCACCCGGTTCACCGGCTGTAGCGGTTTTCAGATTTTCCAGAGTCAAAGCAAGGTAACCGCCTATACCACTTTAGCTTTTCTCCCTTTCGATTTACATACCATTTTTTCCGCCTGTATGCCCGGCTTTCTTAAGAAAATAAAATAAAAAATATAAATGAGTTCCCCATCCACCCACTCGGCACTGCCTAGGACACTCAGTCGATCCCCCGGAACGGCTAAGTCTAGAACAGGGGGTGCCTCTTCTGGACTGTCGGAACCAATATGCTCATCTCCGAATTCCTCCCTCTCTGTGTCTGTGCAGGACACAATGGCCAGAACGAAACAAACGGCCACGCGGTCTAAAAGCCGGCGCACCATGAGAGTGCCAGCCGATGAGGTTTTCCCGGATGGGGATCCGAGGGATTTGGAGGAGAGTGGATCCGACGAAGAGGCTCCTTCTACATCCGGGAGCTCGGGGGTAAGAGAGGTTGTTAACGAGGGAGCCGCCTCCTCCAATGAAGTCGGCGATGCTGAGGCCGGCCAGGGATCAAGAGCAGAGTCTTCCGGCTCTGACCAGGGGGATTTTGCGGCTGACTATCAGCAGCCGCCAAAAGTAGCTGACAACCCCAACCCTAAGAGAACCCGGATGCTGCCGAGCAACATCGCCCTTCTTAACAGCGGGTTTAGGGCCTTTAAGGAGAAACATCCCTTTGGAAGGGGATGGGAAGTTATTGTCCCTCCGGCTGATGCTGTAATGGCCTGGGGGGACAACATTAATCATGCAGATGACTACTTCATCTGCTATGAGGCGGTAATAGAAGCCGGCCTCCGGTTCCCCCTCCACCCCGGGATTAGGAAAATCCTAAAGGGGTACGATTTGGGGGTTTAGCAGCTCACCCCAAACTCGTGGGTGAACATTTTAAGTTACATCGCCGCCTGCGAGTTCCAAAATTTGAACCCTAGCTTCTCTGCCTTTGCTCACATGCACTATTTGAGCAAGGCTCCAGGCGGCCATGGGGCATGGTATACTCTGACTACCTTGCCCCAATACTTAATGACTTTGGACAAAGTGTCCAAATGGTCCGGGTGGAAAAACAAGTTTTATTTGATTTCCTCCCCCACCCTAAGACACAACCGGACACTACGCCGGTACAACACTGAGCCGACTCTTCTTGGACGCAAATGCCCTCTCCCGGAAATATCTACTAAAGCCCGGGAGCAGATCAAGGAGCCGAGGTTTTTTGAAACTACAACTGAGCCCATGGGGGATGGGACTCACATTATTGTTCCTAAAAACTAGATCCCCCACCCGGACTTCTTCAAAGATGAATTCTTTTTGTCCGCCTGCGGACTGAGCACAATGTTTCCCAAGGGTAGAATACTTCACACCCGGAACAATTGTTATTTTTCTTTTTATTGCAAATTTGCCTTGATTCTTTCTAACTTGAAATTCTTGTTATTGCAGAAGAAGCCCTGAAGATGGTTGACTAAGACAAGACTCCTGCTAAATCGGCTGCGCAATTGCGCAAGGAGGCGGCTCTTGCCAAAAAGGCAGCCGTCGAGGCAAAGGACAACAAGAAAGGCGGGGTAAGACCGCCTGACTTAATGTTTGCATTTTTTTCTTCTTCTTCTTTTTTTTATACCGGTTGGGTATACTCATATTTGCTTCTTTCTCAGGAGTCTGCCAAGAGAATCCCTCGATCATTCTCCAAGCTTCTCAAAAGGCAAGGAGATGATCTTGAAAAGGCTCCGGCTGCCAAAGCCGCCAGAAAGGACCCCCCCAAAAAAAACAAGGCTCTGCCCAATCTGGTCATCCAACGACTGGGGGCAAATCCCCTGCTGTTCTGAAAAAGCTCAGTGAAAGCTCAGAACAGCAGAAGACGCCGGATGCCTTAACGGCATCGAAGGGTGGCATGCCACCTGAGGTTGCAGACGGTACGGCAACCACCGGGGAGGAAAACAAGCCGGAGACCAATCTGGAAGCTCAAAGTAAGGAAGGAACTGAAATACCTTGGCCACTTGATTTCATGAGAATCAAGACCAAGGTTGATACTTCAAAAGGGTCCGTCAGCAGCCGGCAACGGATGAATGCCAGCTACGCTGCTTCTATCTCACATAGCACTACTTTTGATGCAGGTCCGACTTCTGACCAGCCGGACCTTCCAGGATTCGCAAGACGGTTGGTGAGGACTCTCACCCGGTGCGAGAAGGCATCCATACCTGATCTGCAGGTTGTGGACTTTGACCGGATAATGGGCTCTCTGGCTGAGGTACATGGTTTTTCTATCTTAATGTCTTTCATCTTTAATTTGACTAAGTAACTCTTTAACCGACTGCTATTGATTCAGGCTATGGTGAGGGTGGACAGTCCCCGGGGCCCCTTCAGGCGGAAGCAAGAAGAGGTAAATGTCGCCAAACGGAGGGCCTTAGAAAACCTCAACTTTGCTGAACATTATGATTATATGTGTAATTTAAAGATTAAAGCAGTAGAGTTGAAACAGGAGGAGCTGATCCGGAGTTTAACGGCTGCAAACGATGAAGCTAACAGTCGGGATGATGACCTTGACAAGCAGCTGAAAGATGCCAAGTCTGATCTCAAGGCATTAGAGGATGCTGACAAAGAGAATGCCCAACTCCGGACTGACAATGACCGCCTGAAGCTCGAGCTCATGACCCTACGCAACAAGCAGGCGGATGAGCTGGCCGAGGAGCAGACCCGGCTGACCGAGGAGAATGAGCGGGACAACTTGGCCCGCCTGAAGATCACCTAGGGCCTCCTTTACCCAGAAATAGACTTTAAGGTCTATAAGTTGAGGTATGATTACGCCACTGAGGTGTATGATGCCCAGCAACTGGGTGATGCTCCACCGCCTCGCTTCAAAGACTGGGCTTCTGAGCAGGGATATGAAGTCTTTGATGATGAGGAGCAGGCGGATGATCAGCAAGAGGGCCAAGCCAGCCAAGCTCAGCCGGAGAAGACTCTGCCTAAGCCTTAGGCGGTCCTCCCCCCTTTCTGCGGCTGTATGCCAACAATGTTGTTTACCGGCTTGCATGTCCGGGTGCTCTTGCCCCTGGACGGCTGTGCGGTTGGTTTAGTGCCAGGTTGATTGATTGGCTTGAAAACACTTGATACTTGGAGAATTATGGAGTGTTTTTAGGCCAATCAATCACAATGGTGATTGCCCCAAACCAAGTGCACAGCCGGCCATAAAAGTGGGTGTTTTGAGCTTCTTACACAGGCGGTTAAATTCCGTCTAGGGTTGACGCGTAGCCGTTACACAAACCTGTGCCCCAATAGGGGAAGTGAGTGCAACTTTGGAATAAATAACCCAAGTAAGAATTTCCACCAATGACCGACTGATGCATATGGGCATCCTGTATCTGGAATTTTTGTTCGCTCTTCATAGGCTATTTTGGTCAGACGGCTATGAGTTTGCCAATTTGGTCGTTCAATTTTCGTCGTCTGCATTGGTACATAGAACCGACAAATAGCCTGTTCTCTGCGACGATTGCACCCGGAGGGGTGTCGCCGGACACCTTTGTCCATGTTGGGGCAGGCGATTTTATAAAATGAGCAACCATCCGACTTTTTAGCCTCAGGTCTTGTTTGAGACCGGTTGTATAGCCACTAAACGTTTTTGTGCTTAGTTTTTAGTCAGTATTAGATTTACACTAAGTATCAAACTTTAGTTTTTTAAACAAGCGGGTCCGTCTGGGTATTACCCAGGCGGATGATCAGGCAGTTGAATAAACAAAGTATTAAATTTAAATGAACAAGGGATCCGAGTATTACCCAGGCGGTCCGACAGATGTAACCTTTACTAAGTGTCAAACTTAGTTAGGCAAAGAAAAATCCGCCTGGGTATTACCCGGATGGATAATTAAGTAATAACTCGATTTTGCAAACAAAGTCTGAATCTTCATTGATTGACTTACTGTTTACTAAAAGTTTACAATCTCAGAAGTAGTACTTTTTTAGATTGTCTACATTCCAAGTTCTAGGCAGACGTCTGTCGTCTGGGGTTTCCAGGCGGTAGGTGCCATCCCTTACTTCTTCATAAATCCGGTAGGGGCCTTCCCAATTGGGTGTTAGCTTTCCCAGCTCATTGGCCCTACCGGTTGGCTCTATTTTCCGTAACACAAAGTCATCCACTTTAAAAGGACGCTTGTGCACTCTCTTGTTATAGGCTCTGGTCATCCTCAGACGGTATATCTCATGGCGCAGGACAGCATTGCCCCTACGCTCCGGGAGGGAGTCCAATGCCAGCCGCATGGCCTCCCAATTCGCCTCTTCATCATAGAGCATAACTTTGAGAGTCGACTCATAATGCTCAATAGGCAAAACGGCTTCAGCACCGTATACCATGAGAAATGGGGTTTCGCCGGTTGCCCCTTTCACAGTAGTCCGGATGGCCCATAGGACATGAATCAACTCTTCTGCCCACAAGCCACCGGCCTGTTCAATTTTCTTTTTAATGCCATCTGAGATGAGTTTGTTGAAGGCTTCAACTTGGCCATTTGCTTGGGGTCGGCCGACTGATGCAAAACAATGCGAGATACCCTGATCTCCTAACCAAGTCTTGAGCTGGGGGGTTTCAAACTGAGGGCCATTGTCAAACACCATAGACATAGGTACCCCAAACCGGGTGATGATGTTCTTCCAGATGAAAGAGATGACATCCTTTGTCTTGATGTTTTTAACCGGCTCAGATTCTACCAGTTTGGTGAAATAATCCACAGCCACCAAAATGTAGCGCTTTCCGCCTGGAGCAGGCGTATAAGGACCCAAGATATTCATGCCCCATTTAGCAAATGGGATTGGGTTGTGGATTGCCGTCAAATCAGTAGCCGGGCGATGAATAAGTTTTCCAAACTTTTGGCACTTGTCACATTTCTTTACCAACTCCTTGGCGTCTGCTTCAAGAGTGGGCCAAAAGTAATGTCGTCTGGCTCTGACGGCTAGGGACCTGCCGCCTATGTGGGAGGCGCAGAATCCCGAGTGCAAGTCTTCGAGAACTTCCTTCCCCTTTTCTGGGGTAACACACTTCAGTAGGGGTTTAAGAAACCCAGCCTTGAAGAGTTCTCCATTTTTCAACTCGAAGCTTGCAGTTCGCTTCTTCAGGACGGCTGCTTCCTGTGGTGAATCAGGAAGTGTGCCGTCTGAAAGATAAGCCCGGATGGCATCCATCCAGGTGGAGCTTTGGTCTAGGGTTCTAATGGGCTCTTCATGTATGCTTCTTTTTTCAAGAACTTCCCAAAAGACCGACCGAGGAGTATCACAGCAGGCGGATGAAGCCAATTTGGACAATGCATCCGCCTGGCTGGGCACTTGATTCAGACGGAAATCCTCAAGTGCCCCAGTCTCTTCCTTGACTGCCTGAAGATATTTGATCATAGCCGGGTGAGTTGCCTCATATGTTCCCTCATACTGGCTAACGACCAACTGTGAATCAGAGTAGGCGTCAATCTTCGTTGCCCCTGCTGCTGACAGGGTAAAGTCGTATCCCCTAATAAAAAATAATTACCTAAATCACTAACTAAAGTAGATAGGGAAGTAGGGTCGATCTCCACAGGGAAACTAGTCTTTTTACTCCTAATTAAATATTATAATCTAAATTATTTAAGTAACCAATATTTATTAATGAATAAGAGACTAAACTAAAAAGAGTAGGAATAGGGAGAAAATAATATATAAAGGATCTAGAGCATAGGTTCACCAATAAATAATACTCCGGGGTAAAATAGGGTAATCAATCATTGACATGGCATAGATAACATGATTAACAGGCTCTCGCAATTTATTAATCAACATAGATCTAACAGGCTCTCGCAATTTACTAGATCTAAGTTCTTATTGAAAATAGCCTTTAATATCAAATTAACATCTGCTCGATTCATCAATTTGATATTGCTATACTTTTACAAGCCGCAATTGTAAAACATTAAAACAATCCAATAAGAAATTATCATGCAATACCAACAATCAATAATAGTCAATCATCAACGCATCAATTAACCAGATTGTAAAGGGCTCTCGCTACTTATTACAATCACACAATTAATTTATCGGTATTAAATCTCATCTCTCGAATCTTGACTTAACCATTTATAAATTAACTTACCTATTGAAACTAGACCTAAACATTAATTCTCATCTCTCGATTCTTGAATCAATATTGTCAAACTCATGCATAAAAGATAGGCCTAATCTAGTCACAGAGCATTAAATCAATCAATAGGAAATTAATCTAGCATTGATAATCAACAACAATAATTTACCCCTTCATATTATTTATTAGATCCCCATAAACCCTAAAAATTAAACTACTCACACATAATTAAATATAAACTAAGCAAAGCAATAAAATAAATCATGATCAAAGGAATAAAATAAATAACTAAGATTGAGGGAAGATAAATCGTCACCAAAATAAATCTGGAATTAATCAAAGAAATAAGAATAAAAGTTTAGAGAGAGATTAAGAGAGAGAAAACTAAGTAGAGAGAGAAAGTCTAAGAGAAAGGATTAAGAGAAAAATAAAATAAATAAATCGTATTACGGAGGAGTATTTATACTCCGTACAATAATCCTAAACTAAAACAAATTAAAACGACGCTAATCGTCTCCTAAATATACACGCGCCCGATCGGGCGCGCCTTTTTTTATCTCTAATAGCAATCTCGTGCCCGGCCGGGCGCGTCACCGGGCGCGCCTCCGGGCGCCAGCCTTTTTGGCCGGGCGACTCATTTGGGCCAATATTTGGACTTCGATTGGTCTCCAATTCTTCGGGCCAATCTGGGTTTCCTCTTTGGGTCTTGAATACTCGGTCCAAATGCCCCGGTATCACCTATACCGAGCCCTTAATCACCGGTTCGATGGCTCCAACCGGCCCTGGGCTATAAAATCTGGTCGTGCTTCTCCAGTGCTCGTGATTGCTCCAAAATATCTCCGGAAAACACTCCAACAGCATAAATCCCTGCAAAAGTCAACCAAATCTACGAAAACACTAGAAAACACCAATTAGTAATAAAAGTGGCTCTAAAGGGCCAAAAACACTACTAATTATGACCAAGGGACGGGGGTAAAATACTATATAAAATGGACACATCAAACTCCCCCAAGCCAAACCTTTGCTTGTCCCTAAGCAAAGATCTCATCAATGAATCAATAAATATGCTTCACCCCAATAAGTAAAAATCAAGCACAAACGATCCAGGGTAAATCAAATAAATACGCTTCAGAGTCAACCAATCAAATCCATCCAATAACCTTTCTTCCCTAACAATTGTCAAACAGAGCAAACCACAAGAGTATATAGAATTCAAGACTAGTGCTCACACACTCGACTCTCATTTATGTGGCGAGTAAAAGATGTACTCGATCGCTCTCCAACCACCCCTTTAATGTGAACAATGCCCTCCCAACTCACACTCTCGTGTGTATAAAAACAATGAACGCTCAATCCTACTAGTCGACTCGAAATATGCCAAATCATAAATTGCATTGATAAGCAACACTTTCACATTCATACAATTCTATGCACAAAGGTCGGAAGGTCTTTAAAGCTTGTAATGTAAGGCTAGGGTAAAGGGTAGGATAAATTTGGAAATACGTGAGAGAAAAGCTATGCTTAAAGGAGCCATATCCTAGTAAAACCCATGAACAAAAATAAATAATGATCATACATCTCCTACATAACCAACTCTAACATTAACCAAATATACTCCAATCATAATAAATAATTCCAACACTTACAATAATCACTCATAAAAATATAATAATGAAGTGGAGTGAATAAACAAACTTTATTTTCCAAACTTGAATTTTTTTTTCATTGAGGCTCAAAATTATTCTTTACAAACCTCCAACTAGAACATTTGAACATTTTTTTTCTTTTTTTTTTCTTTTGAAGTTCGCTTATTTTTTTCACATTTTTTTTCTTTGAACTTCTCTTTTTTCATAATATCATGCTTTATTTATTTCAAGAAAATATAACTCTCAAACTCATCAAAAATAAACATGAATAATCAACAAAACAACTTCTCCAAATCTCACCCAAATTGTGCAAATAAATAGCACACTACAAACTCCCACACCTCACTCACTAATAGCTCCCCCAAGCCAAGCTTGGGACTAGTAACCAATGGGGCAAAATAGGCTTGTAATATGGCTAATAAACAACAAAAAGTCAAGGTAACAACATGGGTAGCAAGAAGGGAACAAATGTATCTACAATATCTGGAGGTTATCTAAAAGAACAAATGCCTTCGTCCTCCACAATGTGCATAATAATGAATCATATAAACATTACTAGTAGTTGCAAATCAATACTCAAATTTATTGACATACCAGGAAAAATGGAACTATCACACATTTCCTAACCAAATCAACTAGTCAAGCACTATATTCACAAGTAGTTGGAAAAAACTGACGCATGTAAAGGTTTCAAGGCAATCAAACATCATATCATGATCAACTAATCCACAATGTCCATCATCAAATACCAAGGATCAAAACAAATTTCTAAAGTAAGGGGCACAGGGAAGCATAATTTATAATTCATTGGAACGTATTTTTGAATTTTTTTAGTTTTTCAATTTTTTTTGTATTTTTTAAATATAAAGAAAGCAATAAAACTAACCTAGAAAGCGAAAAATCTAACCTAAGAAAACACACCAAAAATAAAAGAAAAGAGAAAAAGAAAAATACCAAACCAAAATCTCCCCCAAGCCAGAATCAGACAATGTCCTCATTGGCTCGGAAACTAGCCCAACATAGCTAGTCCTCATCATCCTCGTCCATCGAGCCGAACCCCGCACCTCCACTGCCACCTGCACCACCTGCACCTGAAGAGCTACCACCAAAATAGTCAGCGTGAAAACTCCCCCCCCCCCCCCGCCGGTCCCCCGAAAGGAATGTCTTGCCCGTACCCGAAAAAGGAAGAATAGTCAGAGTAAATACCACGGGCAGTGGGATCCCTATCGTATCCCTGGGGTGGAGGCTGAAACCAGTCAGGGTGAATAGCGTCGTCGGGAATGTTGCCCCGACGAGCATAATCATCGTACATAGGGTAGAGAGCTCTACCCTGGTTCCTCTCTAGGTACCCTAACCTGTGGTCAATAGAGCCCACCATCCTCCTAAGGTCAGTCTGTGCATGCTTAGGGCCTGACCTATACTCTGAAAATCCCAAACTGGGTCAGAGTCAACATGAGGGACGGAATGGGACATACGAGGTGGAGAGAAAGCCACCTCGGGCTGGGGCTGAGGTGGTGGAACTGGTGGTGGTGGTGCCTGCCCCTAGCGTTGGCAACTAAAGTATCATAAGTGTAAGAAAGTTGCCCTGGGGAAACGCGGTCAAGTCTGGACTGGGAAGGGGAAAAATAGGCAAAGGTTGCTCGTTCCCAGTCTGAATACACCAAAAGGGTGTCTGCTCGCTATCCGGCCTTACCCACCCCACATCCTCAAAATACCTAGCAGTCATGTAGGTATCTGGTCCACAGTTAGTCAGCTGGTGGGGTCCGTCTACTACAAAACCGGCCTTTTTCACCGCTAATCGAGTGATGAGGCCACCTAAACGGATAGGGGACTTGGAAGTGGTGCTGGCTGTGGCATGCCGACTCAGGTGATGAACTATGAACCTGCCTATGTTCAATTTCCCGAACCCGTATACATAGTGACCTATTATAGCTAGTTCGTTGGTTTGAGCGTTATGAGGCTCGGCCCTACCCAAAACACACAATCCCGCAAATCTTTGCCAGATTTTCGGGACAAGGTGGTGAATGGGTTTAGTACTAGCATGTTGGGAGTCGGGGGCAAGTAAACCAGTCAAAGCGAAATATAAATCACCCATTTTATAATCTTCATGCCACTGGTGAGATAATTCAGAATTTAATTCAAATATTTTACAAAATTCAACAAAAGTTAAACTAATATTTCTATTATTTAACCTGAAAAATAAATTAGGCCCGTTCCTACTACTAACAACATGAAAAGTGGACAAGAATTCACAGGTGAGTTCTCGGTATGTAGGATAATGCATGTCAACGAATTTTCTCATGCCAATATCATTCAAAAATCGTTTAACATAATCAAACAAACCATATGATTCTAGGGTAGGGCGGTGTAACCACCGAGAAAGGATTACCTCATGACCGACCAAATGCTCCAATCGTTCTTTCTGTTCCCGGCTCACGATCCGGATCTTCGGCCAATACGGGAGTTGCAAGTCTGGGTTGTACTCCTCCCTCGAGCTGGAGCTCCTACCAAAAATTGATCTTGCCCTCTTTGAAGCCATGTAGAGAAATGGGTCGAAAATATTTTGAATTAAAACTGAAAAATTTTTGTATGAGAGTGAAGAGAATGAAGAGAAGATCACAAATATATAAAAAGTTTTGAATTTGGATTGGTAATGGAGGAGAAATCTTAGAGAGAAGTTAGAGAAAATTTGAGTTTTAGAGAGAGAAAGTAATAGAGGAAAGAAGAAGTGAAGAAAGAAGAAAGAAAGAAGAAGAAAAGGGCGTCTGAAATCCCTCGTGCCCGGTCGGGCGGTGGCTCGCCCGGTCGGGCGATCTTCAGTAGCATGGCTTTGTTCTCTCGCCCGGTCGGGCGGACTTCGCCCGGCCTGGCGATTTTTGCCAAAAATTTCTTCTCTTCTCGCGCCCGATCGGGCGGACAAATTAGTCCGTAAACGTCAAAATTCGCGCCCGGTCGGGCGAAAATTATTGTTTTTGAAGCCCTGCTCTCGCGCCCGATCGGGCGAACTTCGCCCGATCGGGTCCGAGACTAAATCGGGGAAAGCTAATTTCCTTCTGTTCTCAAAAAGTTGTCTAACTCTTTTCCTTCAAACCTGTACAAACACTCATAAAACTCATTAAATTCCCTCATCTCTCCTCACCTAAGAAAACGAAAAGAAAAACTGGTTTAAAAATCATTAAAAATACGGGTTGCCTCCCGCAAAGCGCTGGTTTATCTAGGTCCCGCACGACCTTCTTACCAAGTACAATTCCTAAGACCCTTGGCCTAACGCTTGATCGGGTGGTTTCTCACCCGGTCTAGCGATGTTTAGGCTGCGATGCGGCTTCCTGACATAACCTGTGGGACGTCAAGTGGCCTTATCTGGTGGATCCTCCATGACTTGGACTGGGGGATCTTCAATGCTACGCACTAAAAACCCTTCTTCGATCGAATGTTGCTTCAAATTTTCATTGCGTTCAACACTTGCAACTCGATCTGGCAGAACAGTTACCGTAGGCTCGATTCGCACAACTTGCTCTATCGGTTCCACTTGTTCATCCTCGAAACCAAGACCAACATTGTAGAGTGCTCTTTCTATTGCATCGACTTCCTTCTGCCATTTGTCTATCTCATCTGAAAAGGATGCAACACAAGGTACCGCCTCCAAGGGATCTTTTTCAAGAGCTTGGGGCTTATTAGAATAATTTACAACCACATTAACACTGAAACATTTCTCCTCAGTCATGGAGCTTTTAGGGGCATTATTCAGATTAAAAACAACTTTATCGTCCCCTACTGATAGTGTTAACTTACCACTTCTTACATCTATAATTGCTCCTGTTGTGTTAAGGAATGGTCTACCCAAAATAATTGGGGTTTGCATGTCCTCAGCCATATCAAGAACAACAAAATCAACAGGTATATAAAATTTACCTACTCTAACGGGGACGTCCTCTAAAACACCTAGGGGGTATTTGAAAGAACGGTCGGCCATTTGTAGAGTTATATTGGTAGCTTTTAATTTACCCATATTCAACTTAGAACACACAGATAATGGCATGACGCTAACACTAGCACCCAAATCACATAATGCACTATCAATCAGAAGATTACCAATATGACAAGGGATAAAAAAACTACCCGGATCTTTCAATTTAGGTAGAGACTTATTTTGAAGTACGGCACTACACTCTGCAGTGAAAGCTACTGTCTCTACCTCACTAATAGACCTTTTTCTCGTCAAAATTTCTTTCATAAATTTTGCATATGAGGGGATTTGTGTGATCAATTCAGTAAAGGGAACTGTTACCTTCAAATCTTTAACTACCTCTAGGAACTTACCAAACTGCTTATCCAAGTTTGTCTTCAATTGACGATTGGGGAAAGGAAGTTTGATAATTGGCTTTTGAGCATTCTTCTCTTTGTCTGGAGTAGCCACCTTCTCCGGAGTTTTACCCTGCAATTTAGAATTAGATATGTTAGTATTATCCTCTAGCCCTGCAGGGCTAGCAACTACATTGTTTGGTTTAATGGAATCAAGATTAGCATTATTTAATAAAATAGGTTCATCAACTCTGGGCGTAGAGGGCCCTTCATAGTTTGAACCACTCCTTAGAGTAATTGCAAATGCTTGATCTGTAGGCATAGTCGGCTGTGCCGGCAGGGCTCCCTGTTGGCGTGCTTGTAGAGTAGCGGAGAGTTGCGCAATTTGATTATCTACAATTTTATTATGCGCTAGAATTTGATCAATTGTCGAATCTCTGCTCTCCATGTGCTTTTGCATATTGACCAACATTGCTCTAATTTCCCCTAAAGAAGGGTCTGAAGATGAGGGGGGTTGTTGTGGTTGATTCTTCTGGCCAGCATTGGGATGATAGTGTTTCTGCTGCTGTTGTTGTGGCACCTGTGGTTCTTGTGGTGGTGGATTTTGAACATTAGTGCTCCGGTAGGAAAGGTATGGATGATTCCGATACCCAGGATTGTAAGTGTTGGAGTATAGGTTATTCTGCCTATAAGCTTGGAAGGCATTAACTTTCTCCACGGAACTCCTGCAATCCTGCTCCCAATGACCTACAATACCACAATTTTCGCAGAAAGCCTCATTAGAATTATTATTAATTGCAGAAACATTAGCTACATTAGCAGTGCTCAGATTATCTAATTTTTGGCAAATAGAGGTAAGTTGAGCTTGTAAAAAGGATACAGAGTCAACACTATGTTTCCCCTTGTTAGCAAATCCTCTGGGATTCCCGTATTGGGAATTGTGTATCTCCATATCTTCAATAACCTAACCTGCATCATCAACATTAAGATTCATAAATCTCCCACTAGATGCAGAGTCTAATATTATTCTAGAGGAATTTCCAATGCCGTTATAAAACGCTTGGATTAATTGCCATTGTGCTAAATTGTGGTGAGGGCATTCTCTTTGTAAGTCCTTGAACCTCTCCCAAGCCTCATATAAAGACTCATCGGCTTCTTGGGCGAAGTTCTGA
Source organism: Chenopodium quinoa (assembly GCF_001683475.1). Lineage (NCBI taxonomy): Eukaryota > Viridiplantae > Streptophyta > Magnoliopsida > Caryophyllales > Amaranthaceae > Chenopodium > Chenopodium quinoa. Next base: position 416,828 of record NW_018742441.1, read on the forward strand.
ATCTCACTTCGTAGTACTGCTGTTCTCTCTGCAGGATAATATTTGTTATAAAAATTCAAAACAAGAGTTTCCCAGTCAGTAATACCAAGTGTAGTTCTATTCAAACCATTAAACCACAATTTAGCTTTTCCAGTTAAAGAAAAGGGAAAGAGAATCTCCCTGATTTGGTCTTGAGTGACCCCGTCTTGCCTTATGGTGTTGCAATATTGACAATAGTCGGCAATGTGAAGATTCGGGTCTTCACCCTTTGCTCCACTGAATTGCTTCCTCTCTATCATCGTTATAAATTGAGGTTTAATTTCAAATTGAACGCCATCGAGAGCCGGAGTAGGGGTGAGATGTGGAAAATCCGTAAGCTTTGGTTGTGAATAATCACTAAGCTTCTTTGGAACCGCCATCTCTAAATCTGTGTCTGATGATGCCTCTAAATCACTAGAATCAGTTGGAGGATCGCGGTGATTATTGTTAGAATCACCAGAATCCGCCAGGATTTGCTTGTAGAAGTTTTTCTGTCTATGGAAGGAACGTTCGATCTCAGGATCGAATGGGATATAACCTGATCTGGAACACCTGGGCATAAACAAAAACTAGAAGCAAATATGAGATTTGTCTCAGAGAACTAACGCTCTCTGAGACAAAAGAGAAATAATCTAGACTACAAAAACAATCAGAAATAAAAATAAAACCGTTTCCCCGGCAACGGCGCCAAATTTTGACAGGGTAAAGTCGTATCCCCTAATCAAAAATAATTACCTAAATCACTAACTAAAGTAGATAGGGAAGTAGGGTCGATCTCCACAGGGAAACTAGTCTTTTTACTCCTAATTAAATATTATAATCTAAATTATTTAAGTAACCAATATTTATTAATGAATAAGAGACTAAACTAAAAAGAGTAGGAATAGGGAGAAAATAATATATAAAGGATCTAGGGCATAGGTTCACCAATAAATAATACTCCGGGGTAAAATAGGGTAATCAATCATTGACATGGCATAGATAACATGATTAACAGGCTCTCGCAATTTATTAATCAACATAGATCTAATAGGCTCTCGCAATTTACTAGATCTAAGTTCTTATTGAAAATAGCCTTTAATATCAAATTAACATCTGCTCGATTCATCAATTTGATATTGCTATACTTTTACAAGCCGCAATTGTAAAACATTAAAACAATCCAATAAGAAATTATCATGCAATACCAACAATCAATAATAGTCAATCATCAACGCATCAATTAACCAGATTGTAAAGGGCTCTCGCTACTTATTACAATCACACAATTAATTTATCGGTATTAAATCTCATCTCTCGAATCTTGACTTAACCATTTATAAATTAACTTACCTATTGAAACTAGACCTAAACATTAATTCTCATCTCTCGATTCTTGAATCAATATTGTCAAACTCATGCATAAAAGATAGGCCTAATCTAGTCACAGAGCATTAAATCAATCAATAGGAAATTAATCTAGCATTGATAATCAACAACAATAATTTACCCCTTCATATTATTTATTAGATCCCCATAAACCCTAAAAATTAAACTACTCACACATAATTAAATATAAACTAAGCAAAGCAATAAAATAAATCATGATCAAAGGAATAAAATAAATAACTAAGATTGAGGGAAGATAAATCGTCACCAAAATAAATCTGGAATTAATCAAAGAAATAAGAATAAAAGTTTAGAGAGACATTAAGAGAGAGAAAACTAAGTAGAGAGAGAAAGTCTAAGAGAAAGGATTAAGAGAAAAATAAAATAAATAAATCGTATTACGGAGGAGTATTTATACTCCGTACAAGAATCCTAAACTAAAACAAATTAAAACGACGCTAATCGTCTCCTAATATACACGCGCCCGATCGGGCGAGGCACCGCCCGATCGGGCGCGCCTTTTTTTATCTCTAATAGAAATCTCGCGCCCAGCCGGGCGCGTCACCGGGCGCTCCTCCCGCCCGGCCGGGCGCGCCTCCGGGCGCCAGCCTTATTGGCCGGGCGACTCATTTGGGGCAATATTTGGACTTTGATTGAGCTCCAATTCTTCGGGCCAATCTGGGTTTCCTCTTTGGGTCTTGAATACTCGGTCCAAATGCGCTAGTATCACCTATACCGAGCCCTTAATCACCGGTTCGATGGCTCCAACCGGCCCTGGGCTATAAAATCTGGTCGTGCTTCTCCATTACTCCAAAATATCTCGGGAAAACACTTCAACAGCATAAATCCCTGCAAAAGTCAACCAAATCTACGAAAACACTAGAAAACACCAATTAGTAATAAAAGTGGCTCTAAAGGGCCAAAAACACTACTAATTATGACCAAGGGATGGCGGTAAAATACTATATAAAATGGACACATCAGCTGCCTTACACATGTGGATACCGGCTAGCAGGGCTTCATATTTCGTCTCATTATTTGAGGCTTGAAACTTAAACCGCAGTGCATATTCAAATTTGTCCCCCTCTGGGGACTCATATATAATTCTTGCACCACAGCCGCTTTTTGTTGAGCTTCCGTCTACATACACTTTCCAAACCTGATCAAGATTTTCCGGTGGCACCGGTCGGGTCATTTCAACAATGAAGTCGGCAAACGCCTGACCTTTCACTGCTTTTCTAGGTTCGAAAGTGATTTCAAGACTTTGCATTTCAATAGCCCATTTCAACATTCTTCCGGAAGACTCCAAGGTAGACATTGGCCGCTTGAGGGCTGGTCGGTGTAGATTACCACCGGATGAGCCAGAAAGTATGGCTTCAATTTCTTGAAAGCCATATACAGAGCAAGGCCAAATTTTTCTACCATGGGGTACCGGAGCTCGGCATTTTTTAAGACATGGCTAATGAAATAGACCGGAAGCTGAACACCGTCTCTCTCAGCAAGGAGAACGGCACTGAGGGCATGGTCTGAGACAGCTAAGTACATGTATAACACCTCCCTAGGCAATGGACTAACAAGTCTTGGCAAAGAGTGGAGGTGTTCTTTCAGCCGTTGAAAGGCCGCCTCAGCCTCATCCCCCCATTCAAATCTGGTCTTCTTCCTGATTGCTTGGAAGAAGTAAAGGCATTTGTCACCTGACCGGCTGAGGAATCTCCCCAGAGCAGCCAGGCAACCGGTTAGTCTCTGCGTTTCCTTGACAGTGCGGGGTGACTTCATGTCAATCACCGCCTGTATCTTCTCAGGGTTAGCCTCTATCCCCCTTTGATCAATCAGGAATCCGAGAAACTTCCCAGACTCAACACCAAAGACGCATTTCTTAGGATTTAACATGACCTTATGCCGCCTGAGTGTGGTGAAGGTTTCTCGGAGATCAGCAAGGTGATCTGTCTGCTGTTTGGATTTGACTATCATGTCATCAATGTATGCCTCTACATTCCTCCCAATTTGATTAACAAAGACCGTGTTAATCATCCGCTGGAACGTAGCCGGCGCATTTTTCAAGCCAAACGGCATCACCGTGTAACAGAATAGCCCCTGATCAGAGACGAAGGCCGTCTTCTCTTGATCTTTCTTCCACAGGGGTATCTGATGGAAGCCGGAGTAGGCATCCATAAAACTCATCAAGGCGTGACCGGCTGTAGAGTCGACCAGACTGTCGATCTTTAGGAGCGGATAACTGTCCTTTGGACACGCCTTGTTGAGGTCTGTGTAATCAACACACATACGCCAGGTCCCATTCGGTTTCTTAACAAGGACCACATTGGCCACCCAGTCGGGAAAATTACAAGGCCGAATGAACCTGGCATCTAGCAGCTTTTTGACTTCGGCAGCTGCCGCCTGACTTCTTTCCTCGCCGTGGTTTCTTTTCTTTGCCGGATGGGATTCTTTTTGGGGTCCACGGCGAGTTTGTGGACAGCGAGATCCGGGCTGACGCCTGGCATCTCTTCCACTTCAAAGGCAAAAATGTCTTTGAATTCCTTCAGCAGAAGGTGCAAGCTTGCACCCAAAGTAGCATGAGCAACCGTCCCAACCTTAACAGTACGTTCTGGACGGCTGTCATCCAGAACAAGATCAATGCTTTCTCCAGCCGGTTGGGGACGGAGCTCATCTGACCGCTCACCGGTCAGTGATTGCTATTTTTTCTCTTTCTTCACCTCCACCAGCAGAGGTGCCTTTCTTTTCTTACCGGCTGTTGGTGGGGCGGGTGCTGGATCGGCATCCTTGACATTGTCAAGGTCTATTGGTTCCTGGACACCTGGGGTTACAGTGTCCCTGACGGCTGAGAGGTAGCACTCCCGAGCCGTCTTTTGATCCCCATTTAGGGAATCAACAGTGCCATCATCCTTCTCATACTTGATGAGCATGAGAGATGGGATGATTACCGCCTTGGCTACGTTGAGGGTTGGCCTGCCAAGGACAATGTTATAGGCGGTCATTTCCTCAACGACCGAGAACCTGACAACAATATGTCGCCCTTGGCCCTTCTCTCCCAGCCGGATGGGTAAGTCGATCCTTCCGGCTAGGTAGACCATCCCACCCCCAAAACCAACCAAGGGGTGGGTTACCGGATGCATGCTGCTGATATTGTATTTCAGCTTCTGCAGGCACCGGAGGCTGATGATGTCTGATGAGCTGCCGGTGTCAATAAGGATTCGTCTAACCAGCTGGTTGGCAACCTTACATTCAATGACCACCGGGTCATCATGCGGGGCGGCGGACGCTGCCCCTGTCCTTCTGAGTGATCAAGACGTCTGGGAAGGAAGAGCTGGCTTCCGCCTGCTCATCATCATCTTTGTCCATCTTTCGAAGATGGCTCTTGGTGCCCCTTATGGTAGGGCCACCACATGAAAACCCGCCTGCTATAGTGTAGACCGGCTCCTTGTCGGTATCCGAACTACTAGCAGGCTGGGGGGTAGTCTTGGAGGACTGACCCTTGTTTTTCTTTTTTGCCCCGGCTGGGGACTTAGAAATATAGGACTTCAGCATCCCCTTGTCAGCTAGACGGTCCAACGTCCGTTGTAGGCTGAAGCAGTCGTTGGTGTCATGGCCAACTTCCTCATGGTATTGACAAAATTTATTTTTGTTCCTAGATTGAACGGAACTTTTCATTGGATTCGGCTTCTCAAGGGACCCTTTATCTCCATGAGGATGGAGTTGCAGTCCTTGTTAAACTCGTACTTGGGGACGTACGGTTTAAATTCTTTCTTCTTCTTCTGGGACGGCTGGTCAGAATCACTAACCGCCCAGACCTCCTTTCTCTTCTTGCTCTCTTCTTTCTTTTTAGCCGGCTGAGTAGGCCGGTTGTCTTTCTGCTTGTCAGACTTCTTAGAGTCCGACTGGCTACCAGGCGAGCAGAGATCGGTAGCTTGAATATAGCTTTCCGCCTCCCTCAGGGCCGCCTGTAGGGTGAAAGCCCCTTTTCTGACAAGGTCGAACTTAAAGGTCGACCCGTTTCTCAGACCCTTAAAAAAGTCTGTAAAAGCTACCTCATCAGACAACCCCTGAATCTGAATTCTGATCAGGTTGAACCACCTGACATATGAGCGCAGCCCTTCTCTCTCTGCCTGCTTAACAGTGCTCAAATCAAGGCTTGTTTTCTTAGCAGGGATGTTCATTGAGAAGTTAGAGGCAAACAGGAAGGCAAGCTTCCTGAAGCTGTCTATGGACCCGGCTGGCAGATTACCAAACCATTGTTGGGCAATGCCCTTCAACGTAGCCGGGAAGCATCGACACCAAGTGGCATCATCCAACCCCTGGAGATACATGAGGTTGGTATAAGCCATGAGGTGATCTTCCGGATTGGAGGTACCATCATAGGTACCAACCAACACATTCTTAACCTTGGCCGGCTGAGCCGCCTCGGTTATCTCCCGAGTGAACGCAGAAGGTTGTTCACCCAAGCGTAGCAGACGAAGCTGTCAGTCCAAAGGCTGGACGTTTGGATATGCCGCCTGACCCCCAAAGAAGGCCGGCTGCATGAAGTGAGGAGGATACTGCCCGTAGGCCTGAGTAGGCATATACGGGACAACTCCAATCATATGAGGGCCAGAATGGACGGTATTACCGCCTGTCTGACTCTTATGCAAGGAAGGTGCACTCCCTGCAAAAATGTTGTTGAAGCTGTCTGGAAAATTCGACGTTGAAGCCGACTCAGACAGTGATTGATTTCTCTTCCGGTTGATGATCTCCCAGGCATCAATAGTTGATATTTTTCTTCTCACCGGCTGCTGAGGCCGGCGAGTGATGTTGGTGTTCCTCCCAGGGAGGAGAATTTTTTACCAATCAATGGTCCCGGCTGCCTTCTCCTTTGGATGGGGAGTGGGCTGCCGGTTTCTGACTGACTTCCCCTTCTCTGGAGGAGTCTTCTTCGCCGACTGGCCTTTACTTGGACCAGCCCGACTCTTGGTGATCAGCTCTGTAATTTCACCCTTGAAACTTGTCATGAATCTCATGAGTTCATCTCGAGTGACAGGGGCTGATCCAGCGGCCGTTTGGGTTTCCCCTTCCGGCTACCCAGAGGGTCGACTTGGACCCGCCTGGGAGGCACCCCGCTCCAGAGTGTCTCTGGGCCGGATGCGTTTAGTTCTGAGAGAGCCGTCTTCGGCTGTGAAAGCTTCGACCTGAGGATCTTCATCCTCCTCATGGTCTGTAAAAACTTCTGGGTCTTCACCCAGACGGTTAGGGGGTGGTACAAACTCTTGAACCATCTTCGAGGTACTCTCCCCACAGACGGCGCCAAATGTTTTGGGTGATTTTGTCCCTTGGGAGAGTTACGTCACGAAGTCTGATTCCGGCTGAGCTACACCTGCAAATTAACGGAGACTCCGGGTGGTTGGAGCTCCGCCTCCGACGGTCAAGTTAGAGACTTGAAACGGAATGAAGAGAACGGAAATTTAGGTAGGGATCTGCTCGGATTCCAAGCTCAGGTCTTTCTCTGATGTGAGAGAATAAGGGTGTAATAAATGATTCAATCTGTCCCCAAAATGGGGAAATATCTCCCTATTTATAGGGTCGTTGGGAAAAGTGCCCCTACCTAGGTCACTTGACCTAGATTTTAGTGGGCTGCACCATTTTACGGCGCTCCTAGGAATCTGGGCCTTTGAAGGCCGCCATTTCGGAAACATATATGAGGGCGCCAAGTGTCAAGAGGATGCTGAGCCACATGGGCCATCCTAAGCTCGACACGTGGCGACCTCTCATTGGTCCACGTGTCAAGAGGATGTTGGGCCACATGGGCCATCCTGAACTCGACACGTGGAGAGCTCTCATTGGCCCACATGTCTAGGGTAAAAATACCCTAAACAAAACCCATACTAGCTTAAAGTTGTGTGGTTTAATGTTGGAATGGATCATATTCTTTATTAAAAGAATGGATTGTGAATCTTAAGGGGGGGAGATGGGTATGGGATTCCATAAGTATGGGGTGGAGTTAGAATCCCTTAGGTATGAGATTCCATTACTAAAAGACTCAACCAAACAAAAAAATAAATGGAATGGATTCTAACTCCATTCCAAATGATCGAACCAAACGACCCCTAAGTGTTAAGTACGGAGTACTCCGTATTGATTAAGTCCTGATTTGGGACCGGTTTAAATGATTTGGTCCAACTGTCCAAATCCGGTTTTGAATTCAATATTTTCAGTCTCCGGTTTGGTTTGGTTTGGTTTGGTTTGGTGTTGAGTGTTGACCAATGAAAGTCCTGTTTTACCGGAGCTTTTCAATTTTACGCTGCACGGCTGCACCCTTTTCCACTGAAGCGTACTCCGAATCCTCCATTGAAGCGGCTTCTGAGCTATCTATCCTCCATTGAAGTAGCTGCTCAGCTTTCTTTCGTCCATTGAAGCAAGCTTTTGAGGTAAGATTTTTATTTTCATTTCTTTAATTATCGTTTTAATTTTACAATCTAGGGTTTAGTTTCACACTATCGTTAATTTAATTGTCAGTAAGGTCAATTTAGGGTTCTTCTAAGATGGATTGTTGAACTTATCTTTGTTATAGACTTATAGTTGCTGAAGTTTGAAAGATTATAACGAGTAATCTTGTTGCTAGAATTTTTCAATTTGCAATTTACTTTGATTTTTGTAAGCGAGATGAGTTTAATGTGAATTTTCGAGCCTAATTTGATAATTGAATCAATTTTTTTTGCTAATGTTGTACGTGCTATTTACTTTGATTTTGTAAGCGAGATGAATTTAATGTGAATTTTCGAGCCTAATTTGATAACCGAGTCAAGTTTTCTTGCTAATGTGTTGTACGTGCAATTTACTTTGATTTTTGTAAGCGATATGAATCTAATGTGAATTGTTGAGCCTGATTTGATGATTGAGTCAAGTTTCTTGCTAATGTGTTGTAGGAACTACCCTTAAGTGTTAGGAACTTAGAACAAAACTATGGCAACGAACCTTTTCTCCCAAGGTCATGGTGGCCTCCCCTCCTGCCTCGGCTCAGGGACCACCCACATCCATGAGCTTGAGCTGAGATGTATGCTTGGAATTCTTCCATTTTACGGAGTATATAAACAATGTGATATAGGGAGCATTCAATAGGGAATATCTATTATTAGTATGACAACCACATTTTAATGCTGAAAATTATCCTGAATGATTTTGTGCGGATTTAGAGGTTATCCATACTGTTTGGTTTAGCAACAATGGGATTAGCTTAATTGAAGGCCATGGAAAATGATTTAGGTGGATAACATCATATATGATGGCTCATATAGTACTTGGTCTGCATGTTTGAACTTTTGAAGCATCGTCTACAGGTTTACACGATTGGAGAAGCCTTGTCTCTCTCCTCTTGTGTGAAGAAAGATTACCAGCTTTGATCATTTTTACGGACTGAACCTTGCAAATCTAAAGATCCACTAACTTGCCATAGCCTTTAACAGCTTGGACCTCGTCATTGTCTTTACCAATTCATTCCTGTGGTGTAGTTTAGATATGAGAGAAATGTCTCAATATTGAAGATATCCAAAGAGAATGAAGGCCAAAAGTTGAAACAGGTGCTTGTTTTGGACAGGGGAAGGGGGTGTGGATGTTGGTGCTTAATCTGAAGGTTGTTATAGGGTCTTAGGCAAAAGGGGGTGAGTAAATTGTGCATCCTTTACAGTCTACATGTCATGGAGTTTGTTTGAAGTTCTACTTTCAATCGTGAGTTTATCAACCACAGATAAGCTGTTGTATGATTTGGCCATTGGTGGGCAGCGTGTTGGTTTAAATGCTGACCTTTTCCTTGGTGGGGTTTGCCTGTTTAGTCTAATTCTTTGGCTTCCCATATCTGTATTGTGTATTCTTTATGATTAGCGATTTGTGTTAGTAGTTTGGTATTCTTTTCTGTGCCTAATAGAGTGCTCATTTAAATTGACACTTCTGTTCGAATAACCTAAACTTGGTATTTTAGCTGAATGTTCAGGTGATGACTCTGGCTTCTTTGTCCAAATCACTCTTTCAAAAGAAACTTATATCGTACTGGACTCAAAACTTGTTTTTGGCTTGAATTTATATAATGTAATGCTATAAATTTTTATGATGTGGAAGTTGTATTTCAATAGCTAATGGCCAGTAAAAACTCTTATTTAAATTTGCTATACTTTTAGAAATTGTCAAGTGAAGATTTTGTACTCTGAAAACCTTCGTTTTCTTCCCTTTGTTTGATCACTGAGGAAGAGGTCAATTAGTAGGATCTCATTCTTCTCTATTAACTATCATATATTCATATATGAGCTAGTAAAAACTTATTTTTTTGAGACAAGTAAAAACTCTTATTTAAATTTGCTATACATCTAAAAATCATCAGGTGAAGATTTTGTACTTTATAAACCTTCGTTTCTCTCTTTGTTTGATCACTGAGAAAGAGATCAAATAGGAGGATCTCTTTTGTTTTTATTAATTATCATATATGAGCTTATTGTTGTATTTCTTAAATTTATGTAGCAGTGTTCAATACCGTAATAGCTTTTTTTTTAAAGTGGTTTCCGTTCAATGTGGACATGTGTATCAGCGCATGCACACATACATGTATGTACAATAACACACTGTTATCAGTTGATGTGGGAAAAAATATCCCTTTCTGTGCAATGGATGCTGTAATTGTATTGAAGTAGCTGAATTAGTGAATTGCATTTCTTTGTTTGCACTTTTAAATAAACAGGAGATCTTGCATTTTCCGCCAGATCTGATGCATTTGGTGCTTCCCTGTAATCATGTGTGCGTTTGCGTGTGGGTGTATGTTTCTATATACTTTGGAAGCTACCGTATCTGGATTGCTGGAATAGATAATTACTGTAGTCAATTTTGTTTATGTGCTAGTGTGGCACTTTTTTTATTTTTTTTCCTGATCCTGCATTTTCATTTGAATATCTGCTGGTTGATCCCTTTTGTTTTTTTTTTTTCTCCCTTTTTTGCAGGCTTAGTATCCATTTGTGAACACCATGATTTGAACCAAGTACATTTCCTACCAGGGTCCAGGGCTTGATAGCTGGTTGCTGTTTGCCATGGCGCCTAAAGCTTAAGCCACATACTTTGGTTTCTGTTCTAAAACCAGCTTAATTGATTCAAATGGTGACCAATGTCCCTATTCCTACAAGGTAGCAACAATTTAATCATTGAGGTTTTGAATATTATGACCTGAATTGCTTGTCTAGTGGTCCATCACCACTCTTAATTCCTACTTTTTGGCTTGTAGGATTCGTCCACACTATCTTCTACATTTGTGAACAGCTTAATCTGATACAAACTTAAGTTTTACACATAGCAATGGCTGCTGCTGCTGATACTACAACCTATGATGAGAATTCTGAATACGTGGATCCTGATTGGACTGTTGTCCTACCTCGGAAAAGTAGAAAATGTCAGTCTAAAGTGTCTCGCACAGAGAAAGAGGTAAAAGAACAGTCATTTGCCCCACCTGACCTTGAAATCAATCAAGAGAGAGAGTCAAAATTAATGCAGAAAATTGAGAGTAGCTTGAAGAAACTTGAGAGCTCCAAGTTTTTTGACCTTTTCTTGAGTCAGATTGAAGACCCTGAAGTCTTCAATTGTTTTTCCAGGGTTTTAGGGTCTGAACCAAATATGAACATGGTGGTGTATGGTATAGGCAGCATTGAGTCTTTTGAAGCTCCGCGGTTGCAGCTTTGTTTAGTGATCTTGATGAAGAGAAAGTTTGAATGGGTAGGTAATATCGAGGTATTTGATCCGGTTCTATCTGGGACTGAAACCCGTGTTCTGGAATCTTTTGGCTGTTCTGTCATATCAGTGAATGAGGAAGGTAGAAGACAGGCTTTAAAACCCACATTATTCTTCATGCCTCATTGCGAGGCTTTATTGTATCACAATTTGCTAGAGGTAAATTGGAATGTAGATATGTTGAGAAACATGGCGCTATTTGGAAACAGTTTTGAGTCGTACGAACATCACAATTCTGTAGTCAAGGACTACATAGCTTCTCCATACACGAAGCGTATCCTGGCTTCTCGGAGCTTTGCGAAGGAGTTCAGAGTCAAAACAGGGCCAGATGATCATAATAGAGCCTTTTATGAATCCAGTTGGCTTTTTTTCAACCCTAATGATGAGCATGAGGTGCCCATTATCTAGTTAATAACTGAACCTGTAAGTGGTGTGTGTGATAGCTGTCAACTTATTGCATTATTAAACAGCACAAGTTTGCAGCAGGTGCACAACACAATTGTTGTATCATTTATTCATTTGTAACTCTTTTATAACATGTATCAGAACTGTTTCACACGTCACCTGCGATTTTGCTGTGAATCCTGTGATTGTTTTTTCATCATATGATAAATGGCTTCACCCAGGTAATTGATCAAGAACTGCACAAACATTTTCCTCCTAATGTACGCCTGCATGAGTTTGATTCTTTAATTTTCTTTGAATAATGTGCACAGAATGATAATGTTGTTACCCGCTCTATTTCAGTATTACTCTGTCAAAATATAGCAGTAAAATCTTAGATTTGGCAGTAGCATGTTTTATTTATTTCTTTTTTTTTTTTTTTTATGAAGGAAACGCAGCAGTAGTATAAACAGCCTGGACATGAAAAGTCGAGAACCTGTACTGCAAGGTTTTGTGCAATGCTTTTGGGTACTAGTATGTGTGCCAACACTGCGCAGGTGTTCAGATACATCTAGTAAGCTTTTGAGCCATGCTTGAGTACCTTTCGGCTCGCCCAGCTTAACAATATTGTGGTTTACTTGTGCCAATGAGGACCTACAAAGATCAAAATTCATACTTATTTTCTAAAAAAAGTTTGAAAAAATTAATTTGAAATTCACAAGGCAAATGGAACGAGTAATTTGGTAAAGGACTTTTGGACCACGATCACAGTGCTTCAATTTGTGCACTAGACTTTGGTGTTACCTGCATTTTTGTGTGGCACAAAGTGTATGTAATCTGTAATGGACGGTTGCTTTGTCTTCGGGTGAAAGTAGGACAACAATTAATTAAAAAATGAGTTTCACTTTTTAGAAAGATTTTTACTTGTTTGGTTGTTATTTATCATACATCCATTAACTAATCTTTGAATTTCGAGGGGACATAGAATCATCACATAATAAAAAATTGATTAGATGAGGTATATAAGATTATGAGTAGCACTTTTGAAAATTTCCTCTTAAGGTGTTATAAAATCTCATTAATGCCCTTTAATTAAATTATAAATTACTAATAACATTTTGATATACTTATACTACCTCCGTTTCTTTTTAGTTGACACGTATTCCTTTTTAGGAAGTTTTTTTTAGTTGACACGTTTCCTTTTAGGGTAACTTTTTTACCTTACATTTACAAACTACCCCACTTGCTTTTTCATTCTCTTTTATCTCTCCTCTTCTTAATATATGCCTAAATCAAACGCGCCAACTAAATAGAAACGGAGGAAATATTTATTACGAACATTATCAATGTTGCACACATAAATGATAAATCCAACTCACAAAGTCACAACTCACAACCATATGTCCATATTAATCGAATTTTAATCAAATTTAAATTTGTTTTGCTATCTCATAAAACACAATCATAACAAAGATTTTTTTTTTTTTAAAAAAAAAAAAATTATACTGTATAATCATTACAAAAACACACATTCGTGAAGTTTAAATTAAAATATTACCTTAGAAAAGTCTTTCACTCACCAATAATTTCCATTTTTTTATCAAAAAAAAAAAAAAAAAAAAAATACCGAGTATCCGTTATCTAAAACGCGTCGGCCTTGACAGTTGACACTTCGCTCTCTCTCTCTCCCGTTTCTACAACTCAAACAGTTAACTATATTTGAAAAACACAATCTCAAAAAAAAAAAAAAAAAAAAAGAGGGAATTACCGATTTACCCTTTTCTCTCTCCTCTAAATTGTCTCAACTGTAAATTGTATTCTTCTTCTTCTTCCTTTTTCTTTCCTTCAAAGGCAGCTCTCTCCACTATTTTCTTTCCTTTTTTTTTTCCTCTCTCATAAATCAACAAAAAAAATCCTACTCTCAAATTCTTCCAGAAAAATCCCTAAATAAAATTCACAAAATCTCAATTATCAACTTTATCATTGATTATCAATCTTAATTTTATCCCTGATTTTTTCAATTTTAATTTCTATCATTTTCTTGATTTTTTCTTCAATCCCCCCTTTTGAAACCCTAAATTCTCATTTCCACATCCCAAACCCTAATTTCGCAATCATTTGCCTTTCTGATTGTGTAATTAGTTCCGAATTTATTGATTTCAAGAGGAATTGAATAAATACCCTAAAATAAAATTAAAAATAAAAAAAATTTATGGCGAGTTTCGAAGAGAATCGCGAGTTGTCGACTAGCAAGCCATCGATTTCGTCGAAGAATTCTGTGTTTAGTCGGTCAATGACGACGCATTCTTCCGTCGCGAATACCTTCTCGAAGAAAGGATACGTTTCGTCTGCCGCTTCGACGGTCGTTGATCGAAACGCGGCGAATATGAAGAAATGGTACAGCAATACCTTTGATTCAGCTGGTACTTCAATCAAAGGGAAGGTTAGGCAGCTTCGAAATTTGTTTGAATCCCAAAAATCATCAAATAATAATAATCATAATAATAGTATTGTTAAATGTAATTCCCAAAAAGTTGAAGAATCGCCTTATAATCATCATTTAGCAAAATTAAGACCTGCTAAATCATTCAGTTCTGATTTTAAGGATTGTTGGTCGATTTTGGATGTTTCTACCATTCGATTTCCGGGTACTGAGGATAGAGTTGTGGTATATTTCACTAGTTTGAGGGGAATTCGGAGAACCCGGGAGGATTGCGATGCTGTCCGGATGATTTTCCGGGCTTATAAAGTGTTCGTCGATGAAAGGGACGTTTCGATGGACGCTGCTTATAGGAAGGAGATACAGGGGTTGCTTGGTGAGAAGAATGTGACATTGCCACAGGTTTTTATTAAGGGGAGGTATGTAGGTGGGGTTGAGTTGATCAGGCAGTGGAACGAAACCGGTGAGCTTCGAAAGATTCTTCAGTCATTGCCAACGAGGGATAGACGGTTCGTGTGTGATAGTTGTGGTGATGTGAGGTTCTTGCCCTGCTCCAACTGTAGTGGTAGTAGGAAGATATTCGACGAGGATGAGGAGGTGATGAAGAGGTGCTTGGAGTGCAATGAAAACGGGCTGATTCGATGCCCGGAGTGTTGTCTGTGAATTACTCCCATGATCACTACTTATGTGATCCAGGTATATTGGTGTGAAAATGATAATTGAGTAGCTAGTTTGTGTGTTTTTAGCTTATGGTCTGGCTTGAATATAACCCCCTTTTTACGGTTTCAGCCTTATCGCGGAGATTTGGTTGTACATTGTTCATAGACTCGTGATGAACAATAATTATGTATGTCATTGATACAAATGATACTTTATAGTATGTACTGAACTAGTGTGACTCCTTGCCGAAAAATGAAAAAATAAAAAAAAATATTCAAACATATTGAATAGAGGAGATTAGCATGTTAGTGCTGGTGTGCTCCATTGTAGCTTGGGAGATGATGGGCATTTCCCTTGACTTGCAGTGTAAATTTACTATGTTGTATATATTAATGACTCTTTTTTCCTTTTCGCAATTGCGCAAACTGAAGCTGTTGTAATGAGAAGGGCTATACTATGGTTTTTGCCCATTGGAATGAATGAGAATTCCTTTGAGCTTTTGACTCAATTTTGTGACTCAAATTTCAGTGTTTTATGTTTTCTGACTTGATTATATAATGCTTTTCTCTTGAAGAAATAATTTACTCTGTTTAAACGCGACTTGCTAATTGTTTCACTTGTATGAACCTGTGGCTTTTGTTGAAACATTTTGGCTAGTGTGGAGTTGTAGTGACCGTTTACACAGATCTTGCTACCGAGTAATTTTTATCAGGAATGTACTGCTGTTCAGCTGTTCTCATGTATAATGTGATGTTACATGGACTGATCTTTTAGTATCCAACCTAGCAAGGTCTGTGGTAATTGAGGGACGAAAGAAAATTTTATCGTGAGCACACCTTCAAGTGGCCTCCACTCAATGCTATACTGATCTTTTTGTTTAGCATCTTGTTAGTATGCTCTATGAGTATATGTAGCTGAAGTGTGTTGTTATGCTCTGTATAGCGGCCTCCACCCATTAGGCTCTGTTTTAGTTGTTATGCTCCATCCGCGACCTTGCAGTAATGTAGTTACAATCTACGGCCTTGTATTTTGTGAGGGTATATACAATTATACATTGACAACATTGTGATCAATGCATCAATCATCTTTAGAATTGAATGAAATGTACTCAACTTATCTTTGCTGCATAGTTGGCCATTTTCAGCACGTTCTGACCAATTCTCTTTTGAAGTGTCCATGTCAACGTTGAAGTGTAAAGTGCACGAACATCAGAACATGGATTGTTAAGTTGAAACAGAAGTTCATGTAATCTTTTAATATTCTAAACAATTTGGTCATCTGTTGTTTCCCCTTCCTCTTCCCTAATTAAATAAAAGCCCCACTCTGTTTTTTTTTTCCAACAGAAGATGTCAATGACTTTTTTGGGGTGAGTATGCTGTGTTGAATGTAATGAGATAAGGTTGCCATAATTTTCATTCTGCTGAACGGTAATAACAGTGCGTATTGAGTTCCCTTGACCGTGCTCTTGCTAGCATCTATGTTGCATTGTTGTTATTGTTGCTGCAGCACGGTTATATCGAAGGTTTTTGGTACTGTTCGTTTTAATAACCTTGACTAATATTTTGTATCTACTATCTCGTATGATTTCTGCTTTGACAAGATATTCAGTTAGATTATGTCAATTATTATGAAACGAGATGGAGGAGGGGAGTATTTCAAAACCATCTTTAAGAAAGTCAAATGATGAAGAAGAAACAAAGTGGGAAAACGCCATTCAAATCTTGATGAAAACGGAGTTTTGCGATTTCTCCCAAAAGGGTACAACTGTACAAGATTGTGTAATCAATCTGGCAAACAACAAGGAATCAACACAGGCTTCAATGTTGCACTGATGTGAGCAACACAAATTAACGTTGTTGTTATCAATGATTGTGTAAAATGGTGTGATCTAGGGATCATATGCTTTTGCCTAGGGATAACTTCATTCCCTTTCTAAGAATCTCTGCTAATCTATGTGCCCTCCTGGCTTCCCTTTTATACGGGGTTTTAGAAAAATAAAATAAAATAAAATAAATTATTTCAAACATAATTGAAGGCTTGAAGCTTACTCAAAACTCTTTCAATCAAACTCTTTCAAGGTTCCGGACATGTCAAGCTGCATGGCTATACTTTCAGTGCTCTTTCTGGTGTTAACGGTTTTAGATGCGACTAATTGTATTTGGCTGCGAAGGGCTTCATTTTGTTTGGTAAGACTGGTGAGTTTGGCTTCAGTTTGGACTTTTTGAGCCAGCAGTGTTTCAATTTGGCTTTTCTGCTGGTCTAAAGTTTGGCGGAATGCGTTCATTCCTTCACTAATTTATGAAAGGAATGGTGTCCTTCGAACAAGTGTATTATTCTGATAGCGGGTTCAGAATTATTAGAAAGCTAATATATTCAGTAAGGTCAAGTGATTGGAATGCCTGGGTGGAGGCCGCTTCCGATCAGTAATATTAATATAATTAATATTACAGCTTAATCTTGACTGAACCCTTCAGGTCACACCCAAGCAAATATATGCGAACCAACTCGACGAATTAATTCGGAAGAAATTAATTCGTCACCCGAGTGTTAAATAATTAGACGTCGGTAATTCGAGCTTAGAGCGTCGAAACCGATCGTCGGAAGTCGAGTCTAAATAATAAAAGACGAGACGCGCAAAATAATAATAAATCAACAATATTCCCGAAAATACCCATAGCATCGGAGTGCCCCGAGCATCCGAATGCTAATGCTAGGGGCAAGACGAGCCAGCGCACTGTGCTGCAGCCACGGCTAGGCACATCAGCAGCCGCAGCCGCACCATGCCACAGCAGCAGCTGGTGCGGGCCAGGTGCGGGCTGGCTGCGGGCTGGGTGCGGGCCGGGCTTGGCTCGTGGCTTGGCTCGGGCCATAGGGCCGTGTATAAGGGGAAGGTTGGGAGCAAGTGGGTTGCCATGTGGCACAAGGTGAGGGAGAGAGTGGGGAGCAAGTTTGGTCCCCATCTCCAAGTGGTCCTCACCTACTCTCTCATGTATGCTTGACACTTGTTGATTTATTACTAGTTTGCTTAATAATTTTATTTTAGCTTTAAAATAAAATGAGAAAATCTCATTGTCCCACATTGATGGGAGAGATTTTCATACTTCATCATTCCCTATAAATACCCAACTTTGGGCATAGGAAATGATGCTTGAGTGGGAGTTAAAAAGAGCATTCCATAATTTTGGGAAAACTCTTAAACTCATATAACACTCGGGTTTTGGTCGGACCTCGCTAACCCCTAGGTAGTAGACCTTAAAGTTGTGTTCGCCCTTTTGTGGGGGGATACCGTCGAAGGCGCGGCGCTTGACGTGCTCGTAGCTTTCAAGTAAGAGCCCCGGTGTTTGGGCGAAGCTCGCTTCGAGGGTAAGATTCGTGATCTTTTCTTTGTGATTATTTATTTATGCTTTATGATTTTAATTATTGCGAGTGGTTCCTCGGGTAGGGGTTTGTTTCCGCGGTGAGTCAGACTCACTAATCCCCAACAATTTCGGCAATGGTAAAGGGTACTGGTTGCCCAGTCATGGTGTTTGTCTTGGTTTTTTGGCGAATTGGTAGGTTAATTGATTATCAGCCCCACGGTGGGCGCCAAATTATTTAGGCAAATCTCAATAAGGACATCTAAGAATTTGCTAGGTTTCAGGGGTAATAACAATCATTCTACCAATAGCATATAAAACAACTAAGAACGATGATAAATCAATAAGTAATCAATAAGTAAGCAATAAATATTCAATTACATAAAGAAGATGAGTTTAGAGATACAATACTGAGTAAGGACAGACCTCCTTGTTCAGTAGGGATGCAATTCCGTAGATAACAGTAGAACAAATTGTTTATATTTTAGTATATGCGAACGTACATGAGTGTTAAAATGCCTAATTCTTCTTATTTATACCTAGGGGTCTCTAGGGTTTACAAATTTATTCAGAATATATTTCAAACGTATAGGATCTTCTTGATTTATCTTGTTTCCTGCTCTGTAGGTGTATCTTTGGCAAGTATCTCCTTGATTGATACGCTTGATGCTGCTTTCCTTGTTTATTCCAATCAAGCCGTTTTGCGTATTCTTGCTGATTTATTGATCTTGGATTGGTGCCCTAAGTACAATGGGTCGTGTGATAATACGGACCCAACAATAACATGATTTATATCGAATTTAACAAATATACTACTACGTAAATTAGTAAAATTGTACAATCAAGTTTCAGTTTTGATCGTAAATATAGTATATTAGATATCAAATTTTATGCAAATCATTCCTTTCATATGTACCTTGTGTGATTGTGTAAGTGAGGTAGTTGCATAGTAGTTGACTAGTTGAGTGTTTTATCTTTGCTACAATTTGATTCTATTCTTACCAAGAGAGAAAGGTGTAACCTATATTAAAAATTTAAAATGAACTGAGATTATCAAATGACCAAAAACCACTTGGTTCATGTAAAAATTTTCAAAGATGGTGGTTATTGATGGTGATTAATTACTATGAGATATAGAAGTTCTTCCAAAATCCATATGTACCTATTAGAAAAAAAAAAACTCTTGTGTTGAACTAATTGCTAGTATTTAAAAATTGGTTTATTAGGGAGGGATTCTATGTAGTAAGAAGAATAACATTGCTGTTTTCATCGTTTGCCTTTCTCTTGTCTCTTGTAATGGTAAAACTTTTATGGGATGTATGACATTTAAGATCAGCTAAACCACAAACTTCTCAATTTCTCATTATAATAGGATTGTCAATTAGTTTAGTCAATCAAAATCTTTGAACCTAGTCCGTGTCCGGTTTTAAAGTTTCTGTATTAGCCTTAGTGCTTCAACTAGCATAGTGCCCGTGCGATGCACGGATTATAAATCAAATTATTAAACACGTAGGAAAAAAAAAAAAAAAAAAAAAAAATAATTCATTTACTATTAAAGGACTTGTACTTATGGTCAATAAAAAAAAATTAAAGGAACGTTATTTGAATAGTATTTTATGTTATTTGAAATTCTTTTAAAATTTTATAATGTTATTTTATTAATTGAAAAATAATTGAATAATACTCCACATAGCTATATAAGAAGTGAAGAGTTGGAAGCGTATGGTGAGGGAGGATGATCATACCATGCAGGAGAGTTTGAACATTGCTGGAGTAAAAAGGAAGGAGTCAAGGGAGGGTAGTATTGAAGAGAATAGTATACTTAACGAGAGTATGGTGTGTAAAAAAATGAGAATTACAGGAGCTTCAATTGACAAAGTGGCGAGCCCCACACAGTGGGCTCTCGGTGATAAATGAGTCACATCATCTCGTGGAATTGTAGGGGGTTGGGGGGCACTCCTGCAATTAATGCTTTGAAACGTATAGTGTTTCTTGAATGTCCCCAAATGGTGTTTCTTTCGGAAACAAAACTGAAATCTTTCGAGTTTGAAAAAATAAAACAAAAAACGAAGTTTGAGTGTGCTTTGGTGGTAGATTGTGAAGGTGAAGGAAGAAGGAGACGGGGGGGGGGGGGGGGGGGGGTTAGCTTTGATGTGGAATAATTCGATGAATTGAATGTCACTGTCACGTCCTACTCCCAAAACCATATTGATGCTGAAATTGTCTCAAACCAGCAAGGGAGGTGGAGATTCTCTGGCATCTATGGTTTCCCGGATGATGATAACAAATTTAGAACGGGGCTGTTGCTCAAAAGCTTGTGGGGTAGTCATGACAGCCCATGGCTGTGCGGAGGGGACCTAAATTTAATGTTGCAGTCGAGTGAGAAGATGAGTGGGCGAAGTTTTTGTGATGCGGAAGCCGATATCCTTAGAGAAGCGGTGGATTATTGTCAGTTGGAGGACCTTGGGTACCTTGGCCATGATTTTACATGGGCAAACAATAGAGGAGGAGATGAAAATATCCAGGAACGCCTTGACAGGTTCCTAGCAAATCGTTCTTGGTGTGTCATGTTCCCAGCTTCGTTTGTTACTCATCTTACCAAACGAAGATCAGACCACCTGCCCATACTCTTGTGTATCAAGGAAGATCTCCATATGCCAAAGAAAAAAAAGAAGAAGAAAAAGATGTACCGCTTTGAAGAAATGTGGCTTCGTGATGAGAACTGTGAAAGGATAGTGTCCGATGCTTGGGATAGGGGAGGTGACCTTTGTTCAAAAATTGCCTTCACTTCTTCTAATCTTAGTGCGTGGAGTAGAGATAAATTTAGGGATTTTGTGAAGGAACTCCAAGCTTGTAGGGGGCAAATGGAGCATCTTATGGGTGAACCCCAAACGGAGGAAATTATTGCCCAAATGCGTGCAATTGATGATAGGATCGATGGATGAGCTTGAAAGAAGGGAGGAAATGTATTGGAAGCAACGGAGTAGGCAAGATTGGCTCAAACATGGTGATAAAAACACCACATTTTTCCACTCGAAGGCCAAGCAGAGAGTTGCTCGAAATAACATTAAAAAAATAAAAAATGCTGCGGGTACAGAGTTCGAGGAGGAAGAGCAGATCATGGAGGTTTTTGTGAATTATTTTGAAGATCTCTTTGCCGAGAATAGTATAGTGGAGCCGGAGCCTGTAATTGAAAAGGTGGAAACAATTGTAACCGAGCAGCAATGCAGCAACCTGGCAGCCCCTTTCAACGCTGAGGAGGTTCGTGTGGCTCTTTTTCAAATGCACCCGACAAAGGCCCCTGGACCGGATGGTATGTCTGCAATCGTTTTTTCAGAAATTTTGGGATGTGGTTGGTGTTGATGTGATTGAGAAAGTGCTTGAGATTTTGAACAATAATGGTGATATAGGTACTATTAATCAGACTCATATTGTTTTAATTCCGAAAAAAATGATTGTGAGTCTCCTGTTGATTATAGACCTATAAGTTTATGTAATGTTATATATAAAATAGTCACCAAAGTTCTAGCTAATAGACTAAAGCTAGTTCTCCCGTTCATTATACACGAGTCGCAGAGTGGGTTTGTTTCGGGGCGTTTGATCACAGATAATATTATGGTTGCATATGAATGTTTTCATTATCTCCGGAAAAAAAAGACAGGGAAGAAAGGCTTTATGGGTCTCAAGCTAGATATGAGTAAGGCCTATGACAGGGTGGAGTGGGTTTTTCTGCAGAAAATGATGATTAAATTGGGATTGGCGGAATCTTTTGTGAGTCTGTAATGAAATGTGTAAGCTCTGCAGAATTTGAGGTTTTGGTGAATGGGCAACCGTCGAGGAGGTTTAAACCTAGTAGGGGGCTACGGCAAGGGGATCCCCTATCGCCATTCCTTTTTATCATGTGTGCCGAAGGATGTCATCATTGCTTAGGGATGCCGAGAATAGGAAGATCATTCATGGGATTAAAATTGGGAGACATGTCAATCCTATCTCTCATTTATTTTTCGCAAATGATAGTCTTTTATTTGTGAGAGCTTCGAAGGAGGAGGTGGAGGGTGTGTTGGAAATCCTTTCTACTTATGAAGTGGCTTCTGGTCAGAAACTGAATATGGACAAATCAGAGGTGTCTTTCAGCCGAAACATTGAGCAAGAACGGAAGAATATGCTTCAGATGAAGTTATCCTTTAAGGCCGTCGAAAGACATGAAAAATACCTCGGGCTTCCAACTTACATTGGTAGTTCGAAGAAACAGGTTTTCCATAATATTCAGGATAGAGTTTGGAAGAAACTTAAAGGGTGGAAAGGGAATTTTCTGTCACAAGCAGGAAGGGAGGTCTTGATAAAGTCTATAGCCCACGCGATTCCAACATATGCAATGCATTGTTTTTCGATCCCAAATAGCATCCTAAATGGGATTGAAAAAATGTGTCGACAATTTTTTTGGGGTCAAAAGGGTGAAGAGAGGAAGCTGTGTTGGGTGGCTTGGGAGAAGCTATATGTGTCAAAAAAGGAGGGGGGCTTGGGTTTTCGGAACATGAAAATTTTTAATGAAGCTCTCCTTGCTAAGCAAGCCTGGTGTATTTTGTCGAATGAAGACTCTTTCGTGGCTAGAGTACTTAAAGGGAAGTACTTTCCCCATACGACCTTAATGGAAGCCAAGATACAAGCGAACGCAAGCTATACTTGGAGATCAATCATGGGTGCGCGAGAGGTTCTTGCTAAAGGGGTGAGAAAAGCAGTTGGTAATGGATCTACGGTGCACAATTGGAAGGATCCTTGGATCCCAAACCTTCCGAATTTCAGGGTAGGCAGTAGTCAAAGGCTGGAAGAAGGGGAGCCCATTTTTGTTCGTGACTTATGGTCTGACAAATGCTGAAATATTCAGACTCTTGAGGCTTGGTTTTCTTCGGTGGAAGTGAATGAAATATGTAATATTCCGATCCCAATGTTTGATAGAAAGGATTCATGGGTGTGGCATTATACGAAGGATGGGAATTACTCAGTTCGTAGTGCTTACAACCTTCTCACTGTTGAGCAAAAAAATGATACGGCCTCGAATTCGACTACAGTGAGTAAGGTAGACTGGTCAATGGTCTGGGATGCTGAGCTTCCGCCTAAAGTAAAATTTTTTTCTTGGCGTGCTATGAAGAATGCCGTCGCTGCTAGGTACAGTTTGGCCAAACGCGCTATGCCTATCGATACTACTTGTCCTATGTGTGGAAATGATGTCGAAAGTGCCCTGCATATGTTGATTAAATGTGAAGAGGCGAAGCGAATCTGGTATTGTTCTCCGTTGAGGCTGGAGGTGGAAAATTTTGAGGGTGATACCTTTGTTGAGTGATGTGTGGGTGTGAGAAAGCATTATACAGATCCCCATTGGTGGAACTTGTTTTGGAGTATCTTGTGGGGTGTTTGGCTTAGGAGAAACGCTTGGGTCTTTGATGGGAGAAAGAAAGATGCTAGTGAAACCATCCACAAGGCTGTGGGAATGGTGGGTGATTATGAAAGTGCTCTGGAGAATTCTACTTTGTCCTCAAATCCTCAGCAGTTTGAATCTCAATGGAAGCCACCGGTGGAAGGAGTGATCAAAATCAATTCGGATGCAGCAACTTTTGGCTCGAATCAGGTGGGGTTGGGTGCTGTAATGCGGGACAGAGTTGGTGATGTTGTTGCCTCGACTTGCCTTTGTCTTAAAGGTAATTATGAGGTCGATGTTGTTGAAGCATTGGCGATGAGACACGCCTTAGCCATATCCTTGGAGTCGGGCTTCAATAGAGTGTGTTTGAAAACAGATTGCTTGAAACTCCATCACCATTTGAAGAAGAAGACTGCCCCTGCTACTGCGTTTGGTCTGATTGTACATGACATTTTGAAGCTTGCTCTTCAATGCCAGGAATACTCCTCCTTTGTGAAACGAGGTGGTAATCGAGTTGCCCACGAACTAGCTAAAATTAGTTCTTCCTTTACTGAGCTTAGAGTATGGATGGAGGAGGTCCCTTTGGGCATCTCTGACTTTGTAATTGTTGATTTAAACGCTTTGATTGACTAATAAAGTTTGCTCATTTTCCGTAAAAAAAAAAAAGCTATATAAGAAGTGGACTAATTTATTTATATCTCCCGTTGAGAAAAAACTAAAATTTTCATATCATACCACCCGCATCAGTAGCTACAATCAATCTAATACATACATGTTTTATTTACCCGTCGCACTCATTAAATCTATAGACACAATAATAACCTTATATTTGACCTACCAGAACATATATTTTCCTAAGTTAAGCATTGTGCCAAAAACTATATATTATATAATAGTCATATATATAACCAATAGTTGATTAAATATAGTATACGACACAAATACTTCGTATATAGGTATGGATACTGATAATTTTATATAAATAAAATATACGGAGTATATATTACTAAGATTTATCCCTACCTTAATTATAAAAAGGTTAACAAAACTCTTATAATAGTGCATGGACATTTATATATCTAAAAATGTTCTTTTTACATATATTTTCCCCCATTTAATTTTAATGCCTTAAAATTGTCTCTTGAATTCGCTAAATTGATTTAAAAGGTTATGTTTATTTCAATATTTAAAGCCATTTACTATTTTCATTTCCTTTTGTTTTAATTTTTCTATTTAGAATTTATTAGACTATTAGGTTTCAAGATCGAAGTCAATATCTTTTTACCATACAATCACTAAATCAAAGTCGATCAACTAAAGTTTTGGACATTGCATAGCTACACAACATCCAACACATTTAATGATTACATGCAAATAATTTTAATAAAACTACGCATTCGATATAAGTTATTAAAAAATTTAACTATATATACATTTTGATAGGTTTATATCTTTCATATTAACAAAAATTTACAAATGTTATTATCATATTTTGAAAAAAAATAGACTTTGGAATTTTGTATAAGATAGATAAAGGATAAATTAATTCCCGTCATATATGCATTGAGTTTTGGGTGTTCTATCCGGTTCACCCTTTTCAGATTTGAGGATCAGTTCTAGGTTATTAGGTTTCACTCCCCTTCCGATTGTTGTTGCAGGAGAGCACACAAGTCCTCCCTACCAAGTGTAGTCTCAATCACCAATACACCAACAACCAATTGGTGTAGTGGTGATTGAGACTACACTGGTATGGAGGACACGTGTTATAAAATATTATATTATATACGTATACTTTTTTATATTATAAAAAATATTATATTATATACACATACTATTATAGTTAAAAGTATTATTATGTAAAAAACAACATAAATTATTGCACATGATTGTTGTATATCTAGTATAGTACATGAGCAATGCACGATTTTTAAATTAAAATGTTAGTTTTTCTAAAAAAAATTCATAAGTAATTGCATTGTTAATACGAATATTACAATTTAAAACATGAGTAATAGTTATAATACATTTTATATATCCTTTTTCGTCAAATGTCTAATACAATTTAACTTTTATTCCTCTTGTTTAGATTGGTTATTGGTTCAGAGGTTTTTTTTTTTTTTTAATGCAAGAAAAACAAAAGATCATTGTAAAAGACATTGTATAGAAATAAAAGGCTGATTAAAATTAAATTTATGTTCAAGATTATGTATTTTTTTCCAAGACAACATTTCGGCTCAGCATTCAGTATTTGTCAAGGAGTACAACAAACGATAAAAGTAATTTTTACACTATTTTGTATCTTTATCAAAAACTTTTGTATAAAAAACTTTTACATTATTTTGGGTAACTTTTATCAATAAAGCATAACTTTCATTCATTACAGGGTAGCTTTTATAATCGGTGCACAATATTTTATTGTACATCTGATTTTTTTTAAATGTTTGTACTGATTTCATAATTGACGTCAAAATAAATATTATCGATTTTATTTAATTTTCATAAAAAAAAATAATATTAGCCTTTCAAAATACGAAATATTTGTTTCCTTAATTATGCCACTTTAATCATATTGCTTCAAATTAGTTATTATTCTTTAACTTAACTATAAATAAAGATTGAAAATATTTTATGGATTATTTGTAGTATTGGAAAGTATATATTTATTATAAAAAATTAAATCAATATTTATGTTAGGAAATCATGAAAATCTTATGCATGTATAGAAACTTGCTTTTATTGTTTGAAGTTTAACAAAAATAACTATGCTTAAATACGTAAACAGTAATTATATAGATATATTTTATACATAAGATAAGCCAATGAGAGAGTGACATTTATCATCCTCACATTGAGGTGCTTGTCTTTTAGTATAATAGATAGATAGATAGATAGATAGATAGATAGATGGTGCTGCATTAAGGGACAAAATTGCAATTTTTAGAATGTTCAAGAGAAATAATATTCTAGCTAAACATCAATGTTTGTAATTTCTAAACAACAATGTAATATACAAAGTACTTAATAACAAAGACTATCATTAAATTTGTATACTAATTATTTCGTTTTTGATGATTACAAACTTTACGATTTCATTTCTTATATAAAAATAAGCTGTGAGTAGACAAAATTTATGAGCAAAAATTTTATACTCTATATTTGCACAGGGTCTCCAAAAATGTTGTGACGACTCTGATTGGGAAGGGATTGGAATCTAATCACCCAGAATTGATCCCCGAATCCAGATTACTCCAAAGAGTGAATCGGGTGGAACACCAAAGGAAAAAAAACAAAGAAAAATACGACACAAGCTTGAAGCTTCTATTCGTGCATTTGAGGGGTCATTCACTCATTTGCCCCCATCAACTTTTTCGGAGGGGTTTAAACCTATTCTTCTGTAAGTATAATCCTAATAATCAGTAGGTGTAGATTCAATACAAGTCTACTTCAGCTAGCTTGGCCCATCTACAAGGAGAGGTTGTTATATACACTTAAGTGTACCGTACACCCATGAATATTTATTCTCATTTTGATAATTGTTTTTATTTTATCATCAAATGAAAAACAAAAACTAACCTTAGATTAGTTGGATGTATATATCAAATTCTAATCTACAAGTGATATCCAACATATTAATTCTTGTTATTGTTGTTAAGGTTGTATGTGTTTTATTTGACTCTTAATCTTCAATACCATTTATTAATTCTTTTCTTTTATCTTTTTTTTTGGCATATTAATTCTATAAAGAACATGATGATATTATGATACTTCGTATTATGTAACAAATATTATTTATATCTACCTATCATGATCCAAATTAAAGACAAAAATCAAAATATATTTCAGAATAAGTAATTAACATACATTATTATGCGATTATATATAAAACTAGTTTAAGTCCCGCGCAATGCACGGTTTTTACTTAACCTAATTTTTAATTACAATATTAATTTAACAAAAACTTGAAATAGATACTTGAATTTCTTTAAAATAATAATAATAATAGTAATAAATTAAAAAAAAAAAAAGCAAAACAAAACTTGAGTTTAATATTATATTGATGTCAAAAGTTATTGATCATTAAACATTTTTTTTTAAAAAAAAAACACAAATTTAATGATTATAGGATTTTACATAAGAATTAAATTTTATGTTAATTATAACCCGTACAATGTACTTTTTTTAGAGGAACATGTGTAATGTACATACCTCAACGTCCCAATTTTGTTGGCATGTTTTGACCGGCACAATGTTTTATAGCTTACTTTGACCGATATAATGTTTTATACAAACTTAATTGACTTTTTTTTTATAATTAATAATCAAGGTTTTTTATTTTTATTTTATGTCTTTATTTATTGAATTGTAGTGTTATTATTATAAATAAATCAACAAATATATACGTCGTAATAAAAGTTAAAGAGTCAATCCAGGTTGGAGCAAAAAAAAAAAAAAAAAAAAAACTTCCAAAGAAAAAAAATATCAAAATGATATGGAGTAGTACATTATTATTGTAATATATTACTCCCTCTGTCCCCAATTGATATTCACTTTTGAAGAATAATCACGGGAATTAAGGAGAATTAAAGAAAGTACATTGAAAAAGTAAATTTACATTGGATATGCAAAAAAGTAGAGATAGAAAGTAACTAAAGTACATGGGAAAGTAAAATTTACATTAAAAAGTTAAATTTGCACAAAGATATTTGCAAATGTTAGAGAATTTTGGTAAAAAAATAATATTAATGATACTTGAAAAAAGCAAATGTGACTAACATTTTGGGTGTCAAAAAATGACATAAGTGACTATCAATCGGGGACGGAGGGAGTATATGTTTGTTTATTTTAGAAAAAAATACCTATTATAAAATAATGAAAGATAGGTTAAAATATTATTCATTTATTATCATTGATGCATATAGATTATAGAATATACTTTGTATATAATATAGTTGCCAAATTGAAGGTTAAATATTCTAATATATATAAATAAATATTCACGATGATTTGTAAAAAAAAAAAGTTAAAAATGGGGGAAAATTTTTAACTAGAACATGACAAGACAAGTGTCATGTCAGATTCACCTTTAGTATTATGTTATTGATTGCCAAATTGAAGGTTAAATATTCTAATATATATAAATAAATATTCATGAAGATTTGTAAAAAAAAAAAAAAAAAAAGGAAAGTTAAAACTGGCGGGAAATTTTTTAATCAAAACATGACAAGTGTCATATCAGATTCACCTTTAGTATTATGTTATTGATTGATTACATTATTATTACAATCAAAGAATATGAACATTTAAAATAGTTTATCAAGAGATACAATAAAAATCTTTGATAATATATGGAAACAATATATTGTTAATATTTTTTTGTACATGCATTACAAACAAATATAAATCGGAATATTTATCTCTAGCGGGTACATAACTATACTCTAGAAAATCGACCATTACGACCATGGCAAATTACTCAATGCACCTGTGGTTGGTTGTTAGGGCCTGTTCTCATTGACTGAATTCAGCTGAACTGAACTCAGCTGAACTGAACTGAAATGAACTAAAATGAATATTTTATAAGAGAAGGAAATTAGGAGCTGAACTGAACTAAACTGAACTAAACTGAACTGAATTGAGCTGAACTAAACTGAACTCAACTGAACTCAACTGAACTGAACTGAACTGAATTTCAACGTAAGAGAACAGACCCTTAATGAATAAAGTAATCCCAATAACATTAATCGAATAACTCCTGTAATATTGACCGAGCTGAGTAAACATTACAACATTGACGAAATATAATCCTTGTAACATTGATCGAGTAACCTCTAAAACACTAAGGAAGTAATCCTTTTAACATTGACCGAGTAACTCCCTATAACACTGACCGAGAAACCTCATAAGTCTAACAAAGTAACACTTGTAACACTCACATAGTAAACCCTATAACACTAACGAAGTAACTCTCATATTGCCTGGCCACATGGCCACACCCCACACATGACCAACTACATATAAGAAAATGTGATACTTTTAGATACAATCCTTTTTATTTTTTATTTTTATTTTTTAAGAAAACAAGTTTGGTGAGAAATTTTGTTAATAATTTTGCTTTTAATGGTATGTAATTTAATATAGTAGCAGATAATTCTCAAGCCATACATGCTCGATTTTATAAATTATTGATGATTAAAATAGAGTTTCTAAAAACCCTAGCCTCTCTTTCCTCTCTTCTCTCTCTAAAACCCTAGCCTCCATTGTTGAATTTTGGAGGGGCTTCCATCGATTTTTATCGGTGGAAAGCCCCAATTTTTTTTTTGTGTGCTTTTTCTACTGTTTTAGGTTTATAATAATAATTCTTCCTCTTTTAGGAGGAATATTTCTCCCTCGAAAGACAGGGTTTTTCTTCTTCTTTAGGAAGATTTGACTCTTTCGAAAGACCGGGTTTTTCTTCTCTCTTTTGAGGGAGGATTTGCTTTTTTATTTTATGGATTGCTATAGAGTTGTTTTATGGGTAAAATTTTGTGCGAGATTGAAAAAGAGGTTAATATGTCGATTACAATCTAGCGAATCAGACGAAAATTTTCTGCAGGGCTACAACAGATCGATAGACCCCCTCGCCAATGAAGGCTGTAAATCACAACGATATGAAAAGAGGGTATGAAAAATGTACGATTTGCAACAACGATCGTAGCTTTGCTTATGAAATGTTTTTATTTGATTCAATTATTATGTATTCATTAGATCTAAATCTCTTTGTAGATGTCGTATGACTTTATTTATGAATCAATTTTATTTCAAAAAAAAAAATTACAGAAGTTTCTAGAGAAATATAACACAATAATCAATTATATTAATATGTATACTGAAATTCTTAGGCAAATCAAATTTTTTTTTACAAATAAATAAATACATATATATATAGAATTAATGAGAGAAATATCTCTTAAAAAAAAAACTCCAATTTATTAGTATCAATTATCTGATTAAATTGTATCATATGATACAAAATTGAGGTTAAATTGATGTATGATTCGAGCTTAAGTGATACTTTTATAGAACCTCTTGTATAGATTTTGATTTCAAAACTTACGGTTCTCAGCAGGTTCTGGTTCCTATTCAGAATACCCTGATTTTTTGCCCACTCTTATGTGAACTATGTATTGAAAAATGGAGAGACCAATTCAACAAAAATGCTCATACATAGTACATAAAGTAATAATTGATCTTGTTTTCAAAAATAAAAATAAAAAATAGAAGTAATAATTGATCCTTGAGAGTACCCACATTTTACATCACAAAGATACAAAAATGGGCTTAAATAATTAAATTGATGTATTATTTGGATTTAAGTGATACTTTTATTGGGTTGAATTGTTGAAGGATACCCTATAGATTTCGTTTCCAAAAATTTGAGAAACTGAGCCAAACAAATTAAAACTTGTTGCCAACATATTTTTCATTTTACTACTTAAACAAGAACCTCTTATACAAATTTCGATTTCAAGACTTGCACTTTCTAAGAGGTTATGATTCCGAATCAAAATACCTGATTTTTTCCTCAATCCTATATGAACTATGTATTGAAAAATGGAGAGACCTTTTCAACAAAAAGTATCTCGTACGTAGTCATAAAGTAATAATTGACCCTGGTTTTCAAAAAAAAAAAAAAGTTATAATTGACCCTTGTGAGTACCCACATTTTACATCAAATAATAATTCAGTTCTCCACTTATTTCCACTTTAAAGCCCCAAAACTTAGAGAACCATTCATTTCGGTATTTCCAACTATTCTCATCTATAATATTTCTGTTGTTTTCAAATTCATTTTCTAAAAAAAAAAAAAAAAAAAAAAAGGCAATTATGGCAGTAGTAGAGATGGTAGTTTCAGCAATGTTTAAAGAAGTGTTGGATAAATTAGTGTCCGAAGGAGTGAAGCAGTTCGTGAAGCTGTTCAACAAAGGAAATAATTCTAAAAATAAAATCAAAATCGAAGAATGGAAGAATGAGCTGGAGATGATTCAAGCGGTGTTGATTGACGCTGAAAGGAAGCAATGTGATGAGCAACACGGAGCAGCAATCAGATTATGGCTCGAGAATCTTCAAGACTTGGCTTTTGATTTGGAGGATCTTCTGGATGACTTTGCGTATGAAGCCTTGAAAATGAATGATGATTTTGATGTTCAACATTTCAAGAAGAATGCTCGTGGATTCCTTCCAACTTCCTTCCATAACATGGTTTGTACTTCTATCTCTCTCTACTACTCAATTTCTTTTTTTAAAGACTATATATGCTCCATAGCATCTCCGTTTCACAAAGTGTTACACTTTAGTCGATACAAGATTGATATAATAGTGATGAATTGTCCTCTAATTAATTGAATTAGGAAGATGAAAAGTAGATTAATTGATTAGGTGAATTGAATGAGTTCATTGGGGGTAAATTAAATTGGTGAGAATAATTGAATAATTAAGTTAGATAATTCACTTGATAAAATTTGATTTAGTTATATAATTGTATTTGAGACATATTTCGTAGTTCCCTAGTACTTTTAGTGAAAACATTTTAACATGACCTCCTAAGCAATTCTTGGAGTAGAGGGAAAAAAAAAAAGATAGGGCTCATATGATTGGACAGAGATAGAGAGAATTTATTAGTTAAAAAGGAAAGTGATCAACTAATTTTAAACGGCCATTTTAGGAAAATGATGTAACTAAAAATGATGTACTTAGCATTTTCTAAAGACGACTACGTATTATTTATGCTCTACATAAAGTCCCCTCTTTTTATAAGTGTCACAATTTCATCGATACAAGTCATTAGGATATAATAATATAACTAGTGTATGGCCCGTCCCGGGTTGTTAGTTTGTATTTGTTTAATTTGCTAATCAAATTCGACTGTTTAGATATAAGACTTATTGGTTTTGAGTTTAAATCTTGTTATAAACATTTTTTAGTTGTCAAACTCAATCATTACATAATCGAAACAAATAGTATAATATAGGACACAAATTAACTTATTAAAGTTAACTATAGTTTTGTAGGATAAAAAAACACAATTAATAGTTTATTGAAAATAATGAATGTGAGAGGAGAGATATAATAAAAAAGTAATATTGGGTTTGGGTGGGGATCATGAGAGGAGAGAGATATAATATTTTAATGTAGTTTTTTTCCAAAAAAGGAAGTGTAACACTTTTTTTAATTTGATAAGTGTAACTAGGGGTGGGACTTTTCAAACCGAACCGTGAAACCGCCCGTTACCGAACCGAACCATCACGGACCGATCCGTTTATAAACCGATAAATGTAAACCGAAAACCGAACTGAACCGTTCAATATTAAACCGAAACCGAATTGAACCGCTCAATGTCAACCCGTTACGGACCGTAAACCGATAACAAACCAAACTGCGCAAATCCGAACCGAAACGAAACCGAACCGAATGGTTTATAAACCCGTTAATGACCCGAACCGTTTATAAACCGAAACCGTTTAAACCGAAAAAAAAAAACCGTT
The DNA here is from genome assembly GCF_001683475.1 of Chenopodium quinoa. Classification (NCBI taxonomy): domain Eukaryota; kingdom Viridiplantae; phylum Streptophyta; class Magnoliopsida; order Caryophyllales; family Amaranthaceae; genus Chenopodium; species Chenopodium quinoa. The sequence goes on from NW_018742441.1 coordinate 449,738, forward strand.
TAAACCGAACCATTTGTAACCCGCTAACCGTTTAAACCGACCCGTTTATGAACCGAAACCGTTTAAACCGCACGTATAAACCGAACCGTTATAATCCGCTAACCGTCTAAACAGAACTGCCATAACCCGTTAAACCGTTAAAATCGAACTTGATTAGGGGATTTTGCTCCTACCAATCGGAATGCGCCACGTGGGCCAATCAGGTCCTGCCAAGTGTCCCCCAGTTGGAACTGTCAGGGCTTGCCACGTGGCACGCGCTTATTTGTCCACCTTGGACCTATTATGTCATGACACGTGGCATACTCCATGCCTAATGGAGAAACCGGCCACCCAGGCCCAGCTTTCGAGGGAAGCCCAATCAGCCCTAGGTTAACCTAAACCTAGGATTGGCACGTTTCCCAAGGTTATAAATACCTCCCTTAATCCTCATTAAGGGGGGATTACAGAAAAAACACATTAAACACTCTCACCTAGAGAGACCCAGTCACTTTAATTTCCGCATTAATTACTCCTTAATCAAGTACTAACTTGACCGTTGGAGGCGGAGCTGCCACCACCAGGAGTCTCCGTTGTTTTGCAGGTACAGGCGTCCGGTTCCAGTCTCGGAATTGTAACTCTCCCGCAGGACATCAGAAAACCCCAAAACATTTGGCGCCGTCTGTGGGGAGAGTACTTCTGAGATGGCATCCAAGTCTGTACCGACTCCTGAAGAGAGGCGTCCCCTAGACGACCCTCAAGTTCAGTCGGACCACGATACTGAGAGTGAATTTGAAGTTGAAGCTCACACAGCTTCAGACGGGACCCTAAGGGCCCGACGTACCCGTCATACCGAAAGGAGGGAACGGGAACATCTTCAAACAGGAAGTGAGCCAGCAGGCGCACCGCCTGTTCGGCAGCAGCCGACTGATGGGTCTTATCCCATCACAAGGAACGAACTCATGACCTTCATGAGGGACTTCAAGGGAGAGATTCAAGAGTTGATCAACAAGAAGTCGCCTGCTCTGGTCAAGGAGCAGTTGGCTAAGAAACCCTCCACTTCACTGAAGAGGAAGCCAGTTCAAGGGCGAGAGGCGACTCCTCATCCTAAATCTAGGAAGCGGGAGCGACCTGCCCTTGATTTCACAAAATTCCGTTTTCCTACAGGAAATAGGAAACCTGTTCGTCATATTCAGGCGGACGGGTCGAAGCAAACATTCACAGACGCTCGGCTACTGCTAGAGCAGAAGAAGAGTGACCGATTGTCAGAGTCGGCCTCTACTTCAAACTTCCAAGACAGTCTGCAAAATACCTCAATGAGGCATACACAGTCATATCATGAGAGTCGGTCAGGCGGTATCTCCCGTCAGTCCGGCTTTCATAGCGACCAGGCGGTACCAAACTTACCGTTTGTGCCGCAACAACAGTATTTTTTGCAGCCACCTCCGTTTGGTGGACATGCAGCAAAAAACGTCCAACCTATGGACTGGCAGCTACGGTTGCTTAGACTTGGTGAACAGCCGTCGGCCTTCTCCAAGGAAATTACTGAAGCCGCTCAGCCGGCCAAAGTGAAAAATGTATTAGTAGGCCCCTATGACGGCACTACTAACCCAGAAGACCATCTTATGGCCTTCACCAACCTGATGTACCTTCAAGGGTTGGATGATCCCACCTGGTGCAAGTGTTTCCCAGCGACTCTCAAAGGAATCGCACAACAATGGTTCGGCAACCTGCCGACTGGTTGTGTAAATAGCTTCAGGACGCTTGCTTACTTATTCACCTCCAACTTCGCCATGAACATCCCTGCGAAGAAGACGACCCTTGATTTAGGAACAATTCAGCAGGGCGAGAAGGAGGGTCTTCGTTCTTACATCAGGCAGTTTAACCTGATGAGAATACAGATTCAAGGGGTACCGGATGAGGTAGCCTATACTGACTTCTTCAGAGGTCTCAAGGACGGGTCGACCTTCAAATTTGACTTGGTCCGAAAGAGGGTGGCGACTCTTCAAGAGGCCTTGATGGAAGCGGAAGCCTATATACAGGCGACTAATCTTTGTAGTACGATAAAACAGTCGGACGGGAAAAGGTCCGACAAAAGAGAAGGACGACAGAAACAGTCGTCAAACAAGGATGAGAAGAGAAAAGAGGTCTGGGCGGCTGATTCCTCTAAACAGCCGGCCCAGAAAAAGAAAAAAGAATTCAAACCATACTCCCCAAAGTATGTGTTTAACAAGGATAACCAGTTTATCCTAAAAGAAATCAAGGGACGGATCTCAATTGAGAAGCCGGTCCCCATGAAGGGTTCTGCAAACAACCGGAACCAAGAAAAATTCTGTGCTTATCATGATGATGTTGGTCATCACACCAATGACTGCATCAGTCTCATGCGGTATCTGGACCGCCTGGCTGAGCAAGGTGATCTTCACACTTATATCAAGAAATCCACGGGGAACACTTCCTCAAAAAAGCACTCGGCCAAAAAGAAACAACAGGTCGACAGCTCTGATACAGATGATGCAGTCGTCTACACCATTGCAGGCGGCTTCTCAGGAGGCGGCCCCACTATTAGGGGCAACAAAGACAACATCAGACGGTTAGATGTAAATTCCGTTCACCAAGAACGGCCCTCCAAATATTCATTTCCTGAGATTGTCATCACTGAAGAAGATCTAGGAGGGGTAAGAGGGCCGCATGACGACCCTATCGTCATTGAATGTAAAGTGGCCAACCAAAGAGTTGGCCGAATCCTCATAGATACCGGAAGCTCCTCAGATCTCATCAGTAGCAAATGTCTGTCGAAACTAAAATATCAGACTGATTGCATACATTCAGCATCCCACCCTTTAGTAGGGTTTGGAGGAGGAGTCGTCCACCCACTGGGACGAGTGGATTTACCCATCCGCCTGGGCGAAAAAGGGGAAGGACGACACATGGTAGTCCGGTTCCTGGTAGTAGAAGAACTCTCGGCCTACAACATGATTCTGGGACGACCAACCTTGAATAATTCCAAGGCTGTTATAATCCCATCTCTTATGTTTCTCAAGTTTGAGAGGGATAATGGAACAGTCGGCTCCCTAAGGGGAGATCAGAGGATGGCCCGAGAGTGCTATCTCTCGGATGTCAAGCCCACTGTTATGGCCACTGGGTCAAGTGGTGAAAAAACAGACCTTGACAATGTCAAGGAGAGTGCGCCTGTTCAAGAAGCAGGCGGCAAGAAGAGAAAGGCATCCCAGACAGGGGCCGCAAGAAAAGAAAGAAAATAGCAATCATTGGCAGAGGAGCGGTCGGATGAGTTCCGCCCTCAGCCGGCTGGTGAGCTTACGGACCTGATCTTAGACGACTCACGTCCTGATCGAACAGTCAAAGTTGGGACGACTACTCTGAGAGACCTTGGTGACGACTTTCACAAACTATTGAAAGAATACAAGGACATCTTTGCATTCGAAGTCCATGAAATGCCAGGCATTAGTCCTGATCTGGCGGTACATAAACTGGCCGTGGATCCGAAAAAGAAGCCGGTACGGCAGAAGAAGCGGAACCATGGCGAAGAAAGAAGTCAGGCGGCAGCCGCCGAAGTTAAAAAATTACTTGACGCAGGGTTCATTAGGCAATGTTACTTCCCAGACTGGGTTGCAAATGTGGTGCTTGTTAAAAAGCCGAATGGCACCTGGCGAATGTGTGTAGACTACACAGACTTAAACAAGGCGTGCCCCAAAGACAGTTACCCTCTGCCCAAAATTGATAACCTGGTCGACTCAACAGCCGGCCATGCTTTGATGAGCTTTATGGACGCCTACTCTGGTTTCCATCAAATTCCTTTATGGAAGAAAGATCAGGAGAAGACGGCCTTCGTCACTGATCAGGGGTTATACTGTTACACGGTTATGCCGTTTGGTCTTAAGAATACCCCGGCTACCTTCCAGCGAATGATAAACACTGTGTTCTTTGATCAGATTGGGAGAAACGTCGAGGCATACATTGATGATATGATTGTCAAGACTAAACTTCAGAAAGATCATCTGTCGGACCTCCGAGAAACTTTCGCCACACTCAGGCGGCACCATGTCATGCTCAATCCCAAGAAATATGTCTTTGGAGTTGAGTCTGGGAAATTTCTCGGATTCCTTATCAATCAGAGAGGAATAGAGGCGAACCCTGAGAAGGTGCAGGCAGTCATTGACATGCAGTCGCCTCGTACCATCCGAGAGGTTCAGAAGTTAACAGGTTGTCTGGCGGCCTTGGGAAGATTTCTAAGCCGATCAGGCGACAAATGCTTATACTTTTTCCAGGCAATTAAGAAAAAGGCAAGGTTTGAATGGGGGCCGGATGCTGAGGCGGCCTTCCAGAAATTGAAAGTTCACTTGCATTCCTTGCCGAGGCTGGTCAGCCCTTTGCCCAAAGAAGTACTCTACATGTACCTGGCCGTCTCTGATCATGCGTTAAGCGCTGTTCTCCTTGCTGAAAGAGACGGTTGTCAGCTCCCGGTCTACTTTGTCAGTCACGTACTGAAAAATGCCGAGTTGAGGTATCCCTTAGTGGAGAAATTTGGTCTTGCACTCTTCATGGCTGTTAAAAAATTGAAGCCCTACTTTTTGGCACATGCAGTCGTCGTGTATACAGACCAACCTATCAAGCGGCCACTGACCATCATGGAGTCGTCAGGCCGAATGATCAAATGGGCCATAGAAATTCAGAGCCTCGAAGTTACTTTCGAGCCTAGAAAAGCAGTGAAGGGGCAAGCCTTTGCTGACTTTATTGTTGAGATGACTCGTCCTCCTGACTCTCAAGTTACAGACCAGGTCTGGAAGGTATATGTGGACGGAAGCTCTACTTCAAATGGTTGTTGAGCAGGCGTCATATGTCAGTCGCCAGAGGGCGACAGGTACGATTATGCGTTACACTTCAGTTTTCAGGCCTCAAACAATGAGGCAGAGTATGAAGCTTTACTAGCCGGAATCCGCATGTGCAAGGCGGCAGGGGCAAGAAAAATAGACGCCTGTTCCGATTCACAATTGATAGTGAGTCAGTACAATGGCGAATACGAAGCAACCCATCCGGCCATGATCAAGTATTTACAGGCGGTCCGACAAGCAGTCGGCTCCCTTGAGGATTTCCATCTGATCCAAGTGCCGAGATCAGAAAACAACCAAGCGGATGCACTGTCAAAATTAGCATCGTCCGCCTCCTCTGATACTCCTCGAACTGTTTTTTGGGAAGTAATGGAGAGGAGAAGCATTGAGGAAGAACCTATTGCAATCCTAGACAGAAGCTCAACCTGGATGGATCCAATCAGGGCATATCTGACAAACGGTACCCTGCCGGATGATCATCAACAGGCGGCAGCACTGAAAAAACGAGCCACCAGTTTTGAAATAATAAAAGGAGAACTTCACAAAAAGGGGCACCTTCAACCCTTCTTAAAGTGTGTTACTCCAAAAAAGGGACGAGAGATACTAGACGATCTTCACTCTGGTTACTGTGCTTCTCATATAGGCGGTAGGACGCTTGCTCAACGGGCAAGGCGGCAGGGCTACTTTTGGCCTACTTTAGAAGCAGATGCAATGGAGATGGTGAAAAAATGTGACAAGTGCCAAAGGTTTGGCAAGCTAATTCACCGTCCGGCTACTGACCTCAATACCATTCATAGCCCACTACCGTTTGCTAAGTGGGGTATGGATATTCTGGGTCCATATACGCCTGCTACAGGCGGAAAGAGGTACATACTTGTCGCCGTCGACTACTTCACTAAATGGGTAGAGGCGGAGGCTGTAAAGGGAATCAAGACGAAGGATGTAATTTCATTCATTTGGAAAAATGTCATCACTCGGTTCGGGGTTCCCATGTCTATGGTTTTTGATAATGGTCCCCAATTTGAGACGCCTGTTCTCAAAAGCTGGTTGGGTGACCAAGGAATTGCAAACTACTTTGCATCTGTCGGGCGTCCACAAGCAAACGGTCAGGTATAAGCCTTTAATAAAATCATCTCAGACGGTCTCAAGAAAAAGATTGAACGAGCAGGCGGCCTATGGACGGATGAATTACCACATGTTCTCTGGGCCATTAGGACGACTGAAAAAGGGGCGACTGGAGAAACTCCATTCCTCCTAACTTATGGTGCGGAAGCTGTTCTTCCGATAGAACACTACGAGCCGACTCTTCGAGTAATGCTATATGACGAAGAGGCAAACTGGGAAGCCATGCGCCTGGCATTAAACTCACTTCCTGAAAGGAGGGGCAATGCTGTCTTGCGCCATGAAATCTACCGCCTGAGAATGACTAGATCATACAACAAAAAAGTACACATGCGTCCACTCAAAGTAGGGGACTTTGTACTTAGAAAAATGGAAGCAGTTGGTAGGGCTAATGAGTCTGGCAAACTAACTCCCAACTGGGAAGGACCCTACCGAATCTGTGAAGAAGTCAGGGACGGTACCTACCGTCTGGAAACACCAGACGGACAACCGTTGCCTCGAACTTGGAATGTAGATAATCTTAAGAAATATTTCTTTTGAATGATGTAAATAGTCAAGAGCTACTTAATAAAAGTTTGCATACTTACTATTCAATTTGGTACTAAGAGGGGCACGCCTACTGACAAACAGTCGGCTACTCTCCAAGTTAAAATTTTTATTCTTATTTAAGAGGGGCATGCCGTCTGTACCTTTACAGTCGGCTACTCTCCATTGAGTATTTTACTCTTTTCAGAGGGGCATGCCGCCTGTACCTTTACAGTCGGCTACTCTACATTGTATTATTTCACCATAGGGGCATGTCGTCTGGACATATAGTCGGCTACTCTCCATAGAAGAGGGCCGACTGGTTCCAAACACACATCCACCCCCTTATACTTAGCTAAAAAAGATTAGGGCCTGGCCGACCCTGTGCCTAAACAGGCGGCTACCCTCCTCTTACTTAGCACCTACGTTCACCAAGAACTAACCAAGGCCACAGGCTGAATGATCAGACCAGGCGCCAAGCCAACTGATCCAATCTTCAAAACTAATACGACCTGTCCCAACATCATAGCAGGCGTCCGGCGGCATCCCTCCGGATGAAATTCGTCGCAGAGAGCAGCTCCCTTTTGGGTGGAACATTGCTCTATAAACTAATACACGGCACCTATACGACTGCCCCACATGTTTCCTGGCAGAACCAGGAGAGCTCGCAACAGTCGTCCTCCGGGCCTTGGGGTCCAGCTGTTGTGAAGAAGAAGCTCTTGGAGCACCCGTCTAAAAAAAAAAAGAAGAAGAAAAGAGTCAGTATATGCAAAAACCAACTCCAAAAAGAAGGTCAAGGTTCGAAGCCCACCAAGGGTGCCCCCTTCTTGGGGGAGTCAGTTGAAGCTTGTTGCATAATGGAGGCCCGCAACATGACCGCCGCAGTCTTGGAGGCGGTAATTTTGCTCATAGCGTCCGCTGCAAAAACAAATAGCAAAGTTAATAAGTCATAACAAGAAATGTATGGAACAATAGAGTATTCGAAAGGCCGACTACCTCTTGAGCACCGACTGCTGAGTCCACAGGCGGCCAAAACGTACTCGTCATAGAGCCATTTGAAGCTCGGGACGCAGTGCAGGGGTACTTGCTCTCGTACCCCTGAAGTAGAGTCGACCTTCGACTCTACTTTGAAGAGTCCTTTATCTAGGATCTCTTTCTTAGCCTTGGGGGGAACAGGCGGCATGCTACGGCCGCCTGCAAGAAGGGGCGGATTCCTGTTCCACCTGTTGAAGCGCATGTTCAGCTCTGTGTCTGAACTCTCAATGATGAGGAAGGTGCTCCGCCAGTCCTTTCATTTGTTTGCTTTACCTCTCGTCATGAGGTAGCCCCTGTGGCTCGTCAATTGATACCAGCCGGTACCGCCTGCCTTAGGGGTCCGGCTGAGATAATTCATGTGGGCGAAAGCCTCGAAGCTCGGCTCCACCCCGTGCAGTTCGCACCCGGCCACATAGCCGAGTACGTTGACCCAGGAGTTCGGGGCTAACTGCCATAACCCCAACTCATACCCATCCAAGATCCGCTGAACAGCCGGATGTAATGGGAAGCGCAGCCCAGCCTTGATGGCCGCCTCGTAGCAGCCAAAGCAGCCGCTATCATAACTGGTACCAGCCGGCCAGACGACTGTGTCTTCTGGATCCGGCACAAACACTAAAAAGTCGGGGCCCATTGTGTGGTTTGCGATAAAGCTCTCCACTTTCTTTTGCATGACTGTGATCCGGCCCCGAGGTACCGTGCAGTAGTAGGGGGTATTTTGCTCTCGGTAAGAGACGGATGGCTCCGCCCAATTGCCCCCCTTCTCAACTGCGTGAGAAATCCTCGCCTCTTGCAGGCGGCTGTTTTTCTCTTCTGTGTCCAGAGAAGGATGACCAGAAGAGCTAGACTCGGAATCTCCCTCTGACGAGTCCGAAGAGGACGACTCCTCCCCTCTCCCGGAGGGGCCCGCCTCCTCTCCTTGAAAAGGAGCAGAATTGTTAACTGTAAAATGGGAAGGGGTCACTATGACTCCTCCCTCAGAATTGTCGGCTTTCAGGCCGCCTTGTTTCACTTCCACATCTGGCGCCTGGTCAGATGTTTCACTAATCGGCACCCTGTGGGAGGAGCCGTCTGAATTTGAGATCCTAGCAGTCTTTTTTGTTCTGGCCATCCTGCTCTGCATAGACACAGATACAGTCGGACTTTGTATAAAGGGCAAAGATGGGTCCGGAAAAGGGCAGGCGGCACTCCTAGTCCTAGATTCAGCCGTCCCCGGTGACCGGCTGATCACTAACCTAGGTCGTGTCGTGTGCTTCCGTGGTGCCATTTCAAAAAATAAAAAGAAAATTAAGAGTAAGAGAACCGACAGTTACCTGAACGAGTGACGATTGATGAAGTGCTAAAAATCCTGTGCAGTCGGCTTGTCAGAACAGGCGGTAGGCAGAAAAGGTCCAAAATGTCAGAGCAAGTTCAGGGGTCCGAATGTTCTCTCACAAAGTTATCAAGTGTGAAAATGACTCAAGACAACTCTCCCTTATATAGGCGAAGTGAGAAGGCGAAGGGTCACTTTCAGAATTCAAAATTTGGGCGGGAAAATCTCTTGGCCTTTCGCCGACTGACACCTGTAGCAGGCCGTCGCCTGTTACAGTGCGGCACCTGTCACAGGTAACACGTGACCAGTCACGTGCCACCTGTGAGGGGCAAATGATTAGGGGATTTTGCTCCTACCAATCGGAATGCGCCACGTGGGCCAATCAGGTCCTGCCAAGTGTCCCCCAGTTGGAACTGTCAGGGCTTGCCACGTGGCACGCGCTTATTTGTCCACCTTGGACCTATTATGTCATGACACGTGGCATACTCCATGCCTAATGGAGAAACCGGCCACCCAGGCCCAGCTTTTGAGGGAAGCCCAATCAGCCCTAGGTTAACCTAAACCTAGGATTGGCACGTTTCCCAAGGTTATAAATACCTCCCTTAATCCTCATTAAGGGGGGATTACAGAAAAAACACATTAAACACTCTCACCTAGAGAGACCCAGTCACTTTAATTTCCGCATTAATTACTCCTTAATCAAGTACTAACTTGACCGTTGGAGGCGGAGCTGCCACCACCAGGAGTCTCCGTTGTTTTGCAGGTACAGGCGTCCGGTTCCAGTCTCGGAATTGTAACTCTCCCGCAGGACATCAGAAAACCCCAAAACATTTGGCGCCGTCTGTGGGGAGAGTACTTCTGAGATGGCATCCAAGTCTGTACCGACTCCTGAAGAGAGGCGTCCCCTAGACGACCCTCAAGTTCAGTCGGACCACGATACTGAGAGTGAATTTGAAGTTGAAGCTCACACAGCTTCAGACGGGACCCTAAGGGCCCGACGTACCCGTCATACCGAAAGGAGGGAACGGGAACATCTTCAAACAGGAAGTGAGCCAGCAGGCGCACCGCCTGTTCGGCAGCAGCCGACTGATGGGTCTTATCCCATCACAAGGAACGAACTCATGACCTTCATGAGGGACTTCAAGGGAGAGATTCAAGAGTTGATCAACAAGAAGTCGCCTGCTCTGGTCAAGGAGCAGTTGGCTAAGAAACCCTCCACTTCACTGAAGAGGAAGCCAGTTCAAGGGCGAGAGGCGACTCCTCATCCTAAATCTAGGAAGCGGGAGCGACCTGCCCTTGATTTCACAAAATTCCGTTTTCCTACAGGAAATAGGAAACCTGTTCGTCATATTCAGGCGGACGGGTCGAAGCAAACATTCACAGACGCTCGGCTACTGCTAGAGCAGAAGAAGAGTGACCGATTGTCAGAGTCGGCCTCTACTTCAAACTTCCAAGACAGTCTGCAAAATACCTCAATGAGGCATACACAGTCATATCATGAGAGTCGGTCAGGCGGTATCTCCCGTCAGTCCGGCTTTCATAGCGACCAGGCGGTACCAAACTTACCGTTTGTGCCGCAACAACAGTATTTTTTGCAGCCACCTCCGTTTGGTGGACATGCAGCAAAAAACGTCCAACCTATGGACTGGCAGCTACGGTTGCTTAGACTTGGTGAACAGCCGTCGGCCTTCTCCAAGGAAATTACTGAAGCCGCTCAGCCGGCCAAAGTGAAAAATGTATTAGTAGGCGCCTATGACGGCACTACTAACCCAGAAGACCATCTTATGGCCTTCACCAACCTGATGTACCTTCAAGGGTTGGATGATCCCACCTGGTGCAAGTGTTTCCCAGCGACTCTCAAAGGAATCGCACAACAATGGTTCGGCAACCTGCCGACTGGTTGTGTAAATAGCTTCAGGACGCTTGCTTACTTATTCACCTCCAACTTCGCCATGAACATCCCTGCGAAGAAGACGACCCTTGATTTAGGAACAATTCAGCAGGGCGAGAAGGAGGGTCTTCGTTCTTACATCAGGCAGTTTAACCTGATGAGAATACAGATTCAAGGGGTACCGGATGAGGTAGCCTATACTGACTTCTTCAGAGGTCTCAAGGACGGGTCGACCTTCAAATTTGACTTGGTCCGAAAGAGGGTGGCGACTCTTCAAGAGGCCTTGATGGAAGCGGAAGCCTATATACAGGCGACTAATCTTTGTAGTACGATAAAACAGTCGGACGGGAAAAGGTCCGACAAAAGAGAAGGACGACAGAAACAGTCGTCAAACAAGGATGAGAAGAGAAAAGAGGTCTGGGCGGCTGATTCCTCTAAACAGCCGGCCCAGAAAAAGAAAAAAGAATTCAAACCATACTCCCCAAAGTATGTGTTTAACAAGGATAACCAGTTTATCCTAAAAGAAATCAAGGGACGGATCTCAATTGAGAAGCCGGTCCCCATGAAGGGTTCTGCAAACAACCGGAACCAAGAAAAATTCTGTGCTTATCATGATGATGTTGGTCATCACACCAATGACTGCATCAGTCTCATGCGGTATCTGGACCGCCTGGCTGAGCAAGGTGATCTTCACACTTATATCAAGAAATCCACGGGGAACACTTCCTCAAAAAAGCACTCGGCCAAAAAGAAACAACAGGTCGACAGCTCCGATACAGATGATGCAGTCGTCTACACCATTGCAGGCGGCTTCTCAGGAGGCGGCCCCACTATTAGGGGCAACAAAGACAACATCAGACGGTTAGATGTAAATTCCGTTCACCAAGAACGGCCCTCCAAATATTCATTTCCTGAGATTGTCATCACTGAAGAAGATCTAGGAGGGGTAAGAGGGCCGCATGACGACCCTATCGTCATTGAATGTAAAGTGGCCAACCAAAGAGTTGGCCGAATCCTCATAGATACCGGAAGCTCCTCAGATCTCATCAGTAGCAAATGTCTGTCGAAACTAAAATATCAGACTGATTGCATACATTCAGCATCCCACCCTTTAGTAGGGTTTGGAGGAGGAGTCGTCCACCCACTGGGACGAGTGGATTTACCCATCCGCCTGGGCGAAAAAGGGGAAGGACGACACATGGTAGTCCGGTTCCTGGTAGTAGAAGAACTCTCGGCCTACAACATGATTCTGGGACGACCAACCTTGAATAATTCCAAGGCTGTTATAATCCCATCTCTTATGTTTCTCAAGTTTGAGAGGGATAATGGAACAGTCGGCTCCCTAAGGGGAGATCAGAGGATGGCCCGAGAGTGCTATCTCTCGGATGTCAAGCCCACTGTTATGGCCACTGGGTCAAGTGGTGAAAAAACAGACCTTGACAATGTCAAGGAGAGTGCGCCTGTTCAAGAAGCAGGCGGCAAGAAGAGAAAGGCATCCCAGACAGGGGCCGCAAGAAAAGAAAGAAAATAGCAATCATTGGCAGAGGAGCGGTCGGATGAGTTCCGCCCTCAGCCGGCTGGTGAGCTTACGGACCTGATCTTAGACGACTCACGTCCTGATCGAACCGTCAAAGTTGGGACGACTACTCTGAGAGACCTTGGTGACGACTTTCACAAACTATTGAAAGAATACAAGGACATCTTTGCATTCGAAGTCCATGAAATGCCAGGCATTAGTCCTGATCTGGCGGTACATAAACTGGCCGTGGATCCGAAAAAGAAGCCGGTACGGCAGAAGAAGCGGAACCATGGCGAAGAAAGAAGTCAGGCGGCAGCCGCCGAAGTTAAAAAATTACTTGACGCAGGGTTCATTAGGCAATGTTACTTCCCAGACTGGGTTGCAAATGTGGTGCTTGTTAAAAAGCCGAATGGCACCTGGCGAATGTGTGTAGACTACACAGACTTAAACAAGGCGTGCCCCAAAGACAGTTACCCTCTGCCCAAAATTGATAACCTGGTCGACTCAACAGCCGGCCATGCTTTGATGAGCTTTATGGACGCCTACTCTGGTTTCCATCAAATTCCTTTATGGAAGAAAGATCAGGAGAAGACGGCCTTCGTCACTGATCAGGGGTTATACTGTTACACGGTTATGCCGTTTGGTCTTAAGAATACCCCGGCTACCTTCCAGCGAATGATAAACACTGTGTTCTTTGATCAGATTGGGAGAAACGTCGAGGCATACATTGATGATATTATTATTATTATTATTATTATTATTATTATTATTATTATTATTATTGTTAGTATAATTATTTGTTAATATTATTATTATTACTAGTTTACTACTACTATTATTATAATATTATTATAATTATTATTATTATTATTATTATTATTATTATTATTATTATTATTATTATTATTATTATTATTAGTTTATTACTTATAAGTTATAAATTGTAAGAAACGCAAATGTTTCAAAATTGAAATTGATTCAATACGACATAGTTAATGACTTAATGAGTTAATGGCTTAATGCTCATCAATATGACAATATCTGACATCTGTGAGTCTGTGATTGTATATCAGTATATATAATAAACTATAAAACTAATAATAACTTAATAAGTAATAATACTAATAACTAATAAAGTAATGAAAATCTAACCATTGTTTTTCATGGGCATTCAATCTAACCGTTGTGTATTTGACTATTCGTACATTAGTATTGCATAATGCTTTCATCACCACTTTAATTAGTGATTTTGTGATTTCGTCCATTTAACTTATTAAGTTGTTTGAGTTAGTAATCTAAATAAAGTAACAAACTAAATAACGAATCCATTTAATCTCGTGTAAGTTATAATTTATAAGAAATGCAATGTTTGGAAATGGAAATTGATTCAATACGATATTGTTAATGTATATGTAATTATATTATTATGTATATGATGTATATCATATCGTACGAATGTACGGTTGGTATCATTATCATACTATCATAAGTATCATTGCCTCATTGAATTATTGGTATGTACTATAATCGATAAACATATTTAGTTATTTACATATCTGATCATTAAAACTTAAAAGTTTAAAACACTTGTTGATCAATCTAATTGAATACTTGTACATTCTTAATTATCGATTTATCGTATTATAAGTATCAACTCATTAAATCATGGTCATGATTTCGTGATTTCGTCCATTTAACTTATTAAGTTGTTTGAGTTAGTAATCTAAATAAAGTAACAAACTAAATAACGAATCCATTTAATCTCGTGTAAGTTATAATTTATAAGAAATGCAATGTTTGGAAATGGAAATTGATTCAATACGATATTGTTAATGTATATGTAATTATAGATTAATTATTATGTATATCATATCGTACGAATGTATGGTTGGTATCATTATCATACTATCATAAGTATCATTGCCTCATTGAATTATTGGTATGTACTACAAATCTACAATCGATAAACATATTTACATATCTGATTATTAAAACTTAAAAGTTTAAAACACTTGTTGATCAATCTAATTGAATATTTGTACATTCTTAATTATCGATTTATCGTATTATAAGTATCAACTCATTAAATCATGGTCATGACGCGATCTTTAAAACAATCATGAGTTCAATTCATGACCCAAACCGCTTATAAACCGAACCGACATGATCCAAACCGTTCATAAACCGAACCAATTGAACTGTGTAAACCCTCTACTAAACCGGCCCATTTCAAACTGAACCGACATGATTCGCACCGTTTATAAACCGAACCGATATTGACCCGGGTAAATCCGCCCCTAAACCGACCTATTTCAAACCAAACCGGCTTGATCCAAACCGTTTGTAAACCGAACTGACATTGACCCGGGTAAACCCGCCCCTTAAACCGACCCGTATCAAACCGAACCGACATAATCCGAATCGTTTATAAACCGACCCGCTTATGACCCAAACCGAATTTAAACCGCAAAGAAATAAACCGAAACCAAACCGAGCCGTGACTAACCCAAACCGAACCAAACCGACCCGCGAGCTAAACTAAACCGTTTCAATCCGAACCGCTCCAAACCGAAACCGACTCAAACCGAGGTCAAACCGAACTGCCAGACCGAAGTCCCACCCCTAAGTGTAACACTTGAAAAAACACGGAGGGAGTAAGCAATTTTTAGATACAAACCTAATAATTGTGAAAGTGACATGTCATGTTTATAATAACATGTGACGCATATTGCTGACATGTCGAACTTGAAAAAGGTTATACGTGAAACATATTCCGTTTTAGGAACACTTTTTAATATATAATAAAGTATAGATGTTAGATGTGCATAAATAATATGGATAATGGCGGATTTTAACATTTTCAATTCGGGATACTTTGTAAATCAAATCATCTGTTTCGAATTGCAATAGATCCGATTTAATCTAAGAAATTTAAGACCCAAACTCAATTTGTAACCAACCTATACCCAACCTAAATCCAAATTTAACCTTGCACCAATTTGACCCAACTCGAACACATCTCGAAAATGATTTGACCTAACTTCAACTCAATCTGAACTAGTTTGACCCAACCTAATAAACTCAATCTGACCCGAAAAATACCTGATTTAATCTGATTTGTTTTGATCCTAATTAATATCAACCTAACCCGATTTTAGCCCGGCATGATTTCAAACCAACAATTTAAATCAACCTATTATTGCTATTTTTTTTTTTTAATTTAAACAATTATTAATGACACGATATGAAAAATTACACATGAATGACCAGATGTCAACCTAATAATAAGGTAAAAACTCAATAACTACTCTAGTTTAAAAATAACCTTATTTGAATACTAAATTTTGGTCAATCCAACCAAAATATAGCCAAACACAAAAATGATTTGAATCGAGATTGACCCACCTAATTTCATCTCACCGAAACCAATCCGATGCAAAGTCATCCGACCTAAAATTAACCTGATCAAATCCATTTTGAACCCAATCCGAATTTATTCGAACCTTATATGAATCAATTTGAAGTTGACCCAATCCAAACCCGGTTTAAGGGCCTGTTCACTTCAGCTTAATTTCAGTTCAACTCAGTTCAATTCAGTTCAGTTTTTAATTTCCTTCTCTTATAAACAATTCAATTTAGTTAAGTTTAGCTCAACACAGCTCACTAAATATGAATATGCCCTAAATTATGTAGATCTTTACCCGAAATTGACAATTTGACTTGAGATTGGTTAAATGGTAATTTTGATCCGAACAAACTTAACCCGCCGTGGATATTCCCAACTTCCATCCGATTATTCGAATTGACAGCTCTTGTAGAATTAATGTGCCAACCACTAACAAACGCAATAACTGTCAATCTCTCATGTCCAAAATATTTAGGATCGAAGAGATTTTCCCTTTACTATTACAAACCCTCACTATAAAAAGGAAATACAAAATAACGTTACTCCTGTTTTAATAAGTGTTACGCTTATCACATCCGGCTATGTTTTAATAAGTATTATACTTTTTATTTTTTGGCAAAAAAGCTACATTAAAATAGTATATTTCTCTCCTTTCATGGTCCCCACCCAAACCCACTACTACTTTTTTATTATATTTTTCCTCTCACATTCATTACTTTTCAATAAACTATTAACCCAACTATCTTTCTTTTACAATTTTTTAACTCCAATTATCCCACTTGTCTCTTATTTTATTTAAGTTAATTAAATTGCCTAAAACTATGTGCCGGTCAAATTGTAACACTTAAAAAAACACGGAGGGAGTAACTTGTGTCGATTCGGGAAAAAAAAAAAAGTTAATACCCGGTCGAGCTCGTACTGCTCGCGGGCTTCGGGAGGAAATTTGGCCAAAAGGTCACGTATGGAAGTACTAACTTTTTTTTTTTATTTTCTCAGGTTGGCAATATTTTGGCGTGTGGCTGTGGAGCTACAAGGCAAATTGAATACTCTGGTCCAGACTTTTCATCTAGGATTGATGAGATGAGCAACGCCTTGAACAGTATTAAATCCCGGGTTCCTACTTTGGGTCTCATATCCAACAACTTGAGGCTACCAACATACGCAGTAGAGGAGCTAAGAAAGACGCGACAGACCTCTTCTTTAGGTGAGCCTCATGTTTACGGGAGGAATGATAGGAAAGAAGATATCATTTGTCCAATTGTTGGAAGATAAACCAACTTATGAGAATTATGTTGTGATCCCAATCGTTGGGATGGGAGGCATTGGGAAGACTACTCTTGCTCAGTTTGTTTATAATGATGAGAAGGTGAAGGCTCACTTTGTTCTTAAGGCATGGGTGTGCATATCAGACGTTTTTGATGTCAAACGCATAACAAAAGATATCATCAATTCGGCTACCCTTGGCAATTTTGATTGTAACAACTTGAATGAAGCACAACAGAAATTGCAAGAAGTGGTAAAAGACAAAAAAACTTGATGATATTTGGAGTGAGGAATATGAGGAGTGGAACCAGCTACAAATACCTTTTCTTGATGCTGCACGAGGAAGCAGAGTCATTGTCACAACCAGAAAGGAAGTCACTGCAAGAGTGATGAATAATCATTATCCCAACACCATCCATTTAGAATGTTTGTCATTATCCCAACACCATCCATTTAGAACGTTTGTCTGGTGAGTATTGTTGGAGTATATTTCAGCAGCATGTTCATTTTGTGTATTCAGACCTTGCTGAGAGGCGGGATGATATTATCCGCAAATGCGATGGACTACCTTTGGCTGCAAAAACTCTTGGAGGTCAACTACGAAAGATAGTGGATAAGGGTAAGCGCCAAAGGATATTAGATAGCCATATTTGGAGTGACAAGTGAAATTTTACCGGTTCTAAGGTTGAGTTATCATCATCTTCCATCTCTTCTGAAGTGTTTATTTGCTTACTGTTCCGTATTTCCCAAAGATTACGAATTTGAGGAGATGGAGATTATCCAACTGTGGATGGCTCAGGGCTTCCTACCAGACAACCCAAATGAAAGAATGGATGATATAGGTCATGATTACTTCAATGATCTGGTATCAAGGTCATTATTTGAAAAAATTCCAGCTTATGAAGGAATGTTCATCATGCATGACCTCATACATGACGTGGCTCAATTTGCTGCAGGCAACTTATGCAACGTAATGGATGGCACGGATACACACACAGATTTCAGAAGAACTCGCCATTTGTTTATCAATGGGCATGTTCAAACCTTGGGAAATCAAATTATGGCTTCTCGGTTGCGTACTCTTCTATGCAAAGATAGTTTGAAAATTGACAATTTTGATTTCTTCAAAAGAATTCGTTACATACGCACTCTATTTCTATCTTCAGATAAAATTGAAGCTTTGCCAGAATGTATAGGTGATTTAAAACAGTTGTGCTACCTTAGTCTTGAATTTGGAATGATACTAGTGTTGCCATATTCAATCAGCAAGCTGTGGAATCTCCAAACACTTTGCTTGAAAGGTTGTTTTAAACTTGAGAAGATTCCATGTATCGAATCGCTGAGAAAACTTCGCCATCTGTACATTAATGGTCTCTCTTTAAAGGAGATGCCGCTTGGAATTGGAAATTTAACAAACTTGCAGACTTTGGATAAATTTGTGTTGGCTAGTGGAGGTGGGTCCCGGGTAAGGGAGTTGGGGAAGTTGAATCAGCTCCGTGGAAGATTACTTATCGTTTCCGGGCTAGAAAATGTGACAGAGGTTGAGGATGCAGAGGAAGCCCAGTTGTGTAAAAAAGAGCATCTAGATGGGTTGAATTTGAAATGGGGAACTTGTACTGATGAGGTTAATGACAAGACTAGGAGAGATGTGGTTGAGAATTTGCGGCCTCATACTTCCGTCAAAAAGTGTAAGTTGGATGGGTACATGGGCTCGACATTTCCAAGTTGGTTGGGAGATCCCTCTTTCATTTACATACATGGTGGACATAAAGTTGAAAAAGTGTCAGAAATGTGAATGGTTGCCTTCACTAGGGAATCTACCCTCTTTGAAAAGTCTTCTAATTGAAAACATGAATGGTATTAAGGAGGTAGGTCTTGAATCTTTGAAGACTCTAAGTGTTTTGAGTGTGAAATCCTGGGAGAAGTGGGTGCACCCATCACTTAATAACAAGGCATTTCCCATCCTTGAAGAGCTTTGTTTAAGTAATTGTCCGTCATTGCAAGGTGAACTACCTCCTCATTTGCCTTATCTTAGAAGGTTGAAAATCAATGGAGTCCAGCAACTACAATCCTTGGAATTGAAGAATTCGTCTTCCTCAACTTCTCATCTTGAAGAAGTCGTTGTTTCGGGATGCAAATATAAAATTTGAAAACCATATCTTTCAATTGCAGCACCCTTCCCAACCTCACTCATCTTTATGTTAGGGATTGCCCAATGCTTGAATCATTGTTTAGCAATTTCGCCTCACTTAAAGTTTTGTTCATTGTAAATTGCCCAGAACTACGCAACTTTCCAGAAGGAGGTTTACCCACAAACCTGAAGGAGATTACAATAAGAGGAACCAAGATAGACAAACCAATAAAAGAGTGGGGATTGCACCTTCTTACTTCCCTCAGTGTTCTTGTACTTATAAATGTAGGCAGCTGTGTTGATACACTAGAGTCCATTAGCTATCCTACCTTTCCCTCTTCTTTGCATAGATTAGCCATAGAGGGTTTCCAAAATTTGAAAACAATATATTGTTCCACTCTTCCCAACTTGTTCTGGGTGAATATCAGAAATTGCCCCAAATTGGAATCCTTTGGTGACAATGGCCTTCCTCCTCCACACATTATAAGTATTGAAGAGTGTGATATGATAGAACAACAATTGACAAGTGATCCCTATGGCCGTATTAAAACAAAGAATGGAACATTCTCGATCATTCTCAATGCCTCTGTCTGAAAATCAACCAAGCCTCAGCCCAATCAAGTAAGTTTTTCATTTTTACATTGACATACATGTTTCATTTTTACGTTTACTTACATTTTGGTATATTTCACTTCTGACAGCTTGTTGATACAACACTCAACAATCAACGGAACTTCACTCAAACAAAAGATTATAAACTGGTTAGCATGAATTCAACCATCTCAGCCTATTTATGCATTTTACTTTGCAATTTTTGTCTCTTTTCAGTCTAATTCTAATCAATCATTCACTCATAGATATATCAAGGTTTTTCTTAAAAGACATTTTCTTTGGCTGATTGGCTGAATATAAATATTATATGCAGTAGCTTATTATTTAAACTAGGCTGATCTTGAAATTTCAGCATACCTGCATTCTCCCTGCCTCTTTCAAGTAAGCTTAATTAATAATGGTCTCACATTCATTTTACATGATACATCAACTTATGTTTTAAGTACACCAATCCTAGAAATCATAAATTCAGTCAAGCTAATTGTTGTCAGTTTTGAGTTTAATCAATCATTCAGTCATAAAATATATTTTAATTGTTTTTTTGCTTTTTTTTAAAAAAATTATTGGGAATATTACAATATATGATTGTGCAAAGTACAAATTTGTTATGCAATGGATCAGTAAGTTTAGATATATAAAGGTATTTTCTTTTAAGGACATATTCTTTAGCTGATTATTATTTTCAGGTTTTCCGTGCACTGGCTTAATTGATACATAAACTAGCTGATCTTGATATTTCTGTTGGAACTTGGTTGTTGTATTCGTTAAGTGATACTTTGTTTAGGAATTCTAAGACCATGTAACATCTATAGACCAGAACATTAGTACATTTATATTTCCTGGTCTTTTTACCTACTTGTATTCTGCATTCACAAATAGATAATTAGTATAGAGTTCTAGAAAAGTGAAGGAATATTATCTTGATGTTGCTTTTCCTAAATATTGCAAATAATAATCGCGGAAGGGAAAACTTGAGATAATAATTGTTTAACTTCAAATCAGATTTCAATTTTGTGTCATTGTGGAAACTAATGGATATTGTAGTCCTATATACCTTTTCTATGTATTTAAAATGATTGTTACAAATTTACCTTTTAGATGTTTTTCAGATGAAATATATATAATGATATTTTTACTATCTTGAAACTATTATTATAGAATAATTGTGCAATGTTCTGATATATTGTAATAACAGGTACATGACCTTCAAATGCAACTGTTTGCTTATATTATGATGCAACTGAAAATCCTAACAGTAGTAACATCTACAATTTTTAAGGTACTGGAAAATTAAGCTTGCCTTCGCTTTCAATTTATTTTTAATCTAAGATGTAATTTCTAGTGCTGCTGATGGTGACCTGAAGAACTATGTTACCTGATAGAAATTATAAATCATGGCATGTGTTTACGGTTCAGATTTTTTTTTTTTTTGGCTCTTTCGTCATTATTTGTGTCTTAAGCTCTAAACTTCTATTTCTGATCTTATTCCTTTGTTCCTTCAATTCCATAATACTATTATTATTATTTTTATTTATTTTTTTTTTTTTCATTTCTCACTTTTGATTTGGTAAATAGAAGAGTGCAACTAAAAATATGGAGGAAGTATACCTTAAGGACTCGAGTAACATATTCTTCAGTCTCCAAGAAAATTAAAGGATTTGTTTTTAATAACAATTAATATGCCATTCATCTGTTCTTGACTTCTGGTAGTTTAATAACAACCAGGTTTTCTTGTTTAGGCACGTGTTATTGCAGAGTTATCTCAAATTACAAAATCTCTTTGCTAATTTATTGTCTTGATTGGTTGATCATTCCAAACTAGTATGTTCTGATGTGGTCATGTTGATTTCATAATCACTAATACTCTTTTTTGCTCTGTTGATAAAGCTTCCTGCTGGTTTTGTTTCCCACCATTAGCATTTCTCTTGGCTACTGATGATTTCAACCTCCTAAAATCTTTTGAGTTTCTGAGGGCCAACTAAAATGTAGTGTTCATTCATGTATCCAACTTAGTTTGCCATGAACAATGCTTGTTAGTTCACTAAACTATGTCAATACTCTTTTTTGCATATATTGTATACTCTTCACTTTTAATTGGTAAGAAGATACTTCTTCTGTATCATGTACTGTGTAAACTTTTGTAAATTAAACAATCACTTTCACCTATTTCACAGTTGTAAATTTTTGTCCTTTTTATGTTATTACAGTTAACCTTTAACGTAGCCAATGACTAAAATAGAAGATACTTGTCTAAATTATGGATGAAAATTTCACAGCCACATCAAACAAAATATTGTATTAACCTATTATCTTTTAGGGAAGGGCAATGGATTTGAATTCTGCATATTGATAATAGATGGTTTATAGTCAACGAGGTATTTTATAATTTTCAAGTATCATCTTTTTTCTTTGTTAACAGGAATTCTGATTTTTGAGTGAATGCTTTTTCATTTGTTTCCAAATTCAATTGTATACGTAGTGTGCAGGTTTCTTACATTCTTTTCTTATCTGTAGCAACCCCAGTGCATGTGATCTGATATTTTTACTAGAAACTGTACTATTTGTATTATTTTATCGCTTGTTTGCTCTAGAAACTTGTAGAAAGCTAGAAACAATAGCATATAATCCTTTGCCTAATAGCATTGCACATACTCTCTTATATCAGGCGACAAACATTATTGGTCTACACTTCTAGAGCTGCAGAAAGTCTGTCCACGATCAGACATTCATCCAAGATTAATGTCATTACAGTTTTGCAAGATGATCAGATCCCTGGCAGAGTGTTTTGGTTATGCTGCAGTCGTACCAAATAGAAGCTTGTCAAAGCTAGAAAGTTTCGACGTTGTTTATTAAATTAAGCAACATTGTGGCCAAGATGCAGTGCTATAGTTCCAAGAACCAACAGATAATGCATTAGGCCTCTGTTTGAGCTTGATGGCAACTTTGGTTAGGCAAGATACTTGAGAGTCAGACCGCTCTATATCTGCAACTACTTCAAGGTTTGTTATTGCCTTGAATTGTTTTCATTTTTCACTTTTGATTCTGGGACAAGTCGACAGGATGCACCTGTAACTTTTACGGTCACATAAATTGAGAATTTGCTTTTCATTGATGTTGTATATGCATTTCATCTGTTTTCAACTTTTTGTTGTCCAAAAAAACCAGGTTTTTTTCTTTTGTTTCACGCCTTTGGTAATTTCTCCTATATTACTGATGATCAATGGCTTTAGGAAGCACTTGTGTCAAGAGTAATTTTTTTGCAATTTCTCTTATACTACTGATATCTAGCTAGCACCAAGTATGCACACACTAGAAAACTGGAAACAATAATGTATAATTTGTGTCTCTTTTGAAATTGCTCGTAATTTCTTTTATCAGGTGACACATTTTTGGGTCCAGAACTGCAGAATGTATCTCCACATTGCTCAATCCTGTTGTTGAGAATGTCCACATTCATTTACAGAGTACTGAGGCGGCGTAATTACAAGCCCTGGCAGAGTCTTTTGATCACAGTTATTGTATGAAGCAACATAGAACCATATGGACATATAGTGGCATTAGACATCTGTATGAGTTTGTGGCAGTGAAGCTCACTTTGGTTAGGCAAGTTACTTGGGACCGATTTCTCTGCAAGTATTTCAAGGTGCTGACTCATGTACATGTTTAATCAGATTTCAAATAATTTTACTTGATTGAATCATAACTCTGATCTGTATGTTGGATTTTGTTTGTTCTTATTTCCCGGGTGTATTTACAAGTCTCCAGAATTTGGATGATTAGACATCAATATGACAATATTCTTGAGGCTTTTTTTCCTAATTACATGTATTTGAACTAGCTTGGGACAACTGGGATGGTGTTATCTTGTTTTATGCATTAGCAAATAAAAATCATAATATATGGTGGATTTTTATGTACATGTATAGTATGTATCAATTCCAGGTTCCAGGATCACCTGGAATCGAAAGGAGACATCTTTCCATGTAGAGTAACATCTTGCCAAGCAATAATTATTGTCCGACCCTACTATACATTGTAATTAAATAATTTTTTTAATGCTTTAACATTGCAATTAAATTAATAAGAGCTACTTTGTATAACAGAGGTTTTTCAGTGCGGCAAGCCACATGGTGCGGCGCAGTTACTTGTATTTTAGGGTTGCTTGTATTCTGGGGTTACTTGTATGGGTTACTTATAGGGTGTTACTTGTATTATGAGGTTACTTGTATGGGTTACTTGTATCGTGGGTTACTTTTATGTATTACTTGTATTATAAGTAACTCCAAACCAAAATCCCATACCAAACAAGTAACACTCTACAAGTAACCCCTGATCAAAACCAATAACAGTTATACAAGTAACCCTAAAATACAAGTAACACCTGGCAAAACCAATAACACCCTACAAGTAACCCCGATCAAAACCAGTAACACCCATACAACTAACCCCATAATACAAGTAACACCTACAAATAACCCATGACAAAACTAGTAACACCCTATAAGTAACTCCGACCAAAACCAGTAATACCCATACAAGTAACCCCAGAATACAAGTAACGCGTACAAGTAACCCCTGACAAAACCAGTAACACCCTACAAGTAACCCTTGCCGCACCATGTGTCTAGCTACATACAAAAATTTGTATTTGTATAAATAGAAAAGGCACTTACTAATAATTGGTCCTTTGTGACTTTGTGAGTACACCCATTTAGAATTTCGTCACTCTACAACTATCCACCACCATTAATCCTGCTATCAATAATTCATTTCCCACCAATCCCAGACAAAGATAAACCAATCATTTCATTCACAATCACTAGATTTTACTAAATCATAAACAAAGTAAAAATCAAATTTTGCTAGTAGCCGATCAAGGATGGCCATTGGCGAGACGTTTCTGTCTGCATTTCTGCAAGTGTTGTTTGAGATGCTGTTGTCAACCGGAGGTAGCCAATTCTTGAAGATGGTTGGTGGAGTTGATCTGCCGAAAACAATCAAGAAATGGAAGATACAGCTTACTAGGCTGAAAGCTCTGCTGGATGATGCTGAGCTGCAGCAATTTCACAGTAAACCTGTCAAGTTATGGCTGAATGACCTCCTAGATTTAGCTTATAACATTGAAGATATCTTGGACCATTTTGCAATCGAAGTTCAACGTTACGAGTTGAAAAAGGCGGAGGAAGATCAAGTTAATGCAGTAGATGATCATTCTCACCATGGGATTCTAGACAGTAGTTTATGCAGTAGATGACCATACAAGTCATACAACAATCCTAACAATCAATGGAACTTCACTCAAGCAATAAGCATCAAGTGACTTTGACGAATTTGACCATTTCAAGCTAGTTATACATGCTTTTTTTTGCTTTTCAAGCTAGTTATAACATAATTACATGACTGGATATAGGGAGTAACCAAAAGACATTTTGCTTGATAGACTTGAAAGTGAAACTGCTTTGAGACACTATAATATGGTGTAAGATGCTATGAGCAGTCAAATTACATGTGTGCTGTAAATTTCATGGTATAAGTTTTATTCATTGTAGTTCCTCCACAAAAAACTCACCAACTGTAAGGGTGGCACGCAGTCAGGAATTGACAGCATCAGTTTTTCAATCCAGACTGGATTCAGGTTGTTCTTTATAACGCGAGTCTTCACTGACTGCAAGGAGAGTCATCAAGACCAAGTTTAATATAAAAGCAAGAGCCAGAAATATACCAGGAGAGCTAACAAAGTCACAAGGGGAAGATTGTTACTTGTTGTCCCAAACAGAGGATGGATGACTTATGGATCACTAGATACCATTTCTCGGATGGCAAGATTCGTGCCTCTGACCACAGTTAATTTAATCAGTCCAACAAATTCAGTCATACCTGGCTGCAATAAGAAAGTACAAGCTCGGTTACAGAGGACTATAGTTTCTAATGAATTAAAGGGTTGAATGTATAAGAATTGTTGTTTTTAAGATGAAAAACATTCACGGAAATAATGTTGGAAAAAAATAACAAAAAATTGTAATTTCTTATGTTTCATGAAATATAAAGACAAACGATCAAATCACAGTTTTTAGAACTTTTCTGCTCGTCCTTTCTTTTTGAGCTATGGCGGCTACAACAAACACATGCCCAATTCCCGTAATGTGAAGGCTGTTTACTTGTTTATGTATTTCTTATCGAGTGATAACACCAGATCCTTGCTTGATGAAGTTTGATAGGTTGACAGACTTCTATATGTTGATGAACTCGTAGGAAGTGAATATGGACACATCAGATACTCATCTGAATTTATAAATTGTTGTAGCTCATAATTCCTCCTACACAAACCCAAAAAAAAAAAATTAAAAAAATAGCATGCCAAATTTCTGCATTTTTGATACCTGATAAAATCAGAGCGCTCCTCTATAGCAGAATCTGGTTTTGGTTTCATTATGTTTCAAGGAATGAAGGCTTCATGCTTTTGTTGGCTACTATATTTCCTCCCATTTCTTCCAGGGCATCTACTTGGTCCTCTGTCCAATCATCTAGCTTCACTGATAAATGTTGTAAATGTAATACAAAGACATACATTCTTCATTGTGATCCCCTCCCCCAAAAAAGAATAAAAGATGGCCATATCCCTAAAACATTGCTATAGTTATTACAATAGGAGCATGGATATGAGGTTAATGTTAATTAGAGATTGTGCAGTAACAAGCTTCCCCAGTTGCAAGATGTGACTATTTTTCTTGGGATATAAGCTATTTTGCCGCTTTTATTTTTTTATAATTATACAGATTAATAATTTGTCTATCTTTAAGGTAATAAACTTTGGAAAAAGCAATGAATTTTATCAAAAATCTAAATGCTCATAAGAAGCAATGAATTTTATCAAAAATCTAAATCACACAGCAATGGCAGTCGGGCCAGTCCTGCAAATCAATTTAGTCACTTCAACAGGACTAAAGATCAGCTGAAGTCGAATTAACTCATAAGAGAATTATAAAGATGGTTTAACCCCAAAGGATTGCAATGAAAGGGTATTCAAAATTGAATCCATATAATTATGCTTATGATGACAACTGCTGTATAAGCTTCAACAAAAGAATATCTACAATACACAAAAGGGTAACCAAAAACAAACAAATCAATGCTTGGAAATTCAATTTTTCTTACAAATTACAACAAGCCAAACATGTACAAAATCAAGAACATGATTCTGAACCTTTGTTCCACACATTAGTTTACCTTCATTATTTTACAATACAATACTGGAAGATATGGTTGTGAACTGTGCCTACCAATCTGTTTGGGGATTTAAGCAGTTTCATGGATATAGAAGGAAATTTTATTGGTCATCACACCCTATGTTTTATGGTAATGCAATTATATGCTCCATCATTAATCAGCCAAAATATAAGTTATCCACAAACATTCATCAATTAAATCTTACATTAATCTACAGTATTTTGAAGTGCAACTGAAACTACTCAATCATTATTACAAAATGTAAACCTCTGTTGCATTTATAGATTATATTAATGTGGTCAACTTTTCTCAAACCCATATACAAGTTTTATTCAACACACTTAGCTATGTCTCTTTAGTTAGATATATCTGCTCATCCCATTTTTTCCCGTAAAACCCTTCATAAAAATAATTTAGTCCACCAATCTTTCTTTATATCTTCTTAATTAGGGGGTTGCATTGCATTTATAAAGATTACAGGCAATCAAATGCAATTATAAAGCACAAAGCTTTTCTAAGCATATTTAAAGAGGTTTGGATGCCTTACAGGGCACATAAGATCTAATCTAGTCATCCACAAACAAAGTTGACATATCAAAGAAGCATATTATTTAGCAAAACACTTACACTTTAAAAAGGAGAGACGAAATCAAAAGAAAGCTCTGTGGCATTTGATAATTTCTAACAATTTAACAAGAAACTGAATGTACATCATCATCTCAGGAAAGGACCTTGGAATTTACCATATTTTGGTTAAGTAATTGTCTTCTCCAAAGCCAGAGACAGTTTCTTATTCTCGTTCTGCTGCTACAGCATGAATTCATCAAACTGCTTAGCTCTTTTTTGCATGTCCTTAATGATCTCATCTGTGGCAGCATAAATCTGGTTAGGCAAATATACTTGCAAGTAATCAAACCATTCTGCTAGAGTCATCATTTCCAGGTCCGGCACATTAATGGCCTGAGGATCTTTGCTTCTATGATAACTCTTGACCTCTGACTCTTTAACAATCTCTTCCATATCTGATTCGTCCACTCTCCCATCATTCAGCACTACATCACATTCACTCTCTACTCCGTTACAAACCTTTTTGTCAGCTTGAGAAGCAGCAATCAGATTGCCATCAGCTTCCTCCACACAATGCTGCTCTCTCACACATTGAGCACCTCCATCCTGATCAAGAACCACCCCCTCCAAAAACTGTACATTAGTCTTATCATCCATCCATTTTTCGCGAGGTTGGTGCCTTGAATTCACCACCTGTTCCGGCAATTCCTTCCCCAACACCTTATGATTCACTTTCTCTTCCAAAACATCTTGATCACCTCCCACACATTGATCACTTTTGCAATGTTGGTGCCTTGAATTCACCACCAGGTCCGGCAATTCCTTCCCCAACACCTCATGATTCACTCTCTCTTCCAAAACAACATCTTGAGCAGCTTCCATTCTCCGATCATCCAACGTTGCATCACTCTCATTGCCACATTAACCATTTTCCTGCTGAATAGTCTCATCCATCGGTTCAGCAGAATTCTGCCCTTTCAAAGACGGCGCACCTCCCTCTTGTTCAGAAACCTCCACCTTTGTTTTATCATCCATCCAATTTTCACAAGGAACTTCCTTTTCTAATGCCTCTGGAAAAGCATCCAGGACATCATCTACACTCCTAATACTATGTTTCTTTATCCTCCCACGTCCACGCCCACGCCCACGCCCACGACCACGACCACGACCACCTCGTGTGGGTTTGCAATCATCCATACCAAAACCCTTGTCTTCCACAACTTCCTCCACCACAGAAATGGGTGGTATTACACCGTCAGCATTATTAGCACGCCTAGTCCTCCTGGGCTGAATAACTTGTTCTAAACCCAGAAATTCAACCTCTCCTCTCCTCCTAGTGTTCTTCTTCCTCATAACCCCACACTCATCTTCATCCTCTTTCTTCGCATCAACCTTCAAATCCCCAATTTCCAACTTGGAACCCTTAATACTTCCCAAATCAATTGCAGCTTTTCTATTTCTAATAATTCTACGATTGTTGGTTTCCTCTTCAATTGGGACAATTTCAACCCTAATTGAGGTAAGCTCGCCAATTTTAATCACATCCCCATTACGAATTTCAAAAGGGGAAAGGGGTTTGAGTTGAGAGGAGTTCAAGATAGTACTATTTGAAGAATCGAGGTCTTTGATTTCCCAGATTCCAGATTCTTTGTTGAATTCGATGACGAGATGATTGGAGGAAATTCCGGGATCTTTGATAGTCAGTTTGTTGCCTTTTACGACTCGCCCAATTCGAACTTTGGAGTTGAATTCTAGGGTTTCACCTTGTCGATGACCACTTTGCATTAGCAGCTTCAGAGTTGATGATTTGGAGGACGCCATTGTTGGAAAACTGGAGGTAGAATTCAAATTAGAAGAATGAGCTATTCAAGTAGGACTGAAAACTGAAAATAATGGAGTTGTTGGCGCTATGAAGGAATTTCAAATTATACTCGCATACGTATAAGTTGGAGGTGATCAATTGAAGGGCCGAACCGGTCCAGTGGTCAAGTTTATATCTCACAATGAAGAGGTTGTGGGATCAAACCTCACTAGACGCACCTTGGCCCTAACCAACCGAGAAATTCCTTATTGACCGAGTAATTCCTGAGTGACTAATTGAGTAACCCCTGATTAATTAACCCCGACCATTCTTTCAAAGAAAATGTGGTTGGCCACACAAATGTTAGTGAATCTAATAAGATACCGAATGCTAATTTTTCTATATAAATCATAAATACAATGTAGTACAAATTATTTTATTTAGACCACATAAATAATAAATGAGTCAAAATTTCTAAAACAGAGGTAATACCACTAATACTTACAGGTAATATTTTTAAGGCAAAAGCCATCAAATGCTCCGAGGGTGTTGGGATACGATAGCTAAAAGTAGAAAGATTAAATTAAAATGAACATTAATTAGATTGATCAGCGAGTGATTTTGTCATACATTCCCAAACTAATATCAATTTAAATAATATTTTAAATGTTTATCTAACGCCCTGGGGCAAGATCAGTTAACACAACAAGCTTCTTGTTTTTAATAAGATTGTCAATTATTAGTCTACCTAAATCTTTTAAACTACTCCATGTCCAGTTTTGAGATTTCTGTGTACTGAGTAGCCTTAGTGCTTCAGTGCTGCTGCATTAGAATGTACAAGAGAGATAAGATTCTAGCTGAGTTTCAAATTTAAATGAATTTACACTTCATGATTACTATTACCTCAATGTCTGTAACTTCTAAACAACAATGATATATACTTAATAACAAAGACAAACACAAAGAAAAGAGGAATTTACATTTCTTTTCTGGTAAGCTCAAAGCTAACTATCCTGTATAGAAAAAAATACGACACAAGCTCTATGCGTGCATTTAAAGGGTCTAAATGACCCCGATTTCCCCCATCAACTTTTTCGAGGGGGTCTAAACCGTTTAAACCTATTCTTCCGTATACAAAATCCTAACAAACAGTATGGATTCATCACAAGTCTACTTCAAGATCCCCTACTATTGAGAGAGTGGGACACATTCGAGTTCAAGTTCTAGGACTCCTCTTTCTACATTCTGCAGTTTGATAGACAGTTGCTGCTTTATTTGGCCATCTACAAGGGAGATAATGCTGTCATTTAGAAGGGTGTTATCTTCGCTTGCAACCCATGTCCCAAGCTGGGTTGCTCCATTTTGTGTTGACTTCTCCAAATCCCTAGCAGCAGAGACCAAGGGTTGGATGTCAATTTCAGCTTGGCCCATAAAATCGTCCGTGGTGAAGGTGTCCTTGTCATACACAAGCTGCAAATTTAAACTAGGGCATAAGTTTTTGAAAGGAAGAACCAAGGGAAAAACACAAAGATAATTGATGTCGAAACAAAAAAAAAAGGTTCAACTATATGAGAGGGCAAAATTGGGAGAACATTTATTCTATCAACGCAATATGCATTCAAACTCAAGAAAGAAATTGGAGCCTTGAAGGTGAAATTGCTTATAGATAATACGAGTATAACACAGAGTAAGATGCTATGAGCAGACAAGTTACATTATATGCGCTGTAAGTTTTTGTACTCGAAAATTTGATCATTGTAGTTCCTCAACAAAAAAAAAAAACTTACCAACTTTAAGGGTGGCAAACAGTCAGGAATTGACAGCATCAACTTTTCATTCCAGACTGGATTCAGGTTGTTCTTTATAACACGAGTCTTCACTGACTGCAAGGAGAGTTATCAAGACCACGTTTAATATAAAATCAAGATCCAGAAATATACCAAGAGAGCTCACAAAGTCACACGGAGAAGATTCTTACTTGTTGTCCCAGACAGAGGATGACATATGGATCACTAGATACCATATCTCGGATAGCAAGGTTAGTGCCTCTGACCACATTTACTTTAATCAGTCCAACAAATTCAGTCATACCTGGCTGCAATAAGAAAAATCAAATACAATGACATAAGACTGCTCTTTAGGACCCAATCAGTAAAATGCAGACGAAAGAACAAGCATGGTATCAGAGGACTAAAAACCCAAAGTTTCTAACAATTAAAGGGTTGAAAGTATAAGAATTGTTGTTTCTAAGATGAAACACATTCATGAAAATAATGCTGAATATAGAAGTATGAATTACAAAGCGAAAAAATGTACTCCATCTTGCATGAAATATAGACTTACCATCAAATCACAGTTCTTATAACTTTTGTGCTCGTCTTTTTTTTTCGAGCTATGGCGGCTACCACGAAACGCATGCCCAATTCCCGTAATGCGAAGGCTGCTAACTTGTTTCTCTATGTGTTTCTTATCGAGTGATAACATTAGATTCTTGCTTGATGAAGTTCGATAGGCTGACGGACTTCTATAGGTTGATGAACATGTAGGACGTGGATATGGACACATCAAGTACTCATCTGAATTTGTAAACTGTTGTAGCTCGTACTTCCTCCTAAACAAGCCCAAAAATATTAAAATAAATAAATAAAATAAAATAAAATTTAGCGTGCCAAATTTCTGCATTTGTAGAAAAAGCATTATGAGGCTTATGACTGTACAATACCTGATAAAATCAGAGCGCTCCTCTATAGCAGAATCTGGTTTTGGTTTCAATATGTTCCCAGGAATGCAGGCTTCATACTTTTTGTTGGCTACTATATTTCCTCCCATTTCTTCTAGAGCATCTACTTGGTCCTCTGTCCAATCATCAAGCTTCACGGATAAAACCTGTATTACAGACATATATTCTTCATCACGATCCCCTCTCCAAAAAAAAGATGTCCATGTTCCTAAATTATTGCTATAGTTATTACAAAAGGAGCCCATGTATGAGGCAAGTCAGATATTGTGCAGTAACAAGCTTCCCCGATAATAGCAAGATGTGACTTCTCCAGGCATAAGCTATTCTGCCTCTTTTATTTTCATAGTAGATTAATAATTCGTCTATCTTTAAGGTAATGAAATTTGGAAAAGCCAACGAATTTGTCAAGAATTTACATGTTCCCTGAAAAAACCTCCATTAGCTAACATCTACCCTTTTTCTGTTCAATGTTGTTGGCTCTAATTACTATTCACAAATGTGGATGCATACAGGTCTAATCACTAAGCACAACCCTCTCGGGTGAATGTTTTACCTTCAAAAGCATATCACTGAAAATTTTCACAATTACTTGTATATAAAAAAGGAGGCAAAAGGAAAAGGCACAAATTAGTAAAGCAAGTTCCTAGTTGTGACATACAGTTCTCATCAACTTCACAAATATTATGTAGGTTCAATGTTTCCTGCCTATCAAGAAAATTCAAAATTGTATACAGTTCAGCTCTAGAAAATAACCGCCTTATTGGGTAATCCATATGCATATCCAATTATGTAATTATGTTATATGGAGTATATAAATATTTTGTACCATACCTTTGTTATATGTACTCCAAGGCTTCTGTGTATACCAGAGCACTTGATACAGATGAATACCCCAACACCCATAGACCTGAAAATCACAGCACAGCACAACACAAATCATTTCACATACCCGTTGCTTTCTTATTTTTACATATGCTTTTACTTCATGTCTTCATCTTCTTTCTTATTCAATTTTCATGACATAATTAACTTTTTCCATACGTTTGATGGTTCTCATCCTATATTTCTTTTGATATATTTATTCTTCATTCTTTTTTACAGATCCTGCTCTTCAAAATATCCAAATTCATAATTTTTATTACAGTATACATAAATTGTCTATTAGTTTTAATCAACAGCTTAACCAAAGTTTTTATATTTACATGTATATAAAACACTACCAACTATCTAACAATGGGAAAAAGATGTTCATTTAAAATACTTACACCCATTTTGGTTCTGGGGTGCCACAGTCTGCACATTCTCTATTTCCACAGTGAGATAGCAATAGCTCTAACTTCTTTTGAGGGCCAGAAGCTGCAAAATAATGTAAGATTTATACATGACAATAATATGTAAAATAAATAATGTGTTCTTTCCTAATGGAAATTTTAGGGAAATTGAAGGAGGATGTTTAATTGAAGGAGGATTCTCTAAGTTAAAGGATGTTGTGACTTGTGAGCCAAGATATGTGCAACAATCAAATAGATCTAAGCGAGTAATCTGTTTCAGCAATATTAGCTGGAATTTTACAGTGAATGATCATACTAAAGATGCAAATCGCATAAACAAACATGCCAAGCAACTTTAAATATTAAAGGAAGACGTTTATAATCTTTCACATGACAATTACTTCAAGAACTAGCAAATGAGAATTTAAATGCAAAAAATGACAGTATACTGTTTCAACAAGGTGAACCAATTTTTAAAACTAGCATAATCTTTCACATGACAATTACTTCAAGAACTAGCAAATGAGAATTTAAATGCAAAAAATGACTATACTGTTTCAACAAGGTGAACCAATTTTTAAAACTAGCATAGTAGCATCATATAGAGAAATTGATTGTCAGCATAATATTTAAAGTACCATGCTTTTCTCTTTTTGATTTGTTGCTTTTACAATGTTTTTCTGTCGGTGCTTTTCCAGAGTGTTGATTTTCGGAAAATTGCTTGTCTGCCTGCTCGTTTGTTGTTTGTAGTCTTTCTGTCTGTTCTTGATCTGATTGTAGTCTTTCTGTCTGTTCGTGTTCTGAATGTAGAATTTCTACCTGTTCTTGATTTGATTTCCGTCTTTCTTTCTTTTTCGGTTTTGACTGTTTTCTTTCTGTTTGCAGTTGTTCTAATTGCATTTCTTCTGCCTGTTCTTGTTCTAATTGTAGTCTCTCTGCCTGTTCTTGTTCTAATTGTAGTCTTTCTGCCTGTTCTTGTTCTGCCTGTAGTCTTTCTGCCTGTAAAAGTTCGTAAAGAGAGGTACCTGTATGCATCATTAGATTAAGCTTTTGAGTGCACTAACATCTTACAGCTAAAGAACACTATTTAGACCAAAAAAAAAAACTAAGATTCCATCAAACAATAAATGGAACTAAACACCAATATTCATCTCAAGCAGGTCTAAATTACACAACAATGGCAGTCGAGCCAGCCCTGCAGATCAATCTCGTTACTTCTAGAAAGCTATAGATAAGCTGAAGTCAGAGGTTTTTATACTGCAACTTGTACAAGAATATAAAGGTGGCTTAACCCCAAACAATTACAGTGAAAGGATATCCAAGACTGGATTCAAATAATTATGCTAATGACTAATAACTGCTGTAGAAAGCGTCAACAAAAAAAATAGCAACAAATCCACCAAAGGTAACCAAAGACAAAAATCAATGATTGGCAATTTAATTTTGCTAACAAATTACAATAATCCAAACATGTACAATATCAACAACATGACTCTGAACCTAAGTTCAAAAATTTTGTTATATCCATTATACTAAAATACATCATTAAACAATTTCTCCTTCATTGTTTATCATATCTAGCAAACATAACTACCTTACATAAACAAAAAAATCCAGCGTTTGAAATTCCTCAGAATCTGAATTTAACTTAACTTTGGTATTATACAAAAGTTAGGCCACCACAACGTAATAATATAGTACCTTAATGCTAAAAAAACATAGATAACAAGAAATTCCAAGTTTCTCAACACGAATACATGTAACCATAATGCTAAAAACTTGCAAGCAAATTCTTATAAAAGACGATATGATAGCTTATAGATAATAAAAGGGGACAACATAAAATTAATCTGCCATAATGTAAATTGTTAGAAATTGGAAATACCAACCAAAAATCAAAAAAGCAAAAAAATAAAAAACAAAGAAAAAAACGCAAATTTTACGAGAAATTACCTCGAACATGAGTTATTGTATCTACATTTTCTTGTTGTGTGCTCATCTCTAGCCTCACTTGACCACAAAACGAAATCATGAAAATTTGTTTAACCATTAAAGAACCGCCATTTTTAAGGCTCCTTAATCTGCAAATATAGAAAATTAAAACAAAAAAAAAAATAAAAAAATCATTCCAAAAAAAAAAAAAAACCCCAGAATCAAATTATCAAAAAACAACAAATATTGCAATTACCCACATAATAAAAACCAAAGAAAATTATACTTACAATATGAATTCGTAAAATTAATGCAATTTTTTCAGAAAAATCAAGAATTTTGTAAGGAAATGGGGCAATGTAATGAAGATTAAGAGAATGCATGGAGAAAGAAAAAAAAATTGTAGCAAAGATATGGGAATCTAGGTAGATGAATTGGGTAATCTGATGTTAGGCTTTTTTGCTGGATTTTTTTATTTAGGAATTTTTATGAGCAATAATTTGATTTTTAATTGTTGGTGGAATATTTCTTTATGAGTATTTAATTTTCAACTAACAGGGGAAAACCATTAACCACCACTATAAGGCAAAGGAATTTTGCTGGAATTTAAGGTTACGTTTTTAGGCATTTTTAAAAATCGATTAATAAAAAGTTAATTAAAGTGAGGACTTGAAGAGAAATTTTACATTTATTTTATTTTTTGATGATTTTAATTGGAGGATTTTGTTTGTTCTGCTTTTGGATAATTGTACTATATTTGCTCCCTAGCCTCTCGTCCTCTCCCTCAAGGCGCGTGTCTAACTTGTGACGATTGCCGAATATTTGTTTTATACTCGTACTGTGCAGTACCTCCATTTTTTTAGTTGTCACATTTTTATTTTAGCACTTTTTACATAATTCTTTTAACCATATATTATGGTTTGTACATAATGAAAAATATAGTTATGTAAGATTCATTAGATCCTTTACGATATATATTCTCAAATTATCCATTTTTCATAATTTTTGCTTGTACATTGGAAAACGTTAATAAGGAAACATGTCAACTAAAATGAGACGGAGGCGGTAGTTTGTACTAATAAAAATGATTGGCTAGGTAATGTTTTTGGGTCTTCGCATGTAAAAAAAAAATGTATTAGAAAAAAAATCACTAGGTTTCATCATGCTCATCTATCATTTTTTTTCCACTTATGTTAGGAAAAATACTCCAATTTTTTAATTGAAATTTGCATATTATTCTAACTATATTTATTTAAGTGCATTACTAACTTGTGCTTAGAGTTTAAATTAAGTAGGTTAATGTATGTATAGGTATGTGAAATTGGAAAAATTAATTAGACATAATTATATATGCTATTTTTGTAAGTTTGAAAACTGTGTTTGCATTACTTCATTATTGTAGATCCATACATTTTTTTTTTTTTTTTTTTTTTGAAGGAAATTGTAGATCCATACATGATCGTTCCTTCTATATATATATACTAGTTAAAGTCCCGTGCAATGCACAGATTTTAATAACTTATATAGTAAATTACTACATAAAAATAGAATTACTATAAAAATATACTTTCAAAAATATTTCGTTTGAGTGTGTATGGCAAAAATATAATCGCTAAAATGGAAAGTAAATATTATAGGTTATAAATATTTTTCATAAGGAAAGATAAAGAATGGAGGGAAAATTTTTAACCAGTGAATGACATGTGTCATCACTGATTTCGCTTTTAGTATTAAGTTATTGATGATATATAAATAAAAAAAAAAAAAAATCAATGATCATATAAATACAAGATAGTAGGTTAGTGTGTTGAAACAAGAAAACTGTATAAATTAGTTAGTTGGTGAGCTATTTCACTATTTGCTTTCCAAATGAGAGGTTGAGTTAAGAGACACAATTTGAAGGTTTTTGTATGGAAGAGGCAACTCATGTCATCACATTTGCAAATTCAAATTTACAACCAAACAAAATTAGGAAAATTCATAAAGAGAAGTTATCTTTTTCATATCTTATGATGTGAAACTTCCAAACCCAAAGTGTTAGCTTAAGGGATTTCGAGAAGGATTTTTTCACGTACATAAGAAAAATAGCTACACTTTAAAGACTTTTACTAATCGCCTAAGGACGCTTAAGATTTTTTACTCAAAAAAAAAATGTTTAGTTAGTAAATAAAGGTTATATTATTTTAACTTAGCCGTTTGTGTAAAAAAAAAAAAAACCTTTGTAGTTAATATCCTGACTAGAGGTGAATAATGGGCGGGCCTGGCCAAGGTAAAAAAAAAAAAAAAAATTGCACATTCATCGGGCC
Organism: Chenopodium quinoa; assembly: GCF_001683475.1. Classification (NCBI taxonomy): domain Eukaryota; kingdom Viridiplantae; phylum Streptophyta; class Magnoliopsida; order Caryophyllales; family Amaranthaceae; genus Chenopodium; species Chenopodium quinoa. The sequence goes on from NW_018742441.1 coordinate 487,221, forward strand.
GGAAAATGTGTGTCCAAACTAAGCGGGTCATACGTGCTTTTCGGGCCGGGCCAAAAAAAAACCAACCCGGTGTCACCATAAAATCGATTTCCCAACCTCAAAATTTTTGTTATAAATTTGGGCCGGGCCGACCCAACCCTGTTTCGGGCCGAAAAAATTGCCCAACACGCCCAAAATCGGACCGGGCCAGCGAGCTAGGCTCAACTTGATCAAGTCTAATTCTGACTTTTCGCCTTTAATCCACTTTCATTTAGAACTGTTTATAATCAAATAAGTCATGAGTAAACTCTATTAATTTTAAGGGTAATGTTATATGTAACCCTAAGGGCTATATATAAGCATTAAATATACTTTTAGAAATTGTATAAAATTAGGAATTTCATGACAAAAACACGCGCAAATCAGTGTTATTAGTGTTAATTATTTGATAATTTCTTAATTTTTTACGATTTTCAAGTGTAAATTTAATGCTTATATTTAGCCTTGAGGGGCTATGTATAACATTTTCCTAATTTTAATTCACTAATTACACAGCTTTTTTTTTCCTATAACAATATTTGCAAGCTACTCATTCGTTCAACACTCCCATGATTTGAAAATGAGGCATTTAATTAACTCTTATTGCTAGCAATTCTTTATTTTCCAACATTATTGGGAATTTGGGATTATATTGCTCATGATAATATATAGGCGCGTGAGGTATCCCCATGGTTGTGATGCAATCTAGGCGGTAATCTAGAAAAGTGGTGTGTTTGCAAGTCAATGATAAAACTTTCGTACCCACAAAAATGATTAAAACATTAAAAAAAAAAACGACATTAACAATAATAATTTAAGAAAAGTGCAACTTAAGCAATAAAAACTAAGACGAATAATTTGGTAGTCTAATGCAAGAGGAGAGGCATTAGTGTTGGTTTGCCACTCCTCTGCCACTAGCCTTACTGTCAACTTATCAAGTCACGTCCACGCCAACCGTCCAAAAAATCAAGATCACACAAAGTACGACTCAGCTTCCTTCAATTTCAATAGTTAGGTATGCACAAGTGCACAAAGAAGGTTTAGGGGTGGAGATGGAAGTTAGATTTTATACAACTAGTATTCATTGAGTTAAAGATAATACTCGTAAATGGTATTCAACTTTTTGCAAAATATTGTGTTTGGGGGTTCAAGTGTTAAAGATAATACACCATTGTTAAAAAGTTAGACCCCTAAAGCATTTAATTTTAACAATAAATAATAACTATCATAAATCATAATACTAATATCTAAAATAAGTAGTCATTAGTTATTTAGGCGTAACAAACGCTATAAGCCTATAACAATGCAATTTCCTCCTTAATATGCTTATATTAAATTAGTTCTTTGTTTTTTTTAATATAAAAAATTGTTTATTTCAATCTGCTCAAATTAAGTAAATTCTCCATTCTCCTAAGGGCCTGTTCACTTAGCTTAATTTCAGTTCAGTTCAGTTCAGCTCCTAATTTCCTTCTCTCAAAGATATTCATTTCAGCTCAGCTCAATTCAGTTCAGTTCAATTCAGTTCAGTTCAATTCAGCGCCAATAAGTTTAGTTCAGTTCAGCTCCACTCCAATCAGTTCAGTTCAGTTCAGCTCAGTTCAATAAATGACAACATACCCTATTAATGCTAAAACTAAGGGCATGTTCACATTTACTTAATTTCAGTTCAGTTAAGCTCTAATCAGTTCAGTTCAGCTCCAATTATTTCAATTCAGTTCAGCTCAATTCAGTAAATGTGAACAGGCTCTAAAACACCTTTCATTTATTTTATTTTTTTACTTTTACATACACTTATTATACTCCAACATAAATTTTTGATAAAAAAAAGACCATACAAGTATTCTTTTACGAAGTATTATACTGTAAGTACAAATAAATAAATAAGCCCATATCATCTGGTTAATTGATTATGAGAATAAAGGACATTATATAGTTATCCTTTAAAAATACAATTTATATTAGGAAAAAATTTAAATTACCACCAAAAAATGTAGGAAAAATTGCTCCCATTAATCTGAACTTTGCCTCATCCGCCTAAATTAATCCCAACTTCAGTTTATTATCTATCACTCCCAACTTTGGGGGGTATTAATTTTCGTTGCACCCAACAAGTCATCCAACCTGATGTAGCAGGTTACCTATACACGTGTCAACACGTGATAGGTCCAAAAAAATAAAAAATAAAAGAAAAAAAATTAAAACAAAAGTTTAAAAAAAAAAAAAAAAAAAAAAAACTACCAAACCCAGCCCCTTACCCTTTCCCGGAAAACACCACACCCCCACCCCCACCGCCGGAAAATCGGCCCCTTCCCCGAAAACCCCTCCCCCGCCATCGAAAATCGCCGCCTAGCCACCCCTTCCCTTCCCCCACCCCCGAAAACCCCTCCCCCACCTCTTCCCTTCCCCAAATCCCGCCCAACCATGAACGAAATTAGCCACCGCTAACGAACTCAGCCACGAACGGTCGAAATCGACCGATTTTCGTTTAAAACCAACCATTCAACCCGAAATTCGGCCGATTTCGGCTGTTTTCGGCCATTTCGGTGGTATTTTTCAGGGAGAAGTAGTGCGGCGTTTTAGGGTGTTTGTTTTCAGCGGCCGATTTTTAAGGGAAATGGGAGGGTGGTCGGGCGTCGCCGGCACTAGGAGAGGGGAAGGATGACTGGGTGGCGACCGGCGCTCGAGGGGAACGGTGTTCGTGGGTTGGTCGTGGATTGCTGCGGGGTGGTCGTTGGTGGCAGCGGGCTGCTATGGGGTGGCTGGGTTTGGTTTTAGGATTTTTTTATTTTTTTTTTACATTTTTTTCATTTTTTTTCAACCAATTACATATTGACACGCGTGCAAAAAAAAATTAATTCACACATGTTTACCTGATTGACCGGTTGCAAGTCATTTGAGTGCAACGAAAATTAATATCCCCCAAAGTTGGGAGTGATAGATAATAAACTAAAGTTGGGATTAATTTCGGCGGATGAGGCAAAGTTCAGATTAATGGGAGCAATTTTTCCAAAAATGTAACCATTTTCGAAGTAACCACCGTTTAATTTTTTATTTTAAATTACCACCCCTTAAATTAAATAAATGCTAAAATTACCACCCATTTCAAAAATTCGGTGGATTTTCCGTTTGAGGGCCCACCTAACGCTGATTTTGACCCTTTTGTCTGATTTTTCTCTTTAAAAACTCTTTCCAAACTTCAATTCATATTTCCTTCACCAAATTCTACCAAATTTCACTATAATTGGGGTAAATAGGTAGATTTGGGAATTAGGGTTCATGGAATCAAATTGAATTGGGGCTGAAATTGGGGCTTTGAATTCAAATTGAATTGGGGCTAAAATTGAAAGTTGCAACGGCTGCGATTCACTCTTGCCGGCGCTTAGCTGCTGTAATTAGATCCATTTGTAGGCTGCTGTTACGGTTGGAGAGGGGGATGCGAGTTGTTGCACGGCTGCAAATGAAGTGGGGTCGGAGGTGGGTATTAGCTGGGCTGAGTAGTTCGGTGCTGCAGAGTTGTTGGTGTGTTGAGTTGTTGTTGTAATGGTGGGAGATGCAGTGAGAATAGGGGTGATAAGTGTTGTGAATTGTTTGTGAGGGTAGTAGGGGAAATGTGATGTAGGAAATGGTGTGAAGTGGTGAAGGATAAGGAGGGTACACCAACACGAGAAAATTGGGTGTTGAAGGAGATTCAAGAGATGGGTGTTGAGAGAGAGTGAGAAGACTGATGATTTTTTTTTTTTTTAGGAAGAAGACCGATGATTTTTCAGCAATTTATTGAAGGAATTCAATGAAGGAAATGATAATATATCAATGAGATGATTAAATCGAGGAAAAAAAAGAAAAAAAAATAGGGGGGAAGTTAGTTAGGTGGGGCCCATAGACGGAAAATCCACCATATTTTTAAAATAGGTGGTAATTTGCGCATTTATTTATTTAAGGTGTGATAATTTAAAATAAAAAATTAAACAAGTGGTTAGTTCGAAAATGGTTATAGTTTTGAGTGGTAATTTAAAAATTCTCTTTTATATTACTAAAATATGGCTATCAATCTTATATAGAAAATTTGCAAATTGCGGTCATTTAAAGTTCAAATTTTGCAAATTGCAGCCATTAATTTTTTTTTTTGTAAATTGCAGCCCAAAAGTTCGTATAAATTGTAAATTGCAGCCTGATTCAATTTTTTCATCGGTTTACATGTTGAAAAATCTTCGGTTAAGGTTTTAGGGGTCATTTTAGCCCTTAAGGGCCCAAATTGAGCTCGAAATTAGCAAAAAAAAACGTAAGTGTCTCATATTTACAGTTTCCCACAAATCGATAAACTTTTGTTACGCAAAACGAAATACTTGCATTATTTTTTTGCTAAGTCCGAGCTCAATTCGGTTCCCTAAGGCCTAAAATGGCCCCTAAAACCTAAATCGAAGATTTTTCAACTTGTAAATCGATGAAAAAGTTGAATTGGGCTACAATTTACAATTTATATGAACTTTTGGACTGCAATTTGCAAAAAAAAATTTAAATGGATGCAATTTGCAAAATACGAACTTTAAATTACTGCAATTTGCAAATTTTCCATCTTATATAGCAAAATATTAAGATGGTATTAGTCCTATTAATGGTACATTTAAAGAATTGTGTATTATTATTAAGGAGAAAATTGAAATCTTAAGCTTAAAAAAAAATACCTATATCATTTAACAACATAATAAAAAGTATGCAATTTATGTGCAAGTTAAGGTAAAACAATCACATGTATTTTCTTTTTCAATTACAAAATTATCTTTACATCTTTTATATTCTTACTGGTGAAACACTAGTAAAAAAAAATTAATTTAAGTATGAATGATATGAGATTAATTTTCATGGTATAATTAGTAATATAAAATTACCCAAATCAACAATAAGTACAAATTAAACTCTAGATTTTATCAATAACCTTCCATAGTAAATTGTAGTAATATTCACTTACAAATGAAAATTAATTTTTTATTTATTTATTATTAATATAATTATAGTTAGTAATTAAATTAAGGGAAATTCTCATTGGTAATCACAAACTTTTATTTTTTCTCAATGGTAAACCCTAAAACTTTTGATTATCAATGGTAATCATGAATTAATAAACTAAACTAATGGTAAAATTAATGATATTTTAATATTATTAAAAGATTAACTAGGGTTAATCTTGGGTTAAGTAACAATAAATTTACATTAATACCCTTCAAATTATTTTAAAAAACAACAAAAAAAACAAAATAAATCTGAACCCCTCCCCAGTTACCAGGCAACCAGCAACCCCCCTCCCCGCCGCTCAGCTCGCCCGGCTAACGGTGACTCAACCCCATCCCCCGCCGGAGACCCCACCACCGACACCCTAATCCTAGAACGAGCACCTTCTCCCATGTTCCCGACCCACACTCTCTCTCCTCTCATCACCACCAAAACTGCTTCTCGAGGACGCCGAAACCAGCCATCCTCCCTAGCCGAAATCAGCCACCCTCCCCTCTTCCTCGATTCCCTGTGATCTTCTTCCCCAATTCCCTCTCATTCCCCTTACTTTGGTTAAAATTTCTAGGACTTTTGGCGATTTTGGGGTCAAATTTGTTGATTTTGGGGGTCGAATTTGACGATTTTTTTGAGTTTTGAAGTCGAATTTGTTGATATTGGGGTCGATTTTATTGATTTTTGGGGTTGAATTTGTCGATTTTGGGGTTGAATTTGTTGATTTTTGGGGTCAAATTTGTTGATTTTGGGGTCGAATTTGCCGAATATGTTGATTTGGGGTCGAATTCGTTGATTTTGGGGCCAAATTTGTTAGTTTTAGGTCGAATTTGTCGGGGTTTGCCGTTGACTTCTCTGGGTTTTGCGGTTCGAATGGCAGCATCCTGAGGTTTGTTGTTGAATTGTTTCACGTGTTTGACTCGGTTGCTATGATCAAGCCATAGGTTATACAACACTAAAGCTATGTCACTTCGAGTTTGCTCCGATTCTGACCTTAACAAGTTGTTTAACAATGACGGTGGTGGCTGGGAAGGGAGTTGCAGCGGGGAGGAGGAAAGAGAAAGGAAGAAGAAAGAAGTGGTTATGCATAAGGGTATTAATGTCTTTTTGTAGGTCGATTGCTAAACCATGGTAAAGGAATTTACAAATTGTTTAACTTAAGTTACCATTAGTTTAGTAATATTAATTCATGGTTACCATTGATAATCAAAAGTTTTATGGTTTACCATTGAGAAAAAATAAAAGTTCGTGATTACCAGTGAGAATTTCCCTTAAATTAAATAATTCAGTCTTCATGAACTAAAAGGATACATGAATATATATACATACATGATACTAAAATAATCATATATGGTAAACTGTAAGTACCCAAGCAAGAAATTTAAGCTTAAGGTATGTATATTCATAAAATAATTAAAAGCCTCAAAAAATTAAATCAAGGGTCCAAGTTTTTGCATTTTTTGATTGGTTGCTTTTTAAAAAAAATATATATATAAAAAGAAATTTTTCTATTGGTTAACTAGAAGTCTCTAACTTTTTTAATTCAAGGGTCTAACTTTTTTGAAGACAATTATTTAGGAAAATTTTTAAATTACCACCCTAAAATATACCCATTTTCTAAATAACCACCCGTTTAAATTTTTATTTTATTTTACCACCCCTTAAATTAAAAAACTACTCAGATTACCACTCATTTCAAAATTCAAGTGTATTTTCTTATGTGGACCCCACCCAACGACTTTTAATGGTGAAAGGAAGAAGATGGTCAGTAGTAGTAGCAATTCAGACAACATGCTCTTGGGTTTTTTAGTTGTTTTCTTTTGGTTTTAGGTTGTCTTGTACTCAATAAATTGGTTTAAAGGGGAGGTGAAGTGAAGACATAGCTGATTGTAATGTTTAGACATAGCCGTTACTAGCCATTGGGTGGGTCCTCATAAAAGAATTCCATCGGAATTTTGAAATAGGTGGTAATATGAGTAGTTTTTTTTAATTTAAGGGGTGGTAAAATAAAATAAAAAATTAAACGGGTGGTTATTTTGAAAAAATACATTTTTGGGTGGTAATTTAAAAATTTTCCAATTATTGATTTTCATCAAAATAAAAACTTAGACCCCAAACATTAAGCAGAAAAAAAGTTAGTTCCCAAACACAATGTTTTGCAAAAAGTTAGACCCCATTTGTTATCTTAACTAAGTATTAGTCATAGGTTATTAAAGACAATATTGAGCTTTAACCATCAATCTAAATTTTTAGTTGAGTTGATCTTAGCATAAATTCAAGAGGTAGTATATGATTATTCGACAAGAATATGTGACTTTTTTTTTTTTGAAACCCGTTTAGTGAATTTTATTAATCAATGGACAATTTGTCCATTAGAACATAAGAGGAAATTACATCGGGGCATGAGTTTTCCCAAACTTGTTCAACACCAAACGAAACTAAATTAGCGAGGTGGTGGGCAACAAAAATTCCCATCCCTACGCACATGTGACCACGACACAAAATTCAAACTAGAGCTAAGATAGAAAATGTCATCAAGAACGGTATCGAGGTCTGTAAAACGAGTAGCCGCTTTTGAAAGACGAGGGATAGAAAGCTGACAACCAGATTCAAGGATAACAGTCTTCAATCCATAACGCAATGCAAGCTTAATACCGAAATGCAGGGCCTTGCACTCAGCAACCTCCGGAGGCCAGTAGCCACGGACTCTACACACCCCTGCAAATAGCACCTCCCCTGTCTCGTTTCTTGCAACAACTCCAAAACCAATCCACCCATCATCTTTAAGGCACGCGTCACAGTTTATCTTAACAAAATTGGGTGGGGGAGGCAACCATTTCCTCGAGCTCCTGCACTTCTTTCTATGGACAGCACCATAAATCTGCTTCGAGTATTTTCCATAGTCTTCGATCAGTCGCACAACTTTATCACGAACCACTGGGTGATATATCTCTTTGTTATTGAAGACTTTTTGGTTCCTGCGAATCTGCGATCCCGGATTTGCCAAAGAAGAGCAGCCCCAATTATACATTTCTTTGTATTAGCCTTCGCCCAAGCTAAAAGGGTGTCTTGAAGGTCAGCATCTTGGTCAGTCACCAGCAGCTCAGAGCAGACACATTCATTCCAGAGATCACGTACAGCAGGGCAGCTAAAAAAGAGATGGTGTATTGTCTCAACAGAGTTGGAACACCACGGGCAAGTGGTTGATTCCCTCATGTGTCTGCTGTAAAGCAAGGCACCAGTAGGCAGGGAATTAGTACATAAACGCCATAGGAAATGCTTGACTTTCGGGATCGTATCAAGGCTCCAAATTAATACCCAAACTTGATGGAACGCATCCAAATCACAGGTTTTGCCAAGCATATACGCTGATTTAACAGAATAGACACCATCATTAGAGAAAGTCCACGTTAACAAATCATCCAGGGCTCTGGGGCTGATAGGATTGGACAAAATGCACTTAACATCTCTTTCCACAAATTGCGAGGAGATGAGCTCAAAATTCCAGTCACTCGACCTCTCATCAATCAAGTCTTTGACAGAGGTAAGACCATCAATGGGCAAATGATTAGGGGATTTTTATCCACCAATCACCGTCTGACAAGTGGACCAACCAGGTTCCGCCACGTGTCCTTCACGTAGGTCAATAGGAGCCTGCCACGTGTCAATCACAGATACGTCCTCTACGGACCAATTGAGACACGCCACGTGTCCACCCATGCCAAATGGGAAAACCGGCCACCCAGGCCCAACTTCCGAGGGAAGCCCAATCGGCCCTAGGTTTACCTAAACCTAGGATGGGCACGTTTCCCAAGGTTATAAATACCTCCCTTAATCCTCATTAAGGGAAAAGGCAGAACAGGACAGAAACATTACGGAACACACTAATAACCGGCTGATCTCGCTAACAAAGCAGATTACCTACATTAAACACTCTCACCTAGAGAGACCTTATTACTTTAATTTCCGCATTAATTACTCCTTAATCAGGTACTAACTTGACCGTTGGAGGCGGAGCTCCCAGGAGTCTCCGTTATTTTGCAGGTACAGGCGTCCGGTTCCAGTCTCGGAATTGTAACTCTCCCGCAGGACATCAGAAAACCCCGAAACATTTGGCGCCGTCTGTGGGGAGAGTACTTCAGAGATGGCATCCAAGTCTGTACCGATTCCTGAAGAGAGGCGTCCCCTAAACGACCCTCAAGTTCAGTCGGACCATGACACCGAAAGTGAATTTGAAGTTGAGACTCATACAGCTTCAGACGGGACCCTAAGGGCCCGACGTACCCGTCATACCGAAAGGAGGGAACGGGAGCATCTTCACACAGGCAGCGAGCCGGCTGGGGCACTGCCTGTTCGGCAACAGCCGACTGATGGGTCTGCTCCCATCACAAGGAACGAACTCATAACCTTCATGAGGGACTTCAAGGGAGAGATTCAAGAGTTGATCAACAAGAAGCCGCCTGCTTCAGTCAAGGAGCAGTCGGAAGGAGCAGTCGGCCAAGAAACCCTCCACTTCACTTAAGAGGAAGCCAGTTCAAGGGTGGGAGGCGACTCCTCATCCTAAATCAAGGAAGCAGGAGCCGCCTGCTCTTGATTTCGCAAAATTCCGTTTTCCTACAGGAAGTAGGAAACCTGTTCGTCACATTCAGGCGGACGGGTCGAAGAAAACATACACAGACGCTCGTCTGTTGTTAGAGCAGAAGAAGAGTGACCGACTGTCAGAGTCAGCCTCTACTTCAAATTTTCAAGAAAGTCTGCGAAATACCTCGATGAGGCATACCCAGTCGTGTCATGAGAGTCAGTCAGGCGGCACCTCCCGTCGGTCAGGCTTTCATAGCGACCAGGCGGTACCAAACCTACCATTTGTGCCGCAACAACAGTATTTTATGCAACCACCTCCATTTGGTGGACCTGCAGCAAAAAACGTCCAACCTATGGTCTGGCAGCTACGGTTGCTTAGACTTGGTGAACAGCCGTCGGCCTTCTCTAAGGAAATTACTGACGCCGCTCAGCCGGCCAAAGTAAAAAATGTACTAGTAGGCGCCTATGACGGTACTACTAACCCAGAAGACCATCTGATGGCATTCACCAACCTGATGTACCTTCAAGGGTTGGATGATCCCACTTGGTGCAAGTGTTTCCCAGCGACTCTCAAAGGAATCGCACAGCAATGGTTTGGCAACCTGCCGACTGGTTGTGTAAATAGCTTCAGGACGCTTGCTTATTTATTTGCCTCCAACTTCGCCATGAACATCCCTGCGAAGAAAACGACCCTTGATTTGGGAACAATTCAGCAGGGCGAGAAGGAGGGGCTTCGTTCTTACATCAGGCGGTTTAACCTGATGAGAATACAAATTCAAGGGTTACCGGATGAGGTAGCTTATACCGACTTTTTTAGAGGTCTCAAAGACGGGTCTACCTTCAAATTTGATTTGGTTCGAAAAAGGGTGGCGACTCTTCAAGAGGCCTTGATTGAAGCATAAGCCTATATACAGGCGACTAATCTGTGTACGATAAAACAGTCGGACGGGAAAAGGTTCGACAAAAGAGAAGGACGACAGAAACAGTCGTCAAACAAAGATGAGAAAAGAAAAGAGGTCTGGGCGGCTGATTCCTCTAAACAGCCGGCCCAGAAGAAGAAAAAAGAATTCAAACCATACTCCCCAAAGTATGCGTTTATCAAGGATAACCAGTTTATCCTAAAAGAAATCAAGGGACGGATCTCTATTGAGAAGCCGGTCCCCATGAAGGGTTCTGCAAGCAACCGGAACCAAGACAAATTCTGTGATTATCATGAAGACGTTGGTCATCACACCAACGAATGCATCAGTCTCATGCGGTACCTAGACCGCCTGGCTGAGCAAGGTGATCTTGACTCTTTTGTCAAGAAATCCAAGGGAAGCACTTCCTCGAAAAAACAGTCGGCCAAAAAGAATCAACAGGCCGACAGCTCTGATACAGATGATGCAGTCGTCTACACTATTGCAGGCGGCTTCTCAGGAGGCGGTCCCACTATTAGGGGCAACAAAGATAATTTAAGACGGTTAGATGTAAATTCCGTTCACCAAGAACGGCCGTTCAAATATACATTTCCTGAGATTGTCATCACTGAAGAGGATCTAGGAGGGGTAAGGGGGCCGCATGACGACCCTCTCGTTATTGAATGTAAAGTGGCCAACCAGAGAGTTGGCCGAATCCTCATAGATACCGGGAGCTCCTCAGATCTCATCAGCAGCAAATGTCTGTCGAAATTGAAATATCAGACAGACTGCATACATCCGGCCTCCCACCCTTTAATAGGGTTTGGAGGAGGTGTCGTCCACCCACTGGGACGAGTGGATCTACCCATTCGCCTGGGCGAAAAAGGGGAAGGACGACACATGGTAGTCCGGTTCCTAGTAGTAGAGGAACTCTCGGCCTACAACATGATTCTGGGTCGACCAACCCTGAATAATTCCAAGGCTGTTATAATCCCGTCTCTTATGTTGCTCAAGTTTGAGAGGGATAATGGGACAGTCGGCTCCCTAAGGGGAGATCAGAGAATGGCCCGAGAGTGCTATCTCTCGGATGTCAAGCCCACTGTTATGGCCACTGGGTCAAGTGGTGAAAAAACAGACCTTGACAATGTCAAGGAGAGTGCGCCTGTTCAAGAGGCAGGCGGCAAAAAGAGAAAGGCGTCCCAGACTGAGTCCGCAAGAAAAGCAAGAAAATAGCAATCATTGGCAGAGGAGCGGCCGGATGAGTTCCGCCCTCAGCCGGCTGGTGAGCATGCGGACCTGATCTTAGACGACTCACGTCCTGACCGAACAGTCAAAGTTGGGACGACTGCTCTGAGAAACCTTGGTGACGACTTTCACACCCTATTGAAGGAATACAAGGACATCTTTGCATTTGAAGTCCATGAAATGCCAGGCATTAGTCCTGATCTGGCGGTACATAAACTCGCCGTGGATCCGAAAAAGAAGCCGGTACGGCAAAAGAAGCGGAACCATGGCGAAGAAAGAAGTCAGGCGGCAGCTGCCGAAGTTAAAAAATTACTTGATGCAGGGTTCATTCGGCAATGTTACTTCCCAGACTGGGTTGCAAATGTGGTGCTTGTTAAAAAGCCGAATGGCACCTGGCGAATGTGTGTAGACTACACATACTTAAACAAGGCGTGCCCCAAAGACAGTTACCCTCTGCCTAAAATTGATAACCTGGTCGACTCAACAGCCGGCCATGGCTTGATGAGTTTCATGGACGCCTATTCTGGTTTCCATCTAATTCCCTTATGGAAGAAAGATCAGGAGAAGACGGCCTTCGTCACTGATCAGGGGTTATACTGTTACACGGTCATGCCGTTTGGTCTTAAGAATGCCCCGGCTACCTTCCAACGAATGATAAACACAGTGTTCTTTGATCAGATTGGGAGAAATGTCGAAGCATATATTGATGATATGATTGTCAAGACTAAACTTCAGAAAGATCATCTGTCGGACCTCCGAGAAACTTTCGCCACACTCAGGCGGCACCATGTCATGCTCAATCCCAAGAAATGTGTATTTGGAGTTGAGTCTGGGAAATTTCTCGGCTTCCTTATCAATCAGAGAGGAATAGAAGCGAACCCTGAGAAGGTGCAGGCGGTCATTGACATGCAGTCGCCTCGTACCATCCGAGAGGTTCAGAAGTTAACAGGTTGTCTGGCGGCCTTGGGAAGATTTCTAAGCCGATCAGGCGACAAATGCCTATACTTTTTCCAGGCAATTAAGAAAAAGGCAAGGTTTGAATGGGGGCCGGATGCTGAGGCCGCCTTCCAGAAATTAAAAGTTCACTTGCATTCCTTGCCGAGGCTGGTCAGCCCTTTGCCCAAAGAGGTTCTCTACATGTACCTGGCCGTCTCTGATCATGCGTTAAGCGCTGTTCTCCTTGCTGAAAGGGACGGCTGTCAGCTCCCGGTCTACTTTGTCAGTCACGTACTGAAAAATGCCGAGTTGAGGTATCCCCTAGTGGAGAAATTTGGTCTTGCACTCTTCATGGCTGTTAAAAAATTGAAGCCCTACTTTTTGGCACATGCAGTCGTCGTGTATACAGACCAACCTATCAAGCGGCCCCTTACCATCATGGAGTCGTCAGGCCGAATGATCAAATGGGCCATAGAAATACAGAGCCTCGAAGTTACTTTCGAGCCTAGAAAAGCAGTGAAGGGGCAAGCCTTTGCTGACTTTATTGTAGAGATGACTCGTCCTCCTGACTCTGAAGTTCCAGACCAAGTATGGAAGGTATATGTGGACGGAAGCTCTACTTCAAATGGTTGTGGAGCAGGCGTCATATGTCAGTCGCCAGAGGGCGACAGATTCGAGTATGCTCTACGCTTCAGTTTTCAGGCCTCAAACAATGAGGCAGAATATGAAGCTTTACTAGCCGGGATCCGCATGTGCAAGGCGGCAGGGGCAAGAAAAATAGACGCCTGTTCCGATTCACAATTGATAGTGAGTCAGTACAATGGCGAATACGAAGCAACCCATCCGGCCATGATAAAGTATTTACAGGCGGTCCGACAAACAGTCGGCTCTCTTGAGGATTTCCATCTGACCCAAGTGCCGAGATCAGAAAACAACCAGGCGGATGCACTGTCAAAATTAGCATCATCCGCCTCCTCTGATACTCCTCGAACTGTTTTTTGGGAAGTAATGGAGAAGAGAAGCATCGAGGAAAACCCTATTGGAATCCTAGACAGAAGCTCAACCTGGATGGATTCAATCAGGGCATATCTGACAAACGGTACACTGCCGGATGATCCTCAACAGGCGGCAGCACTAAAAAAACGAGCCACCTGTTTTGAAATGATAAAGGGAGAACTTCACAAGAGAGGGTACCTTGAACCCTTCTTAAAGTGTGTTACTCCAGGAAAGGGACGAGAGATACTAGATGATCTTCACTCTGGTTACTGTGCTTCTCATATAGGTGGTAGGATGCTTGCTCAAAGGGCAAGGCGGCAGGGCTACTTTTGGCCTACTTTGGAAGCAGATGCAATGGAGATGGTGAAAAAATGTGACAAGTGCCAAAGGTTTGGCAAACTAATTCACCGTCCGGCTACTGACCTCACTACTATTCACAGCCCACTACCGTTTGCTAAGTGGGGCATGGACATTCTGGGTCCATATACGCCTGCTACAGGCGGCAGGAGGTACATTCCTCCTAACTTATGGTGCAGAAGCTGTTCTTCCAATAGAACACTACGAGCCGACTCTTCGAGTAATGCTATATGACGAAGAGGCAAACTGGGAAGCCATGCGCCTGGCATTAGACTCACTTCCTGAAAAGAGGGGCAATGCTGTCTTGCGCCATGAGATCTATCGCCTGAGAATGACTAGATCATACAACAAAAAAGTACACAGGCGTCCACTCAAAGTAGGGGACTTTGTACTTAGAAAAATGGAAGCAGTTGGTAGGGCTAATGAGTCTGGCAAACTAACTCCCAACTGGGAAGGACCCTACCGAATCTATGAGGAAGTCAGGGACGGTACCTACCGTCTGGAAACACCAGACGGACAACCGTTGCCTCGAACTTGGAATGTAGATAATCTTAAAAAATATTTCTTTTGAATGATGTAAAGTAAAGAGCTACTTAATAAAAGTTTGCACTTACTATTCAATTTTGTATTACGAGGGGCATGCCGCCTGTACCTTTACAGTCGGCTACTCTCCATTGAGTTTTACACTCTATCTTCAGAGGAGCATTCCGTCTGTACCTTTACAGTCGGCTACTCTCCATTGAGTATTTCACTCACAATAGGGGCATGTCGCCTGGGCATATAGTCGGCTACTCTCCATAAGAAGATGGCCGACTGGTTCCAAGCACATAGCCACCCCCCTAATACTTAGCTAAAAAGATTAGGGCCTGGCCGACCCTGTGCCTAACAAGCGGCTACCCTTCTTTTATTTAGCACCTACGTTCACCAAGAACTTACCAAGGCCACAGGCCGAATGATCAGACCAGGCGCCAAGCCAACTGATCAAATCTACAAAACTAATACGACCTGTCCCAACATCATAGCAGGCGTCCGACGGCATCCCTCCGGATGAAATTCGTCGCAGAGAGCAGCTCCCTTTTGGGTGGAACATTGTTCTATAAACTAATTACACGGCACCTATACGACTGTCCCCAAGGGCAACCACGTAGCCGTTTTTGAGACAAGGATAACTTTATCACTAACCAAACTAGTGGTAACAGTTGACATCTGAGTCGGATTACCGTCTGTATTACTTGGGATAAATGCAGGGGGTACCTCTTGAGTTAATAGCCAACAAACATTGGAAAATCAAAAGATTCAGCCGGCCTCCGCCGCCTGGTACCTTTACTACTCAAGCAGGAGTGACGGCAACTGAGTAACACCAAAGTTAACTCATAGTCTCTCTCTCAAACTTAGTATGGAGCCTAAAAGGTATGAGTCGTCCGCCTGTTTTTAGCAAACAGGGGCTCTCAACCACTACTCCTGCTAGGTTAACAACTTTCGAGTTAATCGCCAACAAACATTGGCGAATAAAGGGGAACAACCGGTGCCCACTGCTTGATACCTCTACTACTCAAATCACTCGGCGACTAGGACCGCCTGCCTAAAGGTAACCCAGTCATAGACTTGTAACAAGTCTAGCCTACAAAATACAAGAAAGAAAATCCTTGGTTAATTTTACAAATAAAAGGACCGCCTGCCTAAAGGCAATCCAGTCTTAAACGGGACCAAAACCGTTTGAACAAATGGCCGACTGATCGCCCAGCTTGGAAACAGACAACCAGTCGTCCAGGGGCATAGGCGGACCATCCGTACCTGTCTACAATCGGCCATGCAAAACAGTCGATATAGTGTACAATGCAATATCAAATATTCAAAGCTTAGACAAATTTCAAGCAAAAAATGATTTCATTAATGAAGATAAAAATATTCAGAACCCCGGCCCCCTGGCCGGGTAAATACAAAGCAAACGGCACGCAGGCCGTGGAAAGAATACATTAAGCTTAAGAAGGGGCAGTTCGGTATTAGCAGCTGCCGCCTGGTCAGCACTCTTCTTGCTGGACTCGGCTTCAGCTGCATCCTTTTTTGATGCCTTACCCCCAAGTGGCACAAGCGCCACAACCGGCTCCTCCTCCTCCTCCGACGCTTCTCCCAACGCCTCTTCTTCAGCAGCCGTCAGGATCTCTTGATTATATGTTTCCGAACACTGGCGGTACGTTCTTTCCCAAGAGGCAAAGTCGGCACTGGGGAAGAGGCGGCTCCAGGTCATGCGCTGGATCTGGGAAGAGTCTTCAATCATCTCTCGGACGAGCTCTCTCTTCTCTTGCTCAGCCTTCTCCGAGAGCTCTTTAGTTAGACTCTTCTCCTGGGTCACCAGGCGTTCCTTTACATTAGCCAAGGATTTCTCCATGGCATCGTATGAGAGTATCTTTTGGCGGAGAGGTTTAAGCTCGGCCTTGAGATTGGAGACGGTCGCCTCTAGCTCGCTGTTCCTCTTCTGGGCCGCCTCTAACTGAGCCCGAACAGCGGCGGTAGCCTGCGCCTGATAATAAAGAATATCAATGGTCAGTACTTCATTTTGGGCAATTTGAAACATTGCCTTATCACAGTCAGAGGCGGCCATAGCTTTTGCAGCCTTTACCTCCTTGTTCTTCCGATCAATCGGCTTGCGAAGGCCGTTAACTCGGAGCATGGCCTAAGTAAAAAAAATAGGCGTCAGTTTCCAAACAAAAAAGATAACAGGCGTCTTGTAATTCAAATACTCAAAAATATGCCAAGAATACCTCAGCAAGGACCCCTGCAATCCCATCAAGGTCAAGGGTGCCGACACCCCTGATCGCCTCCTTTTCAGAAGGAGGAACTGCTTTGATCATGGACTTGGCTACCTCTACCAAGTCAGGCTCCTGAGGGCCGGCTGCATCAAGCGTAAAAAAAAAAAGCAAGTTAGACCTACTCAAGAAGGAAGCAAGTGAAAGTTTTTACAAGTAATTGTCCATACTTCTAGGCGGCCCCGCCGGAGTTTTAGAAGAAGTGGTCGGCTGCTTCTCAGCCGCCACTGTTTTCCTGGAAGACCCAGGAGAGCTAGCAACAGTCGTCCTCCGGGCCTTGGGGTCCGGCTGTTGCGAGGAAGAAGCTCTTGGAGTGCCCGACTGAAAAAAAAAAAAAAAAAAGAGTTAGTATATGCATAAGACAACTCCTAAAAGAGGAAGAGTTTCGAGGCCTACCAAGGGTGCCCCCTTGTAGGGGGAGTCGGTACAGGACTGTTGCATGAGAGAGGCCCGCAACATGGCCGCCGCAGTCTTGGATGCTGTTATTTTACTCATGGCGTCAGCTGCAAAAAATAAACAGCAAAGTTAGTAAAAATCCCAAGTAAACAAGGCGTGAAAAAACAGTATTTGTCAGGCCGGCTACCTCTAGAGCACCGACTGCTGAGACCACAGGCGGCCAAAAAGTACTCGTCATAGAGCCACTTGAAGCTCGGGACGCAGTTCAGGGGTACTTGCTCTCGTACCCCTGAAGTAGAGTTCACCCTAGTCTCTACTTTGAAGAGTCCTTTGTCTAGGATCTCTTTTTTAGCCTTTGGGGGAACAGGCGGCATGCTGCGGCCGCCTGCGAGAAGAGGCGGATCCCTATTCCACTTGTTAAAGCGTTTGTTCAGCTCCGTGTCTGAACCCTCGATGATAAGGAAGGTGTTCCGCCAATCCTTCCATTTGTTCGCCTTACCTCTCGTCATGAGGTAGCCCCTATGGCTTGTTAATTGATACCAGCCGGTACCTCCCGACTTAGGGGTCCGGCTGAGATAGTTCATGTGGGCGAAAGCCTCAAAGTTTGGCTCTACCCCGTACATTTCGCACCCGGCCACATAGCCGAGTACGTTTACCCAAGAGTTGGGGGCTAACTGCCATAACCCCAAATCATACCCGTCTAAAATCCGCTGAACAGCCGGATGTAATGGGAAGCGCAACCCAGCTTTGATGGCCGCCTCATAGCAGCCAAAGCAGCCGCTATCATAGCTGGTACCAGCCGGCCAGACGACAGTGTCTTCTGGATCCGGCACGAACAGTAAAAATCCGGGGCCCATTCTGTGGTTAGCTATAAAGCTCTCCACTTTGTCTTTCATGGCCGCGATCCGGCCCCGGGGTACCGTGCAGTAGTAGGGGGTGTTTTCCTCTCTGTAAGAGGCGGACGGCTCCGCCCAATTGCCCCCCTTCTCAACTGCATGAGAAATCCTCGCCTCTTGTAGGCGGCTGTTTCTTTCTTCTGAGCCTGGAGAAGCGTGGCCAGAAGAGCTGGACTCGGACTCGTCCTCTGACGAGTCCGAAGAGGACGACTCCTCCCCTCTCCCCGACTCCTCCCCTCTCCCCTTAGAAGGAGCAGGAGAAAAGTTAGACATATCAACGGACAAATGGGAAGGAATCACTTTGACCCCTCCCTCAGAACTGTCGGCTTGGCAGCCGCCTTGTTTCCCATCTACATCTGGCGCCTGGTCAGATGTTTCACTAATGGGCACCCTTTGGGAGGAGCCGTCCGAGTTTGAGATCCTAGCAGTCTTCTTTGTTCTGGCCATCACGTTCTGCATAGACACAGATACAGTCGGACTTTGTATAAAGGGCAAAGATGGGTCCAGAAAAGGGCAGGCGGCACTCCTAGTCCTAGATTCAGCCGTCCCCGGTGACCGGCTGATCACTAACTTAGGTCGTGTCGTGTGCTTCCATGGTGCCATTTCAAAAAATAATAATAAGAGAAAAAATTAAGAATAAGAGAACCGACGGTTACCTGAACGAATGACGACTGATGAAATTCTGAAATCCTTTGCAAACGGCTTGTCAGAGCAGGCGGTAGGCAACAAAAGTCCAAAGTGTCAGAGCAAGTTCAGGGGTCCGAATGTTCTCGCAAAGTTCTCAAATGTGAAAATGACCGAAGTCAGCACCTCCTTATATAGGCAAAGTGAGAAGGCGAAGGGTCGCTTCCAAATTCAAAATTTGGGCGGGAAAATCTCTCGGCCATTTGCAAGGTGACACCTGTAGCAGGCCGTCGCCTGTCATCGTGCGGCACCTGTCACAGGTGACACGTGACCAGTCACGTGCCACCTGTGAGGGGCAAATGATTAGGGGATTTTTATCCACCAATCACCGTCTGACAAGTGGACCAACCAGGTTCCGCCACGTGTCCTTCACGTAGGTCAATAGGAGCCTGCCACGTGTCAATCACAGATACGTCCTCTACGGACCAATTGAGACACGCCACGTGTCCACCCATGCCAAATGGGAAAACCGGCCACCCAGGCCCAACTTCCGAGGGAAGCCCAATCGGCCCTAGGTTTACCTAAACCTAGGATGGGCACGTTTCCCAAGGTTATAAATACCTCCCTTAATCCTCATTAAGGGAAAAGGCAGAACAGGACAGAAACATTACGGAACACACTAATAACCGGCTGATCTCGCTAACAAAGCAGATTACCTACATTAAACACTCTCACCTAGAGAGACCTTATTACTTTAATTTCCGCATTAATTACTCCTTAATCAAGTACTAACTTGACCGTTGGAGGCGGAGCTCCCAGGAGTCTCCGTTATTTTGCAGGTACAGGCGTCCGGTTCCAGTCTCGGAATTGTAACTCTCCCGCAGGACATCAGAAAACCCCGAAACAGGAGGGGTCAGTACAAACCTTCCCTTATCGTCAGCTAATCAAGGATCTTCGAAAATGTTAATTTTTGTACCATCACCAACTCGCCAGATTAGAACCTCCTTCACAAGAGATTTCGAACCCCAAATACTTCTCCACGAATAACTACCATTTAGACCAAGAGAAGAATTCAGAAAATCAGAGTTCGGATAGTATTTTCCCTTCATCACATGCCCAAATAGAGAATCGGGTTTGAAGATGAGCCTCCATGCCTACTTCCCTAAGAGAGCCTCATTGAACACCCCCAAGTCTCGAAAGCCCATTCCACCCAAACATTTTGGTTTTCACAAAGCATCCCAATTTATCCAGTGTATCCTTCTCCTGCTATCCGAGTTACCCCAAAAAATTTTTGCCGTAAGTGAACGAAGATCATCTATAACTCCATTAGGAATTCTGTAGACTCCATCAAGTAAGTCGGAATAATTGTATAACTGACTTAATTAGAATCTCCTTCCCTGCTCTCGACAAAAGTTTCTCCTTATACCCCTGCAATTTCTTCCAAATCCTGTCTTTCAAAGCTGCAAACACCATTCTCTTTGACCTGCCAATAACAGTGGGACTGCCTAAATTTTTTTCGTGTTTGTTCACAAGCCTCATCTTCAGTAAATCCGCCAACTCTTCCTGCTTTGAACTTTCGACGCCTTTGCTAAAGGAGACCTCCGACTTTTCGTAGTTAATTTTCTGCCCGGAAGCTACTTCGTAAATGTTTAGTATATCAACTATCTTGGAGCATTCCTCTCGGGTGGCCCTTGCAAAAAGCAAACTGTCGTCAGCAAAAAAGAGATGAGAGATTTTTGGTCCTCTCCGGCTAGCCCCCGCACCATGAACAAGCCTGTGATCCGAGGCCTTCTCAATAAGAGCCGAGAAGGCATCCACCACCATAATAAAAAGGTAGGGAGACAAGGGATCCCCCTGCCTTAGACCCCTAGATGGAACAACCGAACCCACCACATTTCGATTAATTATAAAGGAGTAAGAGACCGTCGAAACACAATCCATCACAATTCAAACCCAACTCTCTGCAAAACCCATCTTCGTCAACAACAGTTCCAGAAAGAACCATTCTACCCTGTCATAGGCTTTGCTCATGTCCAACTTCAATGCAATTGTACCTTTCTTCCCCTTACTCCGCTTTTTCATAGTATGAAAAATTTCCATAGCAATCAAGGCATTGTCAATAATAAGTCTTCCAGGCACAAAAGCACTCTGATTTTCCGAGATGACATCCGATAAAATTGATTTCAAACGCATCACAATAGCCTTTGAAGAAATTTTGTATAGCACATTACACAAAGCAATAGGTCGAAACTCAGACAAGGAAGTGGGGGACTTAATCTTCGGGATTAAGGCAATGTTCGTATTATGAGAGTACGTACCATGCAGAATGCCACTAACATGATTGAACACATCATCCCCCATCACTTGGAAAAATCTCTGATAGAAAATAGCATGAAGTTCGTCAGGTCCCGGAGCTTTGCAGGGGTGCATCGCACATATGGTTGCATATATCTCATCCTTGCTAAAGGGTCGAGTCAGAAAAGTATTATTTTCTTCTGAAATTTTTGGAGTCAATGCATCCAACACTCGGTCACAATCACCTAGGGACGGCCTCATAGAAGTGAACAGATTCGAATAAAAATCTTGAGCAGTATTTTTGAAATCCTCTTCCTCCTCCTTCCAGACCCCATTCGCATCAAGAAGACCCTTAATCTCATTTCGACTCCGTCTTTGGGATGCCTTGTAATGAAAATATTTTGTATTACGATCCCCATCTCTAATTTCAGAAACCCTCGATCGAAGATACCAATATGCCTCCTGTTTTCTCGTGCTCATCAAGATTTGCTTCCAATTCCGAACAAAGAGTAAGGTTTTCATCCGTATCAGCCCCAATCTGCACTTCTCATAAATCCTTCTTTGTGTCATCTATTTGCCTGTCCAAGTTTTCAAATTTTTTTCTACCCCACACCCTTAAAGAAGACAGCAAACATTCCAGTCTTTCAGCTATGGGGCGACCATCAGAACCCCCCCACGCTGCACGAACATCACCTTCACAAGAACTATCAAGAAGCCAAGCGGTTTCAAACTTAAAGTTTTTATTACCCCTATTGCGCTTCTTTTTAGGTCTCTTTAGTCTAGCAAGAATAGGTGAGTGATCGGACTTGATACGCACTAAATGCTCAACTGTTGCTTCTGGGAATAAGCCGCACCACTCTTCATTCCCGCAAAATCTATCAAGGCGTTCCCAAATTAGAGTTTTTTCGGTTAGACTTCTCTTTCAAGTATACCATTGCCCATGGTATCCAAGGTCCCTCAAATTACAGTCTTCAAGAGCAGCCCAAAAATCATCAATTTCCGAATCAGTGCCCCCCTCTTTCTCTTCACAGCTCAAAATCTCGTTGTAGTCGCCCCCTATTAGAATAGGCCCCTTAAAGGACACACATAATTCACGAAGAAGATGCCAAGTTTTCTTTTTATTACCAGACTCAGGCCAACCGTATAGTCCGACGAACCTCAAAGAATTCCCATTATGCTCTTTAACATTTCCGCAAATATGGTTTTGGGACATAGAGACGAAAGAAAAGTCAATAGAGCTACCTTTCCAGAACAAACATAATCCTCCAGCCAATCCGATCCAATGCTACTTACTCCAATCGCACAATCGAAACCCAATTTATCTTTGAGTTTCTCAAACTCAATCTTATTTATTTTTGTTTCGGAAATAAAGAGTATTTCCGGGGCATATGAGAGCACCATCTTTTAAGTGCTTTGACTGCCCGAGGATTGCCCACCCCTCGACAGTTCCAGCATAGAAGATTCATTGTTGTTCGCGGGGTTGGGTCATTCCAACTCCCGCTACTTTATTAATAGCCAATGTACTATGTACACGAGCTTGTTTTTAAACCCCTCATCAACATCCATCTCATCATCCTTTGAACATTCCTTCCTTTTCCCACACTTACTGCCTCCAACTCCCTCTTTACTACCACTACCTCCAACACCCTCATTTTTAAGCTTAACACCTTTCCTAGCCATTCCTTTTTTTGAATCAGTGGACACAAACAAAAAAGGCTCGACAGAAACAGAGCTCTCAAAATCAGGGGTCAAATTTGTCTTAGGGGATTTTCCACATACCAGTTCATCATTCATAATTGAAAGGGACAGCAGTACATTACTTACAGTAGCAGGGAGTGATTTTAAATCACTAGGAAGAGGCTGAATGGAAGAGTCTTCTGACACCTGTTCAACCTCTTTCTGTTCGCTTATAGTTTTTTTTATTGCATTCCTTGCTGGTTGCTTCAGGCTTAGAAACAAAAAGAGCTCTTCTACAATCTTTAATTTCCTCAAATTCCTCAAGCAGCTTCTGTCTTCCCTTGCGCGGAGTATCACGAAGGCGAAGGCTCCAACCCAAGCCTTGACTCTGTTCTTCATCAAGGCAATTAAAACAATCTCTCTCCCTATGGCCAATAACTCCACACATGAGGAAAAAGAACGACAACCGTTCATATTTCAGGCCGATTTGAATCACTCGTCCATCCTTCCCCTTGATATTTATGAATCGCCGCAAAGGTTTCGATATATCAAGGTTTAATCTAACTCTTCTAAATTTATCAAGTCCAAGGTCATCTTGCTCAATTTCCATAAGCTCTCCCATCGAAGTTGTAATTGCTTAAACAACTCCATGAGAATGCTTATTGAAGGGTAAATTCTCGATCCGTACCCAGAAGGGAGAGTGAGTTGGCTTTACGTTTGACGGCTGTTCATCTCCTGCGACCTCACTCAAAGCAAGCAAGTTATTTTCAAAGCACCATGGTCGACCCTCAAGGACTTTCTCCCGATCCCTCCAATTAAAGAATTGAAAGGCAAAAAGGTTTGTTCCGATAACTCGGATCACAACTTTTTTCGATACTGACCATGCTTGCGACATAGTCCGCTTGAAAGCATCGAAATTGTAACTACGATCTGTGATTAATTTACCCACCAACATTAGGGCAACGCGTTCCTCTGACTCCTCAACATCAACCTCACCAACATCCACAATTTCATTCTCCTGATCGAAAATTCGTAATCTTGAACACTGGTTTGCTAGGTCTTCAGCCATTGTTACCAGAAAAACCTCTCTCACAAGGTAGGGAAACCTTTCTCATGAGGTAGTATCGTCCCTCTCTTTCAAGGGAGTTTTTTTTAAAAAGATACTCTCATATTGTTTTGTAAAAAGAATATGTGACTTCACTTAAACAAAAGGAAATTTTAGATTTTAACACCTCACAAAAACGCAAAAATTGATTTTAACACCCCCATAAAAAAATGGATTTTAACACCAGATAAATTTCTAAAAATTTGATATTACCACCACTTAACTGATTCTGTTTAGGAATCCGTTATGTGGGTCCATAAGCCACGTGTCGTGTTATTAGTGGCCAAAAAAATAAATAAAAAAATAAAAAAAAAGAAAAAGAATAAAAACCTAAAACTACCCAGCCACCACCACAGCACCACCCCCGCGCCACCGCCGGCTTCCCCCAACTCACCACATCCCTCCACGAAACCACCACCCGTGTCGCACCACCACCCCTAACCCACCTGAACCCTCCCCCTCCCTTTCCCGCAACCGTATCGCCCCCAAAAACCACCAAACCCAAAACCCTTGTTCCCCAAAACGGCCACGAATCTGGCCAAAAATGGCCGAAATTGGCCGGTTTTAGGGATTAGTGGCCTTAACCGGACGATTTTGCCCTTTTAAGGCCGGATTCGTGGCCATTTAGGGGGAACGAGGGTTTTGGGTTTGTTGGTTTTTGGGGGCGTTACGGTTACGGGAAAGGGAGGGGGAGTGTTAAGGTGGGTTGGGGGTGGTGGTGCGACACGGGTGGTGGTTTTGAGGAGGGCTGTGGTGAGTTGGGGGGAAGCCGACGGTGGCGCAGGGGTGGTGCTGTAGTGGTGGCTGGGTAGTTTTAGGTTTTTTTTTTAATTTCTCTTTTTTTTTAACAAATAAAATGCTGACACGTGTTAATGTGGGCCACACTTAACAGAATTTTTGGATGGAAACCGTTAAGTGGTGGTAATACCAATTTTTTGGAAATTTATCTGGTGTTAAAATCAATTTTTTTATGGGGGTGTTACAATCAATTTTCGTGTTTTTGTGAGGTGTTAAAATCTAAAATAACCTAAACAAAAAAAGGAAATAAGCTAAGAAGGAAAAAAGTGTGGTCAAAGATATCAATAAATATTTAACAAAATCCCAGCTCATTGATTAAAGATATATGATCATCATCTTATTGCTTGAAAATTATGTATGTAGTCATTAGTTACATTTTGAAGCCTAATTTTACAATTTCGTAATCGTACGATTCTACGATTCAATTTTATCGATTCGATTCTACCCCACTCCCCGATTAAAGGTACAATCCCAATTTGGTTGGAAGTCTTTGAAAGTTTGAGTTCAGCCAAAATCAATCCAAAATTCAGCCAAGCCATGGTCTAGCCGTGGTGTTTGTTGTCTTGATGATTACTATAAGTCTAGAGGAAGTTAGCCACAAGGCCCACAACATTGCATTGAGGGCAAGAAGTGCAGCTAGCCAAAAGGCTCTCCTTGTTGCTATTTTATGTCCTTGAGGAAGCATCTCGAGCTTGGGTAGTATAACATAAAAAGCCCATGGTGATTTTGACAGATTAGACACTACCACGCTTGTCCTTGACTTCATTGCTCTATAGTCAATACACATACCAATACTTAGCTTGTTTTATAAAACTCTTGCATCAAAATTTATCCATTGTTTGGTAAATTAATAACACCTCTAATTCAACTCGTCTTGTCAAGTCCACTTTATATGCTAACTTTCAAATAAAGAAGAAGGATACGACATTTGCCTAGGGGCTTAATAGCCTCCGTGTAATTGTTGCGTTTAATAAATTTTTTGCATTTTCTCAAAAAAAAAAAAAAAGGATACGAGGAGAGATTCTATTTTTTTTTTTTTTTTTTTGAAGAAGGAGAGCAACATTGATATATAAAGCATAATCACTCTATAATGGCTAAAGGTTTGGAGGGAGCACAATAAACATAACACACAAAAATAGCACATAAAAGTGAATGATTAACATGTCATCACTAGCTAAACAACTAACATAACAATAAACTCTTCTTTAGCTAGAAGCTCTAGTAGGTATCAATTTTGAAAACACCTTAAAAGACTTGTGAACTTTGATCAATTCCCAAACAAGGATTAAGAATATTGTACTCTGTATGTGATTGTAAACTTGCAATGCATATACATAAAAATCGTTTTATACTCAAACAATACACTCGTTATATACAAGTTCTCGTAAATCGAAAATAACCATTTTGCCTTTTAGTAATTTAGTGGATCAGTATACTAGTGCAAAACTACTTCCTAGCCCTCTAGTAGGGTTTGATTCCACAACCTCATGGTTGTGAGAAGCAAACCTTACCACTATTCTTAGTCTACACCAACTACGGTGTTAGAATGTTAGATGCAACTTGTGCTTTAAATGAAAATTTTATCGTACAATACACTCGATATATACGGATTCTCGTAAACCGAAAATAACCATTTTGTCTTTTAGTGGATCAGTACACTACTACAGTACTACTCCCTAGCCCTCGTCTACTTTCCGAATCATCTCCTTTCAGCCGCACTTCCCACTTAAAACGAACATATTCTTATTCACACTCACTCTTTTTCCCCTTTCCTCTGCTCAACTCCACCACCATCAATGGCGGCAACTTCCTCATCAATGGAGTCCCTAATACTCAAACTCCACGAAATTTCCGCCGTCAAATTCGGCAATTTCAAGCTCAAATCCGGCATTACTTCCCCAGTTTACATCGACCTTCGCTTAATCGTATCATACCCTTCTCTCCTTTCTCAAATCTCCCAAACCCTAATCTCCGCCGTCGCCGCCGCCTCTCCTCCGGCGACCTTCGATGTCATCTGCGGCGTTCCTTACACCGCGCTTCCCATCGCCACCGTCGTCTCCGTCGCTAATGATATCCCCATGCTTATGCGCCGGAAAGAGGTTAAGGCTTATGGTACTGGTAAGCTTATTGAAGGGGTTTTTCAGGCTTCGCAAACTTGCCTCATTATTGAAGACCTTGTTACTAGTGGTGCTTCTGTTCTTGAGACTGCTGCTCCTTTGAGAGATTCTGGTCTTGTTGTCACTGACGCTGTTGTTTTGATTGATAGGTGAGCGATTTTTATTTCGTGGTACAATCGGGTGTATAATAGAAATTAACGTAGGCATAGATAAAATTGAACATTTTATGCCGCATGTATGGTACACCCGGGTGTATTATGGGGATTGATATACCTTAAACTAATTTAATTTCCAATTTTAATGGATAAGTGAGCGCTTTAGTATCGATTTTAACTCATGGTACACTCGGGTGTATAGTAGAAGTTATGTTGTCCACTTATCACTTTAACTTGTTGCACATCTTGTATGTTACACCCAAATGTATAGTGATTGACCTTAAAGCTGATTCGATTTCCAATGTTTATTGATTTTTTCTGGATTGATTTGATTAGTATTTATGTGAAATGTTGATAAAATTTGAAATTAATACTATGCTTTATTAAATTTGAGAACTTTTTGGTTGATGGCTGATGGAGATGGATGTTGGTAACTTTGCATTTGCAGGGAACAGGGAGGAAGAGAAAATTTGGCCGAAAATGGGATAAGATTGCACTCATTGTTGAAGCTGAGTGAGATGGTTGGAGTTTTGAGGAGGTTGGGTAAGGTGGAGGAAGAAACGGAGAAGATGGTGTTGAAGTTCTTGGAGGAGAATAAGAAGGTATCTGTGCCGAGTGTGGTGAAGGAGAAGGTTGGAGGATCGAAGATGGGTTACGAGGAGAGGGCTAAGTTAGCTAAGAATGAGACTGGTAGGAAATTGTTTGAGATAATGGTAAAGAAGGAGACCAATTTGTGCTTGGCTGCTGATGTTGGTACAGCTGCTGAGTTACTTGACATGGCTGATAAGGTGAATTTTTCTTGCTATTACATACATTAAACTTTAGAGCTAGCACCCAAGTTTCTTCTCATTGGATGGCATGTTAAAGTATGGTGCATTTGTACAACACTAGGAATTAGTTCATATTCAACCGTGATGAACATCTTTTTTGGTGGCAGATAAATTTATCCTCTCTTCTTGGTCCCTAGCAGTTCAAACTTAACTTAAAAGGATTATCTGTTGTAGAACTCTGATGAAAGTGCTGAACCGTTTCGTGTTGGTTTCCCTCCTTGCAAAAAATTGAACATTTCACGATTTTTCTAATCAGTAACTTGAATAACTTTTAGCTGAAATATTTTAGTGGAAACAGGCTATTTTACTTGGACTTGTCATATTGCCACCACTCGGAAATTTGATACAAAGTTTCATGGTTTGGTTCAAATTGAAGTGTCACTGTGTCAAATGTCCATACATATGTTCTTGAATTTAATTTTGGAGTCGAAGCAACATAGGGCAGGGGCAACATTGTTCTTTGGACGGTTGGACCTAAGTGTGACATTAACATGAACCCGTATCATATTTAGGACATGCATACATGATGCTTACCTCCAAAACTTTATAAGGTTTACTCAGGTCAGGGGAGATGTTGGTTCTTATAGTACTTGTGTATGGTGGTTGTATTATTAAATCATTAACAAATGTCAACTAAGAACTCATGAATTTCCCAATATGCTTGGCTTGCTTTCCCTTTATTTTTCAAGACTTAATGGTGCTGATTTCTTCCTAGTATGCAATGTCAAAGGCCGTGCTCTGAATCATTTTTCTGTATACATTTTGATTTGACTTAACCTGTTTGCACATTTTGTTGCAGGTTGGACCAGAAATCTGTTTGTTGAAGACTCATGTTGATATATTACCTGATTTCACCCCAGACTTTGGTTCAAAACTTCGATCGGTATGTTATGATCATATCTTTATCCTTCATTTTAATTTGCCGCCCCCAACCCCCAACAAACCCCCTTCTACAGATTTGCTGCCATGTACTTCGTATAAATCAATCGGCTAACTCTGCTGTCAACTACTTATGTTACTACTTTGTTGGTGTGAACCACATTTATTTGGACTGCATGTCTGTGCTTATAGACCTCTAGATTCTTGTAGTCTGACATATTGAAGCTTTTGGTGCTTCTGTTGATAAAGAGACAACCTGCTTTAATTTAATTTGTTTTTAATTTGTTTCGGCAACATCTCCAAGATTCTCCAATGCTGGTTTCCATATTTCTGGTGCTAAATTTTTTTAAGATATATTTTGAATTCTGTGTCATTATATGTTTCTTAAGCAACTGTTTTGTCACATTGGCAACTGAACTTGACAGATTGCAGACAAGCACAATTTCCTTATTTTTGAGGATCGCAAATTTGCTGACATTGGCAACACCGTAACTATGCAGTATGAAGGGTAAGAGATCATATTGTTCCAATTTCTCTATCTCACATTCTCACAGTGTTTATCATCTTGTCTCTAGACTCCTCTGAGTTTACCACTTTGCTTGTTTCAGAGGTGTCTACCGCATCTTGGATTGGGCTGACATAATTAATGCTCACATCATCTCAGGCCCTGGGATTGTGGATGGTCTTAAGTTGAAGGTATGCCTTACAGATTAATTCATTTAAAACATTCATCTTTTCTGAATTGATAAACATTTGTCAATAATCATTCCCCTGCTGAATTTCAGGGTTTACCTCGTGGTAGGGGCCTCTTGTTGTTGGCTGAAATGAGCTCTGCTGGTAATCTTGCAACAGGAGATTACACAGCGGCAGCTGCAAAGATTGCCGAGGATCACTCAGATTTTGTCATAGGCTTCATCTCAGTTAATCCGGCATCTTGGAAATGTGGACCTTTGAATCCATCCCTAATTCATGCTACACCTGGAGTTCAAATGGTTTCTGGTGGTGATGCTCTTGGCCAACAGTACAACACTCCACACTCAGTATGATTCTTTCTTGTTACTCCTTATTTCTGGGAACAGAATACAGATAGTTCAAATACCATCAGAAATGCTAAACTGTTACTCCAATTGTGGACTTGTGGTCTAATACTCTGATATATAGTTGTAGGACCCAGGTTGATGTACCTGTTCAAAGTCATTTAGGTAGTATTGATTCACTAAATTAGTTATAGAATTCAATATGGGTAAAATAATTCAGGTCATACTGATTTTAAAAGTACATGCAAATTTAGATGCTGAAAGCAGGACTATTCTTGCTAAAAAAAAATCTATGCATGTTGCATACCGTTTACCAGGCTGCTTTATATTTGAATTAAACTGGCTACATTATTGCAGGTTATCTATGACAGAGGCAGTGACATGATAATTGTTGGTCGTGGAATCATTAAAGCAGCAAATCCTGGAGAGGCTGCTCGTGAATACCGAGTCCAAGGTTGGAATGCATATTTGGCGAAATGTACGTAAATCAAACAAGTCTGCTTGGACTTTCTCAGTTTTGCATTGTGATGGCCTGACTTTTCCAATAACCTGTAACTTTGTTCAAGGGAAGATCTGAATAGGTCTACACCGATGGTTCAACTATAGGGTTCAAATGTATTCTAGTTAGGGCCGTTAGGCTTTTGATCTGGCTTGAGTTATTGTGATTCTCTTTGTATTTTAGAATGATGGTATTGAGCCGCTATTCTTGAGTGCTGCATAATCCTTGGACAAATTGCGCCCCATGTATTCTATATTTGAGTTTGCAAAAAAGTAAAAGTTTAATAATTCAGGCTACTGCAATTTTATCTCAATTGATGGGTAAAATATAGCTATGTAGATCAATCTGTAACAAAAATTAGGGCAAGAATTTACTCCATGATTATGCAGATTGGGTGCCTTTCTGTAAGTAGAGCTGGCAATTTGAGTATATGGGTGCTGTTCATATTCATAGGATTCACAAAATTTATCAAACATCATGTAAAATGTTCGTGTTCAGGTTGGTTTCGTGTTTTTCTCATCTCAAACTTGTCTTGGAGTAACTTTGTACTTTGCATTCATGTCGGTTTTGGTTGTGTAGTCACGAAAAGTTCAAGTTTTGTATAGACTTGATTACAAGGATGCATTCCTAGAGACCCACACAATAAAGCACTTAGAGCATCTACAATCTTTGCGATAAATGTTTTCAAAGTGACTCCTCATTTAGAGCATGGGCAATAACATCCTCATCCTCTAATATACTCTATCTTTTATTCTTGTTTTGACACCTCATTTTCTCTTTCATATACCCCACTTTTCACTAAATTCATCATTTTAACTATTTTTCATCCTCTATTTCCCCCACATCAATTAAGGATCCTCTTTCTCATCCTCCTCTTCTCTCTCCTATTTTTTACAAAAATAGCATTGCCAAGTGTCGAATAATTATAGATGCATGTTTATGTTTTTTTTTTTTAAAAAAAAATCCCTTATCTCTCCTCACGTGTCACCCACCCCCACAATTCCACCCAAAACTTGGCTCTTGAGCCAATGCACCTTCATCCTCCATCTATAGAAGATCCACCATCATCCTCTTTAATTGAGGATCCTCTTAAAAAGTTCTACAACAATCCTCATCCTCTAACTTCACAAAAAACATAAAAAGGATGAGCCCCATTGTGGGTGCTCTTATGCTTGTGCAATGTGGTAAATAAAAACAATGTAATAAGAATGACAAGAGTGTAAAGACAATGGGAAGTAAGGTGGAGGAAGGAGGAAAGGAAAGAGATAAATGGGCTTGCTTAACGATGCAAATGCTTAGTATTGGTGCCATAGAAAGGTATCTTTTGAAATATCACATATATATAAGTAATACAGAGTACACATATAACTAACGATCCCATATAAAGTATTCCGGTATTTTTTTAGTTGATGCATATACTTGTCACGTGAAGTCTTGTTAGAATTATTATAGATAATTTTTATTATCGACTTTTTATTACTCCTTTTTTTTTTTAAGAAGTATTATAGTTAAAAGACTAGTTGTCTTTGTACACAAATGCCTAAGCCAAGTTAAATTTAAATTTAAATATTACTTTATAGTTACACAACTGTTGAGTGTTGGAAATTGTTAGGAATATAGGAGCTGTACTGTTTATGAAATTTGGCATTTTACGTTTTAACACTAGTAATTGAATGTTTCCTCTGCAGCTGCCTTGCCCTATCCGGCTATCCTAGATGTAATGAATCACTGATTCAAGTGTCAAAGCATCCTTGCATTAATTCTTCTGATGACATTGTTTAATATGCTTTCAACATTCAGTGATCTCTAACATTAAAAATTAGTGCAACTTGTAAGTAGGCAATTTGGCTTGTTGCTTGAAACCAGTTGCCTAATCCATGCAAGTGATGCAACTCGAATATCCGGCGTCCGTATTATAAAGTTGTGTATTATAAAGCTGTATGCACCAACGAAGTTTCGTGTTTAGTAAACGCGCTCATCTTACAGTGGCAAATGCCCTGCTTGCCTGTATCATGTACTTGTATAACAAACGTCTCGTCTTACAGTGGCAAATGCCCTGCTTGACTGTATCAGTGTAGTGTCATTTGTGTACCAGGTTGTTTGATGATTTGTGCAAAAAACTAGCATTTTTACAAAGATTGGCAAACCTGTTAAATAAAATTTTATACGTAACCAGGATAGGCACAGTGCAAATCATACTCCTAACTTTCTTTAACTATCACCATTGCTAATATTGTACGAGGAGTATCTGCTAAAAGCAAAGGATATATCCTGGCTTTCTCTTGTCAATGGTTCATCTTCTAAAAACCAGCTTAACCATTCATAAGGCCATCCCTAAATTAGGAATAATCCTGTGAGCTGCCAAATATGTTTTTCACGTCGATCCACACACAAAAATGAAGCATATTTGACATTTTGCCAAAAAAAAAAAAAAAAAAAAAAGAAGATAGGATTCAACACTTTTCACATGAACAACATAACCTTGTCTCAGCCATGTATTTGATGCATAGGCCAGCAAAGAGAGTTTGCCATTTTACACACACGAAAATACACGAACAGAAGACTTTTCTAGTGGTACTACAAGGAGAAGCTAATTCTAACGGAAGACTTTCAAGAAAACTTAAATCACTGTTCTTTCCAAATCCTACCAGTTACCCTCAGTTTTAATTCCTTCCTATCGCCGCCTGAAAAGAAAAGTGCCATATTTCTCTGGATAATGAGGCCATCAAAGCTGTCACGGACCTTGCGATGGCTATCCCTGATGCTCCTTGGCACTCCTTGCCAGCACAACTTTCTTCCATTTCCTCCTACCTCAAGGCTGTAGTTATAGTTCTTTGCCTCATTGTCATCCCCCATGAATCGTAAGAAAGCTATGTAGACAGGAGCCATACCAAGCTGGAATGCTTCAAAATGAAGGCAAAAGTACTGTCCAAAGCAACTGAAGACCTGAAGTGCAAAAATAGGAAAGAAAATATTAAGACAAATACATGATCAAGCTATCAATATTATTATTTAAAGTAATAAATTCTAAGCTCTCCAAAACATGCATCACTTCCTAAACAATCCTTTCAGTATTTAAATTTTCAACTCTCACATGCAAAGTTATCTACTCCATATTAATATCAGCAACTTATTGAGGGCAATAACCCTTTACGGCCCAAATCATTCTCTCTTACTCAAGTCATATGTGGTCAATTGTTGTATGACTTAAAAATATTAAACTACTAATCTCAACTTCTCACTTTATGGTAATTGTTAACTCACGGAAGCATTGGTATATTAACACAAGAGGAAAACCCTGTGATTGTAAGGCTAACTTTTGCATAAACATAGGTATATTCTAGTTGTGATTCAATCAAAAGTTGGATACTAAAAAACCAGTGGATGAATACAATCTGCTACTGAACAAATCCACATAGCTTAGGGTGTGTTGTCATCAACATGACAACATATTTTGACTTGTTTCCGACAAATTAAGTTCAGATAGACACTTCAGACAATTTGAGTCAAGATATGTTTGAAAAACAGAGTGAGCAGATTATTTTATTCAGTATTCCAAATTTTAAATGGATGTACACAATCTGGAAAATGCTTACCGTAAGCATCCAAGTAGCATTTTCAACCTCATGGGGATTTGACTTCACGTAGCGGTGGTTGAATGTACTGCCACTGTGCATGTCAACTTTATGATCCTCCTTGAGGTGGGCCACCAGGTAAGGGATATCACCAATGACAGTGCATTCTGATCCAGCATAAGGACAGCTATAGGGTCTAAAGGAACATTGAGACTCATGCTTCAGCTTGCTATAGTAAGGATATATGCCCACACATCCGTAACTTTGATATTTACATGGAAGTTCAAGGGATGCAGCCACCTTCTCCAGGGCAAGGCATCTAATGTTACCAAGTTCATGCCTGCAAGTTGGGCACCGGTTGTGTACCCTGGGTTTGCAATTAGCACATATTGTGTGGCCATTTGAGCACTGCGTCAATGACAAAGGATACAATAATCAGAAAATTGCACAAACATATAAACCATGAAAGAGTCATGCTCAGAATTTAACAACCACCAGCCCCTTATTGTCATCCCCCATGAATCGTAAGAAAGCTATGTAGACAGGAGCCATACCAAGCTGGAATGCTTCAAAATGAAGGCAAAAGTACTGTCCAAACACTATTCATTCCCAAAAAAAAAAAGGACTAGAGAGTAAGGGACTATGAACCAAGAGAGTTTGAAGGAGAAAGCAGAAATCAAGGAGAGCTAACATTTGACAAATAAAGAAAAACACTACTGAGCAAGGGGCCAGGCAGAGATGGAGCACAGTGATCTAGAATCTTTATAAACCAAATCACCATAGTTCGCATTCAACACTTTTGTTTTTCGTTAAGCGACAATCTATACCTCTGATTAAACTACTAGCATAAGTACATTAATACTCTTTAGTGCAAACCCAACGAAATGGGCTGCCTTTTAATTAACTTCCGAGAACTATAATGATGCAATTGGAGCAAGTTGTAATGGAAAAGAGTGAAAGATTCATCTCATTCTTGTAATGGATGTGAGTGCACCAGAAAGCAGAAAAGTTGCCCTTAACATGAGTGAAATCTAAAGTAGTTTCAAGTATCTGCTTAAGACTATTTAATTTCTAAGCTGTTCATTTTCTCTGTAGGCTTTGAATAGCCACTACAGCAAATAATGGAATTTCTGACAGCATAAAAGAAGAAGGTGCTACCTTTGTTTTCAAATTTTTTTTAGAAGATGAGTGAAAAACTTGTTTACAAATCCTTAATACAGCAATACACTAATACTCAACATATATCTTTTCTCCAGATCAGCTTTCAACACGAGCATATCGATCATGAGATATATTTCGCAGTTATCTCTCAGTCAATGATTTCATCGCCTATCCCCTCGCCCCCAACCCAATCAAACAATTTCTGAATCATATTTAATTAAGACAGAGGCAGCAGGGAGAGCAATACATGGAAAATCCAAGTGCATGAGTTTAAAATTTTCAACCAACTTGGGATATTCTGGTACTTTAGCATCACATAAGAAGCACTAGAGGCAGCCTCACCTGGTGGATTGGAGGGTACATGGCAGTTAGGCACACTGGGCACTCCAGCAGCTCATAAACACTGCTAGACACAATTGGATTTGGTTTAACAGTAGTTTGTGCAGTATCCATCACATTTTCTACAACATCAATCATATCCTCAGTCGAGGGAGGGTCGATAACTTCAGGCTTCCCCCTCACATCATCAAGATATGGACTTCCAGTAGCCATATTGTAGGCCAAATAGCTATCTGAAAGCAAAACAGAATGTTATCATGATATCATCAATTCCTTTTCAGTAAAATAGTGTGTAAATACTCTTTGCAAATCATCAACTCCTTTTCAGTAAAATATATCAGGAAATATAAGTTCTAATAAGCTAAGTTTGGGGCTTATATTTCGCAAAGATAAGTGTACCGAAACTCAATTCACAAATGTGATAAGCTCTCATAAATTAAGTACAGGGCTAAAAAGTTCTTAAATCAAGTGAAGAAACTTTTTTGATGGAGAAAAACACCCTATTATTGACATCTAAAGCCAAGGTACAAACACATTGACATATAACCTATACAATAGCCATACAACTATTCAAGGCCTTCATCTAATTAAGTTCTATCCGAAATCATAAAAACGCGATTTAACATGTTAATGCAAACAAGGATGAGGATTACATACCAACAAATTTCCACTCAGTTCGAAACCCGTTACCAGCTTTCCTCTCTTCAAATGTGTTGACTGATTTTAATCCCTTGTCTACAAATAGACAAAGCACAAAAATGTTCAACAATTAAGGTAACAGTAAAACCCATGATTATTTTTTGTTTCATCAAGTGCAAACATCAGTAAAAAAAATGAAGGACCTAAATATCAAGCTTTTTCAAAATATGCATCACAACAACAAAATCCTAAATAAAGACAAGCATATATAGATTCTTATGCAAATAAAAGCGCATACTTCAAAACGCCTAATTATTCAAGTAAATCAAACCATCATCCAGCTATAATTTAGACTATGCTAGGAAGTAAAAACTACTAAAATAGAAATCATCTTATTTGCATAAGTTTTTTATTTTTTTATTTTTATTTTTATCTACAATAAACAGAAATTCAAACAAACTATTTGCTCACAATTACAAATAAGATATAAGGTTAATTCTTAATTATTTTTAGTACTCCGTAAATGTTATATTTTCAAAATATATGAAGTTTGAAAATTCATAAATACAGGAAAGAAAAAAAAATACAAACTTTACAAAAAAATCTACGCCATAAAATGCAAAACATTAAACATTCTAACTTTAAAATAATAAATAAATTACGGACCACAGATAATTTGATAAACAAAAACCTCTTATAAAATGGCATATCACATTTAAAAAGAAATATCACAAACAAAAACTTGAACCCAAGATTTTAATATCAAAAAAATAAAAATTGATCAGTTGTATTACTACTCAGAAAAACCCAACAATTAAAAATTAGAAATTTGATCGTCAAACCCAAAATCATCATCACAATAAAACCCACAAACAAACAATCAAACAAGAAGAAATAAATAAATTAAAACAAACGAATAAATAAAAAATAAAGAAACAAAATTTACCTTGAAATGAGGAATTCAAAATTTAAAATTCAAAACCCCATGAAAGAACAAAGAAGAATAAAACCCTAAAAAGATGGAGGACGGTGGAAATTGGAGGCCCTCAACTCAAACATGAACAAAAATTGATTTGAATTATAAAAAAAAAGTGGGGAATTTGTAGTTTCAGAAGAACTAATTATTAAATTTGTTTTTTTTTGGCCGTCTGAAAATGGGAATAATATGGGAGACGACTAATAAATAAATAAAGAGTAAGAGTAATAAATATAAATATTTATTACAATATTTTTGTTTGTATTATTATTACCAACAATTAAAAAAAATAATTTAGCAGGCCTGCAATTTAGTTAGGAGGGCAAGATATTTGAAAATAAAGAGAGTAAGAAAAATTTGGAAAAAGAGAAGAGAGCGTATGTTTGTGTAAATGTGTCAAGTTGATGGGTTTTTGGGGTTGACAGACTTTTTATTGAGTAAATACAAAAAGAACTAGTCAATACTTGTGGGGTCTTTCCTTTGGTTCAAATAGAGAGGGACTGAGGAAGGATCATCCAAATTGTTTGTTCATCTAACACCTACCCTCATCATGATGTAAATTATGAATTTATGACGAGTTACGGATGATTAATCCGATGAGGTCTCGACATAATGACAAAGATCTAAGATTTGTACGAAGTATATAATTTAGTGTCTGTTCTCATTTGCTGAACTGAATATTTTATATTTTTATGAGAGAAGAAAATTAGAAACTGAATTGAAAATAAATTGAAGAGAACATACCCTTAATATAAGTTTGAATTTTCTTTTTGTGATTGTAATTTATGCTGCCCTTGTGGCTCATTTGTACACGAAAATATACAACTTTGTAATCGATGTTTGTGAGAAAATTTAATAAGATAGTTTGATGACTTATAATGAATTTATGTTATAGCGAAAGATTATCTCATTAAAATTTTGATTGATTGTAAGACTCTTGTGATTGATTGATATATTTTTGTCACTTAGGCTCATATGATTAGTTGATTGAGAAATTTTCGTTACTTAGTGAAGATATACGGAGTACTCGTACAACTGATTGATCTTTCCTTAGTTAGATTGCAAATCAAGAATGCAATGAACTTTGATATTTTTTTTTCAAGGATTTCTTCAAGAGTATATATGGAATCTATAAAAGTTTAAATACTTCAACTTCAATTTAAGAATTGAATGATTATAGATGAAACTTCGTTATATAAGAATAACTTATTACTATATGGTTTCATATTCTTTCCACATTATCTTCGCGCTTTTAAGAATTTTCACCTTAGCAATGCAAAGTCTAAAAATGTACATCTAATAATTCGGTGCCTTTTTTTTTTTTTTTTATTAATTTCAAACTTTTCATGAGTGTATATGTTGCTCCGTCATAAGAATGAGAAGAAGTTTCTTGTGTGATTTTACAATTCGTAGATGAATGATTGATAGACATTTATTCGCAAATAACTAGCCCTGTATAAAGCTCCATTTTGAACAATTAAAGAAAAAAACTTATGCTCTTTCAAGTGAGAAAGCCCTTCAACATAGATTATTTAACAGACACATAACGAAATAGAGGTATACAAACTCCTTCCCTATTCTTTATAGTTGTAATATTTTTGACTTAAACGCCACCAACTACTATACTTTGACGAGTTATAATTAATGAAAAATATGGTCAAGTGAAATTTTGTTAGATTTTGTCTCAATTTATATACTTTTAAAATATCAGATTTATAAGTTTTAGGTATTGATAATCAAAAATATTAATACTGAACAAATGTATTGACAAGCGTGGAATAATAAAATTATTGCTATGTTTTGCACACAAGTAGGAAAACTAAAGATTTAAACTGTATTCCAATCAAAGCTAGTTAAAATAAACATCTTTCATTCAAAGAAATTAAGTTGTTTTTAACTTTTTTCTTTTCCAATAATCAATTAGCCACCAACCCCTCAATCAACTAAACAAAGTAGCCCCCTTATCCCAAATCTTAGTTCTAAATAACTAACAAAACTTATATATTAGTCGCCTTCCAACCAATCTACCAAAGTAAATGTAAGACTATTTTATTTACACGCGCATGAAAAATGCCCAATAAAATGTGTTATTGTAGATCATTTTGGAAGAAAAGAATGAGAGGGTGAGTAATTGCCTAATTGGGTAACCGTATAGTTGTATGCCAATTACATGGGTGACTCACCTTTGCAGCTCTTTATCAAAATTAGTCAACAAATTTATTTGAAGCAACCAACTAGAGTTGGTTCAAGTGGTAAGCAACTTAATGTCGTTTAAGACAGTTTTGACCATTGGATCAAGTGGTAAGCAATTTCGTATAAAACAGTTGTGAATACTAGATAATTAACGGAAATCCACATACCCACTGTGGCCACTGTCCAACAAAGTCATTGCCATACCCGC
Organism: Chenopodium quinoa; assembly: GCF_001683475.1. Classification (NCBI taxonomy): domain Eukaryota; kingdom Viridiplantae; phylum Streptophyta; class Magnoliopsida; order Caryophyllales; family Amaranthaceae; genus Chenopodium; species Chenopodium quinoa. The sequence continues at coordinate 526,457 of NW_018742441.1, forward strand.
TCCAAACATAAACGTGTACATTGCGAAATTAGCAAATAAATGAAATAATGACTGCTTGGTATCCCTGGTTGCTAGTTCATCTAACTTTTTATACCTTAAGTCAACCAAGTCTTCTTCAAATCAACGCAAGAGAACATTGTACATGGATATACAATGTTTGTGTACACTTTTCGGCAACCTATCATTGGAACCCATTTGATGAAATCTTCTTCAAACTCATTCTCACATAAGCAGAACTACACAACAAATCATTGGAAACCCTGTTTTTCAAACCCAACTTGCAATTAATGGAAGAATCCATTGAACTTTCTCATACCATAGTGGAACAATTGTTTTGACGGCAGTGATCAAAATCCTTGCCCATAGAATTGGATAGCCAAAAAAAAAAAAAAAGTTAATTTGGTTCATTATGTTTCAAAAGTTCAAAAAAGATTTAAAAAATAAGAAAGTATAGAAAAATGGACAATTACTAGGCCCGTTCTTTTGGACTGAATGCATTCTAATTGAATGGACTACAAACAAGTGAGGAAACCAACTGAATTGAGCTGAAGTACAGAATAATAAGTCGAAAAGAACAGGGCCTTCGACCAACAAATGTACCTAAAAGTATTATATTCCCACAAATTGTGAGAAACAAAGGTCTACGTACTAGCGTATACATTGGATGGATTTAGATTTCCAACAAGTCTAAATTCAGTCCATACACTTTGGAATATTGGCAATTGTGGTTGATTAGCATAAGTTACATTGTAACCACTCAACTAATGCCCATTTTAAATACAACACAGTTGCCTTGAAAATTATTAATGAACTATAAAGCTGATATACATACAGGATACAAGGAAAAGAAAACTTAACAAATGAAAAAAGAAAAAAAAAAGATGAAATTTTACCAAAGACTTACAACAAGTGACGGAGGAAGAAGTGAATCATGACTGATGCTCAACTTCAAACCAGAAAAGGACAGAAGTACGACCATAAATGACTCGTACACTCTGCAACACAAGGGTGCCACTGGTCAAAACAGCCTTGGCACCACCTTCAATCCTAGTACGAGAAACAGTAACACCATCTCCGCGGGAGTTTGAAGAAAGAGATGGTAGCTTCTTTGGCCCCGTGGTTGTGCTCACTATGGGGCATGATAGATAATCCAAAGGATCGGTTTCACATTGGAGGAGACAACTGTCTATAATCAACCTCCCACTCCTATGAAGCAAGCAGCAGCCGAGCTCAGCCTTCACTGTCAAGTTTGTAATTTTGCAGGTGGAAAGGAGCTCCAGAGCACTGTTTAACAAAAAAAGAAACAATGCACAGACGATACTGTCATTTGCATCCAAAAAGAATACAGGGTCACTACCCATAAACCCAAATGCCCAACCAATCAAGCCTAAAAATAAAAATTTCCGATCACTTAATCTCTCTAGCATGAAGGTTTGTCTCAATTGTCTGGCTGGCACCAATGAGTGGGAAAATGAAAAAAAGCATCTCAATCAGATTGGTGAAAGGCTTCAACCCCACAGGTTTAGTAGCAATGCTTGTACTTATAATGCTCAAGTTTGGCAAGGATTCATCATTTAGAAAGGCCCATTCAATAAAGCCCAACAGTAAAAGGCACAGCAAAGAAATTTTGCAAACCTGTCAGTGCCCCGGGAACAAAGAAGAGTGGTTTCTTCAGGAAGCTCACCTCCACCAATCTGAGCAAAAATAATCAAATTAGAATATTTAAAAGGCAACAATAATGCGCACAAAGATAGCAAGGATACACCTGACCTATTCCTCAACTGAGAAAAGCATGCTTTAAAGACATATTTAATTTGCTGCATTACTTTAATAAGATACAAATGGATGCGAAGTGGTGAAAGACCACAAAAAACAAAAGATCAATCCATTGCACCATTACCATCTAAATCTAAAATTGGAGAGCTGCTTCTACCCCTTCATTAAATGACATGAGTCCATGGTTCTTTGAATTTTGTTGGCCTACACTTAGGTGTATTCACAAAAAGACACACTTACCATTGCTGGGGTTTTTTTGGGTAGAGAGATCTTGAGAGTGTCTTGAAGCGAGAGAGTGGAGATCTAGTTCTACCAATGTACCTGCTCTTATAAGCGCACAGCTGTGCACGCATAAAAGTGTAATTTACCCATCCATATGATTCTCAGGTAATTTTGAGAAACATTCAGATTCTCCTAGGACTTGCCCTAAGTCATTTGAGATTTTTTTTTTTTTTTTTCTCTCTATATGTTCTAACATTATTGATTTACCCCACAACTCATAAAAGAACCCACCTCCCTAAGGAATGCTAGCAAGTTTAATCATATACGATTATACGAGTCTTTGACCAACAATACTCAACAAAAAAATACTTCCTCCGTTCTATTAATATTGCAACAAGGAGAAAATTACGCATCCCAAAGCACATTGTATATGCTAAATATCTATAATTGTGTAAGAGTAAAAATTATAAAAAATTGATATTGTGAAAGTATTTTATGAGCCGAATCCAACTAGATACAACATGACTATTGCAACGAATGCCGTGGGTAGCAAGCACAACAAGGATTGGATCACCTATGAGCGCAGAAGGAAGAAAGGGCAGCAGCTGCAAGGCCCAGCAGAGGAGCCACCAAATCAATCAAGTTAAGGATTGCTGGCAGAGCCTCTCTAAGAATGACAGCTGCAACTTTTTGTCCTCTTTCTTTTTTGGCTGATTGTGTACATATAAGTAAAAGGGGAGTGGGAGTGTGCTAGGTAGCTGGTGATTGGTAAACTTAGAGTGTAGAGCATTGTGCCCTAAAGGTGCTAGTAGAGAGTCGTGGCCTCAAGCCACCTTGTTTGCAAGATTCAATCTTTATTCAATGAAATAGCTGCCTTCTTCCCTAAAAATATTATCTTTATTGCTTTCAAGTTCCATTAATACAGCAAAGTATAAGTAGAGCGTTACAAGTGGTATCAGAGCAGGCGGTCCTGCGACCTCCGGCACCGGCAACCACCGCCTTCCGGGTTCAGCCTATTAAAATATATATATATATATATATATATAAATTAAAAATGGTGACTTCTGCAACTCAGAGATGCGAAGCTCTGGAAGACCAAATGGCGGGGGTTCGAACCCAACGGGAGACCGTGGAGACGGCAATGAAGACTCAGGAGGAGGTTCTCAAGAAGTCGATGGAGGAGGCTGTTCAGCGACTCGATAATCGATTCGAGTTGTTCCGGCAACAGCAAAAAGCTCAGATGACGGTGAATACCACCACTCAAGCTCAGTTCTTCGAGGAGCTGCGAACCTTGGTGAATCAAAGAAATCATGAACAAAGGCAGGGTGGCAACTTCATGATGCGCAACTGGAATGAGACGCACGACGGCGGCGACAACCGGTGGAAGCCAAGAAAGCTAGACATGCCGCTCTTTGAAGGTGTAGACCCCGACGGATGGATACTTAAGGGGGAGAAGTACTTCCAACACTACAACCTCACGGAGGAACAGAAGTTGCAAGCCGCCGTCTCCGCTTTAGAGGGTGATGCTCTGAGGTGGTTTCAATGGGAAAACCGAAGGCGACCTATTCCGAACTGGGATAGCTTGAAAGCGAGGGTCTTGCGACAATTCCGACCGACTCATGCCGGAAGTCTCCATGAGCAGTGGTTGGCTGCAAGCCAAGAAACCACCGTGTTAGAGTATCGTAAGCGATTTATTGAACTCTCAGCGCCGTTGGAAGATATACCCGAGACTATTATGTTGGGCCATTTTATAAATGGGCTGAAGGATGAAATTAAGGCTGATGTTAGACTAATGAATCCCTTCAACCTAGAACAGGCCATGGAAATTGCGGGTAGGGTTGAAGAGAGGAATCGGGTAGGCGGGCATAAGAAGGCACCCAACTATTTCGGGCCGGGTAAACCAATTGCAAGTGGATCTGGGGTGCCTGGATCTAAATCCGCAACTGGATCGGGCCTCATTAGTGCATACGAAACTCCAACACAGCAGGCCTCTTCATTCAAAGGGTGGCCCAGAGCCCCATCTGAATCCCAAGCCTCGGTAAACTTTCCGAAGACCACCAGCACTGTCTCAGCCAGATCTAACGAGCCGCGGTGGCTGATTGACGCTGAGCACCAAGAAAGAAAGGTGAAAGGGCTGTGCTTTTGCTGTGATGAGCGTTGGAGTGTCGGCCATAGGTGTAAGAATAGAGAGATGAGTGTCTTGTTGCTCGGCGGTGGAGGCGATGAAGGCGCTGGACCTTCGAGATAGCACCAGGGGCGTCTCTTTGCTCCGTGGTGGGGCTTTCTACGCCGCGGACCATGAAACTCGAAGGAAGGGTGGGACCAACCCCGGTGGTAATATTGGTCGACCCGGGGGCAACCCATAATTTTATCTCCGATGACTTGGTGGTAGAAGCAGGGGTGCCGGTGGAGGGCGACCGTGAGTTCAGCGTTTCTCTGGGAAACGGCGACATCATTGTGGGAAGGGGCAGGTGTAAAGGGGTGAGGGTCGTTCTTAAGGAGGGGTTTGTGATAGTGGATAACTTCCTCCCACTCCGACTCGGCAACGCCGACTTGATCCTAGGGATCGAGTGGCTGGAGAAACTAGGACCCGTGGTTCACAATTGGAAGACACACCTCATGAGCTTTCGAGTGGGTGACGTGAAGGTCACATTGAGGGGCAATCCTGCTTTGGAGCGCACCAAGATCACTCTCAAGGCAATGCTCCGCACATTGCGCCACGAAGGTGGAGGGTTATGGCTGGAAATTAACCGCGTGGAGGCGGTGGGAAAAAAGGCAGAAGTAGAAACCGCCGTGCCAGGGTGGTTAGGGAGCATTCCAGAGCAGTTTCAAGGGGTTTTTTCACCACCAAAGGGACTACCACCGAAGCGGGAGCACGAACATGCTATTGTGTTGAGGGAGGGGAGCAATCCGGTAAGCGTAAGGCCATACCGATACCCCCTGTTCCAAGAAAGATGAAATTGAGAGATTGATTAAGGAGATGCTTGAAGCGGGTATCATCAAGCCGTCGGTCAGCCCATTTTCTAGCCCGGTTTTGTTGGTCAAGAAGAAGGACGGGTCTTGGAGGTTCTGCGTGGACTATCGGGCCTTGAATCGGGAAACAATTCCTGATAAATATCCTATCCCAATCATCGACGAATTACTCGACGAACTCCACGGGGCAGCAATATTCTCTAAACTCGACCTTAAGTCGGGTTATCATCAGATTTTGGTACGAGAAGAGGACACGCACAAAACAGCCTTTCGTACCCACGAAGGCCATTATGAATTTTTGGTCATGCCCTTTGGCCTCACGAACGCACCGGCCACCTTCCAAGCCCTCATGAACGAGGTGTTCCGACCGTTCTTGAGAAAGTTTGTGCTAGTGTTCTTCGATGACATACTCATCTATAGCCCGGATAGAGAGAGTCACTTGGAACACATGAGAGTAGTGCTGTCCAAATTACAAGAACATTGCTTGGTGGCTAATTTCAAGAAATGCGAGTTTGGTCAGTCTAGGGTGGCGTATTTGGGGCATGTGGTGTCGCAAGAAGGGGTGGCAGTGGACTCGGAGAAGGTGAAGGCTATGGTGGATTGGCCAATTCCACAAAATTTGAAGGAGTTGCGTGGGTTTCTTGGATTGACCGGCTATTACCGGAAGTTTATTAAGGGATACGCTCAAATTGCAAGACCACTAACGGAGCAGCTGCGTAAAGACAATTTTGGGTGGTCATCGGAGGCTACGGCCGCCTTTGAACGGCTGAAGGGAGCAATAACTTCAGCCCCTGTTTGGTGATGCCAAATTTCAGCAAGAAATTTGTAATTGAAGCAGATGCATCGGGTTATGGGTTGGGGGCTGTCTTAATGCAAGAACCGAGGCCAATAGCTTTCTTTAGCAAGTTACTAGGCCCGAGGTCGCAAGCAAAGGCTATATATGAGAAGGAGTTGATGGCGATTTGCTTGGCCGTGGTTAAGTGGCAACATTATTTACTTGGGCGCCACTTTGTGGTGAGAACGGACCAACAGAGTTTAAAGTATGTGATGGAGCAAAGGGAAGTGAATGGGGAGTACCAAAAATGGGTCCGGAAATTGTTGGGTTTCGATTTCGAGATCCAATTCAAGCCGGGTGCGAGTAATAGAGTGGCGGATGCTCTGTCCCGCAAAGGTGGGAGTGTTGGAGAGCTGGCAGCCTTGGTTTCAATTTCAAGGATTGATTGGGAAGGGCTAGAGAGGGAGGTGAGAGCTGATAAAGACCTCGGCAAAATCATGGGAGACTTGGCAGGGCAGGGGGCTCGTGATGGGTTCACACTCGAAGAAGATAAGCTACTCTTTAGGGGAAGAGTGGTAATTCCGAGAGAGTCACCATTAATTTCTAAGCTTTTGATCGAATACCACGATAGTCCGGTGGGGGGACACCAAGGTGAAACAAAGACTTACCTAAGATTGGCTGCCAAATGGTATTGATTTGGGATGCGTAAAGATGTGGGAATGTATGTCAAGCAATGTGGTACTTGCCAACAAGCCAAACACTCCCAATTGCAACCGGCGGGATTGTTACAACCCTTACCTATTCCCGAGAATATTTGGGAGGATATATCAATGGACTTTGTAGAAGGGCTGCCCAATTCTAAGGGGATAGACTCGGTGTTAGTGGTAGTTGATAGGTTGTCCAAGTATGCGCACTTCATGGGGTTGAAGCATCCATATAGTGCCTTAACCATCGCAGAGACGTTCGCTAAGGAAGTTGTTAGGCTACATGGGATGCCTACCTCAATTGTGTCGGATAGGGATCGAATCTTCATGAGTGTGTTCTGGAAAGAGTTGTTTAGGTTGCAAGGAACGGACCTCAAGAGGAGTACCGCATATCACCCTCAAACCGACGGCCAAACCGAGGTTGTCAACAAAACCTTGGAAACATACCTACGTTGCTTCATCAATGGTAAGCCTAAGTCGTGGAGTAAGTGGCTGCATTGGGCGGAATATGCCTACAACACAGCCTATCATGCTTCTACTGGGTTTACACCCTTTCGAGTAGTGTATGGGAGGGATCCGCCTAGACTAATCAAGGTGGGGAAGGGACAAACGCCTGGCTGGAGGAGTGGCTGCAGGAGAGAGATTGGGTTTTGGATGACTTGCACATGAATTTGGTTCGGGCACAACAAAGAATGAAGCACAATGCAGATTTGCGAAGGAGGGAGGAGGAATTTCAGGTAGGGGACTTTGTCTACCTGAAATTGCAACCTTACCCACAAAAATCATTAGCAAGGAGGCCAAATGAGAAGCTAGCTCCTCGTTTCTATGGTCCCTTCAAGGTGCTCCAACGCATTGGTCAAGTGGCTTACAAGCTGGAGCTGCCAGCAACTTGCAAGATCCACCCCGTGTTCCATGTCTCTCAGCTTAAGCGCGCAGTAGGAGACCAAACAGCAAACCCCACCATACCCACCCAACTGACTGAAGAGCTGGAACTCAGAACCTGAGAGTGTGCTGGATATAAGGGCTGCTAAGACCAACCCAGACATCTTGGAGGTCTTAATTAAGTGGCAAGGACTGCCCTTCATTGAGGCAACTTGGGAAGTGGCTGCCATCATACAAGAGAGATTTCCATCCTTTCACCTTGAGGACAAGGTGACTCTTGTAGGGGGGGAAGATGCAACGAATGCCGTGGGTAGCAAGCACAACAAGGATTGGATCACCTATGAGCGCAGAAGGAAGAAAGGGCAGCAGCTGCAAGGCCCAGCAGAGGAGCCACCAAATCAATCAAGTTAAGGATTGCTGGCAGAGCCTCTCTAAGAATGACAGCTGCAACTTTTTGTCCTCTTTCTTTTTTGGCTGATTGTGTACATATAAGTAAAAGGGGAGTGGGAGTGTGCTAGGTAGCTGGTGATTGGTAAACTTAGAGTGTAGAGCATTGTGCCCTAAAGGTGCTAGTAGAGAGTCGTGGCCTCAAGCCACCTTGTTTGCAAGATTCAATCTTTATTCAATGAAATAGCTGCCTTCTTCCCTAAAAATATTATCTTTATTGCTTTCAAGTTCCATTAATACAGCAAAGTATAAGTAGAGCGTTACAACTATGTTTTGCTTAACATATAAATCGTATTATATGGTCAAACAAGAGTGATGAATAGTGCAAAAAGTCCGTTGTTGCAATATTAATAGAACGGAGGAAGTAAGACGATACTTGAGGCTATTAAGCAAAGTGTACCTTATTAGATATCCTTTTTCAATATTATATTCAAACTAATCGCTTTTACATAGGCCAATATCAAAAAGACAAAAACAGATAAATAATCAGTGGTAACATAAAAGAAAGCAAATGTGCACGTGGACAAGTATACCATCGTCCAACCTGTACTAAAAGGAAGAGATAAAAGGTGAAGGATTGAAGCAAACTAAATTATACATCTACACTGACACCGACACCGAACTCCCTATGCATATGCATATGGCTGTACAGAGGGAGACTCACACAGTCATACCAAGTTGCACACAGAGCACAAATAAGAATGATCAAAACATTTGGAAAGGGCAGAGGCTCTGGCCTCTGGGGGTGTGGAAAAACTGTTACAACTCTTACAAGAGTTCAATGGTTTCTCTTAATAAGTAAAACAACAGTAAATATGAAATGAAGAATATTATTTGGAGAGATTATTAATATTACCAGGCAGAGAGGCTTCTTGATCTGAATGTTAGAGGTAAAATGGACCCCTCCAGCAGCAATCAAGATGGTATCACCAGGCCTAAAAGAAAAGAAGCCTGTGGGATTAATTGATTTGTATTAAGAACATATGACAGCCACTCAGCTAATTTAATTTGTACTCACTTTGCAGCGGATACTGCAGCATCAATACAAGAGAATACACCAGGTTCTGAATAATCCTTAATAGTTCGGTCAACTCTCAACCATAGGCGTGGGTGACATGCCAAGAATCGCCATCTGTGGCAAACGAGGGCGGTGTTATAACGATCTGCAAACTCAAAAGTAATAAGTGACAAAAGCTGATACACCACAATAATACGCTGAAGCAAACTAATAAGACAATAAGTCCATACACCATCAACACAAAACCTCATCCACCTGAACTATAGCACTACCAATAAGGACAATCAACTATATGAATTATAAAGTCTTATACAACCTAATAAAAAATGTTTAGCAAATTAAAGGGAAAAGGAAAGACAAGCAATTATCAAGCACTTCTTCCACGACCATAGCCAAAGCAACCCCTAAGTCCCAAATTTGAATGTAAAAGCGAGCAAACATATTAGGCACGGCTTCCAGAACCTATTGGCCCCATCATTTCTATAGTATTTTTTCTTCAATAGACTACATCAACGACAAGAATTCATGGAGGAAACTCTTGAAGCAGACCAGTACAATAACAGAAGTCACTGCCTCGAAATCCATTCAGCTAAACAAAAACTGATAGATGTATGTCCCATCACATTCAAATTTCAGCTCAATCAATGTTTAAAGGCAGCAATAACCCCCTCAAAGGCAAGCATTTTGTTTGTCATACTATTTTTAAAAGTCTCAAGACGCCACCTTTCAATTCGTAGTGTAAACAATTCATCTATTTCTAATGCAAGAAATTATTCATTTCACAACAATTTGACAAACCCTAAACCAGCAAAAGAATCCAGTAAAACCCAATTACAAAAATCAAAACTTCCAACCTTCTATAACCTCAATTTCACAATTAAGCTCAATTAAACAATCAAATTCCACAAAATACGATATGGGTCTACCTCTAATCAGAATAAAATGATCCAAAATCACATTAAGAGGGCAAACAACCACCAAATTGAACATCAATTTAGGGTTTCGAAATTAAATTGAAAACTGCAAATTGGGGAAAATAAAATTAGGGTAAAGTAACAAACCAGGAAGAGGAGAGAGAAAGCTGAAAATGTGCATGAGGCAACCATCATCCAAAGTGTTGATTGGGGAATCAGAGGTAGTGGATAAATGCTTTGAAAGCCGCCTCCATTTGTTCTTACTCCTCTGTTTTCCCCCAAATTTAGGCATAGATACAGCTTCAGAAGCAGGGTTTGATTGCTCCTGATCAGCTATAGACGCCATAAAAATCAGTTTTCATGAAAAAAATCTGGGTTCTTTTGGTGCTGCAATTCTGGGGGTTGAAGAAATGGTGATTTACAGAGTTTTGTGCACCTCAAAGTCTCAAACCGACGACATCAACGATAAATCAAAAAGTTTGCGTGTATACTCACTGATACATAGTTAGGGATAACTTAGGAGGTGTTTAGGTTACTAAGGGTCTATTCTGATCTATTGGAAGAATTGAATTAAGAAAGAAATAAGGAATTGAACTGATTGGAGCGGAACTAAATTGAACTGAAATTAAATTGAAAAGAACAGACTTAAGTTGGAATAAATTGGTATAGAATCTCATAGTAGAGAGGTTTGGATTCTAAGACTCATATTAGTCCAAAGTTGTGGATTGTGAATATTAGGGAGAGGGGTGGAATGGGATTCCATGGGTACAAGGGGGAGTTAAAACCTCCTCAATATGAGATTCCATTACTAAAAACCTTAACCAAACAAAAAATTAGATAGAACGGATTCTAATTCTATTCCAACCCATTCCAAATGATCCAACCAAATGACCCCTTAAGCAATTAGAGCTATTCTTCTGTTTTCAAGAAATTATGGGATCGATTCTCACCGTGCCTTTATAGCTCTCTAAATACCAAAAAAAAAAAATTAAAAAAAACTTATCACAAACTCATGGTGTTTACTCACTTAGTGTGTTTATAAAATGTTACATTTTAACTAGACACGACTTTAACTATTAATTTATTTAATTATACAATAACAATTGTTTAATATATATGGCTCTGTAGTAAAATAATTAAGTCAAAATGATTACGTGAATAGTAAAATAACACGGCTACATAAAAAGTATTTATTACTTGTTCCGATTTTCTTTTGTAGCCGTATTTTATTATCCCTAAGTATTTTGTTAAAAACTTTTAAGAATATTTTATTATCCTTCCCATATAATTCATATTATAATATAATATTTTCTACGAATACTATTTACATTAAAAATCTGTGTTCGAAAAATAAGGAAAATTAGTCAGGAATATTATGACCTTTGTCCGGTCTTTCAAAAATAAAACGACATCTTGATTATCCCGGAATAAAATGATCTTTAACATACACCTTCCATAAATAGAATAAATAACCGGTAACTTGTTGTAAAGGTTAACCGGACACGTGTCGCATTGTGATAAGTTATGAATTTTTATTTTTATTTTTTCACTAGATGAAGCGCGTGCTATGCACGGTTTGTTTGAATTTTCCCTTTTTTAATAATTTTTTTATATTTATATATTTATGTGCTAAATTTTGTTATATATTTAGATAAAACTCCTGACATCAAAAAATAATATTTTATATTTAATTAATTGAAACTGCAAAATCTCATTCGCCAATTTTGCTTTCGTGTCATTTAAATTATTTAATTCTAAAATATATTAATAATCTCGTATTTAATTGGCTACCACTAAAATTTATTATCCTACGTGGCGCGCTAAAAAAAATTAAATCCTACATGGCTCTCTAAAAACTCGGGAAAAAACTCCCCTAGTTTTGTGCCCCGTGCGATGCCCGGATTGTTTTTTAAATTTTAAATAAATTTTTAATCTATATGTCAAATTTTAGAATATATCTTTAATACAAAATTAGTTAGAAATTGATGTGTTTTTGTAACGATTTAAACTATGTAGTAGGCATGTAAATGACTAATAATAATTTTGATATTTTTTAAGAGTGAGGGACTGAGGGATAGCTCAAGTGGTTAGAGCTTCCCTCCCGATTCTAGGAGGTCTTGGGATCGATTATCATAGGGGTGGCAAACGGATCAGGTCGGGTCGGGTTCGTGTTCGGGTCACCTAGTTTCGGGTCAGGTGACCCCCAACCCGAACCTGATCCATTTAAGTTTTCGGGTTGAAAATCCCAACCCAACCTGATATTTTCAGGTTCGGGTGAACCCGAAAATGACCTGATTCGACTTGTTTTTTTTCTGTTCGAATTTTTTTAACATATTATACACAACATTCCTTGAATTCTTCTGGATCTATCAATCATAAAACCCAGAAAAATATTCAAACAAAAAACCCAGAAAACAATACAAACAAATCGCAAAAAAAACAAAAAAAACCAGAAAAAAATATGTAAAAAATCAGAATAACTAGATCGATGAAGAATAGGCGATTATCAGGAACAAAATGTATATACTTACATCATAATTTCATCAAAAAAAAATTATAATCAGAAATTTGAGAAAAATAAAACTAGATCTACAATCTAACCTAAATTTAAACTAGATCTAAAGTATAAAAAACCCCAACAATAGACGGTGACAACGATGGTGGTCGGTCGGGCTTGCTGTGACAGTGACGGTGGCTAGCTTACTCACGTGACATTGTTGACTTGCTCGCGTGAAGAGAGAGAAATAGGAGCTTTTAAGGATTATTCGAATATAAAGAACAAAATTCACAAAAAATCAGAGAAGAGAAGTTCAAATTCGGATTTTCAGGATGAATTGAAGCATTCTAGAGGAAGATAGAGAAGGAGAAGAGAACGAATGAGAAGAGATAAGGAGAAGAGAATGGATGAAGAGGGATATAGAAGGAGGAGAATGAGTGAAGAGAGATAAGGAGAAGAAGGAAAGAGAAAATGTAGGTGACGGCTTGTGAGAGTGAAAATGAGTTAGGATTTATGCTTAAAGATTTGGGCTTGGGTTGGTAGTAGTCTTCTTTTTTTTTCTTTTTTTTTAAAATTTTCGGGTTGAAATTTTCAACCTTAACCTAACCCATTTAATTTCTGGTCAGGTTCGTGTCAACCCATTTAAGTTTTCGGGTCAAAAATCTCAACCCAAACCCGCTATTTTCAGGTCGGGTTCGGGTCGGGTTTTCGGGTCGGGTCAGTTTTTGCCACCCCTAGATTATCACCCCTGCCCTTATGGGCTCTCTTAAAAAAAAAACGATTGGTATTTTTTTGAGTTATAATCTAATATTTTTTTGAATAAAATTATAATTCGATTAATACATATGAAATATTTTAGAGTTATAATCTATTTTTTTTTATTTTTTTAAATAAAATTATAATTCAATTTATACCTATGAAAAATTGCTATTTTATTGAAAATAAAAGTCTCAACTAATAATTTTATTCTAAAATTCTATCCAAATTTGATTGAAACTAATTAATTTATCTTATGAAGTCTATCTTAGTATATCCAACGTGGCGCGACACTTGACGAAAAGTTGGAATGCCAAGTGTCGCTGTCTCGTGACCTGACTAAAAGTTTAGCTTTATATATTAGTTATATGATTTTTCTTTTTTAAGATAATTGATTTTTAATTAAAAAAAAAAGAAACCACCCTCTTGCTTTAACTTATCCAGCATCTCCTAAAATTTCTAGCAGCCACCTCGTCCCATTCCCCTTTTAATTAGCCCCACCCTTTTCCGAAGACCAACGATAACTCCACCATTTTCCTCTGGAAAAATTGCCCGGAATAATCCGACCTTTTGCCCGTCCGCTGAAAATAATCCCACCTTTGGATTTTTTTTTTTAATAATCCGACCTTTATACCCAATCTACTTAAAATGGTCTCGGGTGACCAGCAACCGGTTGAAGAGGTAATTTTTTTTTAAAATTAAGTTTAATTTACACGTGTCACTACTTGATTTGTCCAAAATTAACAAAAACAATTTTAAAAAAGTAAAATTAAATAAAAAAATAAAAAATAAAAATAAAAAATAAAAAAACCATCACAAATCAGCACCACCATCCCCACCACTACCCGAAACCAACAGCCCAGAACCACCGCCACTGATGCGCCGACCCGAAACCACCGCCACTGACACACCGACTTGAAACCACCTCCACTGATGTGCTTACTGGAATCCCATCCCACCCCAGCCAACCCACCCCAAAACCCCTTTCGAAAAATCGAAAAACCACCAAAACCCAAGGCAAATCGAAAAATCTGGGATCGGGATTGGGGTTGGGGCTGGGGAGGTCGGAGCGATTGGAAAAGGGACGGTGGACGGGGAGGGGGATAGGATCAGACCGGGAAAGGGATTTTCGAGGGTTAAGAGCTATAATACAGTCGCCGGTTAGGGTTTCGCGGGGTAAGGGTTGGGGGCTGGGCGTGGGATCTCATTGGTAGGGGTAAGGGTTCGTTTGTGCGCTAGTTGGAGTTGGGATTCGGGCTTGCTGGCAGGGGTTGGTGGTTGTTGTGGCTAGTTGGGGTAGGAACTGGTGGTGAATCTGGTGGTTCTAGCCTTCTAGGGGAAGAGAGTGAGGCTGGGTGGTTGGGGCAGGGATTTAGGTTGCTGGTGGCATGGCGCGTCGTCGGAATCGGCGCCGGATTGGAGTCAGCATCAGCACCGACTTAGGGTGGTCGGGGCAGGGATTCAGGTGGGTGGGGTGGCTTGGCAGCTGGTGGGGTGGCTTTAACATAATTAATTGTTTTTTTATTTTTTATTTTTTCTTTACAAAAAAAATTAACTTTTTGTTTAAATTTTTATTTTATATTAATTTTTTTAGACCAATCACAGGCCGCTACGTGTTAGGTAACCTGTTATAACAAGTTACATGACCGGTTGGGACTATTTCGAGCGGATTGACTATAAAGGTCGGATTATTTAAAAATAATCAAAAGGTGGGATTATTTTGGGCGGATGACTCAAAGGTGGGATTATTCCGGGCAATTTTTCCATTTTCCTCTCTCCTTTCCGACCTTCATACCTCCTTCCCCTTGCAAATTGACCTCCGATCTAGCAGCCCCTATCCCCTTCCCCTCCCTTTTCCGGCCACCCTCATAATTTTCCTTCCATTTTCGACAACCCCACCCATTTCCCCTCTCTTGTCAGTCGCGTCCACCCTCCCTTTCCCAGCTCATTCCTTTCCAGCAACCACACAACCTAGTTCTAGTGACGGTAATGGCAATTCTTAGGCCAATTTGTGAGGTGTAAGTTGGGGTTGGTTCGTGTGGGGCGACAATCCATGGTGTTTGGCAAGGGTGGGGTTTTCATGGCTAGTGGAGGCCATGGGTGAGGGTGGGGGATAAGGTTAGGGGGATCACTGCTAGTGGAGGCTACGATGGGGTTCACTTCACGGGGATGGGGGTTGTAATTAAAATTATTTTTTTATTAAAAATTAATTTTTAAAAATAAGAAAATTGGAAAAAAAAACAACAACAGATCCTTTACAAAGTGACTAGGTTAGATCCCGTGCTATGCACGATGATCTATAATTATATGCAGTTATATATTACTGAATGATAAATATTATAATCATGTATTAGTCGAGGAATAATAAAAGTATGTGATACGTTAATTTATATTCGCATGAGGTTCTAATATATCTATTAACTATTACTAAAACAGAAGTTGCTGACGTCACCATTGCCCACGTGTTGCTTTCTCAATAAAAAATTTCCCGCTTAAAAGCAATGATGATGTCATTTTTTTTGTAAAGATATCTTATTTAACATTTTTGAAATTTAAATATTGAAAGCTTTTATATTACAACTAAAACATATCAATTTATCGTAGGAAATTGAAACAATTTTAAAATGCACACTTAGAAATGACCTCCTACATTGAACTATGAATTAGACAACGTTGAACAGATACTGTATCATAATTTTGATGAAAATAAAAAAAATTTAAAATTACAAAATATACGTAATTCTTATTTATATTCATGTATAATAACGATTTATTTTTAAAAATATATAAATTAAAAATATATTTTATGTAAACCGTGCATCGCACGGGTTCTAACCTAGTAAACAATAAAACAAAAGTAGGCAAAAAATCCAAGTAATCTTTTTCTTGTTGAAAAACAGGTTATAAATTATGTTAAGAATATATTTTTAGTTTTGTAGTTGCCAAAACTTTTTTAAAAAGATTTGTGAAATCTTTTTGTTGACTCGAATGAATAATACAAGAGGGAGGGTGAATTGTATTATAAACCGTGCATCGCACGGGTTCTAACCTAGTAAACAATAAAACAAAAGTAGGCAAAAAATCCAAGTAATCTTTTTCTTGTTGAAAAACAGGTTATAAATTATGTTAAGAATATATTTTTAGTTTTGTAGTTGCCAAAACTTTTTTAAAAAGATTTGTGAAATCTTTTTGTTGACTCGAATGAATAATACAAGAGGGAGGGTGAATTGTATTGTAGAGGAACTAGGGTAATTTTTGCGGAATTTATAAAGGAACTCGAATAAAAACTAAAAGTGCAAAGAGAGATTTTACGTGGAAAACTTCTTGGACCTAATCAAGAAGAAAAACCACGACCACAAGGGATTTTAAACTCAACTCTTAATAATAATAGGGCAAACAACCTATTACAAATTAAGACCCTAAACTCAAGTTCCTCAACGAACTTAAGCTCCCTTCAACTGATCCCTCAATCAGTCGAACTCTCTAAGTCTCTCTATCTCCTTGCTTCACTCAAAGCAATAAAACACTCTTAGAGTTTTCCCAAACTCTTACCCAATACAACTCAAGATTAAACTCTAAATTGCTAAGTACAAAGACACTCAAGGACTCAAGTGGATTATGACTCTTTTCAAAAGCTAAAAGACTGTAATGCTCAAGTGTGTTTTTCCAACTAAAAATCGAGGCTATTTATAAAAGAATTAGGCAGTTAAATTGTCGTTGCCTCAATCACCACTTAATCACAACTCCCTTAAAACAAGGAAGTGCAACGAGTGGGATCTTGGGCAGCAAGCTAAGCAAAACCAGGAATTAGTTTTACTGGCTTCCTAATTTTTCTCAACCTCTTTTGACAAAGTAAAACACTCGATTGAGGAAGATAATTTTCCAACTTAGATTTTTCCAAAAATAAGATAAAATCAAAACAGAAAAATATTTTTAATCAAAAAGATATTTTAACATAAAAGATATTTTCGAAATTAAGTCAGTTAAAATTTGGAAAATAAAATCTTTATCAAATAAAATTAAATCCACTTAAATCCTATCAATAATCATTGTACTTAACATAATTACAAGTAGTCTAAAGTAAAGATAAAATACATTAGACTCCTTGATACTCTAAGAAGCTTCGACTCTGAAGCTTCAGTTCCTTACACAAGGAACTTGTCTTCGAAGGTTCAACTCTGGAGCTTCAGTTCCTCACTAAAGGAACACGACTTGTGATTTACTTCTTTATCCTTCCATAGCTGACTTTGGTCTTGTTCCATGCTCCCTTCTTACTCAAGAATTTCATAGCATAAACCTGTCATAAATCAAAGCTAAAGGCGAAAGTTAAACTTATATGGGTTTGCTTAGGTTCCTTGAGTCATCATCAAAACATAAGGTCAACAATATTCCCCCTTTTTGATGAATGACAAACCTAAGCAAACTCAGTAAAATAAAGAAGTGACAATAAAAATAAAAACTAAAGTTAGAAAAAAAACGAACTAGACATATCTACTGAGACTGATGATATACCTCAGCATGAAGATGGATGGAGAAGCTTGTCAACAATTGAGTTTGCCTTTCTGTTCCCCCTTTTGGCTTTCATCAAAATTAATGCACATATATGTCTAAACATAGCACCATTATAATGGTTTATGTCCAAAGCACAGAACAAAGCACATATAGGCAGAAATAGTATGCAAATAGTCATAAAGCAATCAAGCAACATCCATATAAACAAACTGATGTTCCTCCAGAACATCAAAAACAAAAACAAATACCCTGTTTAAGTGTTTACAGACCAAAAAAACCAAATGAAACCAAGTTTATTACAGACCAAGTTCAAAAGATAGTTTAATAGATGAGATAGAAAGAAAATAGGACTAGGCTTCAGGGGCTGGGGACTAGTGCTCTTCTCCTGTATCCTCAGCTGATTCTTCTTCATCAATTATATCTTCCAGCTTCTTCAACAAATCAGCCTGACCTTGAGAGAGAGTTGAGATGCTCTCCTTCATTGCTGAGGTTAGCTCCTTGGAAGCTTGCACCAGGTCTCCTACCAGTGTCTCAAGAGCCCCAATCCTCAGAAGCAGTTCTGGTTGAGCATCAGACAGCAGCTTGACAGCATCTTTGAGAGCCTTTAGTTCCAAAGTGGAACTAACAGAACTAAAGGCAGCAAATCCTAAACCTGCACTTACTGGAACAGAACGAGTTACAGTTTATTGCACAAATGTGCCCTGTTCCCCCCTGAAAAGATTCTTTCTCCTCACTGAGATCAACAAAAGTCGCTGGAGCCTCAGCTTTCATCTTTGGCTTTATAGCCAATCTAGTACTCTTCCTCTTCCCAGTACTTGGAGCACTATTTTTCTTACCCTTCTTTTTAGAACTTTCTTCTTTTTCTTTCTTTCCTTCTTCTCCCTCACTGCCCTCTCCTTCCAGCCATTTATCCAACTCCTCTTCCTCAGTCAGGATCCTAACTTCTTCCCTAGCTTTAGGGGTTTGTTTTGGAAGAAATTGGGTAACACCATCAACAACATGCAAGTTTCTGCTTTCAAGGGTTTTAGGTTGAACAAAGTGATTGGTTTGTAGTTTGAGATGTTCACAATTCTCCACTAAAATACCAAAACTCTCCATGAGAGTAATGATCAGATTTGCATATCCCACTTTCAAATGGTTTGCAAGACAATGGGTGAGGTGTTTTATCATGATGGAAGGAAAATTGATTTGTATCTTGTTTTCAAGGCAGTACATCAGCATAGCATCAAGGTGATTAGCCTCATGCCTGTGTTGAGTTCTAGGAACAATGGCTAAGTGCACAAAAATAAACAGCAATTTTTGAATGGGAGAAAACAGGTTATGATTGGTTTGAACCTTAGACAACTTTCCACCAATTGATTCCAAAATTTCTTTTGTAGACACATCACCAACACTTTTATCAGTAGCACCTTTAAAATACTCATTAAACCCTTCATTTGGGGTTCCAAAGATAGCACATAGATAATCAGCATCAAAACTAATTTTCTTATTTTTAACTCTTGACACTTAAACACCATCAATATTCTTAAAATTTGCACAGAATTCTTTCAAGGGAGCATAAGCAAGAACATTATTGTAACTTTCACTAAACAATTGGACCCAATTTTGAGCCTCTAAAATTTCAAGTAATTCAGAGTACTTACTTACTTCACACCAAGGTAAGTTGATGCAAAAACCATGAATGAAGCGATCAGAGCTTGCTTCGACTTTCTTAATTGATTGAGTCTTCTCCAACTGAATCTTTTCTCCCAATTCCTCCCAGCCTTGATCCTCGAGTTCCTCCAACTTTCGTTTCTTTGACTCAGCAGGCAAGTTCTTTGGTTTTTCAACAGATGCTTTTGTTTAATTTTCTTGCTCGATATCCATGGGTGAATCCTTTTGTGGGGTAACTTGAGGTTTTGGTGAAATATCCATGGGTGAATAGGCTGAATCAGTAAAATGTAAGGTGTATTTTACGGAGTGAGGAGGTGAGGAACAGTGTGTAGGGTTTGGTGTCATTTTATAGGGATGGGAATTTCAAGGGGTAAAAGAGTCAGTGGAAGAGTGTGGAAGGTTAATTCAATAGTGTAGGCGTCGATTGATGAAGGATAGAGAAATTACTATTTAATTTGTTCAGATTAAAATTTAATGTGATTTGACATGAAGGGTCTAGGTTAAGTGAAGATAATCTTTGATCAGAAACTTAGAGTTGAATGCAAAAAGTCACGGGTATTTAATTAACAAGTTTGAGGAATGAATTTGAAATTTAAAAGATAAACATTGTAGAATAATTCAAAATAAAAAATAAAGATAAGATTTTTTAAATAGATAAAATTAATTAATTGACTAGTTAATTAATTCACAAAGAGATAGAACAAAATCTTATAGATTATTTCGGAGGAACTAGGAACAAATCAACATAGTTTGTTATAATACGGACATGCCCAATGCAATTTGATTTCTTCACATATAGCCACAATCCCATATGCAATGCCATAAATTCAAATGCTCAGGACTATGTTTTCACATATTTAGATTGTGTAAGACATACATTGCATGCATAATTGACTTATACCTTTGGGGGGAGCTTGAGGTCTTCTTAACTCAATTGTATCATACCAAGTTCCATGCGCATCTTTTCAAATTTATCCCTGTTCAAAGGCTTAGTAAGAATGTCAGCAATTTGATTTTCAGTATCACAAAAATACAATTTAATTAAGCCTTTTTCAACATTATCCTTAAGAAAGTGATGCCTTATGTGAATATGCTTCACACGAGAATGATGAACTGGATCTTTTGAAATGCATATGGCACTTGTATTATCACAATAAATTGGAATGCAATTATACTTCATATCATAATCTCTTAATTGTTGTTTTTATCCAAAGAACTTGAGAACAACAAGCTGCAGCAGCCACATACTCAGCTTCAGCAGTTGATAAAACCATTGTATTTTGTTTCTTGGGGCCCCAAGAAACTAGACACGATCCGAGGAACTGGACCATTCCGGAAGTACTTTTCCTGTTCACCAAATCTCCTGCATAATCAGCATCTACAAAACCTTTTAAATCAAAAGTATCACTTCTAGGATAGAAGAGACAGAGATTGTCAGTTCCTTTGAGGTATCTTAGAATCCTTTTAACTGTTGTAAGATGAGATTCTTTAGGATTTGATTGAAACCTAGCACACAAACCGACACTAAGAGCAATGTCAAGTCTACTAGCAGTTAAATAAAGAAGGGATCCGATCATACCTCTATACTTAGTTTGATCTACACTAGTTCCTTGTAGATCTTCATCCAATCTTGTGCCAGTTCCCATTGGTGTATGGTTAGTTTTTGCTTGATCAAGATTGTATTTTTTTCAGAAGTTCCTTGACATATTTTTGTTGGTGAATTGCAATTCCTTCTTCAGTTTGTTTGATTTGAAGTCCAAGGAAGAAGTTGAGTTCTCCCATCATACTCATCTCAAATTCACCACTCATTAAATCAGCAAAATACTTGCACAAGATTTCATTAGTTGCTCCAAAGATAATATCATCAACATATATTTGAACAACTAATATGTCAGTTCCTTCAGATTTTAAAAACAGAGTTTTATCAGTTTTTCCTCTTTTAAAATTATTTTGAAGAAGGAACTTGGAGAGCCTTTCATACCAGGCTCTAGGTGCCTGCTTCAGCCCATAAAGAGCTTTATCAAGCTTAAAGACATGATTAGGAAATTGGGGGTTTTCAAAACCAGGTGGCTATTCCACAAAAATATTTTCTTCAAGAAAACCATTTAAGAAGGCACATTTAACATCCATTTGGTATAGCTTAAAACCCATAAATGAAGCAAAAGCAATTAACATTCTAATAGCTTCTAATCTAGCAACAGGAGCAAAAGTTTCTCCAAAGTCAATACCTTCTTGCTGATTATAGCCTTTCACAACAAGTCTGGCCTTGTTCCTCACAATAGTTCCATACACAACATTCCTTGAATTCTTCTGGATCTATCAATCATAAAACCCAGAAAAATATTCAAACAAAAAACCCAGAAAACAATACAAACAAATCGCAAAAAAAAACAAAAAAAACCAGAAAAAAATATGTAAAAAATCAGAATAACTAGATCGATGAAGAATAGGCGATTATCAGGAACAAAATGTATATACTTACATCATAATTTCATCAAAAAAAAATTATAATCAGAAATTTGAGAAAAATAAAACTAGATCTACAATCTAACCTAAATTTAAACTAGATCTAAAGTATAAAAAACCCCAACAATAGACGGTGACAACGATGGTGGTCGGTCGGGCTTGCTGTGACAGTGACGGTGGCTAGCTTACTCACGTGACATTGTTGACTTGCTCGCGTGAAGAGAGAGAAATAGGAGCTTTTAAGGATTATTCGAATATAAAGAACAAAATTCACAAAAAATCAGAGAAGAGAAGTTCAAATTCGGATTTTCAGGATGAATTGAAGCATTCTAGAGGAAGATAGAGAAGGAGAAGAGAACGAATGAGAAGAGATAAGGAGAAGAGAATGGATGAAGAGGGATATAGAAGGAGGAGAATGAGTGAAGAGAGATAAGGAGAAGAAGGAAAGAGAAAATGTAGGTGACGGCTTGTGAGAGTGAAAATGAGTTAGGATTTATGCTTAAAGATTTGGGCTTGGGTTGGTAGTAGTTTCTTTTTTTTTCTTTTTTTTAAAATTTTCGGGTTGAAATTTTCAACCTTAACCTAACCCATTTAATTTCTGGTCAGGTTCGTGTCAACCCATTTAAGTTTTCGGGTCAAAAATCTCAACCCAAACCCGCTATTTTCAGGTCGGGTTCGGGTCGGGTTTTCGGGTCGGGTCAGTTTTTGCCACCCCTAGATTATCACCCCTGCCCTTATGGGCTCTCTTAAAAAAAAAAAACGATTGGTATTTTTTTGAGTTATAATCTAATATTTTTTTGAATAAAATTATAATTCGATTAATACATATGAAATATTTTAGAGTTATAATCTATTTTTTTTTATTTTTTTAAATAAAATTATAATTCAATTTATACCTATGAAAAATTGCTATTTTATTGAAAATAAAAGTCTCAACTAATAATTTTATTCTAAAATTCTATCCAAATTTGATTGAAACTAATTAATTTATCTTATGAAGTCTATCTTAGTATATCCAACGTGGCGCGACACTTGACGAAAAGTTGGAATGCCAAGTGTCGCTGTCTCGTGACCTGACTAAAAGTTTAGCTTTATATATTAGTTATATGATTTTTCTTTTTTAAGATAATTGATTTTTAATTAAAAAAAAAAGAAACCACCCTCTTGCTTTAACTTATCCAGCATCTCCTAAAATTTCTAGCAGCCACCTCGTCCCATTCCCCTTTTAATTAGCCCCACCCTTTTCCGAAGACCAACGATAACTCCACCATTTTCCTCTGGAAAAATTGCCCGGAATAATCCGACCTTTTGCCCGTCCGCTGAAAATAATCCCACCTTTGGATTTTTTTTTTAATAATCCGACCTTTATACCCAATCTACTTAAAATGGTCTCGGGTGACCAGCAACCGGTTGAAGAGGTAATTTTTTTTTAAAATTAAGTTTAATTTACACGTGTCACTACTTGATTTGTCCAAAATTAACAAAAACAATTTTAAAAAAGTAAAATTAAATAAAAAAATAAAAAATAAAAATAAAAAATAAAAAAACCATCACAAATCAGCACCACCATCCCCACCACTACCCGAAACCAACAGCCCAGAACCACCGCCACTGATGCGCCGACCCGAAACCACCGCCACTGACACACCGACTTGAAACCACCTCCACTGATGTGCTTACTGGAATCCCATCCCACCCCAGCCAACCCACCCCAAAACCCCTTTCGAAAAATCGAAAAACCACCAAAACCCAAGGCAAATCGAAAAATCTGGGATCGGGATTGGGGTTGGGGCTGGGGAGGTCGGAGCGATTGGAAAAGGGACGGTGGACGGGGAGGGGGATAGGATCAGACCGGGAAAGGGATTTTCGAGGGTTAAGAGCTATAATACAGTCGCCGGTTAGGGTTTCGCGGGGTAAGGGTTGGGGGCTGGGCGTGGGATCTCATTGGTAGGGGTAAGGGTTCGTTTGTGCGCTAGTTGGAGTTGGGATTCGGGCTTGCTGGCAGGGGTTGGTGGTTGTTGTGGCTAGTTGGGGTAGGAACTGGTGGTGAATCTGGTGGTTCTAGCCTTCTAGGGGAAGAGAGTGAGGCTGGGTGGTTGGGGCAGGGATTTAGGTTGCTGGTGGCATGGCGCGTCGTCGGAATCGGCGCCGGATTGGAGTCAGCATCAGCACCGACTTAGGGTGGTCGGGGCAGGGATTCAGGTGGGTGGGGTGGCTTGGCAGCTGGTGGGGTGGCTTTAACATAATTAATTGTTTTTTTATTTTTTATTTTTTCTTTACAAAAAAAATTAACTTTTTGTTTAAATTTTTATTTTATATTAATTTTTTTAGACCAATCACAGGCCGCTACGTGTTAGGTAACCTGTTATAACAAGTTACATGACCGGTTGGGACTATTTCGAGCGGATTGACTATAAAGGTCGGATTATTTAAAAATAATCAAAAGGTGGGATTATTTTGGGCGGATGACTCAAAGGTGGGATTATTCCGGGCAATTTTTCCATTTTCCTCTCTCCTTTCCGACCTTCATACCTCCTTCCCCTTGCAAATTGACCTCCGATCTAGCAGCCCCTATCCCCTTCCCCTCCCTTTTCCGGCCACCCTCATAATTTTCCTTCCATTTTCGACAACCCCACCCATTTCCCCTCTCTTGTCAGTCGCGTCCACCCTCCCTTTCCCAGCTCATTCCTTTCCAGCAACCACACAACCTAGTTCTAGTGACGGTAATGGCAATTCTTAGGCCAATTTGTGAGGTGTAAGTTGGGGTTGGTTCGTGTGGGGCGACAATCCATGGTGTTTGGCAAGGGTGGGGTTTTCATGGCTAGTGGAGGCCATGGGTGAGGGTGGGGGATAAGGTTAGGGGGATCACTGCTAGTGGAGGCTACGATGGGGTTCACTTCACGGGGATGGGGGTTGTAATTAAAATTATTTTTTTATTAAAAATTAATTTTTAAAAATAAGAAAATTGGAAAAAAAAAACAACAACAGATCCTTTACAAAGTGACTAGGTTAGATCCCGTGCTATGCACGATGATCTATAATTATATGCAGTTATATATTACTGAATGATAAATATTATAATCATGTATTAGTCGAGGAATAATAAAAGTATGTGATACGTTAATTTATATTCGCATGAGGTTCTAATATATCTATTAACTATTACTAAAACAGAAGTTGCTGACGTCACCATTGCCCACGTGTTGCTTTCTCAATAAAAAATTTCCCGCTTAAAAGCAATGATGATGTCATTTTTTTTTTGTAAAGATATCTTATTTAACATTTTTGAAATTTAAATATTGAAAGCTTTTATATTACAACTAAAACATATCAATTTATCGTAGGAAATTGAAACAATTTTAAAATGCACACTTAGAAATGACCTCCTACATTGAACTATGAATTAGACAACGTTGAACAGATACTGTATCATAATTTTGATGAAAATAAAAAAAATTTAAAATTACAAAATATACGTAATTCTTATTTATATTCATGTATAATAACGATTTATTTTTAAAAATATATAAATTAAAAATATATTTTATGTAAACCGTGCATCGCACGGGTTCTAACCTAGTAAACAATAAAACAAAAGTAGGCAAAAAATCCAAGTAATCTTTTTCTTGTTGAAAAACAGGTTATAAATTATGTTAAGAATATATTTTTAGTTTTGTAGTTGCCAAAACTTTTTTAAAAAGATTTGTGAAATCTTTTTGTTGACTCGAATGAATAATACAAGAGGGAGGGTGAATTGTATTATAAACCGTGCATCGCACGGGTTCTAACCTAGTAAACAATAAAACAAAAGTAGGCAAAAAATCCAAGTAATCTTTTTCTTGTTGAAAAACAGGTTATAAATTATGTTAAGAATATATTTTTAGTTTTGTAGTTGCCAAAACTTTTTTAAAAAGATTTGTGAAATCTTTTTGTTGACTCGAATGAATAATACAAGAGGGAGGGTGAATTGTATTGTAGAGGAACTAGGGTAATTTTTGCGGAATTTATAAAGGAACTCGAATAAAAACTAAAAGTGCAAAGAGAGATTTTACGTGGAAAACTTCTTGGACCTAATCAAGAAGAAAAACCACGACCACAAGGGATTTTAAACTCAACTCTTAATAATAATAGGGCAAACAACCTATTACAAATTAAGACCCTAAACTCAAGTTCCTCAACGAACTTAAGCTCCCTTCAACTGATCCCTCAATCAGTCGAACTCTCTAAGTCTCTCTATCTCCTTGCTTCACTCAAAGCAATAAAACACTCTTAGAGTTTTCCCAAACTCTTACCCAATACAACTCAAGATTAAACTCTAAATTGCTAAGTACAAAGACACTCAAGGACTCAAGTGGATTATGACTCTTTTCAAAAGCTAAAAGACTGTAATGCTCAAGTGTGTTTTTCCAACTAAAAATCGAGGCTATTTATAAAAGAATTAGGCAGTTAAATTGTCGTTGCCTCAATCACCACTTAATCACAACTCCCTTAAAACAAGGAAGTGCAACGAGTGGGATCTTGGGCAGCAAGCTAAGCAAAACCAGGAATTAGTTTTACTGGCTTCCTAATTTTTCTCAACCTCTTTTGACAAAGTAAAACACTCGATTGAGGAAGATAATTTTCCAACTTAGATTTTTCCAAAAATAAGATAAAATCAAAACAGAAAAATATTTTTAATCAAAAAGATATTTTAACATAAAAGATATTTTCGAAATTAAGTCAGTTAAAATTTGGAAAATAAAATCTTTATCAAATAAAATTAAATCCACTTAAATCCTATCAATAATCATTGTACTTAACATAATTACAAGTAGTCTAAAGTAAAGATAAAATACATTAGACTCCTTGATACTCTAAGAAGCTTCGACTCTGAAGCTTCAGTTCCTTACACAAGGAACTTGTCTTCGAAGGTTCAACTCTGGAGCTTCAGTTCCTCACTAAAGGAACACGACTTGTGATTTACTTCTTTATCCTTCCATAGCTGACTTTGGTCTTGTTCCATGCTCCCTTCTTACTCAAGAATTTCATAGCATAAACCTGTCATAAATCAAAGCTAAAGGCGAAAGTTAAACTTATATGGGTTTGCTTAGGTTCCTTGAGTCATCATCAAAACATAAGGTCAACAATATTCCCCCTTTTTGATGAATGACAAACCTAAGCAAACTCAGTAAAATAAAGAAGTGACAATAAAAATAAAAACTAAAGTTAGAAAAAAAACGAACTAGACATATCTACTGAGACTGATGATATACCTCAGCATGAAGATGGATGGAGAAGCTTGTCAACAATTGAGTTTGCCTTTCTGTTCCCCCTTTTGGCTTTCATCAAAATTAATGCACATATATGTCTAAACATAGCACCATTATAATGGTTTATGTCCAAAGCACAGAACAAAGCACATATAGGCAGAAATAGTATGCAAATAGTCATAAAGCAATCAAGCAACATCCATATAAACAAACTGATGTTCCTCCAGAACATCAAAAACAAAAACAAATACCCTGTTTAAGTGTTTACAGACCAAAAAAACCAAATGAAACCAAGTTTATTACAGACCAAGTTCAAAAGATAGTTTAATAGATGAGATAGAAAGAAAATAGGACTAGGCTTCAGGGGCTGGGGACTGGTGCTCTTCTCCTGTATCCTCAGCTGATTCTTCTTCATCAATTATATCTTCCAGCTTCTTCAACAAATCAGCCTGACCTTGAGAGAGAGTTGAGATGCTCTCCTTCATTGCTGAGGTTAGCTCCTTGGAAGCTTGCACCAGGTCTCCTACCAGTGTCTCAAGAGCCCCAATCCTCAGAAGCAGTTCTGGTTGAGCATCAGACAGCAGCTTGACAGCATCTTTGAGAGCCTTTAGTTCCAAAGTGGAACTAACAGAACTAAAGGCAGCAAATCCTAAACCTGCACTTACTGGAACAGAACGAGTTACAGTTTATTGCACAAATGTGCCCTGTTCCCCCCTGAAAAGATTCTTTCTCCTCACTGAGATCAACAAAAGTCGCTGGAGCCTCAGCTTTCATCTTTGGCTTTATAGCCAATCTAGTACTCTTCCTCTTCCCAGTACTTGGAGCACTATTTTTCTTACCCTTCTTTTTAGAACTTTCTTCTTTTTCTTTCTTTCCTTCTTCTCCCTCACTGCCCTCTCCTTCCAGCCATTTATCCAACTCCTCTTCCTCAGTCAGGATCCTAACTTCTTCCCTAGCTTTAGGGGTTTGTTTTGGAAGAAATTGGGTAACACCATCAACAACATGCAAGTTTCTGCTTTCAAGGGTTTTAGGTTGAACAAAGTGATTGGTTTGTAGTTTGAGATGTTCACAATTCTCCACTAAAATACCAAAACTCTCCATGAGAGTAATGATCAGATTTGCATATCCCACTTTCAAATGGTTTGCAAGACAATGGGTGAGGTGTTTTATCATGATGGAAGGAAAATTGATTTGTATCTTGTTTTCAAGGCAGTACATCAGCATAGCATCAAGGTGATTAGCCTCATGCCTGTGTTGAGTTCTAGGAACAATGGCTAAGTGCACAAAAATAAACAGCAATTTTTGAATGGGAGAAAACAGGTTATGATTGGTTTGAACCTTAGACAACTTTCCACCAATTGATTCCAAAATTTCTTTTGTAGACACATCACCAACACTTTTATCAGTAGCACCTTTAAAATACTCATTAAACCCTTCATTTGGGGTTCCAAAGATAGCACATAGATAATCAGCATCAAAACTAATTTTCTTATTTTTAACTCTTGACACTTAAACACCATCAATATTCTTAAAATTTGCACAGAATTCTTTCAAGGGAGCATAAGCAAGAACATTATTGTAACTTTCACTAAACAATTGGACCCAATTTTGAGCCTCTAAAATTTCAAGTAATTCAGAGTACTTACTTACTTCACACCAAGGTAAGTTGATGCAAAAACCATGAATGAAGCGATCAGAGCTTGCTTCGACTTTCATAATTGATTGAGTCTTCTCCAACTGAATCTTTTCTCCCAATTCCTCCCAGCCTTGATCCTCGAGTTCCTCCAACTTTCGTTTCTTTGACTCAGCAGGCAAGTTCTTTGGTTTTTCAACAGATGCTTTTGTTTAATTTTCTTGCTCGATATCCATGGGTGAATCCTTTTGTGGGGTAACTTGAGGTTTTGGTGAAATATCCATGGGTGAATAGGCTGAATCAGTAAAATGTAAGGTGTATTTTACGGAGTGAGGAGGTGAGGAACAGTGTGTAGGGTTTGGTGTCATTTTATAGGGATGGGAATTTCAAGGGGTAAAAGAGTCAGTGGAAGAGTGTGGAAGGTTAATTCAATAGTGTAGGCGTCGATTGATGAAGGATAGAGAAATTACTATTTAATTTGTTCAGATTAAAATTTAATGTGATTTGACATGAAGGGTCTAGGTTAAGTGAAGATAATCTTTGATCAGAAACTTAGAGTTGAATGCAAAAAGTCACGGGTATTTAATTAACAAGTTTGAGGAATGAATTTGAAATTTAAAAGATAAACATTGTAGAATAATTCAAAATAAAAAATAAAGATAAGATTTTTTAAATAGATAAAATTAATTAATTGACTAGTTAATTAATTCACAAAGAGATAGAACAAAATCTTATAGATTATTTCGGAGGAACTAGGAACAAATCAACATAGTTTGTTATAATACGGACATGCCCAATGCAATTTGATTTCTTCACATATAGCCACAATCCCATATGCAATGCCATAAATTCAAATGCTCAGGACTATGTTTTCACATATTTAGATTGTGTAAGACATACATTGCATGCATAATTGACTTATACCTTTGGGGGGAGCTTGAGGTCTTCTTAACTCAATTGTATCATACCAAGTTCCATGCGCATCTTTTCAAATTTATCCCTGTTCAAAGGCTTAGTAAGAATGTCAGCAATTTGATTTTCAGTATCACAAAAATACAATTTAATTAAGCCTTTTTCAACATTATCCTTAAGAAAGTGATGCCTTATGTGAATATGCTTCACACGAGAATGATGAACTGGATCTTTTGAAATGCATATGGCACTTGTATTATCACAATAAATTGGAATGCAATTATACTTCATATCATAATCTCTTAATTGTTGTTTTTATCCAAAGAACTTGAGAACAACAAGCTGCAGCAGCCACATACTCAGCTTCAGCAGTTGATAAAACCATTGTATTTTGTTTCTTGGGGCCCCAAGAAACTAGACACGATCCGAGGAACTGGACCATTCCGGAAGTACTTTTCCTGTTCACCAAATCTCCTGCATAATCAGCATCTACAAAACCTTTTAAATCAAAAGTATCACTTCTAGGATAGAAGAGACAGAGATTGTCAGTTCCTTTGAGGTATCTTAGAATCCTTTTAACTGTTGTAAGATGAGATTCTTTAGGATTTGATTGAAACCTAGCACACAAACCGACACTAAGAGCAATGTCAAGTCTACTAGCAGTTAAATAAAGAAGGGATCCGATCATACCTCTATACTTAGTTTGATCTACACTAGTTCCTTGTAGATCTTCATCCAATCTTGTGCCAGTTCCCATTGGTGTATGGTTAGTTTTTGCTTGATCAAGATTGTATTTTTTTCAGAAGTTCCTTGACATATTTTTGTTGGTGAATTGCAATTCCTTCTTCAGTTTGTTTGATTTGAAGTCCAAGGAAGAAGTTGAGTTCTCCCATCATACTCATCTCAAATTCACCACTCATTAAATCAGCAAAATACTTGCACAAGATTTCATTAGTTGCTCCAAAGATAATATCATCAACATATATTTGAACAACTAATATGTCAGTTCCTTCAGATTTTAAAAACAGAGTTTTATCAGTTTTTCCTCTTTTAAAATTATTTTGAAGAAGGAACTTGGAGAGCCTTTCATACCAGGCTCTAGGTGCCTGCTTCAGCCCATAAAGAGCTTTATCAAGCTTAAAGACATGATTAGGAAATTGGGGGTTTTCAAAACCAGGTGGCTATTCCACAAAAATATTTTCTTCAAGAAAACCATTTAAGAAGGCACATTTAACATCCATTTGGTATAGCTTAAAACCCATAAATGAAGCAAAAGCAATTAACATTCTAATAGCTTCTAATCTAGCAACAGGAGCAAAAGTTTCTCCAAAGTCAATACCTTCTTGCTGATTATAGCCTTTCACAACAAGTCTGGCCTTGTTCCTCACAATAGTTCCATACTCATCCAGCTTGTTTCTGAAAAACCCACTTGAGCCCTATTACCTTTTTATTTTTGGGTTTCTCTTTAAGATGCCAGACCCTGTTCCTTTCAAATTCATTGAGTTCATCTTACATGGCAATTATCCAGTCAGCATCTTTGAGAGCTTCTTCATGATTTTTTGGCTCAATTATGGATAGAAAGACTTGGAAGGCACAAAAGTTCCTCATCTGTGATCTGGTTTGAGTTCCTCGACCAATTTCACTTATGATGAGATCAGTAGGATGAGAGCCTTGATATTTGAAGGGCTTTGGATGAAACTCTATGGCTGGAACTCCTATTTGAGGGACTTCTTCTTCTGCTTCCTCTGGTTCCTCTTCATTGCCTGTTTCTTCATGACCTTTTTCCTCCTGAATTTCAGGTGGAGGAACTTCAGCATTTTCTTGAAGATAGATCTTGTTCGGGTTCAATTTGCTTTTCCTTGGGATGACTAGTTTCCTCTTCATCATCCTCCATGTTTCTAACCATTCCAATTTCATAATCATTAGAGTCTTGTTCCTGCACATTCTTAAACATATTAGATTCATCAAATATCACATGAATGCTTTCTTTGACACACATAGTATTTTTTATTGTAAACTCTGTAAGCCTTGCTATTTGATGCATAGCCAAGGAACACAGCTTCATCACTTCTTTCACCAAATTTTCCAATGTTCCTTTTACCATTACTATGAACAAAGCACCTGCATCCAAAAGCTCTAAAGTGAGAAATATTGGGTTTTATGCCCTTAAACATTTCATATGGAGTTTTATTGATGATTGGTCTCATCATAACTCGATTTATAATATAGCATGCAGTATTGATAGCTTCAGCCCAAAAGTTCCTTGGTAGTCCACTAGCTATAAGCATTGTTCTTTCCATGTCTTCTAGGTTTTTGTTCTTCCTTTCCACAATTCCATTTTGTTGAGGGGTTCTTGGGGCTGAGAAGTTATGATCCATGACATTCTCTTTGCAGAACTCATCAAATCTTGTATTTTCGAACTCAGTTCCATGATCTGACCGAATGTGGATAATTTGATTTCCACTAGTTTTCTGCACTTTCTTGGCGAATGACACAAATTCATTAAAGGTTTCATCCTTGCTAGACAGAAAAATCACCCAGGTAAATCTAGAAAAATCATCAATAATAACTAGAACATATTTCTTTCCACTTCTACTTTGAACACGCATGGGACCACACAAATCCATGTGAATGAGTTCCAATGGCTTTGTGGTGCTCACCAAGTTTTTACTTTTAAAAGATGACCTGACTTGCTTGCCTCTCACACATGCATCACAAATATGTTGTATGAGGAACTTGACTGAGGGAAGCCCTATGACCAAGTTCCTCGCCCTAAGTTTATCCATGAGTGAGAAACTAGCATGTCCAAAACACTTATGCCATAATAAAGGATCATCATTAGTGGCACTCAGGCATGTAAGGTTGTTCCTTGGGACAGAATTGAGATCCACAATATATGTGTTCCCTTTTCCGGTTCCTTCGAGAACAACCCTTCCTGTTTTGTCATTAATGATGTTGCATGAATCAGAAGTAAAACTTACAGAGTTTCCTTTGTCACAAAATTGAGATATGCTCAGCAAATTGTGCATCAAACCCTCGACCAAAAGTACATTTTCAATTGAATGGGAACTTGACCTTCGTACTTTACCTTTTGCAATAACTTCTCCTTTCTTGTTGTCTCCAAAGTCACAGTTCCTCCAGAATAGGTCTCAAGTGAGAGGAATTTTGATTTGTCTCCTGTCATATGCTTTGAACAACCGCTGTCGAGGTACCACGTTTTGTTCCCCCTCACTAGGACCTGCAAAAGAACTCATTGATTAGTTTCAGGAACCTAGGTTTCCTTGGACATTGAAGCAATATCAGATTTTCTAACCCAAACTTGCTTAACATTCTTACTAACAGATTGTTCCTTCTTATAACAACTATCCACTAAGTGACATGTTTTCCCACAAAAGGAACAAACTTTATAGCTAGGTAAATCAACATATTTCTTTTTACCTTTATGCTTAGATCGAATGTATCCTAGTCCTTCAGTTCTTTTGGTTTGAGCATTCTCAATCCATTTAGGTATACTAAGCTTAATAGTGCTTCTTTCTTTTCTAATTGCAAGTTCCTTTTCTAAATTTGCCTTTTCAATTCTTAACTCATCAAGATTGTGTTTTAATTTTCAAAATCTTCATTAAATTTAGGCAGTGTTTCAGAAGAGGAACTTGACGATTTAAAGTCAGTACTGGCAAGCTTGTATTGAGTCAGTTCTACATTAACCATAATATTTTCATACTTGATTTTTTCATTCATTTCTTTTAGAAGAATATTCTTATCAAAAAGATCAAAGAATCTGCCTTGAACATCAGTACGCTGGTTCTCAATCCAGGTACCATGTTCCTTGCAGACTTTAAGAGCTTTTTCACATTCGTTAAGCTTTTTAATATCAATTATCCAGTCATCTTCCATTTCTATAATGAAATCAATAAGTACTTCTTTAGGAAGAGTTCTAAGATGATTGGGATCAACACGTACCTCTTTAGCCAGTTTGTCGTTGTAAGCCTTTTCATCACGTTTGGCCATTAGACATAAATTGGCTGTTTCTTCTTCAAGTTGTTCCTCTTCATCATCACTCTCAGAATCTCCCCAAGCAGCAATCATAGCCTTCCTAATGTCTGCTTTGTTGTAAGGAGTCTTGGTGCTCTTGTTCTGTTCCTTAGCCTTCCCTTTTCCTTTCTCAGTTTCCCACAAAGGGCATTCACGAATGAAATGGTCGAGGGACCCACATTAGTGACATCCGGAATCAGCTTTTGAGTTAGAGGAATTTTTGGTGAATTTCCTTGTTATATTATTTCGATTAAACATTCTTTTGAACCTTCTCACCAACATAGCCGCCTCTTCTTCATCCACCTCAGATTCTTCTTGATCACTAGCTTTGAGAGCTAATCCTTTTCCTTTGTTCCCTTCACTATTGCTTGTTCCTAAGTGCAACTCATGAGTCATGAGGGAACCAGCAAGTTGCTCAATGTTGAATTTCGTGAAGTCCTTAGTTTCTTGTAAGGCAGTCACCTTGGCTCTCCATCTTTCATCTTGAGGGAGGCTCCTTAGAACTTTCCTTACCTGCTCATCAATAGGTATTTGCTTTCCAAGAGAAACAAGATCATTAATAATGTTAGTAAACCTTGTTAACATTTCCTGAATTGTCTCTTTAGATTGCATTTCAAAATGTTCATATTTGGACATAATCAGATCAATTTTAGAGCGTTTCACTTCGTTAGTTCCTTCATGTGTTACTTGTAGTAAATCCCAAATTTCTTTAGCATTTTTATAGCCCGTAACACGATTGTGTTCATGGGGACCAAGACCACAGTGAAGTAATTTAACAGCAAGTGCATTAATTTTCATTTTTTCAAAATCTTCCTTATCAAATTCAGACATGGGTTTAGGTACTACCTCATTTTCACCAACGGTTTTGGTGATTTTGAAATCACCAACTTCAATAACTCTCCAAACTTGGCAGTTGTCAGTTTTGATAAAAATTTTCATCATGTTCTTCCAATAGGTATAGAACTTCCCATTGAACATAGGAGGACGCTGCGTAGAGTAACCTTCTTCCAGTTTCTGGTGATTGTTCATGTTGCTTCCAGGAACTTAACTCGTCAGGGTTTCCTGATTTCTTCGAGGAACAGGCTCTGATACCAATTGTTGACTCGAATGAACAATACAAGAGGGGGGTGAATTGTATTGTAGAGGAACCAGGGTAATTTTTACGGAATTTATAAAGGAACTCGAATAAAAACTAAAAGTGCAAAGAGAGATTTTACGTGGAAAACTTCTTGGCCCTAATCAAGAAGAAAAACCACGACCACAAGAGATTAAACTCAACTCTTGATAATAATAGGGCAAACAACCTATTACAAATTAAGACCCTAAACTCAAGTTCCTCAACGAACTTAAGCTTCCTTCAACTGATCCCTCAATCAGTCGGACTCTCTAACTCTCTCTATCTCCTTGCTTCACTCAAAGCAATAAAACACTCTTAGAGTTTCCCCAAACTCTAACCCAATACAACTCAAGATTAAACTCTAAATTGCTAAGTACAAAGACACTCAAGGACTCAAGTGGATTATGACTCTTTTTAAAAGCTAAAAGACTGTATTGCTTAAGTGTGTTTTTCCAACTAAAAACCGAGGCTATTTATAAAAGAATTAGGGAGTTAAATTGTCGTTACCTCAATCACCACTTAATCACAACTCCTTTAAATTAAGGAAGTGCAACGAGTGGGATCTTGGGCAGCAAGCTAAGTAAAACCCGGAAGTAGTTTTACTGGCTTCCTAATTTTTCTCAACCTCTTTTGACAAAGTAAAACACTCGATTAAGGAAGATAATTTTCCAACTCAGATTTTTCCAAAAATAAGATAAAATCAAAACAGAAAAATCTTTTTAATCAAAAAGATATTTTAACATAAAAGATATTTTCGAAATTAAGTCAGTTAAAATTTGGAAAATAAAATCTTTATCAAATAAAATTAAATCCACTTAAATCCTATCAATAATCATTGTACTTAACATCATTACAAGTAGCCTAAAGTAAAGATAAAATACATTAGACTCCTTGATACTCTAAGAAGCTTCGACTCTGAAGCTTCAGTTCCTTACACAAGGAACTTGTCTTCGAAGGTTCAACTCTGGAGCTTCAGTTCCTCACTAAAGGAACACGACTTGTGATTTACTTCTTTATCCTTCCATAGCTGACTTTGATCTTGTTCCATGCTCCCTTCTTACTCAAGAATTTCATAGCATAAACCTGTCATAAATCAAAGCTAAAGGCGAAAGTTAAACTTATATGGGTTTGCTTAGGTTCCTTGAGTCATCATCAAAACATAAGGTCAACACTTTTTATATTAATTATAATAGATACTACATTAATATGAAATATGTATACAAAAATAATTTATTTTTTATAAATGATTTGTTTCTTTAATAAGTAGTTTTTTTTAATAAAAAAAATAACTAACACATCAGAAGATGACATGTGTCATTGTTGGTGTGTATTTTAGTATATAGTATTGATTGATACGTGTCATATTAACCCATTAAGCAGGTCACAACCGGTTTCACCCCATTTATGAAAGATATATGTTAAAGCTCATTTTAATCTAAGATAATCAAAAGGTCGTTATATTTTTGAAAGACCGGACAAAGATCATGCAGAGTAACATTCTTGATAAATTTTCCAAAAAGTAAAGCAAGTAATAAAATACGAAAAAATACTCCCTCCGTCCCCGATTGATAGTCACTTTTGAAGAAAAATCACGGGAATTAAGGATAATTAAAAAAAGTACATTGGAAAAGTAAATTTACATTGGGTATGCAAAAAAAGTAGAGAAAGTAATTAAAGTACATGAGAAAGTAAAATTTACATTGGAAAGTTAAATTTGCACAATTTTTTTTGCAAATGTTAGATAATTTTGGTTAAAAAAAAAATTAATGGTACTTGAAAAAAGAAAATGTGATTAACATTATGGGTGCCCAAAAATGACATAAGTGACTATCAATTGAAGACGGAGAGAATATTTATTATGAAAACGGTAAAAAAAAATACATTTCGACTAACCAAGCTAGTTGTGATCTACTCCTAATATAATAAATGAGGTACCTCGTTACATAATCAAGGTTAGCCTAAGAAAAAAAAAAACTACCTCGAAAGAAAGGGTTCCCTCGCTCGAAAAAAAGTGCTCTCCCTATCCGTTGATAGATTTCTGCCGGAGTCCGGCTTCCTAAATCTGCTATTCCGATCTCGAATTTTGCTACTATGGCAGATGAAATTGTTTCTATGTGCTCTAATCTCCGAATTGGAAGAAAAATCAACCATTGATTTGGGAGAGGTTAACCCTAACGTTGAGGAGAAGAATTTAGAACTGATGCTTATTGGAAAACTCTTGACTCGCTGGCCTTACAATGTTGATGCGTTCAAAAAAACGATCACGAGTGTTTGGGCTCTTAGCAGCGGTGAGGCGATTAGGGTTCTTGGCCCTAATTTATATGCATTTCAGTTTTTCATTGGAAGGAGATGGAGAAGGTGCTTAAGGGGAGGCCATGGTGCTTTGATAATATGCTAATAATGTTGAAAGAAATTGATGGCAATGAACAACCTGAGGAAGTACAGCTTACTAAATCACCATTCTAGGTGCTAATAAAGAACCTTTTCTTTAATTGCAGATTAAATGCTCACGTAAAGAAATTAGTGGAGGGTTTAGGGGATATTCTGGAATTAGAGGAAGACTCGCTAGGTGTGGGTCGATTTAGGCGAGTTAAAATTATGCTCGATGTAACTCGTCCTCTTCGAAGGTACCAGAAGATAAAAGACCGTAGGGGTATGGAACTCCAAGTTGATTTTACCTATGAACGCCTCCCTTTCTTTTGCTTTGCGTGCGGTGTTATGGGCCACTCAGAACGTGACTGTCTCACCGTTGCAGAGGAGGATAAACATGAGAAACTTGGGTGGAGTACGACTTTCAAGGCTTCTCCAAGAAAGGGTATCTCGAAGGAAAAGGAGGAGATGGGAAATCTCTTGGCTGCAAAGAGATTAGTGTTTGTCACAAAATAAGCTGCTGATGACCACTTGGAGGAAGAAGTATGTAGAGAAGGGGATTCAATTTCTAAGAATGTGAACGCACAGGCAGGAAACACGCTGGAAATTACCTCTCTAAATTCCATGTGTGGGATTGTAGATTCTTCTCCAGAAATTAATGAACAGCCTGATAACTCATTAAAGGTAAATCATGCTATTTTGCCTATGCACTATGCTACTCAATACCACCCCTTGAGACAAGCACTTTCAATGTGGGATGTACTAAGTCTGATAATCCCCAAATTATGAAGAAAAAGGGACGTCACTTGAATATTGTTAAAACTAGTACTACCCCCCATCTTTCCCGTAAAAGTCAGCTTGATGATAATGACCTTTTAATGAATGATGCTGGCCCTACTGGAAAACGAAATAAGCAGGAAGTATGTGACTCTATTGATGGAAGTGTGGGAATGGATACTGATTTAGCGGCGGAGGTTTGTTTGAACCAACCCCGCCTTTCTCAATGATTGCACTTGTTTGGAACTGCCGGGGATTGGGTAATTCCCTGACAGTTTGATAGCTCCGCAAATGGAGTAATAAATTTACCCCCGGTATGATTTTTGTGTCGGAAACCATGATAAACAAAATTGAAGTAGAGAAGCTAAAAGACTGTTTGGGTTTCAAGAATGCGTTTGGTGTGGCTAGCAATGGGAAGGCTGGTGGTTTGTGCCTTTATTGGAAGAGCGTGGTGAATTTTGCTTTGGTATCTTTCTCACAAAATCACATTTGTGGGGATATTACTGATTCGGATGGGACTTGGAGGTTTGTTGGGATTTATGGGTGGCCAAAAGAAGATGAAAAACATTAAACATGGCTCCTGATGCGACAGCTTTGCGTTGAATCTCCCCACCCTATCATTTTTGGTGGGGATTTCAACGAAATCCCGTCCTATGGTGAAATTGAGGGGTGCGGACAGAGAAAGAAAGGAAGTAGAAAAATTCAGAGATACGGTTGATGACTGTGAGCTTCGGGATCTTGGTTATGTTGGAAGTTGGTACACTTGGGAAAGGGGAAATAACATGGAAACCCGAGTCCGAGAGCGTCTAGACCGTTTCCTTGGGTCTTGCTCTTGGCTCAATTTGTTTCCAAATGCTATAGTTGAACAGCATGGGAAGGTTCGATTGGGAGTACAACTTTTGATAGAATTGCGGCAGTTGCTAGGGGGTTAGGGAAGTGGAGTAAAACTAAATTTCACCAGCTTGAGAAGAAGATAGAGGATGCCGAGTGTAGGGAATTTTTCAAGCATTATCCCTAGCTTGAACTCCACTGTGATCATACACTAAAGTACGGTGGCGTCCAAAGGGAAAGAAGATAGAGCAAAAGAGTCGCCAAAAAGTTTTTTTAGGAACTTGTAAACCGTTCACGAGGTGAAGGTTACACCCCTTAACGATCCAAGAGATCGTCAACTCCAATAGGTCTTGAACCATGACTGGTAGTTCGGGGATGAAGGTACAAATCAAACCTAAAAGAGATTGAACCTGCCCTAATAATAGGCCTCTACTTTATTCTGATTATATTCATGTGCGCTTTCTGACTAACATGCAATCAATAGGATTAACCCTAAACCTGTTTAATCTATGTTGGTTGAATATTATGCACAAATAAACTATTATTGGAGATCACTTGAATTATAATCAAATTAACCCTAAATAAGATTATTAATTATCTTATTAAGCGTGATTACAAGTACCAATTCCCTTTAAACACATGCATAAAAGGTGTGATCAAGCAATAACAATAAATAAGCATCAAACAACATAATAATAATCAAAATCATAATTAAAATAATCATAAAAATAATCATGATCATGTTAAAGCATAATAATAATAGCAAGATCCTAGGCATGATACTAACAAGATTAATAACAAATCCTAGCATGTCACTAAGCAATAAAAATCAAATATTTAGCCCTAACGTGATACTAACATGCTATTAGGAAAGAATATAAATGGCATCATACTTTTAATCATACTTGATATTAAAGTTACCCTAGACATGATACTAGGAAGATCAAAACGCCCTAACATAACATTAGGAATCATAATAACAACCTAAGCATGATTTCTACATAATAACATCAATAAAAACCATTGAAGTACTTACTTGGATGCCTCGTATCTCTTTCTAATAACAAAATACAGACGTTAGTAACTTCAAGGAAAATAATAAAACAAACAATTAAATTAAATAATTGAAAAAGAGATTTGGGACCAAACCCTCATAAATTAAACCTTTCACGTCTAGGACGAAGGCAACTTCGAATTTGGCTAGGTGTGTCTAAGTCTTGTGAATGCGGAATTTTGTATTTTGAGAAAAGGCTAGTTTAGAAAAGAGAAAGAGAGTAATCAAGAATTTCTTGATGAGAGTTGGTGAATGAAAACGGAGTTTTTAGAAGGCTATTTATAGAGAAAATCAGCCAAAAAGATAAAAAAATTGAAATAGAGTTCTAACGTGTAAAACGAGGTTAGCGCTAGACGCTGACATTAGCGCCAGGCGCTAACGCTAGCGCCAGGCGCCAAGCTTAGCGTCAGGCGCTAATGCTAGCGTTTGGAGCTAACTTAATTATTGGCGTGTTTTCTAAAAATCAGATAGAAATTGCCGTACAGGAGGATAAAATCGTATTTTCTTCAAAAATATTCTTTTATTCTGATTAAAACTCTAAAAAGTCAACAAAGTCAATTTATCAATGCTAATTGAATTTGGAATGAAAAGAACCTTCTAGAAGAATCTAGAAGACCAAAACCATTCCTAATTGCATTAGGAATGATAAATCCATATTAGGCCCTCCTCTAGATCATTGGGCCGCATATAAGACTCAAACTAGGCCCAGTTTTGTAATTTGGCCATAACTTCCTCAATATTAATCGGAATTGGGATTATAATATATCTCGGAAAGGTCTGTTCAAGCAACTACACTACTATTAGACCCATATCATGGACCAACCAAACTGGATTGGCTATTTTCTTAAAATAGGTTTTCAAAAACAGAGAGAAGAGAAAAGAAATTAAAACTATCCGCAACACTAAACTTTCCACACTTTCACTTCATTCGATTATGATTCGACGTGAAAGGTACTCATCACTGGGTTTGGTTTTGGGGAGACACAAATGGGTGTCTACAGAAGCCCCCACTTTGACTGAGTTTGGAGAAACGCAAGTTTCGAAAACAAAAGTCAAAGTAGCGATAGGGATGGAGAATGATTGATTCAGAACGTTCTGCGATCCTAAATCATTCTTGTAACGCCGATACCTACAAACTAGCGTTAGTTAAACAGATAAGAGAGTTAAGAAACGCGTATCTTGCACCGTCGAGCACACGTCTCTGAAGTAACCGATTTGCTGCTGTATTCTGTTTTGACGACCTCCTGCAAGCTAGAGAATGCCATCCTGCTTGAAGACTGCTACGCTTGTAACTGCCTCCAACTTCCGCCTTGATAATCTTCCACAAGACAGGGTACACTATCGAAGATTGCTTCGCTTGAAACGATCCTCTTCCGCTTTGTGACCATCTTCCACATCTTAGGGAACACGATCGAAGACAACTTCGCTTGAAATCACCTTCAGTTGTTTGTGACAACTCTCCGCAAGCTAGGGAATGCTGCCGAAGATATCCTCGCTTGAAGCTACCCTCATTTATTGCGATAACTTATCAAAGAAAATTACCGAAGACCTCCGCTTGTCGATCTTTTAAAAAGTTCGCTTGAACTTTGCCTCTGCTATGCCTATACGTCGGCGCTTATGTTGCTTTTGAACCTGTATGCCGGTGCCTTTCACTGAATGAACCAGTATGTCGGTGCCTTTTGCGAATGAACTAGTATGTCGGTGTCTTTTGCGATGAGCCAATGTTTAAGCGCTTTAAGCTAAGTGAGACGATCTTTCATCAGGTCGATCACTTTATGTAATCAAGCCGATTACTAAAAATTGTGTCAAATTGCTTAGAGGGGCTAACTGGCGTACCAAGGAACCCAAAATATATTGCATAAGGTTGGAACAACCATACTAAGTGGTTGAACGTTCTGGCGCCGCTGAAACAATGTTGGCGCCGCTTATCTGGCCGTACACCTGACGTTGGAGCTAGCGCCAGGCGCCAAGGCTTATTGACTGATGCCAAGGTCTGACGCTTGGCGCTAAAGTCGAGTTTTCCTTAAATACCCTTCTCTTCTTCATTTCTGTTGCTGTTGTTCGCGTTTCTTGCTCGAGAATTCTCAGAACTTCAATTCACTCGTTCTTGCTCGTTTCTCAACCAAATTCGCTCAAATTTGTTGCAAATCAAAGCTTATTCCATCCATTTTCCTGATCTATGTAATTTTCCTCCAAACTCACATCGGTTTTAATGAATTTTGCATGCATTTATCCACGAATTTCTTAAAAATTTGAAATTAGAATTGCTTAGTTCTCTTTTTTTATCAAATTTTATGCCATGAAATTGTTTGATTATATTTATATATTTCCTTGGGAGTAATTTGAGACTTGTTTGACTCAATTTGGTGAAGAAATGAACAAATCACCATTGTTGTACCTCTTAATGTCGGGAAAACAATGTGGCTTGTTCTTGATGTTTTTGCTAGAAATTCTTGTCCAATTTGTCACAATAATTACTATAGTATTGCAAGAAATTGTTTGATTTCTTGAAAATGCCGTGTATGCTCAATTTGAATTTGTGCTATGTTTTAGTACTACGTACTCTGTTTTTGCGAACATAGTATCATGCGGCTAGGCGAACCTTAGATACCATAGAACCTTAATTTATGATAATTCTGCACAATGTAGCATGGCTAGACAGCGAGGCTTTGGTTCACAGTCCCGAGACGTTCGACGGGAGCACGAGCCCGTAGAGGACGATGCTGAACCGTCCACTTCGCTCGGCCGACTCCCTGAGTGGGATGAGCGGACCTTGTACTTGTATCCCATCCACCATATCTCTGAGAGGGTGAGACGGGGCATCACAGTTGGGAGGACACGCTGTCATGGTTCCGGTTGTGACGGCTTGGGCGATCTGTACAAGATATACATCACCAGAGACGATCAGACGAGACTTTTATGGGAGTCTTGCGGGCTTACTGCACTGTTCAAGACCTCTGAGGCCATGATTGCTTCTAGCGGGGATCACCATGTAGTCCGTGCTCTGGTGGAGTTCTTTTGGGACACCACCAACACTTTCCACTTCCCCTGGGGTGAGATCATGGTCACTCCTACCTACTTCAGTCTCATCATGGGACTGGAGTTTAGCTTTGTGGAACTGTTGTTCGATAGCGGGATTGACGTCTTTTCTCCTGAGGTCAAGGAGTTGTTGGGTCCGATTGCTATTCGGGCTCGAGCTGAGGTAAATTCGACTCAGTTCAGTGCTAGGGGGATTCGCCGCTCGACTCTAGCAGCGGCTTTTGACGATGGTGCGACTACCCAAGAGCAGCGGGTGCGCATCTTTGCACTTATCTTACTGTTAGGGACGTTTTCCCCTAACAAGGGTAGTAGGGCGATGCTTTACTACCTTCTTGCCATCCGTGATCTACACCGGATCGAGACTTACAACTTGGCCAGCTTGGCCTATGCTGATTTAATCCGAGCGTTGCGGGACTCGTGTCGGCATCGGTCCTTTGCGAGAAACGTTGCTCTATCCGATTTTTGGAGGGACGTAGAGGTATACTTTATTCCCTATAAATTTTAGCTCTACATTTTAGTTAGCACTTGCTGATAAGTTTTACTTCTTGTAGATCCGGTTCTACGAGTACTTCCCCTCAGCTGTGTCGGCTAGACCGTCGCCGCGCAGGCTTCCAGTTAGTGCTTCCTGGGGCAGCCGCCGTGTGGGGATGTCCACTGCCTATGTCCGAGATTGGATCATCTTGGTATGATTTTTTTTCTTATTTGACATTTTGTGATGCCTTAGTTAGATTCTTGCCTGATAGACGCTCTTTGTAGGAGCCTGAGGTGTTGTACCGACCGTGGGTCGACTTGGCAGTTCCTTGGCTAGCCGCGCGGTATTCTGCTGAGCGTCACTATTTCTTGGGGACTTACGGAGCGATTGCGTATCTTAGAGTGAAGGTTGCTATTCAGCATTCATCAGATACCTTTGTTGTTCCTACTCCTCCACCACGTCACATGTTTAACGCCACAAGGTTGGTGAGCATGTCGGAGGGAGCTGGTA
Source organism: Chenopodium quinoa (assembly GCF_001683475.1). Taxonomy (NCBI): domain Eukaryota; kingdom Viridiplantae; phylum Streptophyta; class Magnoliopsida; order Caryophyllales; family Amaranthaceae; genus Chenopodium; species Chenopodium quinoa. The sequence continues at coordinate 570,048 of NW_018742441.1, forward strand.
CCCCTTGGCGATCTTACACGATCCCTGGGCGATGCTATGGGGAGGAGCTACTGCTGTTGTTAGCTCCACTTCCTGTACCTTCTGAGGATGTGGCAGTATGATTTTTAGCTTTTTACCTTAAGTTAAGTAGCCCCCAAGTGATGCTTCGCTGATTTTGTTTTGCTTTGTCACGATGATCCTGCTGAGTTCGTGCCACCCCGTATGTCCATCCACTATCAGGGGACATATGGGCTGATTGAGGAGATGATTCCTCCGGCTCCTGAGGGCAAGTGCTTTGTGGAGCGGTCGATTCCTTGTCACCAGACTCGGGTAATCTTGTTCATTTGCAACTTTTGTCCATATATGTTATGTATGTTTACTGACTTATTTCTTTAACAGTTCTCACGCGAGGTGGTCTCGGCGATGATGGCACGATGCATAGATGCCTTCTGTAGCCAGCTCATTCGGATGAGGAACGTGGCTACCTGCCGTCGAGACGACCCTGTTCAGGAGGTAGCTTCCCTTCTTATGTTTTTGTATTACCGCTTCTATTTTGCTTGTTTCTGATTTTAATTTCTTTTGCAGGGTTAGACCATTCCTTCTCGTACCCGCATGAGACCTGAGGTGCGGAGGGATCCGGCGAGGTCTAGCTCGAGACGTCGCCGCACTGGTTTGGGAGGTCAGGGTGGTCGTTCTGAGGCTGCTCGTACCGAGGCGGTAGAGGGCTCAGGTTCTTCATCTGATGGTGCACATGCCGCGCCGGTAGGCTAGGGAGAGGCTACCTCGGCTCTTAAAGGTGGTGGGATGTACGAGGTTGGCTCGCCATTGCAGCAGCCTCCGCAGCCTCAGGCTGATCTTGGGTGGACGGGTCCTATGTTGAGCTTTCCTCCTCCCGAGGAGAGTGGAGCTGGAGCTAGATCTAGAGCTGGTGGAGATGTTACTCCTCGTACGGCGCAGTTTTATGAGATGATGGGTGTACGTCCCCCGGTGCCGTAGTTTGTTCCTGTGCTTTTTATTATTTTATTTTGACTTTGTATAGAACTTTGCCTTTTATTAGACTCATTATTTAGACATGTTTGTATATACACACTATTATGAGTTTTTTCATCTTTTTATTATTATTATGTGCATGTTTGTGTGTGAAATGAATCGTGAAAAAATAATTTTGCGCAAAAAATCCCGTCATTTTTATTATTGAGGGAGGGTATCCGACTTTCTCCTCCAAAAAAAAATGAAAAATAAAAGTCAAATAAAATATAAAAAAATTGGATTTATAAAAACTTGGGAGTTAGTCTAAATAAAATCCAAAAAATAATATAATTAATATAATAGTTATATTAATTAAGAGGGAGGAATAAATGAATTTTTAGAAAAAGATAAGGAAACCGTAAAGTCATTAGCAGACTCGAATCAAGTCAAAAACGCGGTTTTTTAGAAAGCGCGTACGATGAGACATATTAGCGCCAGCTGGCGCCACGCGTTTTGGTGTAGCGCCAGGCGCTACACTTAGCATTTGGCGTCAGGCTCTGGCGTCAGGCGCCAATAGTTGGCGTCTGGCGCTAATGAGCGCTGACTCTGAATCCTTCCTGGATTAAAACTGCTCCGATTTTGTGTATAAATAGCCCCCTACCCAGCCAATTTTCTTCATAATTTCAGCAAATAAAATTTTTCTTAGCTTGTAGAAAAAAAAAATCATCATGTCTATAGTCTCCAAAAGTTTTACCAACTACACTCATGAATGGTGTCGGTCCCTTAATGCCAAGGAGAGAAAAAGTGTTAGATGTGTTTCACTTGGGGGGTATTTATGGTGTCAAAGGGGTAGATCTTGATTCAGATTTTATTCATACCGCTCTAGAATATTGGGATGTAGATACTCATTGCTTTAGAATAGGGTATGATGAAATTAGCCCTTTGCCAGAAGAATTTGGTGCTATTTTAGGCTTCACTGCGCTAGATCTTGTAGTAATTCCTACAATAAACGAATATTATTATAAGGATTTTGAACGCCTTTTCAATTTAAAAGACAAGGATCTATCAAAAATAGTAGATGGTAGCATAGTTAATTTGAAACAATTCGCTCGCCGTTATTTTGATAGACCTTATTCTGAATCTTTCCATGTTTATAGAAGAAGGGCTTTCCTGTTTTGCATACTTAATCAATTTTTCCTTACTAGTGGTAAAAATAATGAGGTTCAATCAATTATATCCACTGTTTTAGAACAAATTGAATCTGGGAGAAATCCAATGCCCTTAATAATTAGAGAGACTATGCTTAGTCTTGATGAATTAAAGAAAAATCCAAAAGCACCTTTTCGGGGCTCTCCAATTTTATTACAGGAAGAAAAATAATATTTTTAATTACAGAAATAAAAAAAATATAGTAATAATAATTTATTTGCATTGCATTTTTTTTACAGGTGTGGCTAATGGAAAGACTGGAATTAATTTGCCCTCCGGACAACATTGAGAAGTATACTCCAAATTGCTTTGTAAGAAGGAAGAAACGCTTCTCTAAGATGGGGCGCCATGAATGGAAGAAGGTCTTCGAGTCTTGTAATTTTGCCATCAAGTGGGTCATCCCTTGGCGGAAGATAGAAAAGATGGTTGGTGTCAACAAGCAGCCTTTCTGTCGTCTTCCAAGCTTGTCCCATATGACTTTTTATTATCCCTGCAGGGTAAAAAGACAATACGGCCTACTTCAGACTATTCCTTCCGGTGATCTTCGTCGTCCCTACGAGTTCCCTGTCTCCCAGGAAGTAGACAAATTTGATGCTTATTGGAGCGCTAGACCTTTATGGGAAGTAATTACCCAAAAGGCTCCTCCTTTTTTGCCCAATGATGTGTAAAATTGGCTTCTGAAGAAACCTTCAAAGGACGTGAAGAAAAATCAGAGTAAAACTGATGTGAAAAGTCGTCTAGGTGACAAAGTGATTCCTGTTAAGGAACGCTTGGGTGAAAGGATCGAGTTAAAAACACTTATAATGCCTAGGAAGAAGAGTACTGCGAAAGATAAAGGAAAAAGGAAAGCTGACACCACAGAAAAGAAAGCTTGGGTAGAAAAGAAGCATGGGGTCCTAGCTAAGGGGGAAACTATTTACTCCAAGATTGAATGTAGGTCCTCTAAAGGATGCCTACTAGCTAAGGTTATAGATGAGGAAGAAGACGCAGACAAGAATTGGAAAAGGGCTAAGAAAGAGAAAGAAGATTAAGAGCATTGCTTAATTTCCAATTATTAGACATAGTTTTTAAATTTAAAGTTAATTTATTTAAGCTTTATTTAAATTCCATCAATAATGTAATTTATTTTATTAATGAAATTCTAGCTTTTTAATTAAATTATTTACTTTAATTTATTTTATTAATGCAATGAAAACCGAAGAATTAATTTTCCAGAAATTTTTTCGAGTACGGAAGTAGAAAAATTTCCGAAAAACACCGAAATATTCCCAGACATTTAACTGTAAATTAGCGCCATAATTCTGCAACTGGCGCCGGCTGTGGCAGTCTGGCGTCAGGCGGCGGATGTCGTCGTCTGGCGCTAACGTTCATCAGCTGGCGCCATAATCTTTTCCGTGACGCCGATGTTTCGTCGATCTTCTGTTGAATTTTTTTTTAAGTCTGGGATGCGAGATTTTAATAAAAATAAAGTGGCCGCACCAGTAAAGGGTTGCCTACGTATCCTTTCTTAAGGAATCAGGCCAAACGTAGCTCTCTTGAGTATCCTACTCAAGTAATTATGTGTAGTATTTCTTAAGTTGGTCAAGATTTGTCATGTTCGAGAATTCATTGCCATCCATGTCAGTTAATTTTGTTGCACCTCCTAACAGGATTGTTTTGACAATGTAGGGTCCAGACCAATTCGGTCTGAATTTTCCCCTGGATCTAAGACATTTTTCCTTAATGTTTTTAACACCAAGTCTCCTACTTTGATGTTTCTTGTCTTGACCTTCTTATTAAAATGCCTAGCCATACGAGTTTGGTAACACTAAGTGTGATGCAGAGCTTCTAGTCGTTTTTCATCGAGTAGAATTAGCTCTTCATATCTTGCCCTAGTCCATTCAACTTCATCGAGTTTACTTTCTAATGCGATGTGTAGAGATGGAATCTCTAGTTCGACAGGTTGTACGGCACCCATTCCATAAACCAAGGAAAATGGCGTATTTCCTGTTGATGTGCGAATTGACGTGCGGTAACCCCACAATGCGAAGTGAAGTTTGTCAGGCCAATCCTTGTAATTTTCCGTCATTTTATCGATGATAGTTTTTAGATTCTTATTAGCTGCTTCGACTGCTCCATTTGCTTGAGGCCTATAAGGGGAAGAATGATGATGTTGAATGCCATATTTTTGTAGCAATTCTTCACATTCGGCTTGAAAGTGAGTTCCATTGTCACTTATCATTTCATGTGGGACTCCGTATCGACAAATAATATTTCTCTCGATAAAGAGTGCTACATGTTTTGTAGTGAGTTTAGTGTATGATTGCGCTTCGACCCACTTTGTGAAGTAATCAATTGCCACTAGGATATATTCGTGGCCTCCTGTTCCTGGGGGAGTGATTTTGCCGATGATGTCAATTCCCCATGTAGAGAACGGCCATGGCGACGTGTAGGTGTAGAGCAAAGATGGAGATACGTGTTGTAAATTGGCATAGATTTGGCACTTAGGGCATCTTTTTACGTATTGATGGAAATCCCTATTCATTGTAGTCCAATAACGTCCTTCTCGCATTATCTTTTGGACTAACATTTTACCATTTACGTGAGTTCCACAAATTCCTTCGTGGACTATCCTCATTGCTCTTTGGGCATCCTTTTTTCCTACACATAAGAGAGCTCGACCCTTAGGTACCCTTTTATGTAACTCGTTGTCTATGAGTACGTATTGGGAAGCCAAGAGTCTTAATGCTCGTTTTTCTCTTTTGTCAGCATGGGGAGGGTATTCTCCTTTGGTGACATAATTGAGTATATCCGTATACTACGGTTCTTCTTCTTCTTCTTCTTCTTCTTCTTCTTCTTCTTCGTCTTGGGTTACTTCATCATCTTTTATAGCTTGAATATATGATGGTTTGTGCCTTTTTTCTATAGTTAGAGGCATTTGCTCAATTTCCGTGGGATTCCTAACCATCGAGGCTAGTCTTGCCAAGGCATCCGCAAATTGATTTTCTTCTCTAGGTAGATATGTGTATTCTACCTTCTCTAACTGATTAGTAAGAGTTTCCAGATAGGTTTGGTAAGGGGCTAGACTTTCGCTCCTTACTTTCCACCTTTTGGAGATTTGATTGATGATTAATGAAGAGTCTCCGAATATCCGTAGCTTTTTTACTCCCAATGCCAAAGCTGTTTCAAGGCCTACCACGCATGCTTCGTATTCAGCAGCGTTGTTGGTAACGTCGAAATCAAGCTTTATGGAGATTGGAACATGCTCTTCTTTAGGTGATACTAGTAATACTCCAACGCCACATCCCTTTTGGTTTGAGGCTCCGTCGAAGTATAAGGTCCAAGTATCATCTTCAGTGACCATTAAGTCTTCACCTGGAAACTCATTGTCGTGTATTGGCGTCGAGTCTTCTATTCGAAAGTTCGCTAGAAAGTCTGACACCACAGATCCTTTGATAGCCTTTTGCGGCATGAACCTTACATCAAACTGGGCTAAATTGACTATCCATCTCGATATGCGCCCATTGAGTGTAGATTTCTCGAATAGATCACTACAAGAAAATAACCTTTTCGTAGCGATTATTTTAACCTTTAGTGTCGATTGTAATTGCAACAAAAAGCTTTCCCAATGAATGGTCATTCAATACAATATCCCCTGTTGCCTTAGCCTTTAGTAGTGGTTTTCAATATCGCTGGGGTTGGCCTCAATAATCGATACGAAAACTACATCCAATCGTGGTGATTATTGTAGCGATTACAATCGCTATAAATGTTTAACTCATTTTCTTCAAAAAAAAAATATGTGTATGATCTTTACAAGATTTAAACATGCAACCTCAAACTCTTATGCTAAATGTTTCACCAATAAGTTATGACATATTTTATGTATTCTTTGTCAAACAATATTTATATTTCTAGTGTTGAAAAGGCTTTTCGTATCGATTTTTAGGATTTAGTGGCGATTGTAAATGATACGATTTCTCAAATTATATAAATGTGTAAAAATAGTGTGGATATGTATTATTATGTTTTCCGTATCGATTTTATATGGAAAAACCATGGCGATTGTAAAATGATACGACTTTCTTAATTATTTCATAAACAGACTTGCATATTGTAGCGAATGTACAATCGCTACGAAATAATCGCTACGAAAAGACATTTTTCTTGTAGTGGATACTTTAGTGGATCTAATCGGGAGACTACAAAAACGGTATGTACTAACATGTATTGTCTTAACTTGGTTGTGGCCCACACCAAGGCGAGGCACAATTTCTCAAGTGGTGTATAACGTGCTTCATATTCGAGCATTTTCTTGCTTAGATAGTAGATCGCATTTTCTTTGTCTTCTACTTCTTGTGCTAGCATAGCCCCCATTGTCTCTTTGGTAACTGTTAAATATAGCCTAAGAGTATTCCCAGAAGTGCTGATGCTAATACGGGAGGATTTGCGAGATAGGATTTGATCTTTTCAAAGGCTTTTTGAACTCGTCATCCCATAATACTGGTACATTCTTCTTAAGATTTTTAAAGATTGGTTCACACATCGTTGTCAATTTTGATATGAACCTACTTATGTATTGCAACCAGCCAATAAATCCTTGGATCTGCTTCTCGGTTTTGGGCGGTGGCATTGACATGATTGCCTTGATCTTGGTTGGGTCTATCTCTATTCCTCTAGAGCTTATGACATAACCCAAAAGCTTGTCTGAGGTGACTCCAAAAGCACACTTAGATGAGTTCAACCTCATATTGTATTTTCTTAGCCTTTAGAAAAATTTTCTTAAGGCTACTTGATGGCCTGGGCGGTCTTTTGATTTTACAATCATGTCGTCCACATATACTTTGACTTCTTTATGCATCATGTCATGGAGTAAGGCAGTCGCTGCATGTTGGTAAGTAGCACCCGCGTTTTTCAACCCGAATGGCATTACCGTGTAGCAGTAAGTGCCCCATGGTGTTATGAAGGTTGTTTTCTCCATGTCTTCTTCTGCCATGAGAATCTGATTGTAGCCTACGTATCCATCCATGAACGAGAGGAGCGCGTGATTTGCTGTGTTATCCACCAGAATATCGATGTGTGGTAAAGAGAAGTCGTCCTTTGGACTTGCCTTATTTAAATCTCGATAGTCGACACACATTCTTACTCTTCCATCTTTTTTCGGAACTGGGACGACGTTGGCGACCCATTCGGGGTATTTTAATACTTTGATGAAACTTGCAGTTATTTATTTTTCAACTTCTTCTTTTTATTTTTAAGAGCTACGACGGGTTTCATTCGACGTAACTTTTGTTTTACAGGTTTCATTCCCGGAATTAGTGGTATGGTGTGTTGAGCTATTTCTCTATTAATGTCTGGCATATCTTCGCATGACCAAGCAAATACATCGATGAATTCTTTAAGCAAGTTAATTAAATCGGTTCTTTCTTGTTCATTAAGTGTTAGTCCGATTTTAACTTCTCTTTTATTGGTTGAATCATTTGAGATATCAACCGTCTCAGTTTCTTCAATTATCGGTGTTTTCTTTTAGAGTGTTTCCATTGCTTTAACAAGTTCTTTGTCTTTTCCATTGTTAGTTAAGCAATGCTCGTCATCTTGGGTTAAAGAAGAACACAAGGAGTAAGGAGAAGAAGTTACATTATTATACTCTGAGATCATTACATCAAAGAGTGATATGTCCTTAGGGACTTGATCACTAATTATTCTAGGAGAAGAGATAGAAGGAGAAGGTGCTACAACTAAAGACCTAGATGACTCTATAGGGAGAGACTCTGACTCTGACTCAGACGACTCTTCGAACATCGGTCCTTGCCCTGTCGTGATGGAGATCTTCCGTCCACTTGGAGTAGTCACCTTGACGGTCTTGCGCCACCCTTGTAGTGATCCTTCCGCTGGAGTGATTAGCTTCGAGGGATCGAAGTTTTCACTTTGTAGGACTGTTTGAATGAGAGAGGAGTTATCCTCTTTGTATGTCGGCTCATCTTTTTCTCGCCCGAATAATAATCCCATGACATTAAAGTCAAAGCATGGGGGTGCTTTCTCCTTATGGACAGGAGTTGGGATTTCGTCTATGAAATAGCAATCTAAGAAAATTTCGAATATTGGTTGCCTTATGCCGTTTACGACAAATGGTTCAGGAAATTCGTAGCATGGATAGTCTTCTCCTTCTTTTATGAATTGACCATTAAGTGTGAGAGGGTACTGATCCATTGGGATTGCTTTATTTTGAATGCGAGCGTCCCTACGGGCCTTCGACTTTTCCTGGGCTCGCTTAAGATCTTTCTGAGTCGGTTCAAAACCAAGTCCGAAAGTGTCTAACTTAGGGAGGCCAGGTGACTCCAGCGGTTTTGCTATTCCTTTCTTCTTTCCTAGGGTCATCCCAGGAAAATGTCCTTGATTTTCAGAATAGCATTCACGGTCATGTTGGAATGGGGGTCATGGTAGAGAGGGGTCCTTTAATCTTCTTGGATTAAGGAGACATCTTCATTAAAGCCCCACAAATCTTCATCATCTTCATCGTGCTCCACATTAATTATTGGATTTTCTGTAGACTTGATTCTCATAGGCGAAGCATCGATGGTGATAGGAATTCCTCTAACTATGGCTTTTACTTGTTGGTGGAGAGATGAGGGGACGGCCTTTAGGTCATGAAGCCAAGGGCGTCCCAACAATAAATTGAATGAAGTTTTAATATCTACTACTTGGAAAGTAGTAGCATGTTCTATCGCTCCCGCCGTTACATTCATAGTAATTTTACCAAGAGCTTGACGACGAGTGTTGTCGTAGGCTCTTATTCCTTGGTTAAGTCTTCATCCCTTATGCCTAGCATCCTCACAGTTCTAAGTGGACAGACGTTAATGGCTGATCCATTTTCTACAAGAGTCATAGGGACGTTCATTCTCTTGCAAACCACTGTGAGGTTTAATGCCTTATAGTGTTTGTCACCTTCTGGGGGTAAATCCTTGTCGGAAAAGGTGATCAAATTGATGGGGCTAGGGAGATCACTCGTGAGGAAGTTAGCCAACCCCTCAAGAGTGGTGTCAGAATCTATCCCTATTTTGTCCAAGGCATTCATTACAGCCAACCTATGTTCTCGAGATGTTGTCAGAAGCTTCCACACATTCATTTTAACTTTTGTTTTTTTGAATTGTTTGACGATGTCATTATCTTCAATGATAGGTATGGGAACTTGTTGTGTGGTTGGCATGGGTTGTGTCGAAACGGGAGGTTGCATTCTCCCGGATCTTGTGAGGACGTCTATTGATGAATCTTCTTCAACCCAAAAGTGATCCATGGCATATGACACCGAAGGTGGAGGTCCTACCATGTCTTTCAAATAGACGTCTTCTTCGTCACTATCCCAAACTCCATTAATATTTACATCCTCTTCTTGTGGAACTTAGACTAGCTTCTTATCATCAATCATTTTCTGAATTAAATCCTTGAATTTAAAACATTTTTCGACAGTGTGACCCCCTGATTGATGATATTGACAGTAATATCTATTTGTCCTTTTCAATGATTCAAATGGTCTCGATTCGAGAGGTTTGATCTCGCCACTCTCGGAGAGCATTTCGAACATTTGTATATATGGGATCCCAATTGGAGTGTAGAGTCTATTAATTTTCTTGGGTTTTTTGGTGACTTGTAAAGGAAAACGTTTCGCCTCATAAGTCGTTCCCATGGGTGTGAGCTCTCTCTTAGGTTCATTTTTCGGGAGTGGAACCTCGTCATATTTCTTCTGAAGTTCCTTTATAACCTTGAGAGTTTCACGTAGCAAGTGCGATCCTTCCATCATAGACAGTGTAAGCGATTGTATGTCCTCTTTACTTGCTAATTCTGGAAGGTTATCCATGGCGTCGAAAAAGATCTCCTCCTCTTCTTCGATGGCATGGATTTCTTTAACAGGTTTGATGAGAGACGAGGGATCAACCTCGTTTTCCTCATCAGAGATGGCCAAGGAGTGAGCGAGAGGCGCATTATCAATACTTGGCTTCTTACTAGCAAGGGGCAACGGCAGTTTGTTATTGTCGTTTATGTCTTGGATAGCTTCTTTAAGTTTCCAACAGTTCTCGGTAAGATGGCCCCTACCTTGGTGATACTTGCAATGTGCATTGGGGTTCCAGTTAGCCGTCCTTTTTTCGACTTGTGGGTCCCCGAACGGTCCAATAGGAGTTATAAGACCTTTTTCATTTAATCGGTCAAATGCGGTGTCATAACTCATGCCAATAGGAGTAAAGTTCCTCCTAAATGGTTTCTTTTGTCCTTGATTATTCATAGCAAGGACTTCACCTAGGTTAAAAGTGCTAACATTGTTTGAGTGGGTGGTTTTGGAAGAATAAGGATTGTCATTCTTCTTGCCTTTCCAGCCATTGTTGGAGTTATTGTTGGCAGCTTTCAACTTAGTCAGGTCGTCTTCAATATTGATTCTAATGTTGTAGACGGCCTTGAAGATACGGAGATTATTCTGATATTTGAGATGCTTGGAGTATTTTTCTTGAAGGTTTTTGATGAATAACCTTACAGACTCTTTTTCACTTGGCACCTTAATCATCTTAGTTGAGATTTCTCTCCATTTGTTAAAGAAGGAGGTTAAGCCTTCATTCTCCTTTTGCTTGAGGATTTCAAGTTCCCTATGGTCAGTCTCAAATTGAATGTCGCATTTGTATCTATCAACGAAAGCGTTTGCTATGGACTCCCAGGTGGAGGTTTTTTCTTTCTCAAGAGAAAAGAACCATTGCTGGCAAACGGTTTCGAGAGATAGTGAGAACAGAGAGGGGAACACCTTCTTGTCGATACCCTTAATACTCATTATTGTTTCGAAGGATCTTTAATGAAAATAAGGGTTATCGGTTGCCTTGAATTTTGGGATGTCGTTGGCATTGAACTTCTGCAGAAGAAGATCTTTGTCCACCGAGACCCCTTGTGAGCTAATCCCTTGAAACTTGTAGTCGCTTGATAGCTTGCTCAGACTCTCTTGCATGAGGTTCATCTGTTGTTGTTTCACGGGATCATCGATCTTGAGGGTTAGGATCTTTAGTGCCTCAGTCACGATAACCAGTTGGTTCCTGAGCTCATTGACTTCTTCCTGTGTTGCCATAGCTGTCCTAGCCTTCCTCTTACGAGCGATGGGTTTGTCGAAAAGTGGAATTGTACGAAAAGATTGAAGGATTAATATCCGACTTACCCCCCTATAAAAATGACGGAAAAAATGCGCATACAAGACTTTCTTAGACATGGTCAAAGTATGTGTATTGGTGTGTGCGTTGAGTGTGAGTGACATGCTTGGACTTTTGTGTAAGACCATGGGACTTGGTTCCTAGACTCAATTAATGACTTAACAAGGTATTATTAACAGTAAAATTTAACCGAATTACTTAGCAAACAGGTTAATTAGACGCAAAGTGATGACTCGAACAATAATTCGAACTGTCGTCAAAACGACAGGACTGACGCCTCTCTTTGCAGTGTAACGCCAGACGACAGAACTGTCGCCAGACGCCACACTCCACAGAGTGGCGCTACAGTTCAAACTTCGGCGCCATTGCTGGAAGTAGGATCGAGCGAACAATGCAAAAAAATGGTCGAAATTAGAACGCATATTTCTGGTTCGGTATTGGAAGAATTTGGCGCCAACAAACAAAGGTTGGCGCCGGCTTTTGGCTTTAGCACCTGGCGACAGGGCTGTCGTCTGGCGCTAAAGTCAATATACCGGCTCTAATTTCTGTTCGTTGACGCTAATTCCTACATGTCTCAGCAGCTAGCTTTCTGTGCTCGATAAAATTTTCCACTTTCGCGCAGTGTTATTTCGATCCTAGTTATGAAAGATATTTCTCAAATTTCCTACGTGTAAAAATCCTATGTTTTAACTCATTACGGATGGTCTTTCAAATGAGATCTTTTTTATGCATATGACAATAATGTTAATCAAAATTACGCACATGAAATACTTAGAACTTTTCGAGTCTCATCCACTCATTCTAAATCATTGCCGAAATAAATTTCAGGAATTAAAATAGAAATCCTCCCCAGTGGAGTCGCCAAAAACTGTAGGGAATTTTTCAAGCATTATCCCTATCTTGAACCCCACTGTGATCATTCACTAAAGTACGGTGGCGTCCAAAGGGAAAGAAGATAGAGCAAAAGAGTCGCCAACAAGTTTTTTTAGGAACTTGTAAACCGTTTACGAGGTGAAGGTTACACCGCTTAACGATCCAAGAGATCGTCAACTCCAATAGGTCTTGAACCATGACTGGTAGTTCGGGGATAAAGGTACAAATCAAACCTAAAAGAGATTGAACCTGCCCTAATAATAGGCCTCTACTTTATTCTGATTGTATTCATGTGCGCTTTCTGACTAACATGCAATCAATAGGATTAACCCTAAACCTGTTTAATCTATGTTGGTTGAATATTATGCACAAATAAACTATTATTGGCGATCACTTGAATTATAATCAAATTAACCCTAAATAAGATTATTAATTATCTTATTAAGCGTGATTACAAGTACCAATTCCCTTTAAACACATGCATAAAAGGTGTGATTAAGCAATAACAATAAATAAGCATCAAACAACATAATAATAATCAAAATCATAATTAAAATAATCATAAAAATAATCATGATCATGTTAAAGCATAATAATAATAGCAAGATCCTAGGCATGATACTAACAAAATTAATAACAAATCCTAGCATGTCACTAAGCAATAAAAATCAAATATTTAGCCCTAACGTGATACTAACATGCTATTAGGAAAGAATATAAATGGCATCATACTTTTAATCATACTTGATATTAAAGTTACCCTAGACATGATACTAGGAAGATCAAAACGCCCTAACATAACATTAGGAATCATAATAACAACCTAAGCATGATTTCTACATAATAACATCAATAAAAACCATTGAAGTACTTACTTGGATGTCTCGTATCTCTTTCTAATAACAAAATACAGACGTTAGTAACTTCAAGGAAAATAATAAAACAAACAATTAAATTAAATAATTGAAAAAGAGATTTGGGACCAAACCCTCATAAATTAAACCTTTCACGTCTAGGACGAAGGCAACTTCGAATTTTACTAGGTGTGTCTAACTCTTGTGAATGCGGAATTTTGTATTTTGAGAAAAGGCTAGTTTAGAAAAGAGAGAAAGAGAGTAATCAAGAATTTCTTGATGAGAGTTGGTGAATGAAAACGGAGTTTTTAGAAGGCTATTTATAGAGAAAATCAGCCAAAAAGATAAAAAATCGAAATAGAGTTCTGACGCGTGAAACGATAAAAAATCGAAGGCGCTAATGCTGGCGTTTGGCGCTAACTTAATTATTGACGCGTTTTCTAAAAATCAGATAGAAATTGTCGTACAGGAGGATAAAATCGTATTTTCTTCAAAAACATTATTTTATTCCGATTAAAACTCTAAAAAGTCAAAAAAGTCAATTTAACAATGCTAATTGAATTAGGAATGAAAAGAACCTTCTAGAAGAATCTAGAAGACTAAAACCATTCCTAATTGCATTAGGAATGATAAATCCATATTAGACCCTCCTCTAGATCATTGGGCCGCATATAAGGCTCAAATCAGGTCCAGTTTAGTAATTTGGCCATAACTTCCTCAATATTTATCGGAATTGGGCTTATAATATATCGTCGGAAAAGTCTATTCAAGCCCTATCCAACTACACTACTATTGGACCCATATAATGGACCAACCAAACTGGATTGGCTATTTTCTTAAAATAGGTTTTCAAAAATAGAGAGAAGAGAAAAGAAATTAAAACTATCCGCAACACTAAACTTTCCACACTTTCACTTCATTCGATTATGATTCGACGTGAAAAGTACTCATCACTGGGTTTGGTTTTGGGGAGACAAAAATGGGTGTGTACACCGAGAAAGCTCTACACACGGCCCAACTCCAAGGGTCGTCGGTAGAGAGCATTAGGGAATGTCTGAAGCTTGAGAAAAAATTGGATGAGTTGAATGAGAAATTGGAAGCTTATTGGTATATTCGGAGTAGAGTGTCAGAAGTTCGGGATGATGAAAAAAATATAAAATACTTTCATCATAAAGCCTCTCAGAGGAAAAAGAAAAATTTCACCGGGGGTATTTATGATGACCAGGGGACTTGGCACTCAAAGAGGAAAAATTAGAAGAAATTATCTCCAAACATTTTGGGGGCTTATTCACATCTTCCTCTCCTTCCGAAGAAGACATTCAGAGTACTCTTGAAAATATGAGGCCGTGTATTATTCCTACTATCAATTTAGAGCTTTTGCGTCCTTACACTAAAGAGGAAATTTTAGAGGCTCTAAAACAGATGCACCCTTGCAAAGCACCGGGTCCTGATGGTATGCATGCAATTTTTTATCAACGGTTTTGGCACATTATTGGTGACAAGGTAGCCTCTTTTTTTAGTAATATTTTACATGGTTTTTTCATCCCCGAAGCCTGTTAATAATACTAACATTGTTCTTATTCCAAAAGTTGCCTCCCCTACTATTAATGTTGAATATCGCCTTATTGCTTTGTGTAATGTGCTCTATAAATTGGTGTCAAAATCTATTGTGATGAGACTAAAAAATATCCTCCCTGATATTATTTCTGAGAATTAGAGTGCGTTTCTTCCGGGCCGTCTTATTACTGATAATGCTCTTATTGCCTTGGAGATTTTTCATAATATGAAAAACATAAGCAAAGGCAAAAAAGGGACGATTGCTATGAAGTTTGACATGAGCAAGGCATATGACAGAGAAGAATGGGGTTTTCTGAGGAAGCTTCTTTTGACTATGGGTTTTGATGGTCGTTGGGTGAATTTGGTGATGGATTGTGTATCGTCAGTTTCATACTCTTTTGTGATCAATGGAGGAGGATGTGGCTCGGTGTCCCCAACTAGGGGCCTTAAACAGGGGATCCTCTTTCCCCTTATCTTTTTATTCTAGTAACTGATGTATTTTCTAATATGTTACAGAATAAAGTGAGTGACGGCTCTCTTCATGGAGCCAAAGCGAGCCGCAACGGTCCGACAATCTCTCACCTTCTTTTTGCAGATGATAGCCTTCTCTTTGCTAGAGCTAATCGAAAGGAATGCAAAATTGTAGTTGATGTTCTCAACCAGTATGAAAAAGCATCCGGACAGAAAATTAATTATGAAAAATCGGAAGTTTCTTTCAGCAAAGGGGTCTCTATTGAGCTTCGAGAAGGTTTGATGGAAATTTTATACATGCGGCAAGTTAACAAACATGACAAATATTTGGGTATCCCAACTATTGTGGGTCGTTCAAAAAAAAGTCATTTTTAAAGCGGTCCTTGATAGGATTTGGAAAAAGCTGCAGGGATGGAAAGAGAAGTTGTTGTCTAGAGCTAGCAAGGAAATTCTTCTCAAATCAGTCATTCAAGCGATCCCAACTTATTTAATAGGGGTGTATAAATTCCCTGTTGCGATCATCCAACGTATTCACTCGGCAATGGCTAGGTTCTGGTGGGGCTCGAGAGATGGTAAACGGAAGATCCACTGGAGGAATTAGGAGTCAGTGTGTACTTTAAAATGCCTTGGAGGTATGGGTTTCCGTGATTTGGGCGTTTTCAACGATGCTCTTTTAGGGAGGCAAGCATGGGGACTAGTGAAGGCTCCCTCATCTCTGATTGGTCGTGTTTTTAAAGCAAAATATTATCCCAACTCCGACTTTCTTGACTCATATCTCGGGTTGGCAGGGAGTTATTCATGACGTAGCATTTGGTCATTGAAGGCGATTGTCAAAGAAGGGGTGTTATGGAAAGTGGGTAATGGCCTCAACATTAACTTGTGGTCTGACCCATGGGTGGCAGATGCAGAGGGTCGATTCCTTCTAAGTGACGAGTCTACTGACATCTCAATGGTTAGTGACTTAATCGACTCGGAAAGTCGAGAATGGAATGTTGACATCCTTGATGAGTATTTCATTGAGAGGGATAAACAATGTATTTTAGCTATCCCTCTTGGTGAAAGAGAGCAAAATGATGATTTGATTTGGGCTTTCTCCAAGTCTGACGAATATTCGGTAAGCTATGCCTATTTGCTTGGGAAAAGATGTGAGTTGGACAATTATCATCAAGCATGGTTTGAAATCTAGAAGGCGGATGTGTCTCCAAAAGTTCGACATTTCTTTTGGAGACTTTGCACTAACACTCTCCCTGTCAAAAGCCTATTGCACTTCAGGCATCTTACCTCGGATGTGGCATGTCCTTGGTGTGCTTCCGAAACTGAAACAGTGAGCCATGCTTTTGTTGACTGTTGGCGAGTGCGTGACTTATGGGTGGACTGCAGCTGCTCTATGATGGCTAATTGGGATGAATTTAATTCTTTTTGTGATCTTGTAGTAAGTTGGAAGGGACTTGAGCCAAAGACCATCCAAAGAGGTATGTTCCTGGCTTGGTGCATTTGGGGTGAACGAAACAGCAAGGTGTTCTAGAATAAATCAACTCCCAATGATGTTATCGTTGAACGAGTTGGTAGATATGTCGAGGAGCAAGGTAAGTATGCAGCTCGGATTTATGGGTCTGCTGGCCTCCGTCCTGCTCCCAGTCCAAGCAAATGGTGTGCACCTCCTGCAAACATTGTAAAAATAAATGCTGACGCTTGCCTTGCAAATGAAGGATGGGTGGGTCTTGGGGCAGTGACTCGTGATCATGAGGGGAGGGTTATTGTTGCTTCCACAAGAAGGTGTCGCGCCTTCTGGTCCCCTGAAATTTCAGAAGCTAAGGCATTGCTATTTGCTCTCAAGCTTGGTATAAGGTATGGCTTTCAAGAGTTAATTCTGGAATCTGATTGGAAAGTGATAATTGAGAAGCTTTCGAAGTCCTCGGTAGCTATGGAGATGGATACAGTCCTAGGAGATATTCTTACTTTGTGCTCGAACCTTATGTCTGTTAAATGGTCTCACGTGAGACGAGATGGTAATTGTGTCGCTCATAACTTAGCTAAGGTAGTTCCCTTTGGGTATGAACAATTGTGGGAGAATCATGTTCCCATGAAGTTTCGTCTTATGTACTTATGGACTCTTTGTCCCTCGATTAATTGATGTTCCTAGTACGTGTTTTCAAAAAAAAATGAATGAGGTACCTAGGCCCACCTCACAACATTAGCGTGCTAAATACAGCTGCTACAGTCCTACAACTACACTACTAGCGTACGTCCTTTCATCTTCCATACCTTAAAAAACCTCCTCTTTTCCCCCATTTTTCATCCCACACCAAAAACAGCAACATTTTACACAGAAAAAACACCAAAAATGGCTGATAACAATGGCGAATTCAGCAACTGCTTAACCCATTTTATAGACAATGGAAGCGTTGAAAGTCACAGGTATTATCTGGCACGTAAAACCCTCTTCGAACTCCTCAATGACAGGGGCTATGCTGTTCCTAACTCCGAGTTAACTCGCTCTCTTCCCGAGTTTCGTGCCGAGTTTGGCCAAAACCCTGACCCTCTTTCTCTTCGCATTTGTGTTCCTCTCCGAGTTGACTCGTCTTCTAAGGTACCCTAATCAGAATTTTCATTGTTATACTCTGTTTTTGTAATAATCCCACCATTTTTATGGGTCTGGAATTATGTTGGTATTTGTAGATTTTGATTTAGTGTATTGGGATTTGTAAATTATACAAAAAATGGGAAAATGTTCTATTAACCCATGGGGTTACCAACCCCATGAGGTGGATGCTGACATGTATGATGATGTGGCTATACCTTTTGATTGCTTAAATTATCATTAAATGCATTATTCCATTCATCTTTTCCAATGTTATTTCCTATTCACAATGCCAATCATCTGCCTTGATTTAAGGCATTCCAACGTGTTTTGTGTTTTTCGGTTCTTCTTGTATCTTATTTTAGCATAAGAAGAGTAAAAAAAATTAAAAGCTTTTGGAAACTAACTGTTATTTTAAATTTTAGCTTTTCCACCTTTACAGTTTGTTTATATTTTTTAAGTAAAATAAAAATCGTCTAAATTAACAATAATACATTGCAATGTATTCATATTTCATAGTCTTATATATATATATTAACGTTTACAAGATTAAATATACAGAGTACCAATATACATCTTAGGAATAGTTTACTTCCCGTCAAAAAATAGGAATAATTTAGCTAAATAATGTTATATGTTTTTTAAAAAAATGTTATACAATCACCAATACTAAGGAGAAGATTAAGACTAAATTATACATAATAAATCATATAAACTAATGATCCTATAATCAAGGTAGAAAATAACCAAACATATAAACTTTGAGGATTTCAATCTTTTACAATAACAACCTCCTATACACTAAGCCTAAACTCACGTTGCCACTACCAAAAAAGAAGCCAAATTTATCATATACTTGTTATATTTATCTTATATGCATATGTATTCAAAAAAAAAAAAACATCTAATGAATATATAATCTTTTGCTTATTACCTTAAAAAAACGTAAAATATATGATAAAATCTCTTCAATAGCTGTATTTTTCTTCATTTACCAATGTGTGGCCTTGGTAAACAAGGCAACTCCATGCTTAAGCCAGTTAAATGATAGGAAGGAATCCCCAATTATTAAAAAACTTCCTTAACAATTTTATTTTATTTTTTTTGACAAAGGCAAATTCTTAACAAATAATTAGTGAACTGATATTATCAATTAAAAAAATTAAAAAAAGAGAGAGTTGAGTATTTTGATCTAAATATGCTTAAAGCATTTCATTGATACCAAATCTTGACAATACTAGAATATTAAAATAGACTATCTTTACTCTCAATTGCATTCAGTAAAAAAAAAAAAAAAAAAAAGAAAGTAAAGTCTAAATTGATAATTTAAAGACAATCGTTCATCCCATCAGTAACATTGTTCACTAGAGCAAAATCTTCCACCATAATCATCCTTCTTCTTCCGGCCAACCGAAATAACCTTCATGTCAGTAGCTTGTTTAGCCTTCTTTTGTGAGGGAGGGGTTCCTGCAAAAAGTTGCTTTCTCATATTAGGGGTATTGGAACCAGCCAAAGGAGTTGAACATGCTTGGAGTTCTTCAAAAATCTCATTAAGCTTGACCAAAGGTTCATCCATAGCAATGACTTTCTTCATGTTCCCAATTTCGTTACACTCCATAAACCTCCTAAGAAGCTCCTTAATTTCCATTTTCAGTTTGCTATGATAATCAGCGGTGTTTTGGTACAAGGTATTCATCGAACTAGGTGAAACCTCAACAAACTTTGAACAACTCATTTTTTTTTCTTGTTCACAATGATTTTTTTTTTTTTAGGGTATACTGGTTGTGAGAATGAGATGGATAAACACACAATTTATATAATTTGAAGGAAGGAATCTTGTGAGACTTATATATTTTGAAATGGGATGTAGCATTGGAATAAGCAACATTGAAATTGAACAAATGAAGGAAATGAAGAGTTTTTTTCAATTCTCCAAATTTGGTGTTAATTCTCTTGTTTACTGAACTTTTAATTTGTTTTGAAAATTGGAGGATTATCTTGTGCAACGTATCTTTCTTATATTGTACAATGTATCTTAATTATATTGTACAATGTATCTTATAGCCTGGCCTGTTCAAAAAAAATGTATTTTATAGCCAAAGTTTTATTTATTTAACGATAAAGGGTCTACATGGTCTACATTAATTATACATTAGTTGTACAAAGTACAAAGGATAATCTTATTTATAATTAGTTAATCTGATAATCCTTTTTAGTTATACTTTAATCTTATAATCCTTTTTAGTTGTACATTAGTTAATCGTACAGGGTCTACAAACTCACAAAGTCACACTATATATCATCCTTTTATTTTAAAAAAATATTGTATAACTTACTTACGAGGCGAAAATTAACATTTTTTTATATTTATTATATTTATTAGATCAAATTAATGTATTTTATCTTGCCGTGTATTTTTTCTACTTATTTTTATCACTTAGATTATTTTGGTGATCAAGGGACGATATTATTTACAGTATCTTACAAAGAAATTTATTATTATTTTTATCACAACTTATAATCGTAAAATGTCGCTCAATTGTTTTTTTATGTTTATCAATCACAACTTTACAAGTATACCATGATGTCCATAAATTGATCATACGAATATTATATGGTTTAGGGTTAAGGGTTTCAATAATATGGATAAACAAGTATAGTGTTCAGGGTTAAAACTTTTAAAATTGATAAACAAGTATAGGGTTTAGGGTTTCAACGGCGATTAACAAGTAAAGGGTTAGGGCCTGTTCACATTACTGAACTGAGCTGAACTGATTGGAGCTGAACTGAGCTGAAATGAATATTTTATGAGATAAGAAAATTAGGAGCTAAAACGAACTGAACTGAACTGAACTGAACTGATTGGAGCTGAACTGAACTGAAATTAAGTAAATATGAACAGGCCCTTAAGGGTTTTAATAATATGGATAAACAAGTATAGCAAGGTTTAGGGTTAAGGGTTTCAACGGTGATTAACAAGTATAGGGTTTAGGGTTAAGGGTTTCAAAGGTGATTAACTAGTAAAGGGTTTAGGCTTAAGGGTTTCAATAATATGGATAAACAGGTATAGGATTTAGGTCGGGTTAAGGGTTTCAACGGTGATTAACAAGTATAGGGTTTACGGTTAAGGGTTTCAACGGTGATTAACAAGTACAAGGTTTAGGGTTAAGGGTTTCAATAATATGGATAAACAAGTATAGGGTTTTGATTAACAAGTATAGGGTTTAGGGTTAAGGGTTTCAACGGTGATTAACATTTATAAACAACTATTTGAATTATATTGAATACATCTATCGATCATAGTTTTATTGTTATATCGGAATATATATATATATATATATATACACACACACACATGACATCCATACAATTATAATTATTCGGTAACTGAATCCCTTTGTTATATTGTTGATTAGTTATTTACTAATAGAATATATTCCTCATTGATGATCATTAATAGGGGTGTAAATGAGTCAAGCCAAGCCGAGTACTACTTTATTCGTGTTCAACTTTATTTAACTTAGGCGAGTCCGAGTGCGATCCCAAGCTGATCTTTCTAGCAAGCTCAAAAATCTTTTTAAGCTCGGCTCATTTAGTACACTATATATTCGCGAACGATTCGTGAACAACTCTTCTATTAAATGAGTTGATAAACGAGCATTAAATGAGCGAGTTTAGTAATAAGCGAGCTTTTATTATAAACAAGCTTTGTATTTTGACTATACTTCTAAAAGACATTACTTACAAATATGATTTTTTTTAATGAGTTTGTGTTTTTTTAAAAAAAAAGAAATAGTTGTTTTTTTTTTTTATTTAGAAAAAGTTTAGTCGATCTTTTTTTTTTTGTTAATAATTTGAACCTTTAATCATTTGCAACATCTAAATAGCTTTTTTCAAAAAAATAAAAAATAAAATGTGATGCATTACTTAAAATCCCAAAACTATAAAAGCATAACTTTTTTTTAGTTGATAGAAATGAACGCATATCGATCATTTGTGATGAAAAAAAAAATCATTAACATAAAATCTCAAAATTAACGTGAATCTAAAAACCAAAATTATCAATTTACCCACTTGGCTATTGCACCACTCATGCTGCCACAATTAAAGGGAAAAAAACACAAAAATATCTCATTACATAAATCTTAATCAATACAATTGTATTTTGTAGCTTATGATTTTGTCTTCCGATGCTCAATGTATCTTCAACTGCAACTACAGCTTCAAAATTTGGAAAATGTTTTCCACTGCATTTACCAAAAAATAAAACCAAATAAACTGAGTATGGTATTGATTTGTAACGCTACCATAGTTATATTAAAAAAAATGTATTTTGTATTTTACACTTTCAATCTTAACGTCTGGACATATTTGAAGTCGATGGTTGAAACGACATCGATTGACCTTGCATCTACATAAACAACAATAAAAAAAAATAATAATAATGATAATAGTAAATATAGTTAAGCAAAAAATCCATTATATAGCTATATACTTACTGCCATTGCCGGTGTCGTGACATGGTATGGGGGATTGTAATATACATTAGGAAACATCCCATATGGTTGATTATACTGCTTTACAAAAACCAAAAAAAAAGTCATCAAAATATAAAATTACACCACAGGTTGAAGAATAATATATAAAAAAAAAATTAAAAAATGTAATATTAGATAAATTTACATACCAGGGGATATATTTGAAATCCATGAGGAACGTCGGAAGCATTTGTGGATTGCTTGGCCCTCTCCCCTTTCCTCTTTTATCTATTGGGTCAGTCACGGGATCCATATCGTTGTTGGTGTGAACAACTTCAAGATATTGGCCTTGATTTACAGCAACATGCTTAGGGATTCGTCTACCATATACTTTGCCAATATTGGTCAAACATTGAGACATGAGTCCATGCTCATCCTCCATAATGGATTGTGATTTCACACTTAATTCGGAAAGAGAACTCAATACCTCATCATAAAACTTGTCATTCATCATTGCCAATGTTGAAATAGGCTCAAATGTATTTTGCAATTTCCCATACCTCTTCATCTCCTCCGGTTTTTCCTTGAGTAAAGAATAATAAGGAACTGGGATCTAAAGATGCTCTCTAGGCAAGTCCTTTCTCCATCTATCCAAAATATACCGTTCGGGTACATAATCACATTCCTGTTCATGTAAAACACGCAATGAGTGGCTACACATGATCCCTTTAAATTCAAAATTCTTGCAGTCACATCGTATTTCTAGGGTTCCTTTACCCATACTTACTTGAAAACTAGTGCGTTTTGTTCGGCCATACCACTTTCTCCTTACTATGACATCATATACACATTGTTTTTCATCATCATTAATTTTAGTAGCATTGTTGTAAGTCATGTCTTTCACTTGTTGTTGAAATTCAAAAAAAAAATTAGAGGTGTATAACTTTTGAAACACATGTTCAAACACATGATCGGTTGCACAATGTAATGGTGAATCGTTCGAATTAAAAGTCTCTTTATCCTCTTCTTTTACTCTTTTAGCTAGTGCAAAACCAAATTGCTCCACAAATTGCTTAAGAGTAGTGTTGATATTGAGAAATCCTTTGAAAAAAAAGTTCATACCTTCGCTCCTTTGAGTGCTAGACATGCCGGCCCAAAATGTAGCTTTAAAATATATAGGCACCCATCGATGTCTAACATTATACATGTCCCTACACCAATTATACTTCTCAAGCTTAAAGATTTTGATCCAATCTTGCCACGCTTCTTCAAACTCCACAATAGTAAGTGAATCATGGAGAGCATTTTTTAATCCCTTACGAACGTCATCCCATTGCGGATGCTAATTGAGATGTTTCTTTACATTCCTTACAATATGCCATAAGCACCATCTATGTCAAGCCTTGGGAAATACCTGAGCCACTGCATTACCTACAAATTAATAGTTCATATAAATTTAGTAAAATGTCAATTAAAAAAAAAAATATTGTAATGACAAATGTGAATGATAATGGCATAAATATTGAAAAAAAAAATTAAAAAAGTCATTAAACTAATGATAAAATTCTATATGTCGTTTTTGTATGATTTGTATTCCACAAAGTTATTTTTTTTTAACTCAATTACTAGACCAACTTCCATCCAATCCAAGCCTTATTATCCAATTCAACAATCACTACAAATCTAACATACATGCCAACACAAGTACAACTTGATTTGCACGATTTAAAGCTCAAGAGAATAACACGGTATAACCCAAATACTAGTACTATTTTGTATTATCTAATGATATCTAACCATTATCTTAACCAAACAAAAAAAAAAAGAAAAAAAAAATGATGCCTACTATTATCTAACCATTCCATAAAATAACACAATATAACCCATATACTAGTAATGATATTTTAACATTTAAAAAAAAAAAAAAAAAAACTAGTACTACTGTACTAGTATCTAACCATTCCAAAAAATAAAATAAAAATGAAAGAGTAAAAGAAACACTAACCAATGGCTTGACATTGATCAGTTATTATACACTTCGGAGCCTTCCCGGACATACATGTTAACCATGCATTGAATAACCATACAAAGTTATCAGTCGCTTCACCGGATAATAAGGCACTACTAAGAAGGATAGATTGACCATGATTATTGACTCCAATGAACGGAGCAAATGGCATTTTATATCTATTTGAGACATATGTCGTATCAAATGAGGATTGTTTGATTTCGATTTAAACTTACCCTCTTTTGAACAAACTAACCTTAATCTCTTACAATCACTATAATCTTCTATATGCCGATTTCGTTCAATGCCTACATCCGTTGTCAAAGTTCTCGGTTTCTCTATTCTCTCGGGGCTTCTAATTCTGATTTGAAACCTAACATAATTCCCATATTCATGGCAATGGTTAATCACCTCTTCGGCCGATCAAAAAACCATCCCAACATATGGAGTAATGACATTTTGTACACCATCATCACACAAACCTTCATGCTCCACATTGTCCACATCATTACCAATTTGACCACCTTCACCATCTTCAAATTCAGAATGTGCACTATCTCCGTCGTAAAAAATGTCTTAAGTTTAGATCAAGTTCGTCATTAGATTCATCACAATCTTCTCCCACATCAAGCAAAATCTCATTTTTATCTTGTAGAATAGAGTATTCAATATTTAAATCAAAGCCTTGTGAAGGGTCCATCTACATTATATACAATACATATATATTAGTTTTATTCAGTAAATATTAGTTTTAATAAATCATGTCCTATACAATAAATAACATTAAAAAAAATCATGCCCATATAAGTGTTTACCAGAATTCATTAAGCAAGGTAAGAAACTTTGATTTTATTAATTAGTGAATATTAGTTATTGAAAAAATATATATGGCAAAATCCTCCAGCTAATACTCCTAAACAAATGCCTAACTAACGACTATATGAATACTAAACTAAATCAAAATAATATCATACAAATTATACATTCTAAATATATAATATTTTTTTGTTTTTATCTTAAATTAACCAATGTCATACTCTACGAATGGTACTCCTACATCAACAATAACAATATTATATATATAACTGTATTCATTCTTTCAAAAAAAAAAAAAAAAAACAAATGCATATATAAGATAGAAACATCATCTGTCTTAAAAAAAATAAAAAAAAAAAATAAAAAAAAGGAACAAAAGATAGAAACATCGGATTTAGCGGAGGAATAATATTAAAAGATACCCACATATATATAAACTGATGCATTGTCTATATAAAATAATGAGTAAAATCTTTCCTATAAAAAAAAATCTTGATGCATTGACATTTATATATATATATAGTACATACCTGTGATAATCACCGGTTCATCCACATTAATCTCAAACAATAACGATTGACAATTTAAAAGTAAGATACGATTGTATATTTGTTTTTCTTCTTTTGATTGATCAAACTATACAAATTATGAGAATAGAAGATGCTTTTTTTTTTTTTTTTTTTTTTTAGATTTGTAATGTAATCAGAATTTAAAAGATAAACTAAGAATCAGTTCCTTTTTACATTAATCTAGTAAGATAATTAACTACCTAGGAATCAGTTCTTTTTTAAACTAGCATATTGTCCACCTAAGCTTCCACCTTGGTCCAACTCAGACTCCATGTCATAGGGTTGGTAACCCGTAGCCCATAGGGTTAGCAGATTGTATGGGGATTGTGGGTGCTTATTATTTTTAAATTATTCTGTAAAAGAATTATGCAAAATTGTTAGTATTAATTCCTCATTTACCATTTTTTCGATTTTTGATTTTTATTTATGGTTGAATTAAAATATGGTTTTGAGTTCTGGATATTGAGCATGCTACGTTTGGAACCCAAACTTGCTGAATTTTGGTTCTGAGTGAGATGATGTTGGCTGTGTTTTGAAGTATGATTATCATATTTTATTTATCATTTATAATTTGGTATGATAATGCACAGTTTGTTTGAAATTTCCCTTTTTTAATATTTATATATTTATGTGCTAAAATTTGTTATATATTTAGATAAAACTCCTGACATCAAAAGATAATATTTTATATTTAATTAATTTAAACTGCAAAATCTCATTCGCCAATTTTGCTTTCATGTCATTTAAATTATTTAATTCTAAAAAATATTAATAATCTCGTATTTAATTGGCTACCACTAAAATTTATTATCTTACATGGCGCGCTAAAAAAAATTAAATCCTACATGGCTCTCTAAAAACTCGGGAAAAAACTCCCCTAGTTTTGTGCCTCGTGCGATGCCCTGATTTTTTTTTAATTTTAAATAAATTTTTAATCTATATGTCAAATTTCAGAATATATCTTTAATACAAAATTAGTTAGAAAGTGATGTGTTTTTGTAACGATTTAAACTATGTAGTAGGCATGTAAATGACTAATAATAATTTTGATATTTTTTAAGAGTGAGGGACTTAGGGATAGCTCAAGTGGTTAGAGCTTCCCTCCCGATTCTAGGAGGTCTTGGGATCGATTCTCACCCCTGCCCTTATGGGCTCTCTAAAAAAAATATTGGTATTTTTTTGAGTTATAATCTAATATTTTTTTTGAATAAAATTATAATTCAATTAATACATATGAAATATTTTAGAGTTATAATCTATTTTTTATTTTTTTTGAATAAAATTATAATTCAATTTATACCTATGAAATATTGGTATTTTATCGAAAATAAAACTCTCAACCAACAATTCTATTTTAAAATTCTATCCAAATTTGATTGAAACTAATTAATTTATCTTATGAAGTCTATCTAAGTATATCCAACGTGACGCGACACTTGGCGAAAAGTTAGAATGCCAAGTGTCGCTGTCTCGTGACCTGGCTAAAAGTTTAGCTTTATATATTAGTTATATGATTTTTCTTTTTTAAGATAATTGATTTTTAATTAAAAAAAGAAACCACCCTCTTGCTTTAATTTATCTAGCATCTCCTAAAATTTCTAGCAGCCACCTCTTCCCCTTCCCCTTCCCCTTCCCCTTTTAATTAGCCCCACCCTTTTTCGAAGACCGACGATAACTCCACCATTTTCCTCTGGAAAAATTGCCCGGAATAATTCGACCTTTTGCCCGTCCGCTAAAAATAATCCCACTTTTGGATTATTTTTTAATAATCCGACCTTTATACCCAATCTACTTAAAATGGTCTCCAGTGATCAGCAACCGATTGAAGAGGTAATTTTTTTTTAATTAAGTTTAATTTACACGTGTCACTACTTGATTTGTCCAAAATTAACAAAAACAATTTTTAAAAAAGTAAAATTAAATAAAAAATAAATAAATAAAAAACCATCACAAATCAGCACCACCATCCCCACCACTACCCGAAACCAACAGCCTAGAACCACCGCCACTGATGCGCCGACCCGAAACCACTGCCACTGACACACCAACTCGAAACCACCTCCACTGATGTGCTTACCGGAATCCCATCCCACCCCAGCCAACCCCTTTCAAAAAATCGAAAACCCACCAAAACCCAAGGCAAATCGAAAAATCTGGGATCGGGATTGGGGTTGGGGAGGTCGGAGCGATTGGAAAAGGGACGGTGGACGGGGAGGGGGCTGGGATCGGGCCGGGAAAGGGATTTTCGAGGGTTAAGAGCTATAATACAGTCGCCGGTTAGGGTTTCGCGGGGTTGGGGGCTGGGCGTGGGATCTCATTGGTAGGGGTAAGGGTTTGTTTGTGCGCTAGTTGGAGTTGGGATTCGGGCTTGCTGGCAGGGGTTGGTGGTTGTTGTGGCTGGTTGGGGTGGGAACTGGTGGTGAATCTGGTGGTTCTAGCCTTCTAGGGGAGGAGAGTGAGGCTGGGTGGTTTGGGGCAGGGATTCAGGTTGCTGGTGGCATGGCGCGCCGTCGGAATCGGCGCCGGATCGGAGTCAGCATCAGCGTCGACTTAGGGTGGTCGGGGCAGGGATACAGGTGGTGGTGGGGTGGCTTGGCAGGTGGTGGGGTGGGTTTAACATAATTAATTGTTTTTTAATTTTTTATTTTTTCTTTACAAAAAAAAATTAACTTTTTGTTTAAATTTTTATTTTATATTAATTTTTATAGACCAATCACAGGCCGCCACGTGTTAGGTAACCTGTTATAACAAGTTACATGACCGGTTGGGACTATTTCGAGCGGATTGACTATAAAGTTCATACTATTTAAAAATAATCAAAAGGTGGGTTATTTTGGGCCGATGACTCAAAGGCGGAATTATTACGGGCAGTTTTTCCATTTTCCTCTCCCCTTTCCGACCTTCATACCTCCTTCCCCTTGCAAATTGACCTCCGATCTAGCAGCCCCTATCCCCTTCCCCTCCCTTTTCCGGCCACCCTCATCATTTTCCCTCCACCCCACCAGGGGCGAAGCCAGGATTTTTAAGTCCTGGGTGCCAGAG
Organism: Chenopodium quinoa; assembly: GCF_001683475.1. Taxonomy (NCBI): domain Eukaryota; kingdom Viridiplantae; phylum Streptophyta; class Magnoliopsida; order Caryophyllales; family Amaranthaceae; genus Chenopodium; species Chenopodium quinoa. Next base: position 598,612 of record NW_018742441.1, read on the forward strand.
TTGTTAAACGACAATTCAGTTCAAAAAATTTAAATGTTCTAAGCGTGTATTCTATTCACCTAATTTTTACCTATTTTAACCTATCTGAACCTATTTTAACTTTTCAAAATTTATTTTAGTTGTAATTATACTTGGGTAGTTGGTGACCCTTATCAAAACCTATTTTAGTTATAATTTATACGTGAATTGGGTGATCCTTATCAAAACCTATTTCAGTTATAATTTATACGTGAATTGGGTAATCCTTATCAAAACTTATTTTTTTATAAACTTAACTTATCTAAATTTGTTAGATCTTACAAAAGTAGAAATAAGGTGAACAAAAATTAGTTTAATCTTACTTTACAAATTGAAGTAGTAGATTTTTTTGCCCCATCAAAATTTGTGTTTTGCTCATTATCATCATTCAAATTACTTTTCGGATCCAAATTTTTCTAGCTATAGAAGATTATTAAATAAAATAGACAAGTAAAACTACAAATCATAATAATAATAATATAAATCACATCAAAGAATCTATCAATTTGATGAAATTACAATTTTTAAAAAAATAGCCTGGAAGAAGAACTCCGTACTTTTTTTTTTGTTTTGAAGGAAAGAACTTCATACTTTGTTGAACTTGAACTCCCACTTTTATTAAAAAAAAAAAAAAAAGTTGTTTGCAGGTTTATTTGGGCCATACCACCAGGCCAAGAACGACCCACATTAATAATCATGTGGTTGTAAATTGTAAAAATACATGTTAAGGATTTGTCAAAAAAAGAAAGAAAAAAAAAAGAATACATGTTAAGGACGGACTTGATCCCAGGTCTCTTGAGTAAGAGCTTCAAGTTTTGACCAATGTGACAAAAATTGAAATACATATTTTATTCTATTTTAATGTTATCTATAATATTTTTATGGGGGCCAGTCTATAAAAACTATAAGTTGCAGATTTGGGCCGGGGAGGCCGGGCCTCCACCAGCCCCCTCGTCCCTTCGCCCCTGCACCCCACCCATTTCCCCTCTCTTGTCAGTCGCCTCCACCCTCCCTTTCCTAGCTCATTCCTTTCCAGCAACCACACAACCTAGTTCTAGTGACGGTAATGGCAATTCTTAGGCCAATTTGTGAGGTGTAAGTTGGGGTTGGTTCGTGTGGGGCGACAATCCATGGTGTTTGGCAAGGGTGGGGTTTTCATGGCTAGTGGAGGCCATGGGTGAGGGTGGGAGATAAGGTTAAGGGGTTCACTGGTAGTGGAGGCTACGATGGGGGTTCACTTCACGGGGATGGGGGTTGTAATTAAAATTATTTTTTTATTAAAAATTAATTTTTAAAAATAAGAAAATTGGAAAAAAAACAACAATAGATCCTTTACAAAGTGACTAGGTTAGATCCCGTGCCATGCACGGTGATCTATAATTATACGCAGTTATATATTATTGAATGATAAATATTATAATCATATATTAGTTGAGAAATAATAAAAGTATGTGATACGTTGATTTATATTCGCATGAGGTTCTAATATATCTATTAACTATTACAAAAACAGAAGTTGCCGACGTCACCATTGCCCACGTGTTGCTTTCTCAATAAAAAAATTTCCCTCTTAAAAGCAATGATGATGTCATTTTTTTTTTGTAAAGCTATCTTATTTAACATTTTTGAAATTTAAATATTGAAAGCTTTTATATTACAACTAAAACATATCAATTTATCGTAAGAAATTGAAACAATTTTAAATTGCACACTTATAAATGACCTCCTACATTGAACTATGAATTAGACAACGTTGAACAGATACTGTATTATAATTTTGATGAAAATAAAAAAAATTAAAATTACAAAATATACGTAATTCTTATTTATATTCATGTATAATAGCAATTTATTTTTAAAAATATATAAATCAAAAATATATTTTATATAAACCGTGCATCGCACGAGTTCTAACTTAGTAGACAATAAAACAAAAGTAGGCAAAAAAATCCAAGTAATCTTTTTCTTGTTGAAAAACAGGTTATTAATTATTTAAGAATATATTTTTAGGTTTGTAGTTGCCAAAACTTTTTTAAAAAGATTTGTGAAATCTTTTTTTTATATTAATTATAATAGATACTACATTAATATGGAATATGTATACAAAAATAATTTATTTTTTATAAATGATTTGTTTATTTAATAAGTAGTTTTTTTGGTGTGTCTTTTAGTATATAGTATTGATTGATACGTATCATTCTTAACCCATTAAGCAGGTCACAACCGGTTTCACCCCATTCATGAAAGATGTATGTTAAAGCTCATTTTAATCCAAGATAATCAAAAGGTCGTTATAATTTTGAAAGACCGGACAAAGATCATGCAGAGTAACATTCTTGATAAATTTTCCAAAAAGTAAAGCAAGTAATAAAATACGAAAAAAGTACTCCCTCCGTCCCCGATTGATAGTCACTTTTGAAGAAAAATCACGGGAATTTAGGAGAATTAAAGAAAGTACATTGAAAAAGTAAACTTACATTGGGTATGCAAAAAAGTAGAGAGAGAAAGTAATTAAAACACATGGGAAAGTAAAATTTACATTGAAAAGTTAAATTTGCACAAATATTTTTGCAAATGTTAGATAATTTTGGTTAAAAAAAAAATATTAATGGTACCTGAAAAAAGCAAATGTGATTAACATTATGGATGTCCAAAGATGACATAAGTGACTATCAATCGAAGACGGAGAGAATATTTACTTATAAAAACGGTAAAAAAAAAAACATTTCGACTAACCAAGCTAGTTGTCATCTACTCCTAATATAATGAAAGGAGGTACCTAGGCCCACCTCACAACATTAGCGTGCTAAATACAGCTCCTACTGTCCTACAACTACACTACTAGCGTACGTCCTTTCATCTTCCATACCTTAAAAAACCTCCTCTTTTCCCCCATTTTTCATCCCACACCAAAAACAGCAACATTTTACACAGAAAAAAGCACCAAAATGGCTGATAACAATGGCGAATTCAGTAACTGCTTAACCCATTTTGTAGACAATGGAAGCGTTGAAAGTCACAGGTATTATCTGGCACGTAAAACCCTCTTCGAACTCCTCAATGACAGGGGTTATGCTGTTCCTAACTCCGAGTTAACTCGCTCTCTCCCCGAGTTTCGTGCCGAGTTTGGCCAAAAACCTGACCCCCTTTCCCTTCGCATTTGTGTTCCTCTCCGAGTTGACTCGTCTTCTAAGGTACCTTAATCAGAATTTTCATTGTTATACTCTGTTTTTGTAAAAATCCCACCATTTTTATGGGTCTGAAATTTTGTTGGTATTTGTAGATTTTGATTTAGTGTATTGGGATTAGTAAAGTATACAAAAAATGTGATTTTTGGGGTACCACATTGTATGGGATTGTGGGTGCTTATTATTTTTAAATTATTCTGTAAAAGTATTATGCAAAATTGCTAGTATTAGTTCCTCGTTTACCAGTTTTTCGATTTTTGGTTTTTATTTATGGTTGAATAAAAATATGGTTTTGTTTTCTGAATATTGAGTATGCTACGTTTGGAACCCTAACTTGCTGAATTTTGGTTTTGAGTGAGATGATGTTGGCTGTGTTTTGAAGTAGGATTATCATATTTTATTTATCATTTATAATTTGGTATGATAATGCACGAGTAAAATGCGTAGATTGTTACGACATCATGTAAGGTGTCATTCTAGTTTGTATTTGATTTTTGAGTATGTTATGGTTGATTGTTTTGAATGGGGTGTGGTGGTGTCAGTGGTTGTGAGGGCGGCGAGGTTTCTAAGATGGGGTGGTCAAGATTTGTCTAAGCTCCAATGGGGTGTAGTGCATGACAAAGGCTATGTTCGATTCATCTGATCTAATTTTATCAGGTCCATTTTGATTTCTTGATTTGACTAAACTTTGATTCTAATTGCGCCTTAATCCATAAGAAAAGAATGTGTCAAATGAGATGTTGTAAATTGGTGTTAACACGTAATTTCCAATTATGAAGTTTCCTTAACTAATTTTTTTTTACCGAGTCAGAGATGATTAGCGATAAAATAAACGCAAATGAAAAGATTTGATGTGGTTAATTTTGAAATTAGCAAATATTTGCTTAAATAAGTTGTACTAAACTAGCGAAAATTGAGTTATGGGAGCATGGAGAAAAAAATAAAAGATTTTAAATAGCTCAACCAAACAATCATTAGGGGATAGAGTGGTTTTAATTCCCTTTCCATTACTTCATTTCCTCCAACCAAACGCCCCCTTAAATTTATCCTTTGAGATCATGTTTTTTGTTGACATGTCTTGGCTGATTTGTTTACTACATACTCTATGGTTTTATGTTATTTATGTTATGCATTTGTAGCAAATATACATTTTCAAGCATGTAACAATCAATGAGTTCCTGCTTGCAAAATCCCTAAATTAGACAACAAGAGTGTTTTTGAATTTTGACATTAGGTGATAGTGTGCAAAAGAGTAAGCTGTCCTCGGCTTAATACCCACCTTGTGCAGCCATTCTGTGTTGTAATGAGAGTTTGAGACCTAAAGGCCCTTAAACGTGTTTCTCATACTATTGATCCTATTTTGTTGATATAATTTTCCATGTACAGGGACTAGATCCCAGAATGTTGATTTCGGGTGACTTCTGGTAAATTTTCCATGTATTGATGGCAAAAAAAAAACGAGGTTAAAAAATGGACATTAACATTTAGTATTGGTTTTGGGGTTTATAGACTAGGGGGCACTGGAGAGTGGTTGTATCTGATGAAGATATTAAGAAACCACCTTTGCTAGTCTGTGCTATATCCTTGTGTAATTTTCACCCTGCTATTGGAAAGGGCTTATGCTGTCCATCCCATTTTCCTCCGAATCATTAGGGTAGCACAAAAGTTGGTATACTGTGCTAAAACTAAATTTGTTTGGTATACCAATAAAGACTTTGTACTTATTGTATTATTGATGACTTAGCTCAGTTATGACGTAGTTAGCAATCAGAACCATTTGTTGTCAACTTTTGCTGTACATTATATAGACTGGTAGTGCTTTCTTAAGCGATTTTTTTGGTCAGTCATATGGTCGGCAATGTTCAACAGTTTAACTTTATATTGTCAGCCCCCTAATGAATAAAGAGACCTGCTTTTATGTTATTCGCTTGTTCATTCCCTTTGTAATGGATCCTGATTCCTGAAATAATGAGGATGCCTGGAACTGAGTAAGCTTTTTGTTCTGTCATCTAGCTTTATAGAATCCATGTGAAACTATTCTTGAGCATTCTTAAGATGCTTTTGGTAGAAGAGAGGTTAGCCTATCTACTGTTAGGAACTCTTAAGCCAAGTCGATATGGTTGACATAAAGTTTTAAGTTCAGGCACTCGGGATGGCAATAAATTGTTAAATTTTTTTGAGCTGTTATTTTTTTAGTCTCATAATGTCTAATACCACTACGTTCCTGTCCTGCAGATTTTGGTCACTTTTGGTGGAACTGAGGAAATTAAAAAAGGCAACATCTTTACAATTTTCAGCCAAGTCATTCACAAAGAGATCTTGCACCGGATTATTTTAGTCCTGCAAAGCAAAATGAATCACCATGCTCGAAAAGTTGTGGATGAATACCCTGTCAAAACAGAGATATTTCAGGTCATGTCTATAGGCAATTCAAGCCTTTGTTTCAAGCTTCTTATGCAATATAGTTTTAGCCTGTTTAAAGACATTTTCCCCCCTAATCTCTCCTACGTGTTCAGTATATCTGTGGCTGTTAAATGCTCTAATCTTTCAGGAAAATCCACCTTATCTTCTTTGGGTATTATATCTGTGCTGTGACTAGGTTAACACTTGGTTGAAGAAATTTTGTACTACACTGTTTCTTCAAAAGCAACTGATAAGCTGCTTTGATTCGGATTTTCTGTTTGATTCATATCATGATGGCTTATCTTCTGTGCTTATCTCGTTATTCAATTATGTATAAGCTGCTTAGATTCGGAGTTTGGAAGAACCTTAATCAAATATAGGCTGATCCCTGCTCTAAGTGGCATGCATTTTCCTTTTAGATATCCACCTGTGTTTTTATTTAGTATTGCATTTAGGTTTTCTTTAACAGGGTTAGTCTATAAATATACTCGGTCAATTTTGCAGTGGATGGTTTGATGTATGCTTGGTGACAGCTTCAATATATTATTCATCAAGACATAAATGAATCACTAAAGACCTGTTCTCTTCAGCTTAATTTCAGTTCAATTCAGTTCCTAATTTCCTTCTCTCATAAACAATTCAGTTAAGTTCAGTTCAGTAAATCGGAACAGGCCCTAAATTAGTAAATTCTTGCAGTAGTTCATTGAATGGCCTAATTGAGGTGCTTGTGTCAAGATGTGACATTGCGCTACTGTTGTTCTTTGGTTATTATCTTCAATTCAACTTATATTAAAGTTTAAACCTCTTATCTTTTTTTCTTGTAGATCAGTGACTTGTTGGTCAACATCACAAAGCATGTCTTAACACCAAAGCATGAAAAGCTGACTACTCAGGAGAAGACATGTCTGCTACAGAAGTATCAGGTGAAGGAACACCAGGTAATTAGTTATTTCCCCCCTTGAAAGATGCATTGCACTTCCATCCTGGTGCACTTGAACTTGCAATTCCATGTCTATACACCCAATTAAGCTAGGAGGTATAAACTTAGGCTGTTTGGGCATTTACTGAACTAATCCATGTGTGTATTCTTTGGCTGTACATTTTCGTTACTAATGCTGGTTTTTGGTGCGATGATTTCCCTATACTAATTATTAACTTCACATTTGTTATACAAAGTACATTTATAGTCATAATGCAGTCATCATTGCCTATAGAAGCAGATCAATAGATTTGAACTAATATTTGAAAGATCCTTTAACGGAGACTGGGAGAGGGGATGAATGACTGGTTGGTTTTTGTTTTTCCTGAAAATTGTCCCATTCCATCTGTGTTCGTATTGCAATAAGCGTCATTATGATTACTTAGCATGAATAAAATAAAAATATATCTGTGTTCGTACTATTAACTTTTGATTTGCTTTGAGCACAATCTATGATTTTCTCCTGTGAGAATTTTATGTTTCTCAGGCTCACATATGCAGGACATTGTTTACGCACCATTATGATTTTATCCTTGATCTTAACTAGTGAAACAATAAACATGCCTCTTAATTCTTGGATTCTATAACACAAGTGGTATAATTTGGTCACATGTTTATTTTAAGTTGCCGCGCATTCAGGAGAATGATGCAATTGCACGCTACCATGGACATGAGAAGGGGCAAGTCATGAAAGTTGGCTACACTGCTGGATTACCAAGTTCCCTGGTTACTTATCGGTGTGTTCTGTGATGACTGGAGTAAAAAACTCGATTAAAAATTCACTCAAACAGTTAACAATCATAGATTTCTTCATAATAAGTATTATGACAACAAAATTCTCATCTTATGCCACAAATTTTTGATTGTTTTGTTGCAAGATGCTATCATGAAACATGTAAGTTTGGTGCTGGTGATATGAAGTACATAAACAACAGTATTTGATGCATGCTACTTGGATTTGTTGCTTTGTCGATTTCACTTAGGCCCTGTTTGGTTTGATGTAAAACGTTTTCATGGAAAATGAATTTTCCATTTTTTCCCATTTTCCTTTGTTTGGTTTGTTAAGGGGTGGAAAACAATTTTCCAAGGATGGAAAATTTCATCCTTAATGATGGAAAACATTTTCCTTTCCAAAACAAGGGAAGCCACATTTTCCTCTCTTCTCCTTACCTCCTTTTTTTACTCTCCTCTCATTCATCCTTACATTTCCACTCTTATTTTTTATTTTCTTGGACTTTTCTTGTATGCAACCAAACAAAGGAAAATTAGTATGCAATTGTGTTTTTCTTTGAAAATATATTTTTCATGAAAACTAATTTTTCATTGAAAATGTTTTACATTAAACCAAACGGGGCCTTAATATAAAAGGTTCAAGTACTTCCGAATATTAATTCTCAATTCTCATCATAGCTTATATTCATTTTCCATGTGAATTTGTATTAGAATGCTACTAACATTTGTAGCTGCTTTTAAGGACATGCATACATACTTCCTGCTATATGTCTTTTTATAATCTAATTCAATAATATATCAGAACATAACCTAAAATACAATTTTGCTCAAAAAATCAGAAAAAAAAAAAAAAAAAACCCTTAGGAAGTAAGTTTCTTGTAAAGAGAATAACGAACCTTGTCAATAAAAAATTATAGTAGTAGCTAGGCGAATTTTATTGAATACAGGGCTTATTCTTGATCATTAATTCATTATTAGAGTAGTTTTACACCCACTTTACCAAATTTGTTGTCCATTCTCCTTGTTTAAGAGTTTGTGAAAAAACATATTCCATAATCCCATTTATAAATGTACTCTTTACAATTCTAATTACAACTATTAACTTTGATACCATAAATTTATTGAGAAAATTAGGGTTTATTTTTTATTTTTTTTTAATTTTTTAAAAAATAAGGTTAATTTTTAAATTACCACCCAAAAATGTAACCATTTTCGAACTAACCACCTGTTTAATTTTTTATTTTAAATTACCACCCCTTAAATTAAATAAATGCTCAAATTACCACCCATTTCAAAAATCCGGTGGATTTTCCGTCTGTAGGCCCTACCTAACACTTATGTAAACCATTTTGACTTATTTTTTCTCCAATTTTTCTCTTTAAAAACGCTCTCTATACTTTAATTTAAATTTCCATCCCTAAATTCAACCAAATTTCAAAGAGAAAAAATGTGAATTGAAGGTAGGAGAGTGTTTTTAAAGAGAAAAATTGTGGAAAAAATCAGTCAAAAGGGTTAAAATAAGTGTTATGTGGGGCCCACATACAAAAAATCCACCGAATTTTTAAAATGGGTGGTAATCTAAGCATTTATTTAATATAAGGGGTGGTAATTTAAAATAAAAAATTTAATGGGTGGTTACTTCAAAAATGATTACATTTTTAGGTGATAATTTAAAAAATTTGAATGTAAGAAACTTGTTTTGTAATGTGTATAAGTACTTCTTAAAAAAACTACAATATATAGTATAGTACTATAGTTTAACTATAATGTTTGTTGGCATACAAATTTGAACATTAATATTACTAATTTTCCAACAGCAAAGAGATAGAACCCTTTTTTCAATTTTTTTTTTTTTGAATGAATCTTTTTTCATTATTATGCGGTTATGGTTACATGAAAGAATAACTATTGAGAGAAATTAACTGTAATCTGTATTAAACTATTAATATTATTATGGGTTTTTTTAAGCTATACCCCTAAGGTATTCTTGTTTCTAAGGTGTACCCATGCCTTTTCAAGTTTCTAAGCTGTGCCCTTCAACTCCTTATCAATACTAAAATGTACCCTTATTAGTTGTTTAAAAGTTATTTGAGAGTGTGATTTCGTGGCTTCAGTTTTCATAATTAGGGTTGCGGTGGCTAAGATTTCTTTCTCCTACCATTTCCTTACCTTTTATCATCTTTCTATTAAATTTATAGTTAACTTTAGGTGACGTGGAAGTCCCAAGGAGGGTACCATTCATTAATGGTAGTGAGTTGAGGGGCACAACTTAGAAAGTTAGAAAAATATGGGTACACCTTAGAAACTCGAATACGTTAGGGGTATAGCTTAGAAAAACCCTATTATTATTTAAGGAAGTTTATTACTAACAGATATTTGAGTAAGAAAAATTCTTTAATATCGAAAAAGAAGTAGATATAGCTTAAATGTATCAAAAAAATACTTCAATATCAAAGTTAAATGTATCAAAAACTACATAAAATGATAAAAGATATAACTTCAACATTTATTTCAGTAGTAAATAACACACTTTAATTGAAAGAAATTAAACTCGAGTGGAGATGCCTTGAACAATTTCCTTGAATAGCTCTTTGGCCATGACTCTGTAGGCGTGTTGAGTCATATGAACTCCGTCCCAACTCACTAGCTTAGAGGGATCGCGACAAACTGGAACTCCATTGTTTCCACACATTCGAGTTAGGTTAAAGTTGTACTCGTTGTCACCAATTCCACAACATGTCTTTTGTACATCATTCTCTTCAAACCCTGCATATATCGATAAGTACATGTATTAGTACTTACTCTAAACAAAAGAATACAATCAAATACTTCGTATTAAAAATTGACAAAAACTAACCATGTGAAGCAGCATTTTGAATGAGTCCCTTCAATGCGTTGAAATAATCAGCATACACAATTGCAACGTTTGGATACTGTCCTTGAAGCTCCTTAAGAGCTTCTTGTAATCGATCATTTTGAAACGTTGCGAATCCATTCAAACCCTTTAAGCAATGGAGTTCATCATACATATTTGAGTCATTCGCCTTGAAAGTGCTAAGATAAATAGGCATACAACCAATCGCGAAGTTGCCAGGAACTACAACTTTAGTGGCACCAAGATTAATAACATCCTGCATTATTATATATGTATGTAATTAGTAATCCATAATTAATTTATGAACAATTTTTAAAAATATAACTAGTACGTTAGAAAAACAAACCTTCACAGAATTAGTAATGGCTTGAATTACTTCATCCACCATTTGTTGAACTTCTTCCATTGTTTTTCTTCCAAAAAACGCGTAGTTAAAGTCGTTACCTCCGGTTTCAATGATGAACAAGGCATTTGCAAGTTTAGCCTTACAATCTGCATACATATATATGAATAAGAATAATAAGTAACTATAATCTAATCTTGATCGTTAATATATATACTTCATAATCATTAAAACATTATGGTAGTCATAAATATGAATATTTTAAAATTTTCATTAGTATATAATACTAAAATTTATTTAATAGTTTGATGATAATTTACATTAGTACAAGTCAGATAATATTTTACAGTGATATATATAATCTATTTTATATTAGTACAATAATTCTATTATTATAGAATAAGATGGGAAGTATAATTACCTTTTAGGTCGTTAGGGCATAGTGTTTGAAGGTGAGATCTAAACCACCCAAGTTGAACGGATAATGAACTTTGGGTGACCGGCGATGTAATGTTTTTGGCAGCTAAGGTTGAAGAGTCAAGAGCCGTCGATCCCGCCACAGCAAAGTTCACACCATGAGCGAAGTTACCAGCTTCATTAAGATATGCATCAAGAAAGGGTAGCTTGAAGTATTTGGCTGCAAGTTATACAACACAACAAAATTAGTTACTAGGGTTACATACATATATTTACATACTAACTTATACAACATAAACAAATTTAATTACTAGGGACTACCGGACTAGGGTTAGATAGTGACGGATCAAAAAAAAAATATTTAAGTAGGTCAAAATACATTACGTACATTAGTATATTAATGATAAACCTACTTTAAATTCTCTGTATATTGTAATTGTTTTGAAATAATGGAGAAAAATAAACGGATATATATACAAATAAAACATTATAAAATTAACTATTTAACATAAAGATGATTAAGGAAGTCTAGCAAAGTGACACATACCAATAAAATCGATCATAAGAAGACCATTAGAGCAACGACCGGTTGGCTTATGGAAGAAAGTTTGTCCATAAGGAAGTCTTGCAAAGGTTGTATGTTCTCCAATGGGGGATTCACGTACTAGGTTACCGGTGTCGGAAATCGAATCACCAAACTGATAGATGGCATCTACTTTCGGTATTTGTTGAGGGAGTGCATTGAGACGAGGAAGGGAAGAACAAAGAGCAAGAACAACAAAGAGTACTAGTTTCATGAAAGCCATAATTTTCTTGTTACTACGTACTTTTTTTTTTGGTTGTGTTGTGAAGGGAATAGGGAGGGGGAGGTGTATGAATTTATAAGATTAATGATTAGTCAGTTATTTGGTTTAGTCGGCTAAATTTTGTAAGAAGATTAAGTTTTACTAGGATTAAAATTTCCTAATTAAATTAACGTGTTGTACTAAATCTTATTTAGATTATCCGGAGTAACTAATTAGGATTAAGGTTTTACGTACTAATTAACTTGCATCATAAGAAAAACTATTGCTAATTAGCTAATGGATATACTTCGTAGGGTATTAGGTTTAATGTTTCCTAAATTAACGCATTGAATACGTAGTAAGTCACTAGTAATGAATTAGGATTAAGGTTTTTCTAATTAACTTGTATCATAAGAAAAATATTGCTTATTTGCTATTGTATATAATTCGTAGGATATTAGGATTATTGTTTCCTAAATTAAGGTATTGTACTTTCCGAAAAAAAAAAAAAAAACCGTTTGTACTAATTCTTTTAGATGATACAGAGTAACTAATTAGGATTAGGTTTTACTAATTAACTAGCATCGTAAGAAAAACTATTGCTAATTAGCTATAGTTTATCATTAGTACGTATGATATTAGGAATTTAGGATTAATCATTAATGTTTCCTAAATTAACGTATTGCACTTTTCTCAAATTTTGAATTGGTCATCTAATGGAGAATAAATTTTGAATTGGATTGTGTCACAAGTTACAATGTCTAAATGAAAAAAAGTCGGGTTTTGGTTTGTTACTTTGTTAGAGCAAGATTAGCGCAGTCTTGTCTTAAAACTATAATTTCATTGCCACATCAGTTATTAGGTTATTTTTTTTAGGAAATTTTAGATTTTAACACCTCACAAAAACGCAAAAATTGATTTTAACACCCCCACAAAAAAAAAAAAAAAAAAAAAAAAAAAAAAAAAATTGGATTTTAACATCAGATAAATTTCTACAAATTTGGTATTACCACCACTTAACTGATTCTGTTTAGGAATCCGTTAAGTGGGTCCATAAGCCACGTGTCGTGTTATTATTGGCCAAAAAAAGAAAAAAAAAATTTAAACCTAAAACTACCCAGCCACCACCACAGCACCACCCCCGCGCCACCGCCGCCTTCCCCCCAACTCACCACAACCCTCCCCGTAACCACCACCCGTGTCGCACCACCACCCCCAACCCACCTGAACCCTCCCCCTCCCTTTCCCGCAACCGTATCGCCCCCAAAACCCACCAAACCCAAAACCCTTGTTCCCCAAAACGGCCACGAATCTGGCCACAAATGGCCGAAATTGGCTGGTTTTGGGGATTATATTAGTGGCCTTAACCGGCCGATTTCGGTCTTTTAAGGCCGGATTCGTGGCCGTTTAGGGGGGACGAGGGTTTTGGGTTTGGTGGTTTTGGGGGCGTTACGGTTGCGGGAATGGGAGGGGGAGGGTTCAGGTGGGTTGGGGGTGGTGGTGCAACACGGGTGGTGGTTTCGGGGAGGGCTGTGGTGAGTTGGGGGGAAGGCGGCGGTGGCTAGGGATGTCACTGGGGCGGGTCTAGTAGGAGACCCGCCCCATCCCCGCCCCGATGGGGCGGGGATGGGTCTAGCTTTGGCGGGTCGCGGGGCGGGGATGGGTCTAAAATCCATACCCGCCATGGGTGATGGGGCGGGGATGGTTGTTATGTAATACCCGCCCCGCCCAGACCCGCCCCATACCCGCCCCGCCCTGCCCCGCCTGACCCACCCCGTACCCGCCCCGCCCCGCCTGACCCACTCCATACCCGACCCATACCCGCTTTATACCCACCCCATACCCGCATAAGACCCGACTAGCCTCACTGCCTCACTCTCTTACCCAATACCCACCCTCATTCAGTCATTCACTCATTCTCAAAACAAAAACCCTAGCCTCACTGCCTCACTCTCTCCTCTCACAGTCTCAAGCGCTGAATCTCTTCCTCAAGCCTCAAACCCCTCTCTTCGATCCTTCTTCTTCAACCTCGTGGTCCTCGTCTGCAATCAAATCTCTTCGATCCTTCTTCTTCAACCTCGATCTTGCAAGGCTGCAACTCATTCAATTTAGGTAAACGTTTTCGCATTATTATCTTTGAGTTTTCTTAATTCAATATGTTCAATTAAGAATTTCTTAATTGGGTTTTCGATTGAAAGTATGTGATTCGTCTTTTATTTATGATTTGTTCGATTGCGGTTTTCAATATTTCATTTGATTGAGCTAGGGTTTCGTGTTATATTTGTATGATACTTTCAATCTAATGCAATTATTGAACTTTTTTTTTTCAATTGCCATATTGCTCATATACACCTCCTTAAATTACCATTCTAACAATTTTACATTAGTACTTTGCTATAAATTAGAACATTTGTTGCCGTTGATTTCTGTTCGGTGTGACTTTAATTTGTAATTTGGTTTGGTTCATTCTTGAAACACTCCTAATTGTTGCATTTGTGTGGTGTTGTTGTGATTGTAAGCTGAGTTTCTTGTTTCAATTCGTATGTGCTGGTCAAATTTTGATCAGAAAAAGTATTCAGAATGAGTACTTTTCATTAGTTTTCAATTTAGCTAAAAGAGTCATTAATTGGTCCTGGAAAATATGATTTTGACTGAATAATGTACAAAGATAAGAATGATTAATGGTTTAATGCTGTTTAAAGACTGCATGAATTAGGATTTGTAGCCCTTTTTGGGTTTTAATTAGTGGTTTGCTTTGATCTATATGGAGGTGATTAATTTGCTAGAACACTGATTGTTGGTGGTGAATTATTCGTTTAAGAGACGGTGAGTGAGTGGTTACCCTTTGCCCCGTTTCCCAGAAATTGTTCTAGTGAAACTATTAGGAAAGAAAAAATCAAATTTTTTCGTGTTGATTACTGTTATTTTTTGTATGATAATGTATGAATATGATGACCTCCAAATTTTTTAGTTTATTAGGGTTTTAATCTAGAATTTTCATTACTTGTTTTTTTATATTTAATTTCACAAAATAGATATAATAAAGTCGAAATATGTATAGATTGTAATTAGTTTTTCTCATTAATTTCAGACTTATAAGTTTATGTTTATTATTTTAGCTTATGTGTGATAACTAAATTCGGATTATGTCATTTGACCACTTATTCGATCATTATAGATTTAGTTACTTTTTTTTTTTTATTTAATTCATTTACTAAGATCAATCTCTGTAGTACACACTAACTTAACACACTTTGTATATAATTAAGTGGGGATGAATTTTGATTGTATTGTAGTTCAAAATATATATACTGATTTTTTACTAAATTTGAATTGAAAATGACTGGCTATTAGCCTATGAATGATGCAT
Organism: Chenopodium quinoa; assembly: GCF_001683475.1. Lineage (NCBI taxonomy): Eukaryota > Viridiplantae > Streptophyta > Magnoliopsida > Caryophyllales > Amaranthaceae > Chenopodium > Chenopodium quinoa. The sequence goes on from NW_018742441.1 coordinate 613,722, forward strand.
GGTGTGTGTGAGCGTTTGTGTTTGTATCTATGTGGCTCAGTGGCTATAAATTTGTGTTGTATCCTGTATGTAGTGGTTAGTGACTTAGTGTGATAGGTGGTTAACTGGTTATGCAGCAGCAACAATATATTAACATAGCAGTTACAGTATGACATTATGCATTGATAGGCCTTTCAACATGATATCTTCCGATAGCTGTGCTAGAAGCATGATCTGCCTTTGCTGCTGTGCATTGCTAATTTGCTATTATTAATTTATTATTGCTGTTTCTGAGATGTCAAATGTGTTCAATACTGTAGTCAATATGTCTAGTGCATTAATTGTCTTTATTTAATTTTTACAGGGGAGAATTTGTCTGAGATGTCAAATAACGCTAGTGTTCCCACTTCCGCTAGTAATACTCCAATTGCAATAGATGATGATGAAAGTCCTCTAGAGACTAATTCCGATCCTTCTCTCCTACCAATTACTAGTAGGCATACTTCGGCAGTGTGGTCTGATTTTAAGAGAAAGAGAGTTGGGGATGTGATAAAAGCTGAGTGCAACCATTGCTCCAAGCTACTTGCTGGTGGGTCAAAAGCAGGAACTACTCATTTGAAAGATCATATAAAAATATGTCCAAAGAGAGTATGTCAAGATCTTCGACAAACAAGAATGTTTGGTACAAAAAAAAACTTGAATGATAAGAATGACACGATGACATTGGCTCCTTACGAATTCCACCAAGAAGATGGAAGAAGAGACTTGGCAGAGATGATTATTTTGCATGAGTATCCAATTAGCATGGTTGAGCATATTGGTTTTAGAAAATATAGCAAGACACTCCAACCTGGATTTAAAGTGCCGTCTCGCAACACAACTAGAAAAGATATTATGAAAAGATATGAGCTTGAGAAGGAGAATGTTGCAACCTTGTTGAGGAAAGCAAAGGGTAAGATTGCCTTAACTACTGACATGTGGACAGCTGACAACCAGAGAAAAGGTTATATGGCGGTCACCTCACATTTTATTGATAATACATGGAAGTTGCAAAGTCGGATCATAAGGTATTGTTTTCTGGTTACTTATAACTTGTTTATTTTTTTTTGGTTGTCTTTGTATTGCTATAGTTTTTTGTGTGAATTTTAAAATCATAAGAATTATAAGTTGTGATGATGGATGATAATAATGAGCCCATATATCCACAATAGTATTGAATAGACAAATAATATATGTTATTTTCATTGGTTTTGGTAGGTTTTTATATGTCCCCGCCCCTCATACTGCTGAGGTTCTTGCTGATGCTTTGAAAGAAAGCATTCAATCATGGAATCTTGATCTTAGGTTGTCTTCTATAACCGTGGATAATTGTTCAACTAATGATGCAATGATGGAAATTTTGAAAGGAGTGTTTCCATATGGCTCACTTTTATTGCGAGGTGATTTTTTTCATATGCGTTGTTGTGCTCACATATTAAATTTGATTGTTCAAGATGGTTTAAGTGCTGTGGTATCAAATGGTGTTCAAAGAATTAGGGATAGTGTTGTGTTTTGGACTGCTTCTGATAAGAGAGTACAAAGGTTTGAACAAGTGGCTAAGCAAATAACTCCTGAGTGTAGTAGAAAGTTAGCACTTGATTGCAAAACCCGGTGGAATTCTACTTATGAAATGCTTTCTATTGCTACTAGTTATAAAGAAGTGTTTGTTGTTTTAAGTGCTCGTAATAATTTATATAAGAATCCACCGACCCCTGAAGATTGGGAAAAAGTTGAGAAAATATGTGAACATTTGGAAGTGTTTAGTAAAACTACCCTTAGTTTTTCAGGAACAAATTACCCTACGGCCAATCTTTATTTTCCTAAAATTTGTGCTTTGAGAATTGCTATTTCTGGTTGGCTTTTATCTCCTCATGATTATGTAAGGAAAATGGCCGACATTATGTTACAAAAATATAACAAGTATTGGGCTAGTGTGAATGGCTTAATGGGAGTGGCAACAATACTAGATCCTAGATACAAAATGGCTCTTATTCGCTTTTATTTTGCAAAAAATTTTGATGAGCATGACTTTGAAATTGAGGTTAGTAGAATTAGTGATCTTCTACGAAGATTGGTTGATGAATATGGGTCTAAGATGGGTAAAACTCAAGGTAGTAGCAACCAACAAGATTTTGATTTGGGTAGTAGTAGCAAATCCAATGAAGAGACCTTTATGCAAGAATTTGCTGAATTTTTACAACAAGATAAGGACTCAAGTCATGATATATCAGATTTGGATAAGTATTTAGATGCTGCTAATGTGCCTCTAGTCCAAGATTTTGATATTCTTAACTGGTGGAAGACAAATGGAGGCACATATCCCATTCTTCAGCAAATAGCACGAGATATATTGAGCATTCCTGTTTCTACTGTTGCATCAGAGTCCGCATTTAGCACAAGTGGTCGGGTTCTTAATCCTTATCGTAGTCGGCTTTTACCGGAAGCTGTAGAAGCTTTGATGTGTACTCAAAATTGGATATGGGCTGCTTCTAAAAGTAAATAGCTAAAATAAAATTTTATTTAATTAATAATATTATTTATTTATTTATTTTAATTAATTCACATTGTATTTGCAGATTGTGGAGAATTTAAGGATGATGAATATGCTAAATTAGTGGGAGAATTAGAGGAAGGATTTGAAACATGTGATATCGATTCTGGAACAAGTGGACTTTGCACCGAATAATTCAAGGCCTAATGAATTTCTTGTTATGTATTTGAATATTTGTAGACTTGTAGTTATTTTTAATATTTGGACTTTGGACAATTTGGAGTTAGTGTTTTTTTTTTAAAATGGTTATTTTTAAAATGGTTGATCTTGCAGTGGTTTTTGTTGGATTTGAGTTAATGGGATTTGTATGCACTGCTACTTTTTCATTAGTCTACTATGAAGTCTGCAGGGTTTCAGTTGACACTTGAAACTTGAAAGATAGTTGCTTTTCTCAATACTAAGTTGGCGGGTATGGGGCGGGGAATTGGCGGGGATGGGGCGGGGGTTTGGCGGGTATGGGGTGGGGGTTTGGCGGGTATGGGGCGGGGACGGGGATGGGGCGGGGGTGGTTTTAGAGTTGGACCCGCCGGGGCGGGGACGGGGATTATTTTCAGACCCGACATGGGGATGGGGATGGGGATGGGGATGAAAATGTGAGGCGGGGATGGGGATGGGAATGCCAAAATCCGCCCCGCCCCGCCCCGTTGACACCCCTAGCGGTGGCGCGGGGGTGGTGGCTGGGTAGTTTTAGTTTTTTTTTTCTTTTTTTTTTAATTTTTTTAATTTCTCTTTTTTTGTAACAAATAAAATGCTGACACGTGTTACTGTGGGCCACACTTAACGGAATTTTTGGGCAAACTCTGAATACTAGATATGACCTCCAAATAACAGGGGTCAAGGTCGGCCAGTGAGATGATTGGATGGAAACCGTTAAGTGGTGGTAATACCAATTTTTTGGAAATTTATCTGGTGTTAAAATCCATTTTTTTTATGAGAATGTTAAAATCAATTTTCGCGTTTTTGTGAGGTATTAAAATTTAAAATAACCTTTTTTTTATTTATAATTATGTTAAGACTCGATCAGATTAACCTCTTGTCACTTAAGACTTCTCATACCATGTATTATTATATTTTTTTTATTTTCATTTTTTTTTTTACTCTTAGTAATAATAAAAATAATATAATAGGGCCCACACTCAAGTCTTAAGTTAAGTCTTGAATTCAAGTCTTAAATTAAGTCTTGAATTTTAAAGACTCAACTTGAGACTCAATTAAAATTTCTCAAGTAAAATGGAATCAAACAGAGAGTCTTGTATTCAGACTCAAAAGGATGACATCATGTGGAGTCTTAAGACTCAGGACTAATCTTGCTCTAATACCGACGATTTTTCAGTAACGGAGTATCAAATACGTACCAAGTCCACGGGTTTGTAAAGGTTTAATTTTGCTGGTAATAGGTTGGGTTAGTATCTTAGATTAGCAAGTTATATTCAATGTCCGGTTAACTTTTGTCGATTATGTGTCAATTAACTCAGTCTAGACTACTTGCTCCTAATCAAGTTTAATTTGGTCAAATCCCATCTAATAATCAATTTATTTGATATCTATATTTCCTAATCTATACTCTTACCTTACTTTCGAGGTTTGCGGACATTAATTAGGTCACAAGCTGAAAATAACACTTATCATTTTCTGGTGTTATTTTTTTCCCTTAAAAACTCCTCCATTTTTTTTAACAAATTTTTTATTTTGAAAATATTTGTATAATACAGCTATAATAATATTACTCCTATCTTTATAATAATTGTATTCCTATTTATTTCATGTTCAATTACTTAAAATAGTTACGCAAGATTAAGAAAGAATAAGCTGTAATTTAAATTGACATTTTGACCCGATGCTCTTTCATACACACTAATAATATTAGCAACCACTCAGCATTCTTGAACATTCACCAACTTTACCAACTTTTAACTTTTATTTTCCTTCAAATATTCCATTAACTACAAGTCATTCTTACATCAATCATTTTGTATATATGTCAAGCTGTTATTAAAAAAATTCCCGCCAAAATGAAATATGATGTCAGTTTTAAGTATTTATTTATCTATTTTTTTGGAAATCATTGTATAGTTTTTTTTTTTTTATTTTTTTTTTAACTAAGGGCTTGTTTGGCATTAGTTTTGGTTTTCAGTTTCCTGTTTTTTTTTAAACCAAAAATAGGAAACAAGAAAAAGGTGTTTCCACTTTTATGTTGTCAGTTTTCAAAATTATCATAATTTTAATAAGTTTTTATAATTTTTGATTCATTATGGGACTCATATCATATACTTTTTGAAAACAAAAAACCAAAAAACAGAAAACCACACCAATGCCAAACGAACCCTAATTTAATTGATAAAAAGCAATACGACATCTAATTAAATTGTATAATTTTATTGGGAATAACATGCAACTATTTTTAAATATTTTCAACACAACTAATCTAAAATAATATTTTTCTTCTCAATTGTGGTTTTAATAATATTTGCCTTATTATTTCATCTTTCTTATATGCATTGCATTTGTTTATTCCACATAGGTTGCCTCATTTTTATGTATATCACAAATTAATTATATAAAAAAAGATTATTATTATCGTGCATTGCACATGCACTAATCTAGTAAAGATAAAACCAAAGTTTTATTAAAGTGAAACTTGATACTTAAATATTCCCTCACAATTAGGGCTGAGCAAAACTACCCGAAAAACTGAAAGCCCGAAAAATCGCCGGAATCATTCTGAAAATTAGGGTACCCGATCCGATAACCATAACGATTCGGGTATCCGTTCAGATAATTTGTTATTGGGTATGGTTATTGGGTATCATTTTAAAATTAACGGTTACCCGATCTGATCCAATAAGTATTTTTTTTTTTTTTTTTGCTTTTTTTCCCTACTTAAATCTTTTTTTTTTTTTAAATATGAGTTCTTACTTTACTTCATAATTACTTTATAATATCAATGATTAGTAATATTATTTATAATTTGGTCAAAATCATATGATATTGTTGTTAATTAGTGGTAAATTATATCCTAATAACTATATAATTAAGTTTAATTATCATTATTGGATATCTTATTGGGTACCCGATAACTGATCCAAAAATCCAGGTACCCGAAGTCCGGGTACTCGAACTTATTGGTTCGGGTTATGAATATCACTTTTAGGGATTTTGGTTATCGGGTAACCGAACCGTTAGGACTAATGGTACGGGTACCTGTCTCATACTCACCCTTGCTCACAATGGTCGTCTGTGCACGTGTGTCTATGTATTTTTTTGACCAGTAATAATTTTAATTGCATATTAGCAAAAAAAGTAACAATTTGATATTAATAAACTACCTATTGAGACGAATCAAATAAACTTAACATGATTATTCTATGTTGTGCTAAGTAGTAAACCCTGATCTCTTCTTATCTAAAGGGGCGTTTGGTTGGGGGTAATAATAGGGAAAGGGAATAAACATGGCTAGTTCCCTTTATTGTTATTTGTTTGTTACTTTCTATCATTCCCTTTACCCACTTTTATTTTTGAATTTACCAAAATATGTTCCACACTGATTCCCCACCCCTCAAGACTTTTCCATTCCCATTCCCCACTTCATTAGCCATCACACTCTCTCTCGTCTCAATAAACCCTATTGAGACGAATCAAATAAACTTATCATGATTATTCTATATATGTCGTGCTTAGTAGTAAACCCTAATCTCTTCTTATCTATAGGGGCGTTTAGTTGGGGGTAATAATAGAGAAAGGAAATAAACAGGGTTCATTCCCTTTATTTTTGTTTGTTTGTTACTTTCTATCATTCCTTTTACCCACTTTTATTTTTGAGTTTACCCAAATATGTTCCACACTGATTCCTTACCCCCAATACTTTTCCATTCCTATTCCCCACTTCATTAGCCATCACACTCTCTCTCCTCTCAAACCATATAAACCCAATAGTCGTCACCCTCACTGAAGTTCCGGCCACCACAGCAGCCACCAAACTACGAGCATCGACGACGATCTCCGACTCCTTCTGACGAGCTACGACCACCGGCGAATCAGCGACAATCTCCGACCATCTTGCTTCATGTTTTTGTTCTTTTGTATTCATGTTTTATACCATAATCAATCCTTTTCTTTTCTTTTTTTCATGAATAGTTAAGGAAACTACACTTTATTCCTATTTTTATTGAATTATTGTGTGTAATAGATAGTCATTATTGTACGCTTGTTCAATGGTTGTTTTTTTTTTTGGAAGGACGAACAATATTGTTCAATGTTCATGATTTACCTTTTTTTTATTTCTTTTTTAAATTTCATTTATGTTGGCTAACTATCAATTACCAAAAAAAAAAAAAAAAAAAAAAAAAAAGATCCAATGTTCATTTTTTTCCACTTTTATATTACATTTTTTTTTTCATGGTTTCTTTTAGAAAAAACAAAAAGGATTTTAACAACTCATAATTTGCTTCCTTGACTTGAACCAAACAGTCACAAAGGGAATCAATGAGCAGTTCATTCCGTTTGCTAGACACAACCAAACAATCAGGGTCAAACCATTCCTTTCTCCTTGTTCATTCCATTCCGATTCCCTGTGCAAACCAAACGACCCCTAAATCCTATACCTTGGGAGGCTGATAGTTTGAGAGCTAGGTTTTAAATTTACAAATGTTACTACAAAGATACATTGCCCCAACTTTTGTAAACCTAACCCCCTAAAAACTTGTCAATGACATATGTTTGGCTAAATACAATGACCTGTTCATATTTACTGAATTGAGCTGAACTAAAGTGATTGGAGCTGAACTGAAATGAGCTGATTGAATCTGAACTGAATTGAACTGAATAGAGTTGAAATGAATATTTTATGAGGGAGGAAAATTAGGAGCTGAAGTGAACTCAAATGATTGGAGTTGAACTAAACTGAAATGAAATGAAATTAATATAAAGTGAACAGGCCCCTAAGTATTGATGATTTTTTTTTTGAGGCGGATGAACCATGTTTGGTGCATTCGGTTTTCTTTTCTTTTTTTTTTTTTAAAAAAAAGGCAAAATGAACATTTAATTGTTTAGTAAAGAACATATAGTTGTTTTGTAAAAAATATATAGCTATTTTATAAAGAACATCTGGTTTTATATGTTTTTTTTTTGGTAAATCTAAAGAACATTTGTAACATTAATAAAAAAAATGATAATATTAAAGAACATTATTCATATAGGAAATGTACATTTGGTATAAATGACCATAAATGATCAAATATCTATATGAAAAAGTACATTTTACTGTATTATAATGTACATTGTATTATATTTTAATGAACATATATGTTATAATGTTGGTTACATGTTTAATATACATTGTATTATTGGATCATGTAAGTACATGAAAAAAGAACATTTTATTGTAATTTAATGTACATTGCATTATTTGGATCTACAACTTTTTCTAATTTTGTATATTTGCTTGCTTTCTTCTTCCAAAATGTATTAATCGGTCGATCTTCTTCAAGAAATTCATTTTATTTCTCATTGCAACAACAAAATTACATCAAAATCGTAATTAATTCCCAATAAATCAAATATTACAATTTTCAATCAAATTTATAAAGAACAAACATTCAAACTCAAAATAAACAAGTAATAAATGTCGAATTTGGTCTTACCTTTCATTTTTATATGTCATCTTGAACAATTTTGGACTCAAAATTTCGATTTTCTTGAAATTTTGTTTGAGGTTTGAGGAATTTAAATGGGATTGAAGTTTTGTTTGGAGAGAGAAAGTGAACTTTTGATTAAAAAAAAATGAAATGATTTGTAACTAAGGTAAAAAAAAATAATTATAGTACTATTTATCTATTTCATTATACAAAATTTCTTTCAAAAAAATATAGTAGTATACAAAATTATTGCACAAAAATCCGATGTACATTATAAACGAACACTATGTTCTTTTATATGCCCATATACATTAGTATACATCTGCATGTACATTCAGCCTTTTCGTATTTTGGAGCGGATGCACCATGCGTATCGTGCATCAACATGCACGAACCAAGCTTTAGTGTCTGGTCTCATTTTTTTTTACTAGATTAGAATAATCATTATTTGTGAATATGAGTAACAAGAATTAATCAAGTTGGTAACCTTAATTTGCTATTAAGAATAACCCCAATTCATTAAACAAGTAACAATTAAATAAACTATAAGTAACCTTATTTATTCATTCAAGTAACTTTTATTTTGACCATAAAAGAGTAATTTCTCTTGTTGATAAAACTAACCTCATTTTTCCATTGCAATAACCCTTTATATGTCAAGATAACCCCATTTGATCATCGGTGTAATGCTGTAACCCTCAATACTCAATTAATTGCTTATATGTGAATTGGTCACCATGTGGCTAGTCACATTTAAAAATTTATGTTGGCCAAATGGGTTTTCAATACAACTTTTCAAATGGTTATATGGAAACCAAGGTTGAATTTCTCAACCCAGATTTAGTGATTTTGTCAAACATGAATTTCATATTTTCATTTTCACATTGATTAGATGATTTAGATCCAATACAAGACATTTCGCTCCCCTTCGATCTGGACCCTCATTTTAAATTGACCAATCTCTTTAATTGATAAGGGGAACTACAAAAACAAAAGCAACAATACAAGAAAACTAGAAAGACCAAAACAGAAATCTACGTCGATGACCAAAAAAAAAAAAATCTCTTTAATTGACAAGCAAGCACAACACTAGAACCGTCAATGACGACGAGAAGACAGCCTATTGGGTGCACCTAGACCTGTCAATGGGGTTGAGTTTAAGCCGGGTCACGGGTCGAGAAATGCTCAATCCTAACCCAACGTTTGGGGTTCAGGTCAACCCAATGGGTTTTAAACACTTTTTTTTTTGTCTTATTTTTAAAAATTCTGATTTTTCAAGCTTACTTTGCTACTTGTTTTTCAATTTTTTAATGGAACATTTTCACCATATTTTTTTATTTTTTGATATAAATTTTCACTATATTGTTTTTAGCCATTACATACTACATAATTTAAGTCATCACTATTTCACCAAAGTTCATAAATTTCTAACTAATTAAAAATGATAATAAACTTAAAAATAAAACTTTTAATTACATTCCAAATTTTAAGGAAGAGACCAATATACTTATATGCATGTGTGGAGTATAATATCTCTTTACATAATATCAATAGACTTGTCAATCGGTGGTATGGCGGTGATGTGGGTTTTACGGATGCAATTAGTGTAAGTCTATGAGATATATAAATGAGAAAGAGATAAAATGAATGTTCGATGGTAGACAAACAATCAAACCTAATCAATTAGCTAATATCAATTTTCAAATAAATGTATTTACTAAAAAAAAAAAAAAGGCTCGTGAAGGGTTCGATTCGGGTTTGACCCACAAATTTACGGGTTAAACGAGTTTGGGTTGTATAGAGTTACGAGGCAAAAACTTTGTTCAAGATCCAGAAAACAAGTCGGGTTTGGGTCGGGTTGAAAATTGACAGATCTAGGTGAACCAAATAAACACATGCTGTCAAGTAAAACGGCATCAATCCAAATTAAACAAATCTTCCTGTTGATACTAATAAAGTTTACTTTTTCACTTTTCTTGGTGCACCTTATTAACAGTGTTTGCAAGCAAGAAGAGTATATAAATAACTACACAAAGCTACATATCAAATGAATAAAGCACCATAGCAATCAAACCTGAACGAACTCAATAAAATATGAGAACATCAGACTCGAACAAAATAAACCACAAGAGCATCACAAGATCAAATCCAGAACCTATGAGATCCAAAAATACATCTAACTTGGTAAAAAGTATAAATGCAGAAGACATCATATTAACCTTATTGAAAGAGTTAGACCCAGACCTGCCAAGTTAAACTAGAAAATTGATGATCGTATACAAAAACAAGATTATATCATGGATTTAAGGGAAAGACCACAAAGAATTATGAAGTAGCCCTAATGCCCTATGAAGGAAAACAAAGGGGAACAAAACAATCCAAACTTAACACAGATTCAATAAATTATTACTTCGCTCAATAACTGTATAATCTATCTGTTGGTCTTTCCCAGGGAGGGTGTTCGGACATGATTTTTCCAAGTAAATCTCTACTCTAAATATAAAATACACCCCTAAAGGTCCTCATGGAAGTTCCCCAACCTATCTATCTCTAACCTCTACAAAAATCCAACTCGATTGCCATAATACCCAAGGTTGAGAATAATTATCACAGACTTTGACCAGCAGACACCGCTGAAGAGAAAACCTCAAATTTAAAACAAAGAAACCTCACTGCAAGCTTAAGGACACCAAAATCAACTATTCCCCAACAATCCATCCTTTTCACAATGGTGGCTAAACTTGCCAAATACAGTTTGCTTGAAGTGGTAAGAATTTTGGATTTGAGCAAAATTCAGGAGACATCTTAAATTTTTTTTCTGATAATATTTAACATAATTACCTTACAATTGCTGCCAGTCATGGTCAATTTTTATGAAAGGTATGGGTGAAGAGTAAGAAAAAGGGTATACAAGGAAACATGTTAGCAGTTATTAAGGGCTACGTAACATAGCACCTCTTTTTTGGGGAGGAAGGGGGAAGGAGGATTCCGTTTGATTGAAATGCCGAAGGTGACATTAGTTACTGTTTGGTATTACAGGACTAAGGTAGCATAGAAGACATCTTTCCCAACCAGTGCACTTATTATGAAACTTCAGTTTTATGGTGGGATAAGAAGTAGGTACAATAATCTTGTATGATATAAGAACTGACATTTGCAAAGTACTTGCATATTTGTCAGTCTTCTGTGATGGAACTCATGAAAGGCTGTACCTCACAGCACTCATACTGAGTGAGTACCATGATAAACCTAAATGGTGATTAAGATCATACTGAAAAATCCACCTGGGCAGTTTAACTAATTTATTAGGTATCAACAATCTATATAAATCATACATATCATTACCAAGACGGAACGTGGACTTACTACCATGAAGTCAGGTAGCTTCATTTGAAACATAGCAATGCCCACAAGCAATCATCGGCAATAATGATGTTTTGAAAGATAGAGATGACTAGGTAGATATACTGGCTTAAGTTACTTAGACAGATGGGTCTGTCAGCAGCAAAGAATTTATAACCTCCATGACATGCGCCTTGCAATGACCAAGTTGGCTGACAAACAAAGAAAACCACCCAATTACAAGTAATCCGGTAGATCAACTTACAAATGAAAATTTATTAACCATTAAGAGATAAAGGAAGGAATTACCCTTATCATCCTGATTAAATCGCCAACAAAGTTCAGTCTGCATGCTCTGCTGTTGTTTGTTTTATTTGTGGATTGATGCTCATCTCGTTTAGAGAAACGTCATTAGAGACATATCCCTCATTGGAATCCACAAAGTCATGAAGACTTTTGGATCCACGTGGAGAGAGAATATATTCATTTTCAGAGTTCTTGGGCAACAAACCAATTGGCTGGCTGCTTGGAGCAGGTGGTTCTGGTTCAGTTGAGACTTTTGTTGACGTGGATGACTCTGGTGTCTCAGCATACCTGCTTGAAAGCTTGAGAGGCCGATGAAAGAGCAAGTGAGCCACAGCTCGGTCAATATGGTTGGTCTCAGTCTCCACATTTGCATTTCCAACAAATCTGAAATTACACGTACAGAAATATGGATGGGGTTAAAATAAATTTAATTCATCAAAAAAAAAAAAACATCACAGTAAAGTAGTTGTTCCAATAATATCAATAAATTCAGAATAAAACAATTTTTACCACCTACAAACAAATTTTACCTAGATGTTGGTGAATGTCACATCGTGTCAAATAAAATGAAACGGAGGTAGTATGATATTTTAGTATAAGTTCCCCACTTATCTAGGAATCGAGAGATCCAAAAGGACTACCTTCATTGTCAATATGAATAGACTATTATATGAATATTTAATAAATTTTATCCTAAACATATTTGTATACACCTTTGAGCATCCTAAACTTATTTGTATTTGGGTGTCAGCATGATCAGCATAGTTTTATGTTGATTTGATCAATGGAAATACCAAAATTTCCCTGATTCATTATTAAACTTTTAGCAAGAGAAAATAGTTTGAACTAGGTTCAAATCAGACATCTTTGAGCTCCAAATCATTCTTTTCATTTTCATTCTTTAAAAATAGAGTAACAAATCCCGCATACTTTTTCTTATCCAGTTCAAGCACAATTCAATAATACGAAGCCATTTCCCATAGCTTCGATAAATATGAACTATATAACAATTAGAAAATAATAAAATCATATAGGATTAACTTCCTAACCTGTCATGATTGCTTGTCTCTTCCTTCGCAATATCAGGCTCAAAAGTACTGCTCTTTTTACAGCTAGTATCACTAGCACAGAGTCTTTGTGTTGCACTATGAGCCAATCGATATAAGCTATCTCTTATACACAACCTTATCTTCATATCCAACTGCATAATAAGAAGGGAGCTTTCTTCAGATTTACTTCACATTATGCAGAAATCAAATGCAATTAATTGCATCATTTTATCATAATACTACTCCCTCCGTCCCATAATATTAGTTCCTGTTTTCCTATTTTGGAGTGCCAAAATGTTGTTCTCGTTTCTATTTTTGGATAATATGTACAGACCAATTATAGCCTCACTTGAATTTTGCACATGCCTTATACTTATCCCCACTTTCTATCTCTAATTTTTGTTTATAATTGTACTTTTCACTTTTATTAATGTACTTCATCCACTTTCTCCTCCTATTTATTAAATACCGTGAAAAAACACAAACAAGAACTATATTATGGGACGGAGGGAGTATAATATAAATACAAAAAGAGGGGGGGGGGGGAATAACTTGCACAAAACATATAATTGAGTCCAATGTAATTTCCAGCATATTTTGGGATTACTCAAAAAACTAATCCCTCTTATTTTTTTTTTTTTTACAAGCTAGAGTTACTATTTTCGTCCGTTTTTTATATAAGCCAGAGTTTTATTTTTGGGAAGCTCTTACAATTTAATAATATATCTTTATCCACTAATGTCCCCACTCTTTCTTATTTTATCATTTCTCACTCCTCCAATGGTCCCCACTCCCTCTCACACCACTTTGCTTTTCAATAAAATAATAACCTTATCTACCCTACTAACATCTTATTTTATTTAAACATCCTAAAACTCCGCGCAATCTCATCTCTAGCCTATAAAAAAAAGGAGGGAGTACCAAATTTAGTCAAAGGGAGAATAACATGGACGTACTCTTGATACAACATCATGAAGTTGGTAGAGAACTGTGTCCTCTGCTGAATAGTCGTCGACGTTGGAAATCATACTAGAATCATCCCCTTTGTTTGGGGAACCAGGATCATAGCATGGTACAATGTTTAAGATATCATCGACTTCAAGGTCAGAGTTTTCCATATGACGGACAGGATCCTCTAGGCAGCTCTTATTAGATCGGGAGTAATCCCCACTTGAAGCTTGTTGACCTAACCGCTGCTGTTGTTTCTGTATAGCAAGCATTGCTCGCATTTGCTGACGCCGCCTCAGTTTTTCAATCTTCTCTTGGGGTGTCATTTTCGTGTGTTTTGTTGTAGTCCCAAGACTCTGAACAGGTTTGTTAATTACATCTCTAGGACTTACTTCAGAACTTGACAGAATAGACTGATTTTCATCTTCTGTATGTTTCAGCATGCGCAAGGCTGGATGACTGCTGAAATTCCCACAAGCATAAGGAGCACCATATGGGGTTGAGAAATTTTGGTATGAAAAAGGCCTAAATTCCTGGGAAAACTGATGTTGAACAGGGACTGAGGCCGAATGATTTTCTACTGTACTTGGAGCACATTGGCGCCTGAACTGTGGAGCATTTGTTGCAGATGATGGCCAATTGTCATATACATCCTGCAGTAGTCTGGAATCAGTTAATCTATCAGTTGCCAGCTCATATTTTGACTGAGTTTCAGACCATTTTTCCTGTAGGAAAGATAAAGAAACATCAGTGGAGAGGACAGATTTCTTAAACCTACCTAATGCAGTCAGGAAATTTATATATTGAAATCATGATGACATATTGAAGATAGCCTTTAGGAGGATACATCTTGCAACAAATTTCAAGGAACACAGTTTAAAACTCCAGAAAGTAAAGTTACTAATGAGACTTATCTCTCTATTAGTTTTATAGTCAGAGGTCATGTAAGAATTTAGATGCCAAACATAGTAGTTCTATCTCTATTCACTAAGTAAAAGCTTTACACTTTGTTTGGATACAAAGAAATGGAAGGAAAAGAAGAGAAGAGAAAGGGAGGGGGACAAATTCTCTTGTTTGAATAAAGGATTGGGGGAAGGAAGGGGAAGGAGAGGGAGAGATCCATTTTCCCTCTCTCTTTAATAAGCATAATCCCTCCAATATTAGAGAGATTTGGAGGGAAAATGGAGCTCACCTCCCCCTCCCTTTCTTTTCTTTTCCCTTCCTCCTTTTTCCCTCCCCTTCCTTTCCTTCCTTTTTTGCTATCCAAACAAAGTATCAGAGTCTTCTCTTAGGGATTTAAAATCCAGAGATATACATATAAATATACAGAGTCTCATCATCAAAGGAAGATACAACTTGTGCGTCATTCTCCTATAAAGATTCACTCTATGTATTGGAAAATTGATATGATTCTTTCTCAAATTGTCAGCAATTTTAAAATAATCAATTCTATTACCTATAGGGTATGACTAACAAAATGGTAGATTATACAATTCATTTGGCTCATCATGCCAGACCTATTGTAAGTTGTTAGTCATAATATTTTTCCTTTCCAAATCTAACCCATAAATTGATCAGGAGAGGTTTAAGTAATTTCTTGCTTGATTAAAATAATATTTTTATGTTATGTTTTACTTGTAAGAAAATGATTCAAGGTGGATGGGAAGATTGTCCAAGTTTCTGAGGTCTTCCTCAGGAATCTATAATTCAAAAGGATGGGAAATTGGATGTAGATGTAGCTCATAGGATCAAAGCGGGTTGGTTGGAAATGTGAGACATGGTTTTCATGTGATCCCTGCGTACCTCTTAGATGGGTATATTCTATCAAAAGGCAATAAGGCTTGCTTTGTTATACGGTACAATAAGTTGGTCGTAAACCATTGCCACGTGCATAAGATGAATGTGGCGGAGATGTGTATGTTGAGATGGATATGTGGCCATACAAGAATAGATCGGTTGAGGATTAAAATAGTTAGGAAGACAGTAGGGGTTACATCGATTGAGTACAAGATGAGGGAGAATCGCTTAAGGTGGTTTGGTCTAAGAAGGAGACCAAGTGAGGTTCTAGTAAGAAGACTCAAAGAGATGCAAAGGGTTGGAATTGCAAGGGGTAGGGGAAGGAAAAACCTAAAAAAAACATGGAAGAGGGTGTAGAGAGTGACTTGAGGGCTTTGGGGATTGAGGAAACATGAGAAAATGCATGTCAACGACGTGTCATGATTAATATATACTTTTGTTTATGTTATCTTAGTATATTCTTGTTTTATTTTACTCAATTCGTGTTTTACAACTTTGTTGATTCCTTTGCTTAAGTTTTCTCAAACGTGTCTTTTAGTTTTTACTCACATGTTTTTACCACTCCTTTAAAACTTCTTCAATTTTATTTTTGGTACTCTTCTTATAAAACTCTCTTAAATTTTACTTGGATGCTCTTTCTTTTTCTTAACACAATTTTTTATCAAATTATTTCAATTGGTCATCTTGTTATGTCTTTTTTTCTTTGTCGCATGATTCCTTATGACGCTTCATGTTAGACAACCCCAAATCATTTTGGGACTAAGGCTTTGTTGTTGTTGTTGTTATTGTAAGGAAATTATTCAAGGTAACTCCTAATGGTTGAATAAACCCTGGGTGTTTTTCTAAAATAATCCTAAAGTGCCAAAATCTCTCCCAAAGAATCTTAATTGTAAGAGAATTATGTTTCAAACATAGAAAAGATTAGAAATCATTATAAGTGGGACTTTATGACAAATCATATCAACGTCAAACCATACTCCATTAACAAAACTATAATTCCATTACAAGTAAGATTACTGTGGAACAGACTTTGGCACTTGAGTCGTTTAGGAAACTCCCAATAAATCAGGGTTATTTTGGAAAAACACCATAAGTTCAGGGTTACCTCGTTTATTTCCCTCATTAACTGTCCCGGACAATAAAGACATTAGTCTGCCAACAAGAAAACAAAGATGTTATTGGAAAGGCAAGACAGCCTCAACAGGTATAAATTACCAAATCCATTTCACAATAGTAGACAAAGAACAAGCTACTGATGGTTTTCATAAATTTCCACAAAGTGAAGCTCCTCCAACAAAAAGACCACTTTGAATTTTGTAAACTATCCTCAAATTTCAAATGAAATAGTCTAAGAAGATATGAGTGGGGAAAAAAATGCATAGTCCTTTCTTTAACCTTAAAAGTAAAACAATGATGCCAATTACAAAAATTATCATAATACTAGGACCAAGACTCAGGGTGTAAAGGGATGTCTGTGGATTTTAACTGTCTCTTTTACCAACAATAGAATAAAAAGTCTCAACCATTTTCTTTGGCTCCCTGGACTCCTCATGACATTCAGATTTTCGACAATGATATTGGGAGTCATATAAACGAAAATAGCTTGGCTTGACATATCACCCTCTATACCAGTCCCTACAAGCATCCTAAAGCATCACCAACCCCTGCAAGTGTTTGGCAGTTTGATTGGAAATGTGAAATTTGCGTCAATGTAACAATCACCATTTCTCTACCACCTATCTGCTCTAACCAACTACATATGAAATTTCTTATTTAGGGGAAATCCTTCACCTAAGATCTGGTTTTGACTTTAGAATATTATTGACAGATTTAGACTATTAAGAAAATGACAAAACCCATTGGAGTTACTTGATTTCTTTGCAGGGTAAACGTTTTTCTAAATCCATTATGGTATTTCATCTCATGCAGCTGAGATATGTTTTTTTTTTTTTTTTTGAGGAAAAGCTGAGATATGGTTTTGAATAGAATAAGAGTTACAGACATACTTCGTATTAGACAACAATTGATCTAGTTGGTGTTAATTGGTTCGTGTGCAGGACCAATACATATTAGACATTCTGATCAATCATATTATTTCACTTCATGCAGCTTTTACAGTGTTTACCATCTCAACCTCAATGTTGTAAGTTGTAACATATCTAACTAGGGTGAATGGCCAAAATCCATTAAATGTCATTTCTTTACACTCATTTGGCACAAATTCAGCACAAAAGCATACAATAAAGAAAAACGTACTCTGTATATGAATTCTTCAGTAAGAAAATGTTTTACCTTCACTGTGGGCTTGTTTGGAGATGCAATATTTTCAGCAGCAGTATGAGAGTCAATTGGTGTCTTTAGATTGATGCCCAAACCTATCTGTATAGTATAGTGACCAATTACAGCATTCTAAAATAAACCTTGTGGAATGTGAAGAATAATTACAATCATTTGGACACTAATAACGGGTTGTACCTTTTCCTCAACCAAGCCAGAAGTATCCACAGCATAATCTTTATGTTCCACATGTCCGTCGATGGTTCGTCGAGGGCAAGGTGAGATGCTGCCGGCCTTTTGGCAGCCAGTTGTTACAGAGGAGTCTTCATTGTGCAAATATTCTGAATTTATTTCAATATTAGTAGAGGCACTTCCTAATGCCCCGAATTCCCAATGTGTCGAGCGTAGAGCTGCAGATGAGGATTTAGCTGCCCCACTAAAGAGACCCTTAGGTGATGGCCATAGTTCATCTGTGCTTCCAAGACTTGTGCTTCCATCTATGTCATCGTTGCTGCAATATCATCACTTGTGAGAATACTTTGTTAGATGGATATTTATCACAAAATTTCAGAATTTTGTTTTCTCCACCATAAAGATTTAATCAGAAAGGGCTTCAAATTTTGTTATACAAAAGAATGAATGCATAAGCATAAGTCAAGAACAAAATGTCATGCCCACATGGAAGGTAAAACCAAATAAGTGCAAATGACTATAAAAACAAATAAAGAGAAGAAGCCTTAATTTGGGGCGTGCTACAGCAAATTATTAGGTCCCTGATGCTCTGTACTAAACATTCCCAAACTATCTAACCCAATGTTAAAATCTATCCTTTTCTAACTCCCACCGGCCAGCTTAATAGCTAGTATTACCTATACATATGCCTAATCCTAAGCTTAAGACCATAAGAGTAGAGTTTCGCTGCATGCAAAGGTTGGTGAAGTTGCTACACTTCATAGTCCCACTTTACAACAATGTAGTCAAGTTATTTCTGACAACAATCTTAATTTCCAAAGCTGTTAGGCTATTGAATAATGAACACCTTAGCCTTTTCCATGGCATCTATGTACCTTAAGGATGACTCTATTTATCCACCAATCTAAGAGCCATATATAGAAGAGGTCACATGTAACTCCGCATTTTAGTTGGGTTATTGTAAGGTGGTGTTGGTAAGCGAATTTGAGATGTTGGAATTGGGAAATTATGACGTGGAGTTGCGAGCAGTTAGAGTGAGGTAGCGTGTTGGAATTTTGCAAAGGGTGAATGAAAGGGTTAGTGAAGAGGGGTGAGGTCAATGGTATAGTTGGCAAGTAGGTGAAGGAAACAATAATGTGGTTTTGAAGTGAGTGGGGGCTATGTGGTGCTTGTAAATAATAGGGATTAAATTAAGGCATGGTAGAGCATGCAATTGGTCACGATTAAGGGATGATGGGGGTTAATTAGTACTATGTATAGTTTAAAAGCCAATTCGGATTATTAGGGATAATGGGGAGCTATGAGAGTATAATTAGGAACTATGGGATGATGTTATACCTCCTCTATCACCAATTGAGAATTCCATTTCACTAAAAAAATCTTATCCCTAAATAAAAGTATCATTTCATATTTTTACCTTTATCTAGTTTATTTTCTGATTTTTCTTACTTTAATCAACCAAACCCCATTAACTTCTTTTTTGTATTCACTTTTAATAAATCAGACCCCCTATCTCGTATTTTTTATTCACCTTTAATAACCAAACCCCAATATATCTTATTATTTTATTAACTTTCCTAAAATGCGTGCAATAGGCAAATGGGACTTTTATTTGGGGACAATAGAGTAATGCTTTTCACTTCGAATTGGTTTTGGAAATAGTGGTACTGCTTTGGGTGGTTTTAGATGTAAAAGCCCTTAATACTATGACCGTGGGATCCATATTGTCTTTACTATATATGAAAAAAAAAAAAGTATTCAAATAGTGAATGAGTGAGTTCAAACAAAAAGAATATTGGACAACAAAATATAATCTTGAAATTATTAGATCTTTACCGATTATCTTAAGGAAGATCAGATACCTCATTTCAATGTGAATGTTAAACTTTGTTGAACAAATTTTTCAGAATTGTTTTGCACATAAGTTGGCTACACGGAGTAATCAATTTTGCTTCATGTTAGCTGACCCCACTTATGGGATTAAGGCTGATTGATTGATTGTTTGTTTTACACATAAGTAGATGATTGTCTTCTATATCACAAATCGTCTCTAAATTAGTTTAGTGTTTCTTTCATATATAGAACAGCATGAAGACATGCACACAGCACACATACAAAGACTAGACTTGTAAACTGGGTAAGTAATTTAGATTGAGTTTTCCCATAGAACAAGGACAATCTAGACCATCATAGACATGCATACATACGTACGACCAAAATCCAGCAGGAGCAAGGACATTTTTTATTACCTGAATATCCTATCAAGATCATCAAAACTCCCAATGCTTGCCCAACTGTTGCCTACAAGATCACCAAGCTCTTTGTCCTCGTGATGAATTTGGGAGCTTTGAGGAACACCACCTAGCTGAATATTCTTAGCTCCAACTACAAGGAAAATATTAATTTTCTATAATCAGAGATAGTGTATTAAAGTAAATTTGGGAAAGCTAAGATCAGCACAATTTCTGTTTTAAGGGATGGCAAAGGGATGACATTAAAAATAAAGTTTAAACTAAGATACTATGAATAATAAATTAGCAGAGGTATATTAAGAAAGCACCAAGTGTCAGGAAATTTTTTTATCACAAGAAGACACCTGGCATTGGCTCATGGAATAATTTTTTTTTACAAGTGCCTAAGTACTCAAGTTTCTTACTTCATAGGACAATAGAATTTTCAGATACAAAATTAATTAGTAAATCTTGTCAAACCAGCAACCTCATAGTGTCATTACATACATAAAAAATTACCAAAGGGTTGAAGAGATGATAGCCCTAATGGACCTAACATTTCCAACCAAGCAATTCCATCTTATTTATCAAAGGCTTTTATAACTCACTTCCTGTATGGATTTTTGAGAAGGTTAATATCTAATGTGTACACATAACACAGGGTAAAATGCATTATCATCCACTCTGTTGTCATCCCTACCACTATCACAGTACTACTGATGAAATACTATAATACATCAATACCTATACCACTGTCATCAGATTTTGAAGCACTGAATGAAGGCAAGTCGAGTTGAGAATCCACAACATCTCCTGAAGCAGACAAACCATCATTCTTATCTCTTTTACATCCGTCTATAAACAACTTAGAGGTAGATGCGTTTTTTTCAACACCCTCACTTTTAGAATTCTTCTCAATCAATGTTTTTTGGTCATTATCACCAGAATCTGACAAAGCTTTTTTCTCAATATCTTCTGGATAAGGCACAATGTGATCATCAGCTTCCCTACCTTCACCCCATATAATATTTGCAAGCTGAAAATACATTAGAGCAATCAATTAGTCCTACAGCATTAATTGGAGAAAAGAAAACGATAGCTTACAGCAGCAATTTCAATCCATAACTGAAAAGAGAAAGCTTAATCATATCATGATGAAGAAAACTTTCTATTCCTTACTTAACAAAATTAATGTACAAAAAAAAGATTGTGCCTAGTATTTTGAATAATCCGATTATGGTGTTTCCTTTTAGTAGACTCGTAGACATGTTGCAAATTTTTAAGAAATTCCTTAACGTACAGCACCAGCATCAGCATCATATGCATCAACACTAATTAATTTTATGAATTATTTTTGCTGGGCGACAACTGAAGTAATGAGAGTCAGATTAGCAATCTCAACCCATAACAATGAGGTTACTTCCAAGAGTTCCAACTCACCTTGCACAATCAGATTAATGAGCCAAGTTCAAAAAGTTCCAAAGACAAAGAATTGTGAATCATTGACATCTCTGATAATGAACTTCTCAGAAATCAGAAAGTACCTTG
The DNA here is from genome assembly GCF_001683475.1 of Chenopodium quinoa. Classification (NCBI taxonomy): domain Eukaryota; kingdom Viridiplantae; phylum Streptophyta; class Magnoliopsida; order Caryophyllales; family Amaranthaceae; genus Chenopodium; species Chenopodium quinoa. Next base: position 635,614 of record NW_018742441.1, read on the forward strand.
AAAGTTTCATATAGTTTCATTGATTGCAAGTGTAATCATTGTGCCAACCTCTCATTCCTTACATTTAAACATTGGTTTCCACACAAAGTTCATATAACAATCTTACCAAATGCTCAAAAACAATATATTGCTAATATTATCCTCACAAGCCCTCCAGAAAAAATGTCATATGACTTTAGATTCCCAACAAATAGGTATCATCATGAGATTAATGAAAACAAGCGACTCTATGAGTACTCTACTAACATGTTATTTGCCTATTTGGTATAGTCATTGTCCTTTGAAAGTTCAACTCCACCATTCAAAAAAGCTTTATGTCATGTAAAGTGATTTGGTAATGGAGAGATTTTTTTTTATTTTAGCTGTAAGGTAACTAAAGTTCCATACATGAACTCATTCATTAAGAACAAGTAATGAATAACGATAACCGAGATAATGATTATTGACTATTGAGTACTCCGTCATACAATACCACAACACCCATTAAACCTTGGAGGCATAAGGTTATCTTTTTATTTTGGTCACTACCACACTCTTTTTATGATGACAAACTAAGAGAACAGAGAGTGAGAAGACACTAAGGCACATGCCAAATACTCAAGAGCTTCACTGGATGAGTAGTCATCTTTGTATCAAGAAAGAAAATAGAGTCCTTAAATATGGAAGAAAACATTATGGAGTAAAATAATTCTCTACCTAAGGAACATGCTGACTATCAAATCAGAAAACAAATCCGACAAGGCCCACAATGCCAAGAAAACAAATCTATAGACAATGGAGGTGCAAAGGACAGCACTGTAGCCATCGATCCAACTAAAGAATTGTTAGAAAGAACTATAAGACAAGACCCTAAACAAAGCACCCAATCCACCCATCCAACTTGTGAATTTGTGATGAAAACTACAAAGAACAATAACATAAACTGTGACAGGGCATGACGTTATAAAGAGAGATTATTACAGAAAGGGAAGGAAAATTAGCATGGCTGCTCCCCTACCCTGCTTAAGCCTCACAGGCCCACAACTGACAAGAGAAAAATAAAAAGAGAAAACATACCTTCAAGAGCTTATATTGAATGAGTAATAACTTAAAGAACATGTGATAGTAGCAACATGAAGACCTATACAACAGATTTCTATAACAAAAATCTATGGCCACAGTACATAACCCCATATTCTAAACAGTTTTTAAAAATGGCAAGAAACATAGCTAAGAGTATATGTCCCAGAGTCTAACTGATACACGAGCATCCTTGAAACCTATGCTTTATGTTGATATGAATCGATAGGTGGCATTTTTTTCCCATCACCAACTGTCCAAGTGTTGGCTTAAATAGACATAAACCACAGGGGCATTATCAATATGCATGAGGCACATGTATAATATGATAGCACTATAACTAAACAGGGGGTTGTAAGACAACCTACGGCTGCAAAGAATGCTTTCTTTGAGTCAAAGAGAAAATGAGTTTTTGAGAGACATTAGGGGATGGATAAATCATGTTATTTGATTTATTATATTTTACTTCAGTTCATTAGATTTAAAAGACCATCTAAACTTGTTAGATATTATATACGATGGATTCTGACTCTTAATCAACTTATGCCACACACTACAAGCCATAGCCAGGGATATACAGTGTAATTTTCTTTAAAAGTACAGTAAAAATTTCATCAGGGAGTAATTCAGGGTGTACAACATTGGAGGGGACTAGGAATTTGCAGACTACAGAGCTACTCAACTTAAGCAAGAGGAGGGAGAGAGGGTTTTATTGCACAGGCTCGTGGCTTGTGGCCATTCATTACTTTACTAGACACAAGCCTACTGCATGACATGAAGTATAGGCAAGCTACAAAAACTCTATTCCACAAGAAGTGTCATCATTTCAAAGTGGAATTTTCATATGCACTTCACTTTGATCATATATAGTTTTTTTTTCGTACTGCTTTAAAAGGACAGTGGTAGATTGGTTGGCAAGTGTAATTAAAATACACAAAAACCAATCAATGTATATCTCTGTAAGGTAAATAAAAAGGCTTAAAATGAGCTGAAATGTGCAAGTTTGAAATATCTTTTCTATTTGGGTTTTTTTTCCCCAATAAACTTAGCAAGATATAACAAAACACGTCCCACTTAATTTCAAAGGTAAGCCACAATATTCCAAGCGTAACAATAGTAGCAGACTTGCAGGATTACCAAATGCAAGCAAAAAGATCAAACATATCCAACTATAATGCTTATGAAATTTAACTTGATAGTTTGATGTGAAGAGAAGCATTTCTTCTTCGATTTCAACAAACAATCTGATATTTACATATAGCATAAATTATGGAAACTATTTAGTTGGCTAAGCTTTTAACCCACGAAATTAATGCAAATTAATGAAAGCGGATAATTATTATACTACCTTCGTTTCAATTTATTTGCAACATTTACTACAAATAGATACTACAAATTATTTGCAACAAATGTTTTCTTTCCTTTTTACTGGTCATTTCACAATCTCTCTCCTCATCACATGCAACTTTATTTTCTCCTGCCATTAACCACTCACAAATAGATTTTTCCTAGATGTTGGTGAATGTCACATCGTTGCAAATAAATTGAAACAGAGGTAGTATAAATACATGCTGATCCAATTCTATGGCCTGTTTAATACTCCCCAAGTACTTGATTATCTTTAAAGTGTGATAAAAAGCTGAATAATATTAGAGTTGTGATGGTATTGTGAAGTGACATTCAATATGGAATTGATATAGTAATATAGCCAATTTTATCTATTTGATGTTAACAAATAACATTCAATGTTACAATAGTATTGTAGGACCTATAATCTGAATCAAAAGGAATCAGAACAACAATTTTATTTTATTAATTTTTTTTTTTTTACTTTTTTTTTTTTGGCTGGAGGGAGAATCATCATAATCTTACATTAGCCCTGAATCCCCTTTAGATATTTCAAAAACAGAGGATGAAGTCATAAACTACGCCAATGGGTTTTCCATTGCCAGTCCCAAGCTTGGATAAAGGAAGAGGGTTACGATAGGCTAATGGCAGTCAGTGTAAAACTTTGTCACATCGCTTGACATGAGCCACAATGATTGAGAGTAGTACTAGGATGGGTGACCTCCTGAGTCCTGACCTTCTGGGAAGTCCTCATGTTTGTCCATGTAGCATACCTCACTTATGGTGATTAAGGCGTTCAAGAAAAAGAAGTCATTGCTAGCCTTCCATGGAAAGGCGGTCCAATTGCATGAAATTCATATGTGATTCCGCAAATTACATGAAATTATTATTTAAAAAAAAAATCGTAGTAATCTGTAAATTTCTAAAAAAATCCACAGAAAATTCCGGCACTTTTTTCGCGTAAAGTTCACATATAAATCAACAAATTCAATTATTTCATTTTAATAAAAATTGAAAAATCAGCAAGAATACGCTCAGCTAGTCAGCTCAACAAAATTTAACCATAATCCACAGAAATTCCGCCAAATTCTCGACTAAATTTCACATTCAATTTCACAACAAACAATCCAAAATCAAAAATAATACGGAGTATATTTTTCTCAAAAAAAATCAAAAATAAAATAGAAAATACAACTTAAATTCGTAAAATTAGAATTAAAAAAAATAAAAAAAAATACCTCTTGGTCGTCCCAATCAAACATCTTCAGAATATGAAAGCTTAACTCATTCTCTTGACAATCAGCTCAAAACAAATTCGCCATTACTCCAAATTCAACCACAGATCAAAGAAATTGCAGCAGAAAATTGAGAACCAGAAAAAATGGCGCAAATTGCAGAAACGAAACCTAATTAAGCACAAGAACAAGTTGTTCCGACAAACGTCAGGCAGAAAATAAGAGAGAGAAAGAAACAGAAAAACTGGAAGTTTGTGTGATTGTATTCGAGTATTAGAGAGAGAAAGTGATTGATTGACACGTGTAAGGGAAGTTTGGCGGAGGAGAGAGAGAGTATCTAAATTAGTGGTTTAGAGGAGGTTTCTAGAGATCTATTCCTTGCCTTTCATTGGTTGGGCAATAGTGCCCAAGTATTTTAATATTTGTGGGTTCCAATTCTATATTGCTATTTTTTGACGTGTATATTCTCGTTTACTAGATTTTGATTTTCTCCGTTTACACGTCAGATTTGTTCGTCTATATCCTCTACCATTTTTTTGCCACTAGTAAACGCGGGAGTAGTGTTGGTGGTTTGCCGGGACGAGTAAGCGGCTAACCGTAAAGCATTAATGTTTGAAAAGTTGAACTTGAGTACTTGACACATAGTAGGTTAATAAATTCACGGAAATTTTATTTAAGATTCGTTAGCTCAAAGTAAACCTTTTGATTAATTAAAAATAAGTCGATTTTTTAAAATTATTGTATTTGATTGGGTCAAATGACCCTCAACCTGTGCAACAAGTCAATTCCTTTTCTTTTCTTTTTTTTGTTTGCGAAAATTTCTCCATCTTTACGAACCACAAAACCAACCACCGCAGCCAACAAATTACCTTCAACCCCCTCCCACCCACAACCACTGCCTTCAAGACTCACTCTTGCCGATTATCTCTTCGATAAGGGTTTTTTAGGTGGTAATTGATTGTTAGTAAATATTTATGTCGATTCCAATGACAAAAAGAGAAGATGAAAGGGAGAATACTTGATTGAAGATCTCAAACTCATAGTCGCGCCGTGGAACATAATCCTTAGAAGCGAAATACGTCACCACCGGTACAGGTTTCCTGATGACGCACGCCCCCCAAGTTTAACGTAACTCTCCTTCGTAATTCATGTACCCGAACCCGAAGAGTGGAATTACTCAAGAACTGTTCAGATCTTAAAGGGTAGGTTTGTATTTATGGGTTTAGGGTATTTCAATAATGAAATTAACATCACTTCGAATAATGGCCAAGGAGTTGTATTTATAGGAGTAATATGGAAAAGAGACAAGCATCTTGAGCCTCACGCAAGGCCCATATACTCGGCTGGGCTTGTGAGTAGAGAGCTATAGCTCACTCGCAGGGAGCTCTTGCTCGGACTGCCGCAAGTCAAAGCAGAGGCGAGCTAGTAGCTCGCGCGTATGAGAGCTATAGCTCGGCTTTGAGCAATCCCCTAGACTTGCATTCTCCACCTTTCCCTCTCTAACTCTTTGCACACTCACTTGGTGAAACTCCGATTTGCATTACTAGTGAGGAAAACTCCAACAATCCCCCACTAATGTAAAACGGACATGAGATCATGAAATCTGAACAGTAAAATGAAAGGTTAGGTACTTAAGCACTAGTATCCATAAGGTTTGAACTAATGCCTTAGTGACATAGGTATTCGACACTCTTTTGATGAGTATCCAAAGGTTTGAACTCCCAAGAGCGAGGAAGGAACATTTATCACATACTTCACCTTTTGAACTTGAGCAAATCCGCCAGTCTTGGCCAACATCTTGGGCTCTCATGAGTACTTCAAGAAAACTACACCACAATTTTCCCTTGAAGGAGGCCACCCCTCGTACTCACGTAGGTGTTCCGTCTGTGTATTACTTACACATTCCCAACATATCTCGAGTCTTTCTCTGCAGGCTTAAAACACATTCAAGCACCTTGCAAACCCAAGACTCTCTATGCAATGGAATAAGAACATTAAGAACGTAAAGTTCAACCCTATCAAATCAACGGTGCATCTATCAATCCACTGCTCAACGAGCTCTTAGGCTAGGTGCATTAAGGGATACTCCCAACCTCAGTCATTCGGTACCACTATCGTTCCCTACTCGAGTAATATCAGGGCTAGTGATTCTGATACATTTAAGGATCACTATCATTTCCTATTCTCGAGCAACTGGGCTAGTAGTATTAAGAGCAAACAATGCTCAACCTTCCATCTTCGGTGTCATTATCAATCCTACTCTAAGAGCCACTGGGCTAATAGTCTTAAATCCACTTAAAAACCATTATCAATCCCTACTCAAAGAATAACTGGACAAATGACATTAAGAGCCACGCTCAACCTTATTGAATCTACCTGGTCAACAAACCACTAAAAAGTGTTATAGATTCAATAAACATAAATGGTGTAAATCCAACAATGAGTCAACCAAAATAAGGCTCTAGACCCATTCAGAACAAATGTTCAACAAATTAAAACACTTCGTTGTGTCCATGTAAACTGTCTCAATCACTACGTGAAAAAATGAAATTGGCACCGGTTCAAACCCGGCTTAAGGCACCGGTTTGAACCGGTGCCAATGTGGGGGGTGCCAATAAGAGGTTTAAAAAGGCACCGATTCAAACCAGTGGCAAAAGTTGGAATTGGCACCGGTTAACCGGTGCCAAAAAATCTCAAAAAAAATTAATTCAATGACTTTGGCATCGGTTAACCGGTGCCAAAAGTGCCAACAAAATTAATTTTTTTTTGTCTTTTTTTGCTTAAAAATTAAATAAACTAAATTAAATAAGAACACAAAATATAAATCAAACATCACAATCAATATAAACGATTCTGTTTAATATATATATATATATATATATATATATATATATATATATATATATATCAATAAAATTTTACAGCATAGATCAATAAAAAAAATTACAACATATAAATAAAAAAAAATTACAACATATAAATCAAAAAAAAAATTACAACATATAAATAAAAAAAACTACAATATAAATAAAAAAAAATATTACAACATCACAATCTAAAAATCCCCATATTCTTGATTCTTGATTCTTCAATTATGTATACCTGCGCCAATTAAAACATCAAAAATAAATTGATTAAAATGAATAAGCTGCGAAAAAAATAAAAAAACCCAGAAAATAAAAAAAATCGAATTAAAATTGATTAAAAGGAAAAAAAATCGATTAAAATAAAAACAAAATCGAAAAAACCCAGAAATCAAAAAATCAAAACAAAATCGAAAAAAATTGAAACACCAAGAAATCGAAAAAATAAAAACAAAATCCCAGAAAAAAATGAAAAAAACCCAGAAATCATAAAAATAAAAACAAAATCGAACAATTAAAAAACCCAGAAATCAATTAAAATAAAAACAAAAACAAAAAAAAAATGAAATCGAAAAAACCCAGAAAAAATCGAAAAATCAAAATCGAAAAACAAAAATCAAAAATCAAAATAAGACAACAAAAGTAAAAATCGAAACACAAAAATCAAAATCGAAAAAAAAGAAAAACAAAAATAAAAATCGAAAAACAAAAATCAAAATCAGACAACAAAAGTAAAAATCGAAACACAAAAATCAAAAAAAAAAAAAGAAAAACAAAAATCAAAATCGAAAAACAAAAATAAAAATAAAAAATTGAAAAAACCCAGAAATCGAAAAAATAAAAACAAAAACGAACAAATAAAAAACCCAGAAATCAATTAAAATAAAACAAAAACGAAAAAAAATTGAAATCGAAAAAACCCAAAAAAATCGAAAATCAAAATCGAAAAACAAAATTCAAAAATCAAAATCAGAAAACAAAAACCCAGAAAAAATCGAAAATCAAAATCGAAAAACAAAAATCAAAATCAGACAACAAAAATCAAAATCAAAATCAGAAAAACAAAAATAAAAACCGAAAAAAAAAATCTAAATCGAAAAATACAAACCCAGAAATTGAAATCAAACTCGAAAAAAAAAATCTAAATCGAAAAACACAAACCCAGAAATTGAAATCAAACTCGAAAAAAAAAACCCCATATTTTGCATGTTGGTGGCCTTCAAATGAAAGAAAGAAAGGAGAAGGAGATAGAAAGAGAAATAGTAGGGAGAAGGAGATCGTGAAAGAGGAGGAGATGAGGAGAGGAGAGGAGAGAGAAAGAGGAGAAGAGGAGAGAGAGCGGCTGGTATGTAATTAGGGTTGGGGGTGATTATAAAGAGGCGGTTTTTTTTTATTAAAAAAAGGCACCGGTTCAAACCGGTGGGCTTTATTTTTTGCCACCAGTTTGAAATGAACCGGTGCCATATGTCTTGGTTCATTAGACGACATGTTTTAAGGCTATTTTTGGCACCGGTTTGGACTGAACCAGTGCCAATTAGGGGGTGCCTTTTTGTATTTTTCTACTAGTGAATTGACCACCCAACCTGGGTTATGGACATAGAGCACTTAAAGCTCAACCTATATACATCAAGCAACAAGTCTACCAAAGCATATAAATTAGAGGGTTATCAAGCCAAATCACTTCATAACGTAGACTCATCATTTAAAACTTCATCTCTAGAATAATTTAAAATACCCCACAGGATTTTAATATATTCCCTTAGACAATCAAGCACTTACCTGTGCTTCATCCTCGTATAAGGACCTGCTTGATTCTTTATTGCTTTCACATACTCTATCATGAATATCACCACCACAATATCTGTCTAACTCTGTCGCTACATCTATAGTTCCTGACAACATACATAGACTTGTGAAAAATAATGTAGAGAACACGAGGATCAACTTATCCCCACAATGGAAAAACTTCCAGAGATTAATTTTTGCAACAATCATCTTCTTGACACACGTCATCCAATCTTATGAACCTTTGCTTCATAATGGATAGTGTACAACAATTTGTTTTGCAGCTCACTCGAAACAGAGTACCGCCCTTCATCATGTAAAAATCATACACTGAAGAGGTTCAACTAATCATCGTTGTTCATTCAATCATTGTCTCTTATAACTTACTGGACAGGTACTTGAGAAACTTTCTCACTTTAACCTTCATCTCTGTACTACTCGAAACTCAAACAATAATTGAGTAATCCTCTCTTGACAACAGAATGAACAATGTAGTTCACAAAAAAAACCACTTTACGTCAAGAATAGTTTGTTCATCATTTAGATTGCAAAACATTAGCACATTTGAATCAAACATCAAGGCCAAATCATAAAAATAACTTTGGCTTAAGAATGATAAATATAATTTACCAAAACACTTTCTCTACGTCACAAAAATGAGATTGATGCGTACCTTTATTAGTTCATTGGCTTACTGCCTAGAACCATTCTGCTTATCTCATTATCTTGTACTTGTTTCTTGGCTTTGAGAAACATATACATCTTTATCTCAATAAACAACATGCAAGTGAAGTTAACAACTTATGATCACTCTAGCATATGAACTTTATCAATGTGAACCATAGTAACATCACTCATGCATCAAGAAGTTCAACACACATTCCAAGAAAAACTTAACATAACAAGTTAGGGTACTCAAATCTAACCCCCACTCACCATACATATCACAAAGGATATAACATCATGAGCAAAAATACCTCATCTACTAAATTGTCACCTATGCATGCGTTTTAAATTTCACACCCTCCCTTGATTTACAATCAATCATGCTAGGAAGCTTAAGCAACCTTACTGCAAAACAGACAAGCTTAGAACAAACCAGGTGAGTCATAAAAGTGGGTCAGCACCAAACTTACAGAATAAATCCTGACATCACAGTATCTTACCTTCAACCCATTTCCAATCAACCACCTTTCAACTCACCTTGAAAGATACTTACAACCGATGGATTTATAATAGCAAGGAAAGATATACTATTGTCAAGCATATAAGACTTAAAGGAGCGCACACTCGCATTAACATGCTTCTTTTTTTTCCACACCTAGTTAATTAAGGTGTATTCATATGGTTCAGGTTTTTTTCATCCACCACTACATGAATGTTTACCACACAACAAACCATCTACATACAACTTTCGATCAAGAAAGTCAAACAAGATTATACATAACTAGTTCAAGCTTTAATCAAATACACCTTAGATGATGCACTCATCAACTTTACTGGCCAGAAAAAAGCTTGGGAAGCAAGAACAAATTCTATAATCGAGCAAGACTAGCATGTTATGTCACAGGAAAACATATACTTGAGACATTTCACATGATCCAACATATCAATGTCATACATGATAAACACAACAGATATTCAGCATACATGTCACCAACAGTCCCACAAGCCTTCATGCTTACGTGAAACATATACAAAAATTAATTCTTTATTATTGAAAACCCCCACATTACACATACCACATGAATTAAAATAATAATGACTTAGGTAACAAAAAAAGGGAGTAACATCCAAATTCTTGGGTGAACTACTTATTAAACAAATAAATAACTAAAACATATCTGCAACCCCACAATATAAACATTCACAGAATATTAATAAATTTTAAAGACATATGGAAAGTTAATTCCCATCATTACCTCATTTGGGGTACTTACACTTTAAACTTGCACGACCATTCTGGCTTTGCTAAGTCATACCTTTTTCATCTGCTAACAAGCACAAAGATAAACCCGATCTCATCTAGACCATCAACAGGAAAAATAATTGCTACACCTCTAGCAAATTAAATACATTACAAGTTCGTGAACAAAGCTAATTAAGATCACAAGAATTAAAAATAATAATTCTAAATCCCTTTTTAATCCAAAAAAGGGATACTTATAAGCTTATCACATACTCCGTGCTCAACAGAATATTGTCCATGATTAGGAGAAATAACAATAAAAAAAACAATATCATAAGATAGAACACATATCATCCTTAATCTACTAGGACAAATCACATTAAATACCATGAGCATAAGTAAATTATCATTGGACAAAACATACATTAGCAGAGGTAAATTAGTTGTAAAACAATAAGCAAAAAGCCATAGATAAAGTCTCCTACGGAAATATCCTCCTCAAAACCACTCATCAACAAGAGTACAACTAACTTACTAGTTAGTCTCATAATCTAACTCATCTCATCCCCACATTACACTGCAATAGTTCATAATAATAAAATTATGCATATAGAATCGGGCACATAATAATAGACACCATATTATGTAACGTTAGACATTACTTAGATAAATTTGAGAAGGAACTTATCTGATATCAAGCACGATTGACCGTGCAATGCATCTTCTTAATAGAGGTAGAACACTTATACGAGTTTTCGTCAAGTCAACTGCACTAGACTCCAACCGTAAAGAAACTTACTCGTTCATACTCGGCCCATGTCACAAGCAGACTTTCAGTTGACTCACATCAGCTATTTACACGCATAACATCACTTGGTGCCTCAAGATTCACCCTGACACTTATCTAGTAAATCCCTTGTTAGGAATTAAATAAAGTAGCTGCTAGTCTCAAATTAAAGAACTTGAATTCTTTTCAATTCCATGTAGGACAAGACCCCTCTTAATCTCGAACACAAGGAAGTTAATAAATTGATTTAATATAATTGTTTTCAAACTTTCTTCAAAGAATTCATCCGATCAACTGTCGAAGACAGAAATCACAATCTGTTGAAGAAATAGTCCCCAAACAATAGGTTCTTGAATTTCATCAAATTTGGCCGTCAAACCAACGAACCCGAACTAATGCCGCAAAACTATGTTGATCATCCAAATCATAATTCTCATCCTGATCATACTATTTATAATTGAATAGTCCAGGAATCAACAATATTAGAAATTAGTACATATTTTGCTTCTAAATTGTTGGTAAAATACCTGTCGATTCCAATGACAAAAAGAGAAGATAAAAGGGAGAATAATTGATGGAAGATCTCAAACTCATAGTCGTGCCGTGGAACATAATTTACTGCCTTAGAAGCAAAATACGCCACCACTGGTACATGTTTCTCGATGACGCACGCCCCCTAAGTTTAACGCAACTCTCTTTCCTAATTCGTGTACCCGAACCCGAAGAGTGGAATTACTCAAGAACTGTTCAGATCTCAAAGGGTAGGTTTGTGTTTATAGGTTTAGGGTATTTCAATAATGAAATTAACATCACTTCGAATAATGGCCAAGGCGTTGTATTTATAGGAGTAATAGGGAAAAGAGACAAGCAGCTTGAGCCTCGCGCAAGGCCCATATACTCGGCTGGGCTTGCGAGTAGAGAGCTTTAGCTCAATTGCAAGGAGCTCTCGCTCGAACTGCCGCAAGTCAAAGCAGGGTCGAGCTAGTAGCTCGTGCGTAGGAGAGCTATAGCTCGGATTTGAGCACTCCCCTAGACTTGCATTCTCCACCTTTTCCTCTCTAACTCTTTGTACACTCACTTGGTGAAACTCCAATTTGCATTACTAGTGAGGAAAACTCCAACATTGATGACAATGGTGAGCAAGAAAAGCAGCAACGACGCGCGCATAGTAGTGGCAGTCTCTGGTGGCTCATTAAAAGGGGAAATTGTCGATTTTCATTAGGTCGAGATAGGGGAGAGAAGGAGGTTAAGAACTCGGGTGCATGAGGAAAGGAAATAGAGGCAAGGGGGGTTTAGCCGGCATTTAGGGAGGGAGGAGATTGATCAGTAGGGGCAAGGAGACCGTGGGGAGCTGAGGGGGGTTGGTCGGCAGTGGGGAAGGAGAGGAAGAGATGGGTGTTATGAGGATGGAGATGGTTGGTGTGAGGGGAGAGAGAGAGAAAAAAATTAGTGACGATGGGTGGGTAGGGGGGATGGCGGGCTTGGTGGGTTGCTAGTTTTCTATGGCCGGTATTGGGGTCGGTGGGGCTTATATGCGGTGGTTGACAGGAGGGGGGCTGACTGGTGTTGTAAGGAAAGGGTATTTTAAAATTATTTTTAAATGATTAATTTTACTAATTTTAATTAAAATTTTAAACGAACCAATCATATTATGACACATGGCATAATTAACACTAACACTGATTTCCCCAAAATCTTACAGGTCATGACTCATTTTGAGAAGATACTATATAAAAGTCGAATTATTTTTTTGTTAATCAAAAGGTTGACTTTTTTTGAGCTAATCAAGCAAAGATACTCTATTAAGGTTGACTAATTAGATCATAGAGTATTTTTGCTCGATTAGCTTAAATAAGTCAACCTTTTAATTAATTAACCAAAAATAATATAGCAAAGATACTTTATAAAGGTTGAATCATTAAATCATTGCCTATTTTTTCCCTTTCTCTTTCTCCTCTCTCCTTTTCTCTTCTAAGGGTTATAATATTTTGGCCGCTTAGGCCAGAAATAGTATAGTTTTCGAGGAAAATTAGACTATTTTTTACCCTTTAATTTTGTTTTTCTATAGCGTTGCTTTTTAAGTTTTAATAAATTTAAATGAGTAGTGCCCGTCCCCCTATGGTGGAGTCTTTAGTTTTTGTTAATTTAGTTGTTTGTTTTCCGTTAGGGTTTATTTGTGTGTCAGGGTTTATAAAAAAAGTATTCAGCATTTGCCCTATTATTAGTTAGTTGGTAAGCATTCCATTTCTTTAGGATTGCAACGGTTGTTGAATTCTCAAATGCAACGGCGCCAAAATTTGATAGGCCGTCGTCGAGCCTACCAAAGATAAAAACCTAACTTGGTCTCTCTAATGGGTAGAAAGGGCAAGTAAGGGTCGATCCCACAAGGACTAAGGGGAGCACTAACAAGTATCGATTTGTGATAAGCTAAGTCAAGTCTTTTTGGGTTTTGAGTTATAATGAAAAACTACAAACAATAATAAAAAGGATCTTGGGAAGGTATCCACCAATTATGTCATTCACAAACTATAATTTAACATACAAAACATAGCAATTTGGGGATAAATTAGGGAAAGTCATCTAAGGCACCCAACTACTCTCTCAAGCTAGAGGGATTACTTGAGTCATGAATACAACCTACTCTCGTGGTTACAAAGCATAAAACAAGTGTTAAAGCATTATCACGATGACATAAACATTCCCTTGACTGGAAATTCCTATTCTCATGGCATTTCAAGTCAATTAATCATAAGGGAGCTAACTCAAGTTCACCTCTCAATCCTTCGTTGAGAAAACTTAGATAAATAGTTCTAGCAATGGCCACTTACAAGAACTAACAATGAAACCACTTAAACTTAACTAATTAACATCCCACATTAGCTAAATCAACACATGAAAACAAGTATATGTGAATTCATCAATGGTTTCAACCATCCCAAGTAAAAGAACTACTCACACATCATTATAAATTGCAAAACTAAAGTAGTAAACTACTAAGAACATGAATCCAAACACTAATTTAACATAAACAAGTAATAAAACTAGAAAAGATACAAAAAAATAAGTAATTAAAGCAATAAAATAAGAGAGAGAGTAAGAAATTCTCATTGATAATGCAAGAAATAATCAAATCTTCAAGTCTCTTTCCTTCAATTCTTCATATTCCAAGCTTTCAACAAGTTTTTCACACTTTCTCTCTCTAGAAAATGAGAGTTTCTCTATCTAAAAATCCTAACCTAAGCTAAAAATACTGTAAGAAGATCTCCCCCTTACAAATGAAGCCAAAGGGGTATTATATAACCCCCAAGTAAAAGGACGGAGAACACGAGGAAACGACCCGTCTACAGGTCGGCACGGACGTGCCAGAGGTTGCAAGGACGTGCAAACCTGTTAAAATACGAGCAGTAGCTACTGCCTGACCTTGCACGGACGTGATTCATTTGGCACAGACGTGCAGGGACTTGCACGGACGTGCCACTTATTGGCACGGACGTGCAACCCTTTTCTGGCTAAACAGCTTATTTTCGGAAGGTCATAACTTCTTCGTTACCCATTGGAATAAGGCATGTGACCACTCATTGGAAATCTCTTGAGATGATCTTTAATCTCCAATTTGAATCACTTCAAAATGTTGAGTGGAACAAAAGTTATGGTCAGTTGAAGTTGACCTTAGTGCAAAAATCCTTCTAAAAGCTTTTCATTTCTCTGTAAGGCGCTCATCCTTCTTCCTTTATTGCTCTATCAACCAAGCTTTCCCTTCTCCTTGTTCCCTCATTCTTGATCACGTCCATATATAATGCTAAAAATAGCTACATTACATCAAAAAACACAAACAACCCGTGAAGCATGGATGATACAAAATTTATATAAAAATAGGATAAATAATGAACTTTGATGTCGAATAATCACGAAAACAAGGTTCAAAAGTACCCTAAAATCATACCAAATAACAAGTTATCATGCATTCAAGTGAATTATATAATAATCATTTATACGGCTACAAATCGTTAGACCGTCCAACCACTACAACCCGCACCATCGCAACCCTCCTTATAACCACCCGAAACTCACCATTGACCCACAGAAACCCCACCACCCACCACCCTCTACCCAACATCAACCATCGCTACTCTACCAGAACTTAACCACCGCTAGATACTCTACTCGTAAAACACCAACACCTAATATCCACCAACCCACTCAAAACCTACCTCATCCACTCGAAAAATACACTTTCTCACCCGAAAAACATGCAAAACCCAACCAAGAACAACCCACTTTTACCCCAAAATGGAAAAATCATCCAATTTGAACAACTTCACTAAAAAGAAAGAGAAAGGGACAAAAATATATGCAATAGTGGGATTGGAACAATCTTGACGCATTGGTGGAGGGTGAGTAATAGGGTGCTCGGAAGTGGTGGTGGAGGTGTGGTGGAGGGTGAGTAGTAGGTTAATGAGAAGGTGTGGTGGAGGGTGAGTAATAGGGTGCTCGGAAATGGTGGTGGGGCGAAGGCGTGGGCAGAGGTGGTGGTTGGAGGAGACTTGGTTTAGATGAGGAAAGAGAAATTTATGGTTGAGGTTGAAGATGATGAACATGGAGTTAGGGTTCATTTCAATTTTAAGAACAATTTAATGGGAGTTAAGATGGTGAGTTTAGATTCTCAGTTTAAGTGGTTGAGGAGATTAATTTTGGTGAGAATAGTTTGATAAATCAAGTTAAATTAAGATTTAAATAAGTTTTGTTTTATTTATCTAAATCAGTTAATAAAACATTAAGTAAGGGTATTAAAGTAATTTTATTAAAAAAAATTTACTACAATTGAAATTTTTTGGAAAGTTACACATAATGTGTAGCGAACAAAATAGCAAAAGTTGCATATATATATATATGTATGTATATATATATATATATATGTATATATATATATAGCTCCTTACTCATTATAAACTACACAATAAGGAAAGAACAAAAGGCAGGGTATACCCGAGTGTAAGGACCCTTCTACAATATGCAAGGCCATTTTTACAGGCAAAGTCACTTTGACCAGTATCATGAGCTATCGAGTCTTCTACCAACGAAACAAGATCCTCCTCCATCTCCGCACGCCTACCAAAGTGTGTACATATATATATATATATATATATATATATATATATATATATATATATATATATATATATATAACTCTCTTATTGTTGCTGATTGCGAAAAATGTCATTGCTTTACTTCCTTGTTCTTGCTCCTTTGCACTGACCTTTCTCACTCCATCTATCCTTTTTCTCTCTTTGTGCCATCTGCTTTCTCACCTACCACAAGGGTAGTGGTGATCTTCTTCGATCTTCTATTGAAGAAATTTCTAAATTATCCCCTCCATTAAAGCATATTATAAATTCAACATAAGCACTTGATGTTTGTTGATTTCACTTTCGAGTTTTCTTCGATCCTCCATTGAAGGAATTTTCTAAGCTTTCCCCTCCATTGAAGCAGCTTGGGAGGTAATTTGTTTTTCTAATCATCAAATTTTGCATCTCTTATCCATGCAAATGTTGATCGTCTTTCAAATGTTCTAACAAAGGTTTTTTCAAATTTTCTCCTGGATTTTTTTATCTAATTTTTGTAGGTCTACGCTTGTTTGTTCAAAATTTGAGGACTTTGGTTGTTGGGGTTTTGTTCAAATAACTTAAATTGTCTTTTGGTTGTGTTATTTGATATGATTTTCATGAGATTAGTTGATGGGATTTTTGGGTTTTTGATATTGGTTGTGAATTTCTATATTTGGGATAATTATAAGGTGGGGGTTGTGTCATTAGTTATGAATAGGGTTATTTTTGTTTTGCATGTGTTAATCCCACTCTTTGTCATCTTTTAATTTGGAAAATTGGAATTAAAATTTGGTAGAATTGAATTTATGTTTTTGACCCACCTTTAATTTCATTTACTATAGTTTTCCAAAAGATTATTGTGTTTTTCCAAAATAAGGTCGTAAATAAATCAAATTTAATTTGACAAAGTTTCATATGTGGCTGGCCACACCGTGCAGTTAGCTACAATATTTATAAAAAAAATATTTTCTTCTCTTCTCTTCTCTCTCTCCTCTCTCTCCTCTTTTCTTCTTCTAAGTTGGTGGTTACTTCTCTCTCTCTCTCTTCTGTCTCTCCTCTTTGTCTCTCCTCTTTTCTTCTTCTCTAGAATTTGATTTTTTTTTTATGAAGAGATGATCGCTGATGAGAAGTTGAGTATGAGTTTTTAAGGTCGACGCTCCTCATACTCGTCGCCGGAAAACAACTTAGAGGTTTATAAGGCCAAATTTAGCTATAAAAACTCTATATCTAGAGTTTTTATGGTTGAATTTGGCCTTTATAGCAATATTTGAAGTGAAATTCAAAGTCATTGTTAATTTTTAAGGTATTTGTTCGATATATTTATTATTATTTTTTTTTTTTACGATTTGGTTGTGGGTTTGATTGGTTGGATCTAGGTTTGTTTGTGGGTTCAGTGAATTGTGGTGGTGGCATGGCGTATTAGGGTTGGGGCTAGTGGCGTACGCCGTATCGGGGTTAGGGTTACATGAGTTGGTAGTGGTGTGGGTTAGTGGCGTGGTGTTTAGGGCTCTGGGTTAGGGGTTGGTGGCGATTTGGGTTAGGGGCTGGTGGCGTGGGTTAGAGGCTGGTGGAGTGGTGTTTGGTGGTGGTGTAGGTTAGTGGCGTTGTGTTTGGAGCAGGAACTAACTTGACAATTCTATCCGACGCATGCCCCATACAACGATGCCAGAGCTCAAATGTAGACACTTCCTGATCCGTCACCGCACATACTTTGGGAAGTCACTGAAAATAGTATAGTCCATCTATCTGTTCACCGCCTCCAATCAGGCTCCCTTGAGCATTGGTCCTATATAGCACACAAAGAGCCAGTGAATCAGGTAAAACAATGTGAATCATCAATTATTTTAAAGACCAAAATTAAATTGCAATTTAATTTCAGAACAAATAGAATATGATCCAGATAATGTTGTCTGTTAAATGCACTCTCTCCCTCCTTCGTAGCCATAGTATGTGCACCTTCAGGAAGAAAAATGGGACAGAGATATGATCGTCACATCCGTCTAACATGATTCATCTGTTGTAACGTGGTGAGATGCACCTATGTCGACATCTAAAAGAAAGAAAAATACTCACCACTCATTTTTTTTCCTTTTGATTATTGTAGACACCCATTTGTGTCTCCCCAAAACCAAACCCAGTGATGAGTACCTTTTGCGTCGAATCATAATCGAATGAAGTGAAAGTGTGGAAAGTTTAGTGTTGCAGATAGTTTTAATTTCTTTTCTCTTTTCTCTGTTTTTGAAAACTTATTTTAAGAAAACAGTCAAGCCAGTTTGGTTGGTCCATGATATGGGTCCAATAGTAGTGTAGTTGGATGGGGCTTGACAAGAGCTTTCCAACGATATATTATAAGCCCAATTCCGATGAATATTGAGGAAGTTATGACCAATTTACTAAACTGGCCCGGTTTGAGCCTTATATGCGGCCCAATGATCTAGGGGAGGGCCTAATATAGATTTATCATTCCTAATGCAATTAGGAATGGTTTTAGTCTTCTAGGTTCTTCTAGAAGGTTCTTTTCATTCCTAATTCAATTAGCATTGATAAATTGACTTTTGTTGACTTTTCAGAGTTTTAATTAAAATCAAAGAGCATTTTTGAGGAAAAATACGATTTTATCCTCCTGTACGGCAATTTTTATCTGATTTTAAGAAAATGCGTGATTTTCTGAATCAGCGCCAAACGCCAGCTGTAGCGCCTGGCGCTAGTGTTGGCGCCTGGCGCTAGTGTTGGCGCCTGGCGCCAACAGCCAGCGTTGGCGCTGGTTCAATTTTTCGTGCACCAGAATCTGTTTTAATAATTTATCTTTTTGGCTGATTTACTCTATAAATAACGTATTAAAAACTCCGTTTTCGATAACTAGTTTTCATCAACATTCACCTACAACCAGTTTTCATTCACAATTATCAATTCTCTCTCATTCTCTTCTATAATCATTCACCAACTCTCGTCAAGAAATTCTTTATTTTCTTTTTCTCTCTTTTTCTAAACTAGCTTTTTACATACAAAATTCCGCATTCATTAGATTTAGAAACACCTAGCCATATTCGAAGTTGCATTCGCCCTAGACGTGAAAGGTTTAATTTCTGAGGGTTCGATCCCAAATCTCTATTTCAATTATTTAATTTAATTGTTTTGATTATTATTTTCCTTGAAGTTACTAACGTGTGTATTTTGTTATTAGAAAGAGGTACGAGGCATCAAAGTAAGTATTTTAATGGTTTTTATTGATGTTATGATATAGAAGTCATGTTTAGATTGTTATTATGATTCCTAGTATCATGTCTAGGGTAAATTTAATATCAAATATGATTATTACGATGCTTCCTATGTTCTTCCTAATATTTATGATTGTTAGTATCATGTTAGGGTTAAAGATTTGATTTTTATTGCTTAGTGACATATTAGGGTTTGTTATTAATCTTGTTAGTATCATGCCTAGGATCTTGCTATGCTTTAACATGATTATTATTATGATTAATATGTTATTATGATTATTGCTTTGATCATTATTATGATTAATTATAATTTATAATTTTTATGCTTTAACGTGATTATGATTATTTTTATGATTTATGATTATAATTGTTATAATTATTGTTATGATGATTATTTTTAATTATGATTGTTATGGTTATGATAATTGTTAATTATAATTATTATTATGTTGCTTGATTATATTTATTGCTTGATCACGCCTTTTATGCATGTTTAAAGGGAATTTGTACTTGTAATCACGCTTAATAAGATAATTAATAATCTTGTTTAGGGTTAATTTGATTATAATTCAAGTGATCGCCAATAATAGTTTATTTGTGCATTAATATTCAACCAACATAGATAAACAGGTTAAGGGTTAATTCTATTGATTGTATGTTAGTCAAGAAGCGCACATGAATACGATCAGAATAAAGTAGAGGCCTATTATTAGGGCAGGTTCAATCTCTTTTAGGTTGGATTTGTACCTTCATCCCCGAACCCTTATTTGGTTCAAGACCTTATGGAGTTGACGATCTCTTGGATCGTTAAGGGGTGTAACCTTCACCCTGTGAACGGTTTACAAGTTCCTAAAACTTGTTGGCGACTCTTTTACTCTATCTTCTTCCCTTTTGGACGCCACCGTACTTTAGTGTATGATCACAGTGGGGTTCAAGCTATGGGTTAATGCTTGAAAATATTCCCTACAATTATTAACCATATTCAATAAAAGACAAACATGTTCGGATTTAAATTCAGATAATGCGAAAAGAGTGTCTTGCAAAAGAGGAAAGGAGGCACAAGTATAGCAACCCACGACATTGGCACGCATCGAGGGTTTGCTCGAATTAAATCCAGTAGCGGCAGAGGGCGTAGCAGTAGGGGCTTTGTTTCTTGGTATAGAGGTCGAAACACCTTGTTGAACCGAGGAAGAACAACCCTTTTACCATATTTTTCCACCCACCACTCGGGGTAGCCATGGAGAATAAAGCAGCCCGCATTATCATGCCCAAGACGATTGAAGTGAGTACAAAAAAGCTTCGACTTATCAACACGAGAAGGCAACTGAAATTGTCTTCGGCCCAAAGGAATGAAGAACAAACACATAAAAGCATCCTCCTTTACTGCAGGTGTGTGGGCTTGAGCAATACTCCTTAAGCACTCCTCTTGATGGAGAGCTTGATATGCACGTTCGATTGTCGCGGGAGGCTGCTGGGAAAGGAGATTAGTTCGAACCATGGAATATTTTCCGTCATCGATGCAAACCAAGAATTGATGCAAAATTTCCTCTTCCTTGTCCTTTGCATATTTTTCAGCCATATTACACGAGCAAGAACCACACTCACAACCATGAAGAGGCTTAAGTTGCAAAAGATCATCAAAATAACCCATCAATTGGGAATAGTAGTCTTCGACAGTCATAGAAGGAGTTTGTTTGCAATTAGTGATTGTGGCCCTTAATCGCTGTGACAAGGTAAAGTCGTATCCCCTAATCAAAAATAATTACCTAAATCACTAACTAAGGTAGATAGGGAAGTAGGGTCGATCTCCACAGGGAAACTAGTCTTTTTACTCCTAATTTACTATTATAATCTAAACTATTTAAGTAACCAATGTTTAAAGTTGAATGAGAAACTAAACTACAAAGAATTAGAGTGGGGAGATGACAATATATAAAAGGATTTAGGGCATAGGTTCACCAATAAATAATACTCCAGGGTAAAACAGGGTAATCAATCATTGACAAGGCATAGATAACATGATTAACAGGCTCTCGCAATTTATTAATCAACATAGATCTAACAGGCTCTCACAATTTACTAGATCTAAGTTCTTATTGAAAATAGCCTTTAATATCAAATTAACATCTGCTCGATTCATCAATTTAATATTGCTATACTTTTACAAGCCGCAATTGTAAAACAGTAAAACAATCCAATAAGAAATTATCATGCAATACCAACAATCAATAATAGTCAATCATCAATGCATCAATTAACCAGATTGTAAAGGGCTCTCGCTACGTATTACAATCACACAATTAATTTACCGGTATTAAATCTCATCTCTCGAATCTTGACTTAACCATTTATAAATTAACTTGCCTATTGAAACTAGACCTACATCTCTCGATTCTTGAATCAATATTGCCAAACTCATGCATAAAAGATTGGCCTAATCTAGTCACAGAGCATTAAATCAATCAATAGGAAATTAATCTAGCACTAATAATCAACAACAATAATTTACCCCTTCATATTATTTATTAGATCCCCATAAACCCTAGAAATTAAACTACTCACACATATTAAAAACTAAACTAATCAAAGCAATAAAATAAGACATGATTAAAGGAATAGAATAAATAACTAAGATTAAGGGAAGAGAAATCGTTACCAAAATAAATCTGAATTAATGAAAGAGTTAAGAACAAAGGTTTAGAGAGAGATTAAGAGAGAGAAAACTAAGTAGAGAGAGAAAGTCTAAGAAAAGAAGGTACTAAAATTGTATTACGGAGAAGTATTTATACTCCGTACAAAAATCCTAAACTAAAGCAAATTAAAACGACGCTAATCGTCTCCTAAAAATACACGCGCCCGATCGGGCGAGGCACCGCCCGATCGGGCGCGTCACCGGCGCCAGACTAAGCTTCTCCCGCCCGGCCGGGCGCGCCTCTGGGCGCCAGCCTCTTTGGCCGGGCGGCTCATTTGGGCCACTATTTGGACTTCGATTGGGCTCCAATTCTTCGGGCCAATCTGGGTTTCCTCTTTGGGTCTTGAATACTCGGTCCAAATGCCCCGGTATCACCTATACCGGGCCCTTAATCATCGGTTCGATGGCTCTAACCGGCCCTGGGCTATAAACTCTGGTCGTGCTTCTCCAATGCTCGTGATTGCTCCAAAATATTTCGGGAAAATACTCCAAAAGTGTAAATCCCTGCAAAAGTCAACCAAATCTACGAAAACACCAATTAGTAATAAAAGTGGCTCTAAAGAGCCAAAAACACTACTAATTATGACCAAGGGACGGGGGTAAAATAATATATAAAATAGACACATCACGCTGCAAACGAGGACCACTCGCTTCACAATAGCGTTTCTCATGGTATTCCCGCAACTGTTTGGCTTCGTCAAAGTAGGGGATTGAAGTTTAAATTTTCGGCTCAATATCCCTTAATATCCAAGATAACAACATGGAGTTAATCGTCTCCCAATCTAGTAATTTTTCCTTCTCGGTCGGTTTGGTAATGTTGCCATCAACGAACCCAAATTTTCGGCGAGATTTCAATGATAAGGTAATAGCCCTAGACCATGGAAAAAAAATATCCCCTTTCAAAATCACATGGGTGATCAAATTGCTTGGTTGATCACCGGACCCAAGGTAGAAAGGAAAAGCAGAATCAATTTTGTTATCCCCCATAGCCGAGTAGCAGAGAGAATATTAGAGATTGTAAAAAAATTTAGTGATTTATAGATTGGTAGAGAAGAAGAAAATAGAGATTTAGGGTTTAGAGGATTAGTGGCTCCGATACCATGTCAAATTAGAGAAGATGATTAGAGTGAATGGTTTTCTGTGTATCCTATTACGGTATGTACAATATATTTATACAACCTAAGAGTAGAGATTAGGGCTTAATATCGGCCCATTATTTATTCATGATACAAGACTTAACAATGGATAAATTATGTTATTTGATTTAATTTATTATATTTTACTTCAGTTTATTAGATTTAAAAGACCATCTAAACTTGTCAGCTATTATGTACGATGGATTCTGACTCTTAATCAACTTGTGCCACACACTACAAGCCATAGCTACGGATATATAGTGTAATTTTCTTTAAAAGTACAGTAAAAATTTCATTAGGGAGTAATTCAGGGTGTACAACATTGGAGGGGACTTTGAATTTGCAGACTAAATAGCTACTCAAGCAAGAGGAGGCCAGGAGGGAGAGAGGGTTTTATTGCATAGGCTCGTGGCTTGTGACCATTTAATTTTATATAGAAAGTAATTTCAATTCCCACTTTAAGGTATCCAAAGTATTTCAATTATGTATATAAGAAAAATCAATTCTTTATGCGAAAATTTTTCTATATCAATATCTATGAGAGATCGAATTAATTAAATTATCATAACAAAAGCACAATAAGACTTCACTTATAAATTGTATCCCTTTGGTGTTACAATCAATATATAAGCTACTTTTATATCTATGTACTCATTTCATGTTTTCATTTGTTAAAATTGCTCCATTTCCTTTCAACTGCAATAAGCCATTTCCTTTTTGCAATGCTTCTAGATGAAGTGATTAAACCAATTCAAGATGAAGTCCCACGGTGTATGTTGTTTGCGGATGATTTCGTTTTGGTGGATGAAACTAGAGATAGGGTTAATGCCAAGTTGGAGCAATGGAGGAAAAGATTGGAATCTTGAGGGTTTAAGCTATGTCGGAGCAGACTAAATATTTGGTATGCGACTTTGGTACTCAGAGAGGGACAAGCAATGAGGTGATGAGTTTGGATGAAAATGACTTGACCATAAGTCTATGAGTGAATGCTTTATATATCTTGGATCAATCATCCAAAAAAATGGTGACATTGATGATCAAGGCGTAGTTCACAGGATTAAGTCGGGGTGGCTTAAGTAGAGAGCGGTCATGGGAGTGTTATGTGACCGAAGCATTCCCTTATGTTGAAGCGAAAATTCTAGGACTACCATAAGATTAGTGTTGCTCTATGGTAACGAATGTTGGGCTTCTAAAAAAAAGCACATTAAAAAGATGGAGGTTACGGAAATGTGAATGTTAAGGTGGATGTGCAAGAACACTCTAAGGGTCTATTCTGATTTACTAAACTGAGCTAAACTGAATTGAACTGATTGGAGAGCTGAACTGAACTAAATTGAAATGAATTGTTTATGAGAGAAGGAAATTAGGAACTAAACTGAATTGAATCGAACTGATTGGAGCTAAACTAAATTGAAATTAAACTGAAGAGAGAACAGGCCCTAAGAGATACAATTAAAAAGGAGGTTTTTCGTAAGAAGGTAGGGGTGACATGCATTGCAGACAAACTAAGGGAAAATCGTCTGCGTGGCATGTAAGACGGAGACCCAAGGGTGCACCGGTACAAATAGTGGAAGGGTGGGACCATGGAGGGGTTAAACGAGGGAGAAGGAGACCAAAAATGACTTGGTTGGAAGAATTATAAAGGATATAGAGTTTTGGATTTGCATGAGGATGAGGCTTTGGATCGTAAGGGGTGGAGGAGAATGATCTTTGTCGATGACTACATGGAATAATCAAATTTAGTTTATGTAACCGATCCTACTAATGAGATTAAAGCTTTGATTGATTGATTGACCCATAAAATTGTAATGAGTCAATATTCATGTAATGTAGAGAATATCTAATTGGAAGCTACTTTGTACTTCGTATAACAAAATCATCAATAAAATTTTCTCCTTTAATTTCTTCCTTAAAGAAAGCGTAACAAAACTAATTGAACTATAATTATTTTAGTTTTTTTTTGCTCTTTATTCTTTTCCTTTAAACATATGTCAAAATGATGATGTTTTGCAAACTTGCGATTATACAAAAATCGAAACAAATATAGAGGTCGGCAGATCCTAGTTAAAACTATTAAAAAGTGTGTAATTTCGCACTCTTTAAGTCCAAAGTATGAATGTCTAATGCATGGATGCCAAGTTAGAAAAAAGGGCATAACAATGAAAGCTACATGTTCCAAAACATAGAAAATTGCTAGATAAAAAAAAAAAAGTACAAATAGCCAAATAGGACACAACAATTTTCGTGGAAAATGAGTAATCTTTTGTGTCTGTTACTAACTTACTTTATTTTAAAATTTGATTCCAATTTATGTCATAAAATAAATAATGACTCCCAATTTGTCTATATTTTGCTTAAAGACAATGACCTACACCTAATGCACGAACAACTCACGTTGATTCTGCAGCTAAACTTTACCTTTGTCATCAGGAAATTTAGTACCACTACTATTAGTACGTAGTACTATATAGAGCAATTAAGTGTACTACTACTGAATTACTAATATGAAGTGTGCTTTTTAAATTGATATATTTTGAAGGTAATGATATTTAGAGCTTTTAAGGATATATATAAGCATTAAATATACTTTCGAAAATGGAATTAAGTTGAAAATTCATGATAAAATCACGCACATATCGATGTAATTAATGTTAATCTTTCCTCAATTTTTCCTTCGTGAGCTTCTTATACATTAGCCCTAAGGGCTATGTTTATCATTTTCCTATTTTGAATCTTACATTATTTGAATGCGTTTTTTTTTTTATTTTATTTTTAGTCCAGATGTAATTTATTTGTATGTGAGATCTAATTATATTCATTTTATAAATATAAATAGTGATTATTTTGGATGAAGTAGCTCATTCTTACTTTTAGTAATTAAATTTATAATTATTGAGGAAAGTTTGATGACATACATGATATAATACCTCCGTTTTATATTATTTGCAATGATTTGACATAAAGTACAAAGGCAAAATATCTAATCGTTGTAAATAAATAAAACGGAGGTAATATAATAATTTCTTGATATAATTCTACGTACAATGAATTGGAATAAGGAAAAAAATGAATCTATGATAATCTACATGCAATGTTTTAAATCTCTTAAAGTTTATAGCTGTAAGGATTTATTTTCATTTCTTATTGTTATGTTTTGTAAAACACTAAACAATAATGTTAGACGAAGTATTGTATGGAGTAGTAATAGTGATAAAAAAAAGTTTTTACTTTTAATTTTAAATATTATTTTGTCACTAAAATTATATTGACAATAATTTTATTCTTATTTTATTAATTATAATAATTGATAGGCTGACAAAAAATTAAAGAAAAATATCACCCGTCATTTAAACTTTTTTGTTTAGAATTTTTTAATAGTAAAAAGAAGGTCAGAAGGAGGTTCATTAAGAGGGGGAGAGGAGAAAAGGAAAAGGAAAATTTTCTCAAATAAGTTCCATAAAATTTGATTCTTAAATATTAGAGCGATACCACTACTGTATCACCTCAACCTAATCGTTTAAACTTCATAAAAAAACACCTTTTAATACTACGTATAGTTTTGGAGCAAGTATAAAAGTTGATAACGTACCATGTATGTCCAATTTTTCTGTAACCCTCCTCTATATAATTGCCAAATGGCACTCAATATCTCAGCAAATTTTGTGGCCAGTGACCTACCCAACCCGTTCAAAATTGGACCTGATAATTCTTCTAAGTAGTATCGAAACTCAATTTTTTAATTTGTAACCAATATTTATTCATTTTTTTTTAAGTTAGATTGGTTCAAAGATTATGAAGAAGTATGGAATACAGAATATGGATCTGTTCTCATACGTTGAAATTTAGTTCATTTCACTTCAGTTCAGCTCAGTTTAGTTCATTTCATTTCAGCTCCTAATTTCCTTCTCTTATAAAATATTCATTTCAGTTCAGTTCAGTTCAGCTCAACTCAGTTCAGTTCAGCTCAGTTCAGTTCAGCTGAGTTCAGTCAATGAGAACAGACCCTATGTTTGTAGTTTGTACTATTGTGGAGGGAGTTACGCATGGTTTTGCTGTATACGACTACATAATTTGACCAAAAAAAAAATTTAAATCTGATGGACTTGTTTGTTTCCAATTTTTGTTTTTAATTTTCAAAATTATGTTGATTTTTTCTGAATAAATTTAACTAGTTTATTTATTTATTTGAAGGAACTAGTTTATTTATTTATTTATTTTTATGAAATATATGATTTTAAAAAATAATCCATATTAAAATTGCCAAATGATTTTAAACGAACAATTACACCATATTTTGGAGTATTAGATTTACTTGTATTCATTGCCAAATGAAGTTAGTTGAGTCTTTACATCAAAGGGTTATACAAGTAATATCTTTTTATACGTAAATTGGTACATATATGAACTATTATTTTTTTTGGTAATAATTTACCTAAAAGTTTGAAGTGTTGAACTAACTCATTTAATAGCCTATATTTTTTTTTTTTCAAGTGATGCACCTCACTGAACTTAAGTTGTATACTTGTATACATAATCAAATCATTCAAAATAATAATAAAAAAAGTATCAGGGCCTGTTCATATTTAATGAGCTGAACTGAACTGAGCTGAACTAAACTGAACTGAAATAAATATTTTATGAGATAGAGAAATTAGGAGCTGAACTCAACTAAACTGATTGGAGCTGAACTGAACTGATTAGAGCTGAATTGAATTGAAATTAAGTAAATGTGACAGACCCTTAATTTAATGTGTGACCAAATATTTCCAAGTAGTAGCCACTAGCCATGATATAAAAGTCACGAGTAATACGCTAATGTTTGGTCCAACTAGTTCAGCTAAAGGTGGTCTTATATTGATAATACGGTTTTATTAAAATTTCGTAATACTCGTACATATAATATGTATTTTTTTATGTTGTTTTATGATTTTATTAGTGGGTATAAGAAAATTCCTTTTTCAAAAAGCTAAATTAACAACTAAGAAGACTGATTCATTTCCTAATATATGAATTTTATTGATATTATATGATATATTTCACTTATTGTCATGAATAATTGAGTACAGATGAATTACATTAGACTCTCTATTATTAAAAAACTAAAAATGAAAATCTTAAGCATTAATCAAAACATTTATTACATTGATCACATATGATTCTATCATTAACTACTAATCTAATACTTTTAATCTTCTCATCTCAATTACTTGACCCATTTGACCAATTTTTATTGATAGTTAAAGTTAATAAATTAGTGTGAGATGATCTCACGCAAAACTTAGGATCTGTTCACATTTATTGAAATAAGCTGAACTGAACTAATTGGAGCTAAATTGAGCTGAACTGAACTGAACTAAACTGAATATTTTATGAGAGAAGGAAATTAAAAGCTGAATTGAATTAAATTGATTGGAGCTCAACTGAATTGAATTGAAATTAATTATAGAGTAAATGTGAATAGGTTATTACTCTACTTTCTGTGGGCAGTGGGACCCATGGAGTACTAATTTAAACAATATACATAATTATCCTTAATTGTTAAGAACTGTTCATATTGTAGTATAAATAGAGGGCAGGTATTCAGGGTAATAGAATAGAATTTGATTTTGAAACATCTTTCATTCCATCTAAAAAAAATAGTGAAAGAAAGGGGAAAAAAAATCACAAAAAATGGCCACCCTCATTGCCCCTGACCATGCTGATCCTATTGCTGATGCCGAGGCTCTCAAAAAAGCATGCCATGGTAATAATCATCATCAACATTAATTTTCTTTGTTAGATTGATTAATTTTTTGCATGCAAATCATTAATTTTCACAAATTTATACTCATGTTTTTTAAAATGTGATTTAAATTTTCCGGGTCTAGATATGGCTAAAACGGCAAATAGTATACGTGACTATTAATTCCCGGCGAGTTGAATGTGACAATTTTGATTGTAATTGCAGGGTGGGGAACTAATGAGAAGGGTATCATCGAAGTCATTGGTCACAGGAATGCAGCACAGAGGAGGATGATCAAGGAGGCTTATGAGCAGCAGTACAATGAAAATCTTATCAGGCGTTTTGAGAAGGAGCTTTCTGGGGATTTTGAGGTGAATTTAATAAATTACATTTTTTTTTCGTTCTACACCGTATCATCTAAGAAATTTATTATTATTTTTTTTTCACGATTTTTTTTTTCTTGTTTTTACTGATGTTTTGGACAAATTAATTAGTCATTCTGTCCCAGATTTATATGTTTATGTCATAAATTTTGCTAAGATATTTATAATCGTTTGGTGGGTCATGTTTATTGAGATTGATAGGAATCCTGTATGTATAAAATAGACAACGTCTGAAATCTCTGAATCTCATCTGGGTTTTTGTGATTGAAATTTCCACAGTAGAATGACTATCACCACATCTAATTGGTCGATTTTTTATTTTTTTTTGTTTGTCAAATTTTTTAAAAAATTTCTTTTGTAAAAATTATTTTTTTTTCCTGGATATTTCTGATTTTTTTTTTCAATAATTGATTTTTTTAAAAAAGATGAAAAATAAAAAAAATAATTTAAAAAGCGACCAATAACAATTAAGTTTAGTGGTAGTGATTTTTAGGATGCTAAAACAAAAAACTTTTGTGAAGCATTTAATTAGCCTGGCAAGTTTGGTTTGAGGTCGGATAAATTTGGGTTCATCTAATCGGATATGAGTCAGTTTTAAAATTAATCCAGTATCTAGTTTTTAATCAAAATTGTGGATTATTTTGGGTTGTAAATTTGTTACTAAGGGCTTGTTTATGATACATTATAGGTTCGAATCCCCCTTCTCCATTTGTAGTTATCACGTGTAATGTTATTTGGCTCAATCGGACCAAAAAAAACCTTTTGGACTTGAAGTTTTGTTTTAGTCCTATAAAGTATAGCTTTCACTAATTTGTACATGGTTCAAACTGTGATATTTAGAGAGCTGTGTACCGATGGATGTTGGATCCCATGGACCGGGAGGCTGTTCTAGCCAATGTTGCTCTCAAGAAATCAGACTACCGAGTGATCGTAGAGCTCGCATGCATTCCATCTGCGGAGGAGCTCTTGGCATTCAAGCGGGCCTATCAAACTCGTTACAAGCACAGCTTGGAGGAAGATGTTGCATCTCACTTTTCTGGTGATATGCGCAAGGCAAGTCTTCTGATCACATCCTTGATCATTGCCATTATTAAATTAATTCGTTTTTAGATTGTCATTGGATATCATCATAACATTACAATTTTCGATATTGTTGCAGCTGCTGCTTCTGCTGGTTAGTGTTCACAGGTACGAGAGTGAGGCTTCAGAGCCAAAGCTGGTGGAGGCCGAGGCTGAAATCCTTCACAAGTGTATCAAAGATAAAAATTATAATCATGACGAGATCATAAGGATCATTACCACCAGGAGCAAGGTTCATCTCACTGCTACCTTTTACCGGTACAGAGACGTTTACAGCACTCCAATCACTAAGGTAAATAAGCAACTGACAAATATTTCAAGCAAAAATTGGATTGAAAATTACATTTGTGCTACTTATGACAGCAACTTACGGGCTCAAATTTTCTTTTGATTGTGTAGAGTCTGGCTTCTGATCAAGACAAGGATTTCGTAGCAGCGCTTCAGACTGCTATCCGATGCATCAAGTCCCCTCTCAAGTACCTAGAGAGGGTAATTTCTCTTCTTGCTCTATATGCAAGTGCACTTTATGTTAGAAACATTTTGTTTTGGTTTTACTTGTTATGATGTTAATTTATTCCGTGTTTGCGTATAGCTTGTGACCGAGGCAATTAAGAAGCGTGGAACTGATGAGGATGCTCTTACAAGGGTGATTGTAACAAGAGCTGAGAGGGACTTGGGGGAGATCAAGGAGCTGTTCTACAAGCGAAACAGCGTGACCCTGGAGCATGCCGTGGCTAAGGAGACTCGTGGGGATTACGAGAAGTTCCTCCTTGCTCTTCTGGGAAAGCAGGATTAAACTACATGATCATATAAAACCGCCCTGTAATTCCAGTGTCGTTTTTAGCTATGTTGTGGTAATTTAAGTTGAGCATTATCGTTAGTAAGAAGCTCAACAAGGCTATGTATTTGAACCTTTTGTGGTGTGTTATGTTATGCTGAGGAGTTTAATATATGAATGGATTATCATTTGAACTTTAATTTATTTGGGTACACATCAACTGAGGTAAGGTCTTTTAGCTGTGAGTTTAATTCTTTTAATTTTCATATGTTTATGATGTGGGTTTTAAATTGTTTGAAAGGAAAAGCAATTCCTACAAGTTGTTTATTTGAATAATAGGTCCAATTTTTCACAAAAAGTTCCACTTACTTAAAAGGGGTTCAAATTAGCGAATCTTTCCATTTTGTAGAAAGCGAAACTTTTTAAGATGTACAATGTATAATTTTGTCAACCAAACAACTTTTTGTGCTTTCACTTTCGAGCCTGATAGAGCGCTTTACACGTAATTCCTTATCTCTATCATATACACTACATACACACTTCCACAGGCTACACTACTATGTTGCAAAGGAAACTTCACATGGTGAAGCTGTATGGAAGGGAAAAGTAAGATCTAAACATATAACTAATCGATCTCCTAACTTTGTAGAAAGGAAAAAAAACATGTTGAAGAATAAAGCCTTTAACATATTATTTTTAGCATTACCACTTGTTAATTGAAAATTAGTCTAATTTATAGACCATGAAAGTATCATATGTCATTAGATATTTTTGCTATTATATTCTTTGTACTTGCATAGTTGTATTACTTACGAGCACATTAAAGATGTTTGAAACAACAGAGGTGTCAAATCAGTTGTTTGGGTAGGATTAATATTAAGTTTGTTCTAAATGATTTAAAATCATGGCATATAAATAAGCTTGATATTCAAGTTGAGTTGTCATCCACATTTTAATCAATTTTTAATAACTTTAATTTCTCTTTGTATCATTTTCTCTCTTTTTATTTTTTTATTTTTCCCTCATGCCTAGATTTAGGGTCTGTTCCGATTGACTGAACTCAGCTGAACTGAACTGAACTGAACTGAACCGAGCTGAACTGAACTGAACTGAACTGAACTGAACCGAGCTGAACTGAACTGAACTGAACTTATTAATTAGTGATTTTTAACTACGGATTAGTGATCTTTGATTATTTATTGATTATTTATTGATATTTATTACTATACATATGTGTATATACAAATGTACATATTAAAATATTTACGAAAAATATACTATATAATTATAATTATAAAATGTATGGAAAATATATTATAAAATGTATGGAAAATATATTAAAAACTTGAAACCTCTAAACATTTTAAACACATATACTATTTAATTTATAAATAAACTAGTATTAGGACAAAAGAACACAAAACACTTACATGTATCTAACCCATTTAAACAAATTTTAAATAAAATAATATATATAAAAAAAAAAAAAAAAAAAAAAAAAAACCAACAACACACCCTAACCCACGATGCTCTAAGCCCAAATAAAGAGAAAGAAAAACACTTTCTCCTTCCTCCTGCAGTCACTAGTTCGGCAGTGCCCCAAACAAACAATAGAACCATTTGAACAATGAATTGTATCAATATTATTATTGTTATTATTATTATTATTAATTATTGATAATTATTATTATTATTTATTGATTATTATTATTAGTATTATTAGTATTATTATTATTAATATTATTGTTATTATTATTATTATTATTATTATTATTATTTTTGTTGTTGTTGTTGTCGTTGAATAAGAGTTTAAAAGAATGAAATTTGGCTTTATATCATTAGCAATATCATTAGACATAAATTAAGAGCTGAACTGAACTGAACTGAACTGAACTGAATTTCAACGGAACAGAACAGGCCCTTATCCAAGTGACACAACTAAATTTTCAAGTTTTATAACTTAATGAGCCTTATCAATAACTTAATACTAAAAGCGAAACCAGTGATAACACATGTCATTCATTAGTTAAAAATTTTCCCTCCAATTTTTCTTTCCTTTTTTATTTTATTTTTATTTTTTTATTTTTTGTCTTTTATTTTTATTTTTTTTTTATTTTTTCAATTTTCCAAGAAACGTATTTATAGCCTGTAATACTCTCTTAATGAAATATTCTTATATGTATATATTACAGTAATTTTTGTAATATTCTCCAATATTTTTATAATATTCTCATGCTAATATTATTATTAGGAAAAGTCTTATTTCTATAATAATCTCATGTAATGTATTTTTTTTATAATAGTATTTGATGATTCATTATGTTCCTTAGTTTACTTATATATTATAATAAAAACCTACGACTAGCTCACTCTTTTTTAAAAACTTGATTTTTACATATAAAAAAATAAAGTTTTAATTAAACTTGTATAAACAAATGTGTATGTCAAAATTGTATCAACAAAATATAGATATGATAAGGTATATAGTATGGGTTCTAAATAATCAATAGCCCCAATTTTTTTTTTTTTTTTTTTTTTCATATTTATAAAGTCTAACGCATCAAAATAGCCTTTACATGCATCATTAACCAAAAAAAAGGGTAAAATAAATATTTTTTTTTTTTGAAGTTTATAAATGTAATTGTTAATATATAATTGTTAAATTAATGTTATAGTTTGTTAAATAATTTTATAAAACCCGAGCATGGCACGGGACTTAAACTAGTATAATATAAAAACCAAACTAATTATATTGTTTTATTATTAAATTACTATACTAGTCACATTTCAAACGACCACAATAAAAACATTAGTATATTACGGAGTAATTTTTTTTTTTTTTTGAATAAATATTACTGAGTAATTTGGTTCAACGGAATAATAAAGTGTGAAACTATCTAGTCAAACTTCACGAGATAAACACGTAGAATTGATAGAAAACAAAGAACAATACTTTTCTTGACATCACATAATTAATTTCAAAACATTATAATAAGAGTTTTCAGACAATCAGGTTACCAACTCAATTATTACATGTATAGTGTAATTGGGGACCCTTTTCTTTTATTTAAGAGCGACTTGATCTATCTATCTATTTGCAGTCTTCTATTGCATTCATTCAAATAATCAAAATCTTTTGAAAAAAAAGTGTCAATTTTGCAAAATTACAATGGCTACCCTCGTTGCCCCTGATCATGCTGATCCCATTGCTGATGCTGAAGCTCTTAGAGCTGCTTGTGAAGGTAAATCATCACCATTGATTTTAATTATAATCGTCATCATTTTTATTATTATCATCATCATCATCATCAATTCATCATTTACATTATGTTAATTACGTGTTATCTTTTCTTTTGATGTGTTTTTTAACTCTGTTTTAATGATTTTGATTTCTCTGTTTTGTGGGGTTTTATCATTTCATTCTTAATTTTGATCTTAATTTTTTTGGGGGTAAGGATAGCCGCAAGGGCAAATGATGTAGACGGGATTTGATATTTTGATCTCATATTTAAGTACCGCCCCTCGAGACTTCAATCAATTAAATTAATTGATTATCCACATTTTGATCTTAATTGCGGTCCTATGAACTAAATGCATAACTTGATTAAAGCTTCTTAAGCTGTTAATTGTTAATAGCATTTGATCTTTACATTTGCTACATTGACTTTTTATTGCTACTTTGATATTTGTTAGCCCACCCCAAATCATTTTGGGACTAAGACTTTGTTATTGTTGTTGTTGTGATCTTTGTTATGTCTGAAGCTTAAGTTGACTTTATTTTTATACATCTTATTCTAATTAAAAGGGATTACTTGATGATTAATTATAATCAAAATGCTAATTAATGAAGATGGATTGATTAATATGTTTGGGAAATACAGGATGGGGAACTAATGAGAAGGGAATTATCGAAATCATCGGTCACAGAACTGCAGCCCAGTTGAAACTGATTAAGGAAGCATATGAAGAGATGTACAGTGAAAATCTTATGAAGCGATTTGAGAAAGAGCTTTCTGGTAACTTTGAGGTATAAATTATAAGACCATTTTGTTACTCGCACTCTTCATGTGTTAAGAGTCTTGACACTACGACATTTCATTTTAGGCCACAATCATGTAACATTTTCAAAAAAATAACCGAGTGTAACACTTGGACACGTACCTATGTCTGACACTTAACATGGATGTGGCCCATTATTTCGAAACAATGAGTATCTAGTAGCTCTAAACCTTGCTTTTATGTAATGTAGAAAGCAGTATACCGATGGATGTTGGACCCATGTGACCGAGAGGCAGTTCTAGCTCATAATGCTTTGAAGGAAAAGAAATTCGGAGTTATCATTGAAATTTCATGCATCCCATCTTCTGATGAACTGTTGGCAATCAAGAGAGCTTATCAAGCTCGATACAAGCATAGCTTGGAAGAAGATGTTGCTTCTCATTTCTCCGGTGATCTGCGCAAGGCAAGTCCTTGGATCCTAACCATTGATCATATTGAGTTGGCTAGCTATTGATGTCTTTAGATTGTCATAACTAACAATATTGTAATGTTGAATGTTAGTACAGCTGCTACTTCTGCTGGTTAGTGTTTACAGGTACGACTCATATGAGACTGAAGTCACAGACCCAAAGTTGGTCGAGGCAGATGCTAAAATTCTTGAAGATTGCTTCAAAGATAAGGAATATAACCATGATGAGGTCATTAGGATCCTGACTACGAGGAGCAAGGCTCATCTCGTTTCAACTTTCTTTCGCTATGATAATATCAGTGGCACTCCCCTTGTTGAGGTAAATTAAACTAACAATCATTGACTTGTGAGTTGTGACAGCATTCCTAATTAAACTTTGTGAACTTATATGAACTTGTTTGAATAAATTTTTGTTGTGAGTTGAACTTGAGTAGCCCTTATATAAACTTAGCGGTCTTTGAACTTATTTACTTAGTGTTTTCATATCAAAATTGGTCTTAAGGAGATAATCTAATGCATTTAATTTGATCTGGTCTCCACAGGTTTTGGATTCTGATAAGGAATTTGTCGTAGCACTTCAAGCTGCTATTCGATGCATCAAGTGCCCTCAGGAGTACTTGGAGCAGGTAGCTAAATATTCTACATTTGCTAATCTCTGAAAAATTTAAGTGTTTTCATGTTCAAAAGAAATTGTTTCTGATTATGTGTCTGAACTCTGAATTAATTAGGTTCTGACTGACGCGCTAATGAAGCATGGAACTGATGAGGATGCACTGACTAGAGTCATAGTTACAAGGGCTGAGAAGGATTTGGGAGAGATTAAGGAGCGATTCCACCAGAGGCACAGTAAGACTCTTGAGCAAGTTGTGGCCAAGGAGACTCACTGGGACTACGAGCCCTTCCTCCTTGCTTTGCTCGGAAAGCAGGATCATTAAGCAAGATTAAACATATGACAGTATCAGTGTTATCATTGTTGTCGTCTCTGTTATGAGTGTGTATCTTTTCTTTTGGCTTGTTTTGTGGCCAATCTAAGCGGCTTTGATGTTGCTGAGAGATTTTATAAGGCTTTGTGCAGTCTATGTATTGCTACAAGGCTCTTTGTGCTATGTATTGCTGAGAATAATATCATTTGAGTGTTAATCCCTTCAATGAATTTGGCGTAGCATCAGTTAAATTTCAGATCTAAGAAATGAAGCTTTGGCATAAATTTCATATGAATAGTTGGAGAACAAGTATTAGCTGCACATCAGGATGCATATCAATCCTGATAATAGAAGCGTGGAGCTTTGCTATTCAGCAAACACCTGATAAGTGATAAACCAATTTGACCTTTAGACAAAAGAAACTCAAAGACAACCCACAGTAGCAAGTAAATGGCACCCTTGAAGGGTTGATAAACACATGCTATAACAGAAACAGCTTCAGCATGCCACTTACTGAAAAAACATTCAAAAATATACTACAAAAGAGCTAAATTATGTTTCACAATATTACAGATTACATTTTATTTTGTCAATTCAAGGCGGAATCGACAAGTGAGAAAAGCACACTGGTGTAAATATATGCGTCACATGACATTATATGTAGTCCAAGACAGAGATAGCTAAGCAGAGTGTATTCACCTAATAGGGGCGTTGAACAACAAAGCTGAAGTACAGCTTCAGGCATGGTTTTATACTTTTGTATTTTTTTAACCACTCAGTATTATCAAAGAAAAGTATGAATTAAACACAAAGCATAAAACGAAAGTTTCTATAAAGGTTGCAACAACTAGTATCCACTATCCAGTATTAACTGTAATGAATATACAACACTTCAATATCTGTTCTATGTTCTTTTCCTTCTGTCACTATCCAGTATCTTTGCATTAGCTTTCCCAAGTTCTTTTAAGTATGCATTGAAGTCTGTCAGCTGAGACGAACACTACAAGAGGGGGGTGGATTGTATGTGAGTTCCTATTGACTACTTTTGCGGAATAAAAAATAGAATGTAAAGGAACTTACAATGCACACAGTATTTTACGAGGAAACCTTTTCGGGTCCAACTGGAAGTAAAACCTCGACTCTTCTAAGGGATTTCCATAACCAAACCACTTCACTATAATAGGGCAAACACACAAGTTACAACCTATTATACTCAGACCTTTATTCACAAGTTCCAGACTGAACTTGCTACGCAATAGGACCCTATCCTACCCAATCTAAGTCTCACACTTAGATTCACTCGTACTCTCTAAATACTACCTCTCAGCTTCACACTAGAACCCTACACACCTGTATGCAAAGTATATTTCACACACTCACCCAAGAACCCAACCAATACAAAATACTCGACTCCTAGTATATGAGAAAGGTAAGCTACGCATGAAACCCAAAACTAATATGACAAAGTTATAAGCTTGGTAAACTTACACAATTAAAGCACAATTCGATTTCTTCACGCATAAACTCACATAAAACTATGAAATGAGATTTCTACTATTTATACAAGACTAGCTTGTATATGAAGTAGGGTTTTCAAAAGATAAAAATGTAAAGTTACCAAAATCTCAAAAACACGGTTTTTAAGTAAATCCGTTTAGAAGAAAATCTTTTTGGAAAACTTATCAAAGATAGATTATCATCAAATAATATCTTTTGATAATCAGTTTTTAAGATATAAATCTTTTTAGAAAATCTTTTGGGAAATTCTCTTTGGTGAACTCCAATTTTTTAAATTTCTAAGTGGTAAACATTCTTAAAATTTATTGTCAATGGTAAACCTTAATTAGCTAGCCTAATGCATTGGTAACATTATTGATGATTTTATGTAATTATTTGGCTAACCCTAGTTAATTGCAACACTAATGACTAATCTAACCTCATAAAATAAAATTAATTAAATAATTATTTAAAATAATAATAATAATAATAATAATAATAATAATAATAAACCAAACTCCTCCCTTACCCCACCTAGCCACCACCAGCAGCTCCTCCCTCTGTCGGCGGCCAAGCGCCCCACCATTTCGACATCCAGCCCACCCCTACCCTCGCCGGCACCGGTGACCCATCCCCCCTACCCTCTAAACCCACCACTCGCGCCGGTGACCCATCCCCCTACCCACCACCCGAAACTCCCAAATACCCAACCCCAAACCTTACTCAACCCTCCCCCACCACGTTAAAACCCAAATCCGGCCCTTTCCCACCCTCAAAACCCTGGGCGACGAAGTTTCGAGGGTGGGGGAGGGCCTGATTCGAAGTTTGAAGTGGTTGGGGGAGGGTTTTTTACGGGTTTCGGGTTGGAGATTTGGGGGTTTTGGTTTTCTGGTGGTTTTAGGTAGGGGAGGGGGAGGCTACGTCGCCAGCCAACAGGGTGGGGAAGGCCAAGCGTCTCCGACTAGAAGGTGGCGCCTGGACGCCGGCAAGGAGAGGGTTGCCGCCGGTGGTTAGGGGGTCTGGGAGGAGTTTGGTTTTTGGTTATTTTTTTTGTTTTTTTTGTAAATGGTTGAGTGTAGTAATTAGGGGCTTCTTAGTCATTTCGATTTTTTTTAAAATTTATTAGCTAACCATGATTAAAAAAATCAATTAATTATATCAATAATGTTACCAATGCATTAGTAAAGCTAATTAAGGTTTTCCATTGATAATAAATTTTAAGAATGTTTACCACTTAGAAATTTAAAAAGTTGGAGTTCGCCAAAGAGAATTTCCCAAATCTTTTCTTAAAAACTTGTATTTTTTAACTTTCCTCTTTTAATTATATTTGCCAAGCACTTTGCCATGCTTCTAATAGGTTTCACGCGTAAACATACTCAACATATTTACAGCAAATCTAAAAGATAAAATCTTAACTAAATTAATTTGCTGTGTCAATATTCTATAATCATAGGATACTTGGGCTTCACGCAGTCCAGAACTAAGTTCATGTTGTCACTTGCACTCTAGTTCTGAACTGGAACTTCGCAGGCCAAGTTCTTCCAGAACTTGCTGTCTTCAACGCAGACCAAGTCAACACCTTAACTTGCCGTCTTCAAGTTCCTGTTAGGGAATTTAGTTCTTATTAGTGAACTCTTCTTCTATCTTGTTTAACCTTCCTTAGGAGCCTCTTCATGCCTTCTTAGATTAGGCTACTCTTCCACCTCCAAGGTCCACTTCACCTGTTCTAGTTATACACTTAGAGAAACCTTTATTAGTCGAAGTTTGCTTGAGTTTAAATTCATCAACATCAAAACATTTAAGCTTCAATAAAGTCAAATACTCTGGTCGTGTTGGCAACCCGTAAAATTAACTAGAGCTATTGTGGTAGAAATTATACATTCACTAACTTGAAAATAGAAAAAATTAATTAAAAAATGGAAGAAGTATTATTAACAATTTCCCACAATAGTGCTAGAATAAAAAAAAAAAATTTACATTGTGCGTTGATTTGGAAACTAATTCCCTAGATATTGTCCATGTAGGATCGGTGTTGGGTGTGATTTTTTTTATCCCACCTTAAAACCGCTAATGACAATAACAATTATAGCTTTAAAACCGCTACTGTTATTAGCGGTTTCAGAAAAGAGACCGCCTATTTCAATAAACATGTCTCTTTTCTTCCGGAGATAAAGAGACCTGTCAATAAAAAAGGAAGTCTCTTTTCTGAAATCATGTCTTAGAAAATAACAGGAAAGAGAGCGGCCACATTATTACTGTTAAGTTCAAAGAGACCTAATTTCATTAATAACGGGTCTCTTTGCTTTTTTTTTAAAAAATAAAAAAACCGCTAGCAACATTAGTGGTTTTAAGCCCAACCAAATACCAATCCTACATGGACGGTATTTTGGGAATTTGTTTTTAAATGGATGTATAGTGGGAATTTGTTCTTGTATAACGGGTGAATTTTTTGTGATTGGAAAGTTTAAACTCCCTCTATTCGAACGATTTCCCTTAATATTGTTGAAAAAGAAATAAATTCCCATTATGCTTCATTTAAAAAACAAATTCCCAAAGTACTGTCCAAGTATGATTGATTTTTGGTTCAACTTAAAACCGCTAACGGTATTAGCGGTTTTGCAATTTTTTCAAATAAAGTCAAAGAGACCTGTTTTTATTTAAATGCGGTCTCATTGAACTTATTAGTGTAATTGTCAGCGCTCTCTTTTCTTGTTGTGGGCTAAGAATTAACAAGGACGAAAGAGAACTGTTTTATCAGTAGGCGGTCTCTTTGAAATTGTCTTTTGCAGACTAAGGCTTGTGAATTAACCAAGGACACAAAGAGACCTGTTATTGTTAGAGGCGGTCTCTTTTTCAAAACCGCTAATGATAATAGCGGTTTTAAGTTGAACCAAAAGTAAAAAAAATCAGTTCCCAACATCGATCCTACGTGGACACTATGTAGGGTTATCTATACTAATTTATTAAAAGGCGTTTATAAAAACGTCCATATGCCACGTAGATCCTTTTATAATATGCTAAGTCACTTCACAAATACTTCATGATGCCACATCACCTACCCAATATCTCTTTATGCCACATCATCACCCAAGCAATCCACATTACTTCATACTTGTATATAAAAATATAACTAGTGAATGACCCCAGGCGGTCCCCGGGTTGCTACTGTTGTAGGCATACAATCGATAATTTTTTTAAAAAGGTTTTCAAAACTGCAATTGTTATTGTCAAACCAAAATTGAATTATTCTTTGAATATTATTTTTTTATTTTTATTTTTTAATTAAACCTTGTGGTTTGCATTTATATCAATTTTTTTCCATACAAATAACATAGTTGATATTGGCTTAGATGGTTAAATAGCCATATGTGTTATAACTTATAAGAGGTTGAGGGTTCGAACCTCCTTATCCTTCGGCTATTTCACCAAATGCCACTGAGTACTTAAAAAATTCACCAAATGCCATCGAGCTTTTAAAAAATTCACCAAATGCCATTAATGACTAACGGCCGTTAACTCCGTTTGTCATTAAGATTAAATCATGCCATGTGTCATGATAAGATTGGTTCATTTTAATTATTTATTCTAATTAATAAAAATAATACTTTTCCTTGATTTTCGTGGCAAAAATTGCTCGGGTATAGTTTGGGGGTCATTTTGAACCTTTATGGAAACAAATTAAGCTCAAAATTAACAAAAAAATAACGTAAATGCTCCGTTTAGTGTTTTGAAAAATATTTCGATCAGCGTGTCATTATTTTTTAACCATCAAAATTGATCGGGTAAGGTTTTGAGGGTCATTTTGATCCTTTATGGATAAATTAAGCTCATAATTGGCAAAAAAAAAAAACGTAAATGCTCCGTTTTACGTGTCCAAAAATATTTCGATTAGCGTGTCATTATTTTTTAACCAGGAAAATTGATTAGGTAAGGTTTAGGGGGTTATTTAGACCCTTTATGGGTTCAATTTAAGCTCGGAATTGACAAAAATATAATATATATGCCCCGTTTTGAATGTCGAGATCGTAATTTTTTTTCGAGAAAAATGTGAAACGGGGTATTTACGTCATATTTTTTTGCCAATTTTGTGTTTAATTTGTATTCATAAAGGGTCAAAATGACCTCCAAAACCTTACCCAAACAATATTCGTCACGAAAATTGGAAAAAAGTATTAATTTTATTCATTAAAATAAATAATTATTGTGTATTAATTTTAAAAAGTAATGGCATTTGGTGAAATAATTTTCCAAAGTAATGGCATTTGGGGAAGTAAGAATTGCATTAGCGAAAAACTAACGTTGATGGCATTTGGTGAATTTTGTAAGTAATCAATGGCACTTGGTGAAATAGTCGTCTTATCCTTATGTTTTTATATGGACTAATGTTAGTTGCTTGGGTGATGTAGCATTGTTTGAGTGATGATGTGGCATCATGAGATGTTGGGAAGATGACATGGCTTAACAAAATTGGAGCTACGTGGCACATCGACGTTTTTAAGAACACCTTTTAATAGATTAGTATAGATGTTAAGGGGATTTGAACCCTCAACCACTTATAACAAAGGTGACTTATTAACCATTTTAGCCCATTATCAAGCATGTTATAAATATTAAAAAAAAATATACATAAGTGCAAACCACATGATTTAATTATTAAAAAAAAAAATTCATTCAATAATATCGATTTTGTTGAGGGTAAAAATACCCCGTATACGTGGACCAATCCCACAGTGACACGTGGCCCAATTATGGGGTGATACGTGTCACCACGGGAAGATGCCACGCAATCAAGAGTTCTTAAGGTCTTAGGCCAATCCCATAGTGACACGTGGCCCAGTCATAGGGTCACACGTGTCACCACGGGAGGATGCCATGTGTCTAGGCAAAGTGATCCTTCTAATAATCAGCACGCCAAAAAGCCCTAACAATGTCAGGCCCAAATCCCGAGAGATGACGCTGAAAGCCGCAAAACGGCGCCTCCAGAGGGGCACGTGGCATTCGCTGATTGCGCAGCCAATCACGTCACGCAAATCTAGGGTATAAACCCTAGAGAGGTGCACAAATCCCACCCCTATAAATACCCCAATCATTTATGATGGGAGGGGGATTTTTCAGACAAAATAAAAGACACAGAGCATTAAATAAGCTCCAACTTCTCTCTACTTTCTCTCTCTAGCCTTTTCCGTTATGATCACTGAC
Organism: Chenopodium quinoa; assembly: GCF_001683475.1. NCBI lineage: Eukaryota > Viridiplantae > Streptophyta > Magnoliopsida > Caryophyllales > Amaranthaceae > Chenopodium > Chenopodium quinoa. The sequence goes on from NW_018742441.1 coordinate 678,801, forward strand.
TTGATCGTCGGAGGCGAATATTCCGTTGAACGGAATATTCGTGGTTTTGCAGGTGGGACCAACGTATTGCCAGCAAAGCGTGACCAGTATCCCAGGAGATCCAAAAAGGACCCGAAACATTTGGCGTCGTCTGTGGGGATCGAACCCACGACCACGTGGTTAATCCTCTAATAGCCACATTTGAAGAAGCTGATGATCCTCCTGTTGCTGCAGACGGCGTCTGTGGGGATACTCGTATGTTATGGCGATAGACGGTCAAACACCTAATCCAGGCGAGGATGGACATTTAGAGGATATAATCCCTACGATCCGTACTAGCAATCCTCTAATAGCCACATTTGAAGAAGCTGATGATCCTCCTGTTACTGCAGCCTCTCTTAAGGCCGCGCTTAACAAACTCAGAAAAGAGATTGAAAACGGAGCCTCTACCTCTAGGCAGCCGCCCAGGAGAGAGGAACAGAGGGCTCCAAGAAAGACACACAGCAAAACAGTCCATGCAACGGACGCTGGAAATACTCCATTTCGAAGGCCGACTGGAAGGTCCCCAAGAGTACCGCGGACTAATTTCTCTGACTTGCTGGCGAAAACGCAGTCGGTTGGGGGGAGAGGTAGACAGCCTCGAAGAGAGGAGCCTGAGCCATCCAGACGATGGAAGGACGCAAGGGATTACCTTCGGCATAAGCAACGGGAGCGCGCCGCCTACTCTGACACGGCCTCAACCCCGACAATGCCGGATGATTTTTCGCATCATTCTCTTTCCCAGCAAACCAACACGGCCATCTCCAGTGGAAGTCAGGCAGTTCGCACCCCAACTCCTATTCCAGTCTTTCATGCTCCAACTCTTGTTCCGGCTCAATCACTGCAATATCAACCTCAGGGGTTCAATGGCTTGATGCAGCCAAACCCCCAGGCATACGGCCAATATGGGCCATATGGGCAGGTGTACGGACAAGGTCCCTATCTGACTGGACCGTCCGTGCAACCGCAACCCATTGATTGGCAGATGCGCCTACTTACTCTGGGAGATAAGCCGCCCCCGTTTTCGCAAGATATCCTAAATGCCCCTCAGCCACCAAAAGTGAAGAGTGTACTTGTGGGAGCCTATGATGGCACGGGCAACCTAGAAGAGCATATCACCTCGTACAGGAACCTGATGTACTTGCAAAGTGTAGATGATGCTACGTGGTGCAAATGTTTCTCGGCCACTGATAGGCTTATCGCGTACCTAACAAAAATAACCTAACTATTCCTTCTAACTGTGTAGTAGGGCAAGTAAGGATCGAATCCCAAGAGACTATGGTTCATTCAATTAATCAGACTCAATTAATCACTAAGCACGTGACCAATCAATAATGGATGATAATAATCAACTAATTTATTAAATAACACAATTAACTAGAGGAAATATTAATCAATAAACTAAAGCATCCAAGATCAAGCATCACCACGATTATGATTGATAAACTAATAAATCTACCCCCAATATATAAATCAATTGACAAGAAGAAAAGCAATCCCTAATAATAATACCAAAGGTCTCTTCCGAGTTATCAATGGCTTCCCAAATTAACTATCAAGCCTACTTCCGTGGAATCAAGCGAATAAGGGACATTAAACACCATGCCTAGATTCCTAATTATTCAATCATCTACTTCCGTGATGATCTTCAAACCCTTAATTGAAATAACCTAATCCCGTTAATACCCAACTTCCGTTGCAATAAGAACAAAGGGATGATAACAATACTAATTATCCCTAATCTAGTATTGGCATAAACACAATCAATTAAGCATGTCAATTGGGATTATTATTGGGGAATTTAAAGATCTACTTTATACATCAATCATAATCGGGCTTAGCAAGATCCCGGATTAAGGAAACTACTCACAAATCATAATTAAATCAAAAACAAGATCTAATAGAGAACACATAATTAAAGAACTATAAAATAAATAAAAGAGATGGAAAGTAAGAAATACCAAATACTTCAATTGATGATCTTGAATTCTTGAGGAACAATTAATAAAACTAGGATTAAAGATTGAAATTGCTTAAGAAAATAAAACTAGGGTTCTTGAGAGTTTTCTAGGGCTTAAGGAGAAAACTAATGAAAAACTAACTGTCTAAAAGTTAATTACAAAAGGGTATTTATACCCCCAAAAGATAATATTTCGGAAAAATAAGAAAATACGCGTTCTTGAGCTTTGCCCGGTCTGACCGGGCGGACCTCGCCCGATCGGGCGGAGGAAGGCTGCGTAAAATACGACAGTTTTCCTTCTTTGCCCGGTCTGACCGGGCGAACCTCGCCCGGTCAGGCGCGCGTAACACGTTTCCAAAATTGCATCTCATAACTTGATTTCTTCATCGCCCGGTCTGACCGGGCGAAGCCTGCCCGATCGGGCGCGCGTTGCACCGTTCAGAATTGGGCTTCTTCCTGTGAACTCCTCATTGCCCGGTCTGCCCGGGCAAGCCATGCCCGGTCGGGCATTCCACATAAATTGCAGTTCTTGGCTATCAACTCTTCCGAATCTACTAAAAACACGTCCAATTGCCTAGAAACGCTTCATATTCCTGAAAAGCTTACTAAAACAATCGAATACACTAAAGAAGAGATTGTTAGCAAGAAATAGCTCCGTAGAGCTCAAAACCATGTAAAATCATGCAATCAAACCGGGGAAAACCATTGTATAAAACACGTATATCAAATTCCCCCAAGCTAAACCTTTGCTTGTCCCTAAGCAAAGCAATGAATAAATAAATCAATACTTCACCCCAAAAGCAATTCAAATCAATAAATACGATTAAAGGTAAACTCGACAGTTATGCATCAAAGTCAACCAATCAAATCCATCTAACTACTCATCCTGTCTGACAATGGTCAAATAGAGCAAACCACAAGAGCATATAGAATTCAAGACTAGTGTTCACACACTCAACTCTCATTTATGTGGCGAGTAAAAGATATACTCGATCGCTCTCCATCCAACTCCTTTAAATGTGAACAATGCCCTCCCAAACTCACGCACTCGTGTGTTTTAAGAAAACAAGCACTCAACCTAGCAGTCGACTCGAAATATATCAAATCATTCTTTGCATTGGAAAACAACTAATTTCACATTCACACAACTCCATGCACAAAGGTCAGAAGGTCTTCAAAGCTTGTAATGTAAGGCTAGGGTAAAAGGTAGGAAATATTTGGGAAAATGTAAGAGTAAAGCTATGCTTAAGGGAGCCAAAATCCTAATAAATAAAACCAAGGTCAAAATAAATTAATGACCAAATCATCTCCAACACAACTCAACTCTACCAAAAATTCACCAAACATCCAATTATATTAAAAATTTCCAACACTTAAAATTTCACTCATATATACAAAATATAAAATTATAGAACTTGAGTGAACAAACAAACTTTGAACTCTCTTTTTTTTTTTCTTGAGCAGCCTTCAATTAGAACACTTGAACATTGAAACAATTTTTTTTCTTTTGCTCTTTCTTTTTCTTTTTTTTATCTCACATTGGAATTTTTTTTTCTTTGCACAATAAATTTTCAATTTTTTTTCAATCCACAACAATAAGAACAAATAAAAAACTTCTCAAATCCACCCAAAATTGTGCAAATTACATGCACACTACAACTCCCTCACCTCACTCACTATTAGCTCCCCCAAGCCAAGCTTGGGACTAGTAACCAATGGGGCTTAAATAGGCTTGTAATGTGGCAAAATAAACAATAAAAGGGCACAAGCAACAACATGGGTAGCAAGAAGGGAACAAATGTATCTAATATCGTCTGAAGGCCACCTAGAGGAACAAATGCCTTCGTCCTCCTCAATGTGCATATTAATGAGTCATGCAAACGTTACTCAAAGTTATAAACCAATACTCAACTTCATTGACATACCAGGAACTAACACACATTCCTAACCAAATCAACTAGTCAAGCACTATATTCACAAGTAGTTGGGCAAAATTGACTCATGTTAAGACATCCAAGCAATCAAACATCAAATCATGGCTAACCTATCCACAATACTCGTCATCATATACCAAGAATTAAAACAATTTTCATGAATGGGGCACAGGGAAGCATGATTTATTATTCATTGGATCGTATTTTTTGTATGTTTTTTTTCTTTTTCAAAGCAATAAAATCTAACCTAGAAAGCAATAAAATCTAGACTATGAAAGAAATAAAACTAAACTGAATACGTCAAAAAACAAAAAGAGAGAGAAAAGAAAGATACCTTAATCCAAAAATCTCCCCCAAGCCAAAATCAGACAATGTCCTCATTGTCTTAAAGGGAAGCTAGTAGTCAAGGCGACTACTACTTATCATCATCACCACAACAATGTCACCAAAGCCTCGAGGATTTCAATGCATCTCTTTGGAACAAATTTGGGCAAGAATGAAACAAAGTGTTAGTGGGAAAAATATAAAAATTGAGTTATGCGTACTATTCTGATCATAACTTTTTTTGTATAAATTATAATGCAGTGATTCTAATTGTGTTGGAAAGTAGACTTGAAGAGCTTTCCAACGATAGGTCACACGCAAAAATCCGATAAGAAACGTAAAAGTTACGGCCTGTTGAACTTGAGCAGTTTTGCTGATCCGTACGCGCGCCCGATCGGGCGAGCTCTGCCCGAGCGAACCCGAGTACAATCCAGCTTTCTTCTCCTTTAAAATCGAAACCTTTCTAGATCAAAACCTACACATATAGAAACTCCCACAAGAATAAAATATCCTCTCCTTACCTCTCTAAAATAAAACAAACGAAAACACAAAAATTAGAAAAGACTAAAATAAAAATAATGAAATACGGGTTGCCTCCCGTAAAGCGCTAGTTTATCAAGGTCTTAAGCTTGACCATTCTCCTTCCATCAGAAGAACTTAACGCCTTGAGTAACTTATCATACGCTCCTGCAAACATTTCATTAAGCACTATATAGGGCTCAATTGCAAGCACAGTAATCCTTACATAGAAAAGATTAGGAGCACACAAAGAAAACTCAAGGTAAAAAGAAAAATCAAAAGAAAAAGATGAAGATACACCACAACCTTCTGCTTCCTCCGCTAAAAATTTAGAATTAATAGAACGAACATGGAGGTAGTCTTGTTCTGTATCATCACCCAATAACGACTCTATTATTTTACGCTCACGAATAAGTTCATTACCAAAGGAAAAAGAATTTTCAACCATTGGTTCTACAACCAATGACTTTTCAACCAATGGTTCTACAACTAATGATTCTTCTTCTATTGGAACCAATGATACCTCAACCACTGATTCTATAACCAATGACTCTTTAACCATCGGTTTTTCAACAAATGATTCTTCCTCCGACGTATTATACAAATTATGATAATATTCATCATGAATCCTCCAATAAATTTCATTTAGAACAAACTGTTTTTCAGAATAATCATATACGAATGGAAAGATTCTAAAATCATCCGGAGCTCGAACAAAATACTCACTATAAGGGCAATCAGGGTTTTCATGATAAAGATAATAACAAGAACAATGGCCAGATGCAAGACGTGACAATAAATCATCCATCTCCAAGGCATGTATATCATCAACTCATAAGATAAAAAGAAGTTAATAATAGCCAAAGCAACAAACCAAAAGCTTAGCAAAAAAAACGAATCACAAATAATTAGATGAAAACCGTTAGTCCCCGGCAACGGCGCCAAAATTTGATAGGCTTATCGCGTACCTAACAAAAATAACCTAACTATTCCTTCTAACTGTGTAGTAGGGCAAGTAAGGATCGAATCCCAAGAGACTATGGTTCATTCAATTAATCAGACTCAATTAATCACTAAGCACGTGACCAATCAATAACGGATGATAATAATCAACTAATTTATTAAATAACACAATTAACTAGAGGAAATATTAATCAATAAACTAAAGCATCCAAGATCAAGCATCACCACGATTATGATTGATAAACTAATAAATCTACCCCCAATATATAAATCAATTGACAAGAAGAAAAGCAATCCCTAATAATAATACCAAAGGTCTCTTCCGAGTTATCAATGGCTTCCCAAATTAACTATCAAGCCTACTTCCGTGGAATCAAGCGAATAAGGGACATTAAACACCATGCCTAGATTCCTAATTATTCAATCATCTACTTCCGTGATGATCTTCAAACCCTTAATTGAAATAACCTAATCCCGTTAATACCCAACTTCCGTTGCAATAAGAACAAAGGGATGATAACAATACTAATTATCCCTAATCTAGTATTGGCATAAACACAATCAATTAAGCATGTCAATTGGGATTATTATTGGGGAATTTAAAGATCTACTTTATACATCAATCATAATCGGGCTTAGCAAGATCCCGGATTAAGGAAACTACTCACAAATCATAATTAAATCAAAAACAAGATCTAATAGAGAACACATAATTAAAGAACTATAAAATAAATAAAAGAGATGGAAAGTAAGAAATACCAAATACTTCAATTGATGATCTTGAATTCTTGAGGAACAATTAATAAAACTAGGATTAAAGATTGAAATTGCTTAAGAAAATAAAACTAGGGTTCTTGAGAGTTTTCTAGGGCTTAAGGAGAAAACTAATGAAAAACTAACTGTCTAAAAGTTAATTACAAAAGGGTATTTATACCCCCAAAAGATAATATTTCGGAAAAATAAGAAAATACGCGTTCTTGAGCTTTGCCCGGTCTGACCGGGCGGACCTCGCCCGATCGGGCGGAGGAAGGCTGCGTAAAATACGACAGTTTTCCTTCTTTGCCCGGTCTGACCGGGCGAACCTCGCCCGGTCAGGCGCGCGTAACACGTTTCCAAAATTGCATCTCATAACTTGATTTCTTCATCGCCCGGTCTGACCGGGCGAAGCCTGCCCGATCGGGCGCGCGTTGCACCGTTCAGAATTGGGCTTCTTCCTGTGAACTCCTCATTGCCCGGTCTGCCCGGGCAAGCCATGCCCGGTCGGGCATTCCACATAAATTGCAGTTCTTGGCTATCAACTCTTCCGAATCTACTAAAAACACGTCCAATTGCCTAGAAACGCTTCATATTCCTGAAAAGCTTACTAAAACAATCGAATACACTAAAGAAGAGATTGTTAGCAAGAAATAGCTCCGTAGAGCTCAAAACCATGTAAAATCATGCAATCAAACCGGGGAAAACCATTGTATAAAACACGTATATCAGCCACTCTGAAAGGTGTGGCCCAGGATTGGTTCAACAGTTTACCGGCTGGTTGTATAAATTGTTTTACCACTCTTAGTTTGCTGTTCGTGGGAAATTTTTCATACAACATACCACCTCGAAAGACTAGCCTTAACTTGGCGGCAATCGTCCAAGAAAAAAATGAGGGCTTACGCTCGTACGTCCAGCGATTTAACCAAGAAAAAGCCCAAATTCATAATCTACCGGATGAAATGGCTTACTCAGAATTTCTCTGGGGATTAAGGCACAATGGTTTTAAATTTGACTTGGGAAGGAAAAAGATTCGGACATACGCAGGTGTTCTGCGGGAAGCCGAAACTTATATTGAGGCGGTGGACTTTTGTTCGTTTACAAAAGCAGAAGCGCCGGCCAAGGGGGCTGAGAAGAAATCTTCTCAGCAAGACTCGGCCGGCCAAAAGAAAGAAGGAAAAAAGAGAAAGGAAGTCTGGGTGGCTGATGGCCAGCCGTAGAAAACCAAGAAGGTCAAGGCGTACGAGCCCCAGTTTGAATTCAACAAGGACTGTTATTCTATCTTGATGGAAATCAAGGGTAAGTTTGAGTTTGAGAAGCCACAACCACTAAGAGGCCCGGCTCAGTATAGGAACAAGAACAAGTATTGTCATTACCACAAGGACGTGGGACATGACACAAATGATTGTATCAACTTGAAGAGACTGCTGGACAAATTGGCCGAGAAGGGCATGCTGAATTCATATGTGATGAAGTCCAAATTCACTTACACGCGGACAAACAACACGTCCGAGCAAAGACAGAAGAGTGATAAGAACAAAGATAAAGAGGATGATGGCAACAACACTGATTCGGGCTTTGTGGCCGTGATATCAGGAGGATTTGCCTCAGGCGGTCCCACTATGAGAGGGATCAAGCAGGATGCTCGGAACCTGGGAAAGGTGATGCAGATGGATTCAGTGAAGGCTGAACCCTTCCCCGAAGTAATCATTAGTGAGGCCGATCGGGGGGAGGTCAAAGCCTTGCACAATGATCCAATGGTATTCATTATGAAGATAGCCAATTTGAAGGTCGGACGAATATTGATTGACACGGGTAGCGCGACTGATATCATCAGCCTGGCCGCCTTGAAAAATCTAAGCTTCCCAGAGGATGCTCTCCAAGACATCACTCACCCGTTGGTCGGATCTGGGGGGAATGTCATCCACCCGGTGGGCCGGATAGATTTACCCGTCCGATTTGGGAAAAAAGGGGAAGGAAGAGATATGGTCGTCCGCTTCTTGGTTGTGAAAGAGCTTACTGGATATAATGTCATACTCGACCGTCCTACGCTGAATGCAGCAAAAGCAGTCATTGTGCCTCACCTAATGCTGCTAAAGTTTGAGAGGACGGACGGTAAAATAGGTACAATCCAAGGAAGTCAGAAGATGGCAAAGGAATGTAATCAGTTGGCGGTTAAGCCTACAGCGCACGGACCAAAATCGTCCGAGCCAAAAGAAGAAGGAACCTCACTCCCAACACACCAGGTCGGCCAGAAGCGTAAGGCGACCAAGATAGAGCAAGCATAGCAGCTAATGACTGTCGGTCGGCCAGAAGAGTTACGACCCCAGCCGGCCGGCAATCACCAGGATATAGTGCTCGACCCCGATCAACCGAATCGGACAGTCAGTGTGGGCACTATAGCTTTGGGTTTGCTTGGGGATGAGTTAATTCAATTATTGAGAGAGTTCAAGGATGTATTTGCGTTTGAGGTCGGCGAGATGCCAAGTATAAGTTCAGAACTGACTGTGCACAAATTAGCGGTAAATACGGCCGTTAAACCTGTCCGCCAGAAGAAAAGAAATCATGGAGAGGAAAGGAATCAGGCGGCCGCAGCTGAAGTTAAGAAGCTTCTGGATGCCGGTTTCATTCGGCAATGCTTTTACCCAGAATGGGTGGTAATGTGGTCCTTGTCAAAAAGCCGAATGGAACTTGGAGATTGTGCGTGGATTACACTGATCTAAACAAGGCATGCCCTAAAGATAGCTTTCCCCTACCCAAAATCGACCGGCTGGTTGATTTGACGGTCGGGCATGCCCTGATGAGCTTTATGGACGCATACTCCGGATTCCATCAAATTCCATTATGGGAAGAAGACCAGGAGAAAACGGCGTTCGTGACTGAGCAGGGGTTGTACAGTTACAGAGTCATGCCATTCGGCCTTAAGAATGCCCCAGCTACCTTTCAGCGACTTGTAAACACAGTCTTCAGAGATCAGCTCGGCCGGAATATGGAGGCGTATATTGATGACATGATTGTCAAGTCAAAAGAGCCGGCCGACCATTTAAAGGATCTACGAGAAACTTTTACCGAACTCAGGCGGCATAAGATGATGTTAAATCCAAAGAAATGTGTCTTTGGTGTTGAGTCCGGTAAATTTCTCGAATTTTTAATTGATCAACGTGGAATCGAGGCCAACCCTAAAAAAATCCAAGCTGTCTTGGACATGAAGTCACCAAGGACAATTAAAGAAGTCCAAAGATTGACCGGCTGTTTGGCCGCACTTGGTAGATTTCTGTCAAGATCAGGGGATAAGTGCCGCTATTTCTTTTAAACCATAAAAAAGAAAGCCATGTTTGAGTGGACAGAGGAAGCCGAGGAAGCATTTGTACAGTTAAAGGACCACTTACATACATTGCCTCGGGTTGTCAGTCCACTTAAGAGTGAGAAGTTGTTCATCTACCTTGCTATCTCAGAGCACTCCTTAAGTGTCGTCCTACTTGCTGAGCGGGACGGCCGCCAGATCCCTGTCTATTTTGTTAGCCACGTCCTACATAACGCTGAGCTAAGGTATCCCCCCATTGAAAAATTTGGCTTGGCATTGTACATGGCATCAAAAAAGCTGCGGCCATATTTCTTGGCACATTCAATTGTGGTCTACACAGACCAACCTTTGAAGAAACCATTTACAACGCTAGAGGCAAGCGGCCGTATGCTCAAATGGGCCTTGGAAATGAGAGGTTTGGATATTACATTTGAGCCAAGAAAAGCAATCAAGGGGAAAGCCTTTGCTGATTTTTTAGCTGAAATGACTCGGCCGGATCTTCAGACGGCCGGAGATCAAATCTGGAAAGTGTTCGTGGATGGCAGTGCGACAGCCACTGGTTGTGGTGCAGGTGTTATATGCCAGTCACATGAAGGAGATAAGTTTGAGTACGCCCTGAGATTCCAGTTTCAAGCCTCTAATAACGAGGCCGAGTACGAAGCCCTCTTGGCCGGCCTCAGAATGTGTAAGGCGGCAGGAGCGACAAAAATTGACGTGTGCTCGGACTCCCTACTTGTAGTTGGCCAGGTGAATGGAGACTTTGAGGAGAGGGAGCCGGCCATGGTAAAATACTTGAAGATTGTAAAAGAGGAGGCTGAGAGCCTAGACCATTTTACCCTGCAGCAGGTCTTTCGTTCGTCCAATCATCAGGCGGACGCCCTCTCTAAGTTAGCATCCTCAGCATCATGTGATACTCCCAGGTCAGTGTTTTAGGAAGTAAAAGAGAAGAGGAGCATTGATGTCGAGCCAGTACATGCAATTGATAGAAGCTCCACTTGGATGGACGGGATTATATCTTACCTTAAGGACAGATTACTCCCGGCCGATCCTAAAGAGAGCTGGCTGATGAAAAAGAGAGCGGCTTGGTTTGAAGTTAAGCAAGGGGAGTTGTTCAAAAAGGCATTTGTAAAGCCATACCTGAAATGCATCACTCCTGAGAGAGGGTATGATGTCTTGGATGATATTCACCAGGGGCAGTGTGGTTCTCACATTGGAGGACGAGCTTTGGCTGAAAAGGCTGCCCGCCTGGGTTACTACTGGCCGAGCTTAAAGTCGGACGCAATGGAAATGGTGAAGAAGTGTGACAAATGCCAGAGGTTCGCAACATTAATTCACCGACCCGCCAACAGCCTTTCAGCCATCAGTAGTCCGCTCCCCTTTGCCAAATGGGGGATGGACATCTTAGGACCATACACACCAGCGTCCGGCCAGAGGCGGTATGTGTTTGTAGCAGTAGACTACTTCACAAAATGGGTAGAGGTCGAGGCCGTCCGAGGCATCAAATGGACAGATGTTACAGCTTTCATATGGAAGAGTATCATTACATGCTTTTGCGTTCCCTAGTTTATGGTGTTTGACAACGGACCTCAGTTCGAAACGCCTCAACTCAAAAAATGGTTGGAAGACCAAGGCAGTTGGAAGACCAAGGCACAGCTCATTGCTTTGCTTCGGTCGGCCGCCCACAAGAAAATGGTCAGGTAGAGGCATACAATAAATTGATCTCCAATGGAATTAAGCGCAAGCTAGAAAAAGAAGGTGGCCTGTGGGCTGACGAATTGATTAATGTGCTGTGGTCCATACGAACCACGGCCAAAAGTTCCACAGGAGAAACTCCCTTCTTCCTAGTATATGGTGCTGAGGCGGTCCTTCCAATTGAAATGTACGAGCCCACTCTTAGGGTGATGCTATATGATGAAGCGGCCAATTGGGAAGCCATGAAGACCGCCCTAGACTTCCTTCCTGAATCTAGGGGCAATGCGGCGCTTAGACACGAAATCTATCGTCTTCGGATGACCAGGGCATATAATCGCCGAGTGTCAAAGCGGCCGATAAAATTGGGAGATTTGGTCCTAAGGAAGATGGAAGCGGTGGGGCGAGCAAAGGAGGATGGCAAGCTGACCCCAAATTGGGAAGGGCCTTATCGAGTTAGGGAGGAGGTCAGAGATGGGACTTACCGTCTTGAAGCCATGAACGACCGACCCATCCCGCGCACATGGAACACCGACAATCTGAAGAAATATTATGTTTAATTACTCAGCCAAAAAGCTGTGTATAGAGCTAGGTCTGTTGACCGAGAAATGTAAGCCGTACGGCCACGACAATGTAATGTTGACAAATTAATGAAAAAGTCAAACATTGTTATAATTATTTTTCCATTTTATTAATGCTTATTTGCACAGTCATAACTTATACGGATAGGCCGTGTAAAAGTTGCAAGTAGGTTACTTGCAACATAGCAACACGGTAGCAGAACAAAAATAAATTAAGTAAAATAAGAATGGGCAGCTTGATCCCAAAATTCACATGAATGCGTCCGCCCTAAATTAATGCGGACGATAGGGGTAAGGTACCCTGTGAAACCTACATAGTGGGGCAAGGGCATACCAAGGCATTCCAGCCTAGCCGAGCATGAAAATTTTAAGTTGAGATCACACTTGGAATTTCCTGAGTGCGTCCGAGCGATAGTTTCAACGGGAAAACTCAAATAAAGCCAATCGAACGGCCAATTTATGTGTTGATTCGGCGTACCACCTAGTCCAAGGGCAATCATTATTATGATTTGATTAACTTGGTAAAAGTCATACCACCTAAGGTACAAATTCTACCAAGCCAGTCAAATCACCCAAAGTATGGACTAGGCGAACGCCGAATAAAGGGGCATACCCCCCAATTGTACGAGGATATAAAAACAAGAAAAGTACGCGTATAAAAATGCAAAAAACTCGTCAAGTATGAACTATGCAAAGTGTGAAGAAGAATCATCAAACTCAAATTAATAAAAGGGCCGCTCAAAAGGCGGTAAAATATCTTACATAAAAACCGCCCAAAAAGGCGGTTGGAAAAGTCAAGAAAACTGTACATAAATATAGCTTAAAAGCAGAGAAAGCTGAAAGTCAGGGGGCGCCCGGGGCAGAAGCTGAATCAAGGACTAGGATGGGATCCTGAAGAGCTGCAGGAGAGGCGTCCTCAGTTGGCACCTTTATGCTCTCCGCTTCACCATCATTGCCGTCCGCCACCTGATTTTCCTCATCCTCTGAGGTTGTTGGTGTGGCGTCCAGTAGGCTGGCCAGCCTTCTTAGCCTCTTCCCTGAGGCAGACGAAGTTGAGGCGCTTAGTGAAGCGCTCTTGAAAATAGGTGGCCTCCCCATCCTCCACCATGAGCTCGAACGCTTCGAAGAAGAAACTCTTCAGCCGATCCTCAGCGTTCTGCTCAATGCGGACGACCTCGTCTGCGCTAGGGGCCCGAGGTGTCTTCAGCTGGAGAGTCAAGTCCTCAACGGACTTCTTCAAGGTCTCCACCTCGGCCCTCAGAGTGTCCGACTCGTCCAAGGCCTCCTTCAAGTGTTTTTGGGCAAGGCCACATCACTATGATGCTTTTTGGAGGCCTCGAACCCTGCCCTTCAGCGTTTTCCGTCCAGCAAGGCTTGGTCCCTCTCTTGTCTCATGGCCTCCCTGGCCAAGGACTCTTGCTTTAGGGCCTCCCCAAGCTTCACCAAATCTTCCGTCTGCCGCGCAGCCTTGTCGGACAGCGCGTTGATTTGGGTCTCAAAATAGCGATGCTGGACGGCCACCTCCCCAGTCACGGCATCCTGGGTCTTTTGAATCTGGGCCCAAGCATGCTTCAGCCGCTCGTTCTCCTTGTCCTTCCATTCCAGGAAGGCATTCAGCCGTAGGAAGAGCTGCGTACAGGGTAAATGTGTTTGAAAAATGCGCGAAAAATTGGCTAAGTCCATTTAAGGGAGAAAATTACCTCAGCGCTGCAATTGATCATAAGGCCGAGGAAGCCCTCATGAATTCCCCGCAGCTTATCTCGCTGCTCAGCAGGGACGGCCCGGCCATGGCCTCCCGCATCGCCTTCTTGTCCGCTCCAGTAAGGGACTGGCCGGGCAGCTTCATTTGAAGCTCCTCTGCAATGTCTGTAGGCGGACGTAAAGAGTTAAATGTAAAAAAAAAACAAAAAAAAAAGAGAGAGATCCAAAGTTATTGGAACTGACCATCAGAGAAGCTTGGAGGAGTTGGGAGGTTGAAAGTGAATGACGGGGGCGGCGCAGGCTCATTACTCTCCTCCCCCGTCCGGCCAGGCTGATCGCCGGCCGACTGATTGGCATCAAGCCAATCAAATTCATTGACTCTTTGGACGGGCGGAGTCACTTCTGGCCCGGTCGGTTTTGCCTGGGTCAACTTACCCCTATCGTCCGATTTCTCGGACCTAACATGATCCGGCATGGCGGCCGGATCTATGGACTTGGAGGCCCCGCTATCGCTCAGCCGGGGTTGTTCTCCTTTGGACTGTTTTGATACAGTCCGCGACGTCGTCTTGGCCGCAGAAGTAGAAGTGGTCTTGGATGTGACCGTCTTCCGTTGCTTGGACGCCTTGCCGTCCTGATCCGTCTTGGACGCAGGAGACGACTGCTTCCGCTTGGACCTGGGGGTTGGAGTGGCCAGCTGTAGAAACAAAAGTTAGAAAAAGAAAGCAAGATAATATAATAGGCCGAGCCTAGTCAGGAAGAAGATCTCTTCCGTAATGCATACACGGACGTAAGGAAGAAAGCTAGATGGGTTTACTTACTCCTTTAGTTTGCTCGTACAGTCTTTAGCGAGCCTTGTACCGATCCAGGTCAATCTCGGACATGTTGACTTCCCCTTTTTGCTTCTTGTCCAGCATCTCGTACGCCTCAGCTGAAAGAAGAAGAAAAAGAGTTAGAAGATTTTTCAAGATCAAATATTATGTGTAAGTGTAAGAATATGTGTCCGTGCGTCCACCTTGGGGCAGGTTCCTGTATAGGCCATAGGCGGACATGAAGGTGGGATCCCGCAGCCAGCTGGATAAAGGGACCCAGTTACTTGGAACGCGCTCAGTCTTGCCGTTCCTTTTCACCCGCTTGACTTTGAAATATTTAAGCTGGTGCTCCTGGCTGGGGTGGACGGGTGGCTTATCGGGCTTGAGATCCCCGCGTCCAAGTTGAATTGGCTCAGCATTGAACTGATTCATCCGCAAGTTAAATTCGACGTCCTTAGTTTTGACGCGGTAGAATCGGTGCTTCCAGTCACGCCACTTGGAGACGCGGTCCATCACCACCATGTAATCTCTAGTGGTGCTTAAGATGAGCCAGCCGTCCGTATCAACGTCCAGCCTAGTCAGTGAGTGCATCTCACAGAAAACTGCAAAGTCTGGCTCGAAGCCCTTGCAGATGCACTTCACCAGGTACCCAAAGATGTTCAACCAACTGTTTGGCATCAGCTGGAAGAGAGCAATATCATACTCGTCCAAGATTGTGCGGACGAAAGGATGGAGGGGGAAGCGCAGTCCAACGTCTAAGGCCGCCCTATAGACGCTGAAGGATCTTTGGCGCGGCCTCTCTTCTTCCCAGGCGGCCAAAGCGCGGGACTTCCTTGGAGGCTGGATCTCAAATCCTTCCCCAAGGAGGAGGAATGCCTTGTATTCCTCAAAGTTGTGGTTCAGGTAGCCCAAGGCCGTGCTACCCACCATGCAGGCGTACGGATCCTTGAAGTTGTCAATGTTGGCAACCTCCTCCTCGGCCGCCTCTTCACCCTCTGCGGCCGCTGTTCCACCCTCGGCCGCATTCTCAGCTTCGCCCTCCTTTTGTCGAGGAGCGCTCCCAAACTCGGAGGATAACACTCTATCAAGGTGAGCTGCCTCCGCTGAGCTGCGGCTCCTAGAACTATGGCCGCCCCGGGGGGAGACTGCGTCTTCAAGTGGCCGTTTGCCCTTATCTTTGGCACCGGCCGCCTGACTCCCGGTAGGAGGGGCTCTGCGAGGGGGCAGGTCGGATGGTTCGTTAAGAGAAATCCCCGTTCTTGGTCTGTCCGACCCGCCATATCGGAAATAGAGTTCTGAAGGAGTGGGGGCGGACGCATCAGCGTCCGCTCGAGAAGAGGAAGGAGGCCCCTCACATAGTAGCAACTCGGCCCCATCCATGACCGAGTTGGCATATTGGGGGAACCTCAACCCCGGAGTTTGCCAGGACGTTCCCCCCATCGAAGGAGCGCCTTGAGTCCTTTGACGCTCCTCAAATGAGGAAGTTACCTCCACGACCGAGCAGTGAGTGCCCGTGGAAGCGGTCGTAGGAGTAGTAGAAGGGGTCTCAACATTAACTCTGTTTGGGTCATAAGGCGGCCTAGGGTTTACCAGACTTCCGTCTGGATTTCTGGCCGCGTAACGGTCGTGCGTTTGCATCATCCGTGCCATGTCCGACTGCAGGGACAGAGAAGAATGGGTGGATATGAGTTGGTACACACTAGAAATGGACCCACTCCATGAAGGACACAACTCGTCTCCGTCCACTCTAGACTCCTCAGTCCCAGGCGAACGACCGTCCTCATGAGGAGAAACGGACGAAGCCGAGTGTTGAGCCAGCTTTTAAATAAACAGAAATAAAAAGACAAGGAAAAGAAAAACAGGCGGCCTACCTCTGTACGTGTTGAAAACTTGAAGATTGATCGGAAAACTCAACCAATGTCACCAGAAAACTCAAACGCACGGCGGAGCACTTGAAGATTCAAAGGGAAAAACACTTTCTCTCTCTAGAAGCTCTGACTTCTCTCTAGAAAATGTAAAGTTCCAAAGTGCCAAAATGAAGTCAAACCCCTTGTATATATAGGAAAAATTTATGGGGTTAAGATAGTAAATTCAACTTTCCCGCCCAACTTAGCTAAACGGTTACAATTTGAAAAAGTGACCTAGAATTTGGAAGGACAAGGAGTAACTCCGTTAAACTAGACGGAAAGGACGACCTAATAAACGGCTCGTCCAAGGGAAAGCTGGCAGAACTAAGGCTCTTTCCGAAATGGCAAGACGGTCGCAAAAATCGACGGGCCAGTTTCGTCCGCACCGCTTGAATAGACAGGCGTTCGCCCTAAAAATGTCAGGCGGACAGAAAGTTGACAAAACTCTAATACATCTGTACGCGCCAAGGCTATTAAAGGTCAGAGGAGCCGGCCTATAAGAGTACGAGCCATCCCCTCTGAGGGGCAAATGTTGAGGGTAAAAATACCCCGTATACGTGGACCAATCCCACAGTGACACGTGGCCCAATTATGGGGTGATACGTGTCACCACGGGAAGATGCCACGCAATCCAAAGTTCTTAAGGTCTCAAGCCAATCCCATAGTGACACGTGGCCCAATCATAGGGTGACACGTGTCACCATGGGAGGATGCCATGTGTCTAGGCAAAGTGATCCTTCTAATAATCAGCACGCCAAAAAGCCCTAACAACGTCAGGCCCAAATCCCGAGAGATGACGCTGAAAGCCGCAAAACGGCGCCTCCAGAGGGGCACGTGGCATTCGCTGATTGCGCAGCCAATCACGTCACGCAAATCTAGGGTATAAACCCTAGAGAGGTGCATAAATCCCACCCCTATAAATACCCCAATCATTTATGATGGGAGGGGGATTTTTCAGACAAAAAAAAAAAGACACAGAGCATTAAATAAGCTCCAACTTCTCTCTACTTTCTCTCTCTAGCCTTTTCCGTTATGATCACTGACTTGATCGTCGGAGGCGAATATTCCGTTGAACGGAATATTCGTGGTTTTGCAGGTGGGACCAACGTTTTGCCAGCAAAGCGTGACCAGTATCCCAGGAGATCCAAAAAGGACCCGAAACAGATTTCATTTTTCAAAATCCTTAAAAAATGCCCTATTGCACGATTATAAAAGCAGCAACCCGGGGCAACGCTCAAGCTACCCACTAGTTTATTTTTAAATCAATGTATTGTGGGAATTGATTTTTATTTCAACAATATTATGGGAAATCGTTCCCCTCTCTATTCCTAAAAGTTTTTCTCATTTTTATGTTAATGTTACTCGTGAATTCATATTTAGTTATCTTTAATATACATAATTATTCGTTACTCTTAAAATTTGATATTGTTAAAGCATTCATTAAATTTGGGTATATCATTAGATTGTGATTAATCGCAAAATTTCAAACAAAAAAAAAACAAACAAAAAAAACAAAAAAACTGGAGGGAGAATAATTTTGTTGACACTTTGTCAGTAACTTTTGCGTTATAAGACAAGGCAAGCTCAGCCCACACAAAAACGTTATACCAATAACTCAACAAGGCCCACACAATATCCTTAAAATACAAGTTTTTACCTACACACCTATGTAGGTAGCTCTACCTGCACCCCTTTTAATCATAATGACGTCATCGTATAATTTTTGGGTTCTGATTCACATATAAATGTTCATTTTTATATACATAAATGTTCATTTTTATAACAATAAATGTTCAATTTTGTAACATTAATTGTTCAATTTTGTATCATTAAACATTCAATTTTGTAACATTAAATTTTTAATCTTGTTAATACAATGTGCTATATTTAAATTAGTATATATTTTTCAATTTTATTTTTAGATAGTTTTTATTATTAATTTGTATTTTTATTTAGTTGAATTAACTCTTTTAACTCTTCAAATGTACACATGCTTAAGTTTAAAAACAATTAAAAAAAAAAGAAGTGAAAATCTTAAACTTACAAAAATATACATATCATATTTATGTGCCTTACAAAATGATTATTGTGTTGCAATCTGTACATTCGGTATAAATACAAAGTATATAGAATGACGTCCTTGTTATACATTTATACGCTTTTTACTCTTATGACGCTTGTGCATTTTCCTTTAACTTATACATATCTTTTCCTCGATATATACATAGTCGTCTTTAACTTTTTTTTTTCATTATCCTGTGTAAGAACAGATCAAAGTATTATAAGAAAAAATGTTGGTAACAATCAAAATATACTATAAAAAACAGGATAATGAAAATAAACATTTACCAAAAATGAACATAGTTCTATATGAGAATGAACAAGTATTACAATCTATATGAACATCTTTCAACATAAAAATGAACATCTTTAATACGAGAATGAACAATTATAAAATTTGATTGAGCATTTTTTTTTAAATAACAAAGAACTATTAAAATTAAAACAAATACGGAGTATATCTTTTTAAATATGAGAATGAGCAAATATAAACT
The DNA here is from genome assembly GCF_001683475.1 of Chenopodium quinoa. Classification (NCBI taxonomy): domain Eukaryota; kingdom Viridiplantae; phylum Streptophyta; class Magnoliopsida; order Caryophyllales; family Amaranthaceae; genus Chenopodium; species Chenopodium quinoa. The sequence goes on from NW_018742441.1 coordinate 697,818, forward strand.
AAATGAATATTCTTAGATATAAAAATTAATATTGTACGTAGTATTAAATTGCAAATATCTTTTAATATGGGAATGAACATGTAATGCAACGAAAATGAACACATATAAAATTTAAATGAACATATATTAATATAAAATGATCATAAATGAACATGATTTCCATCTAAAATGGTATTTTTCCATCTAAACCGAATATTTACGATAGATAGATTAAAATTTACTAGCCAAAATTCGTCATATAACAGTTTTTAGTGACAAAATAAGTAATAATAAATGATGATGGTTCAATTTCATAAATCAAATTGATAGTTTGTCTTTAATTTTAGTTATTATAATATTTGAATATTTTTGGCAATTATAATTTGATTATTAATTCTTCAACAAACAAAGATAAAGTCTATCTAAAATGAACATTTACGATAGGTAAAATGTACTAGCGAAAATTCATCGAATAACAATTTTAATTAAATTATGTTATAATTATGGAAAATTCTTATAACATAATTTAATAAAAATTGTAAGAATCACTTCCATTAAAACTATGAGAAATCTCAAACTCTAATTGAAATTTCTTATAAGATATGTGAAGAATTTTAATGATAATCTATTAATATGTGATTTTTATTTTTTGAAAGATGCATGGGATTAAACATAGTTAAACGAGTTTGCTACAACACCACGGTTCAAAACTGGGACATCACCAGCTGAAATTAAGTTTAGTTTTACAAGTATAGAGCAACGCTCTTTTTCAAAAGTTACAAAACAAACTGGAGGTGGATAGTGCAAAATATAAGTTTGGTTGACAAGCTCCAGTTTCTTCCTTGCATCTTTCGCTACTAGATCAACTACCGAGTTGGTTTCTCTCCCCTCAAAGTGCAACTCCAGAGGGTGTAGCTCCCTTAGCAGGTCCCTACATTTTTTAATCAGAATAGGTAGGTTAGCAGCAGATTGACTTCCACAAATTTCTTCCACTACATGTTTAGAATCAGAATATATTATTCCATTCTCCCATCTCTTCTATTTCACCCGAATCAAGCCTAAGTGAACAACTTTGAGCTCGACATCAAAGCTAGTGAGGTTGTACCCTCTCTAGGATAAACCTTGAATCCAATCACCCTTATAGTCTCTACAGATCACACCAATACCAGTGCTTTTGTTTGCATCAGTGAAAGAAGCATCACAATTTATTTTAAAATAGGGAAAGGAGGGAGGAGACCAGGCAGTAGGAGAGGGCTCTGGAGTTTCTAAAGCACAACTTTTAGAGAATAGCATTCAGAAGCAGCCCAAATGCACTGGTGGACAACTTGCTTAATGGGAATGCTTTTCTTTTTGAATATCCATGCGTTTCTTCTCAGCCAAATATGCCAAAGAATGAAGGAAAATAGGATGTTCCAAGGGATTGAATGAACACAAGTAGAAGAGATGTTGATGTTCTGATGCATCCATTCTAGCCAAAGAAAAGGCTGTTGGTGGTTCACTGGGTAGGGAATTCAGATCCCAAATTCTTGAGCACGAGGGCAGTAGATGAATAGGTGGCTTAGAGATTCTTCTATTGATGGGAAGAAGGGGCATCAAGGGCTATTATGAGGGATTCTTTTGTGAAGGTTTGAATTTGAAGCTATCTTATCCCAAACGAGTTGCCAAATAAACAGCTTGATCTTTGGGTGAGTATGGAGTTTCCATATTTTTTTCCACTCAACGGAAGGATTTTTTTTAGTGAGCTGTTTCATTATTTCTTGTCTAGCCTTTGAAGCCTAAAATTTCCCTCTATAGGTCCAGGTGGAGTAAAGAGTGTCTTTTCCCTCTGAGATATGGATGGAAGTGATGGCTTCAAATATGTTGTCATTAATATGTGATTGAACATATACTAATATATAAATAAACATTTACAAAAATGAAAACGTACATTCATGTAAAAATAAAAAAATTCCACTATGAACTAAATTTACATTTCTTTAATCCTACAAAATAGATGAAATATTCCATTATATTAAAGAACTGTATTTTTGATTTTTTTTTTGGCTAGTAATTTTACAAGCCTATAACACACACCATAAGTTCAATCAACTTAAAGTAGATAATACTAAACATCATTCTACTACTGAAATTTAATATATGTAGAGAAAATAACTAGAAAAACAAGGTAAAAAGTTAGGGTTTGCAACTTTTTTTCCTTCAAAAAATAAACAAAAATAACTTAAAATTTTATTTTTGATCTTTCTTTTGATGAAATTTTCTAATTAAGATTTTGTGATTTATAAATCTAATATTTTAATTAAAATCTAAGAGAATTTTAATTTTTTCAAGAGAAATTTGATAGATTTTGGTAGTTAAAGAGAGAGAAAGTGGAGTGAAAAGTGAGAAAAAGGGTTAAAATTTTTAGCAGAGAGAAATGTAGCTACGTACTACAATTTGGAGGAGAGAGAGAAAATGTAGGCAATTTTTTTCAACATGATAGTGGTCACATGAAAAGGGAGAGAAGGGAAGGTGCGTGTGTAGATAGTACTACCTATAGTGGGGTGTAGGTAATAACAATTATCCTTAAAATCGATTAGACAAAGAAGGCCCGTATGTTAAACTGGGTTCTGGAAAGCCCTGAAACAGCCAAGTCCAAATTTATGTTACTAGTCAACTAGGGCCCTGTTCTTTTGAGCTTATGGGAAAAGAAGAACAGAGTAGAGTAGGAGTCAGCAAAGTAGAGAATATCTTAGCAGAGCACATTGCAGCAGAGCAGAGAAGAGCCGAGCCGAGCCGAGTAGAGCATATTTCATTATTATTATTATTATTATTATTATTATTATTATTATTATTATAAAAAAATCTACAAAGTCAATAAATTAACAAGAAATTGGTGGGGAGTCGAGATACAATCTAGGCCCCCACCCCTTTAGCTATAACGAACCTGATCCTGCTGAAGATGTGAGCAGCTGCATGAGCACCAATTAATCTCGAGTCTTAGCGAACGCCTGAACCCGCTTTAGCAATGCAATAATATCCTTCTCTAATTCCCCCAACGAAGAAAAGGAGAAAGGACGAAAACCATAGCCAATAGCCCTGCAACGCACCCTATACTTGTCCCGCTTTCGCTAATCCGCCGCTGACACAACACAACCAGGAACGAAGTCAGACAGCCCTGATTGTGTCAAAGGTGAAGACCCCGTTAAGTCTACACATACATCAAGGCCTCTATCCCAGGAATAAAAGCAGCACATCTACTAGTCGAAGAGCTCCGTCGTTCCCTCCAGTCAACCCAATGTTAACCTCTTTTCGAGCAGAAATCTCAGACCGAAAACAAATATCAACAAGGGTGTCACAAACAACGTTGTGCCCATGTTTAATACCCACCGCATCCCAGCACAAGACACTGCATGATCCCCATAAATATCCCCATCAAAAACTCTTGAGCAAGCAGAACACGGTGTTAAAACAGAAAACAAAGGAACACCCAACCGGTAGCAAAGAACACAACGGTAAGTTTTACCATTCATAGTCTAACCCGAACCCGATATTGGGACCGTCCGCAACCAGGCCGAAGTGTGATCTCCCTGTTGGAACTTCCATAAGGCAACCTGACGCGGAGATAAGGAGAAAGTGGAATTTACAGATGCAGTGACCTTATTAAAATATATATCTGTCAATTTTTCCATGAGTTTGGGGGCAGCGATCTCACCAGGGTTACTCATAAGGTCAATCTCCACGGTCCCGTTTAAAAGACTAAGAGCACCATCAAAGGCCGGTCCCGGACCAACAATACCAGAATTGCAAAGAAGCGTAGCCTGAAGACCAGAAGACTGCAGATGCGACGCAAGGAAAGCATCATGCCAAACATCCCTAGCCGAATAGACACCCAAACCACCATAAGAAAAAGGTAAGGTGGCAAGTCGCCATTGCCAATCACCAAAACCAGGCCCCGAAGCAGTTACAATGCGCTTCAAAGAAGCCCGAAGGGCTACGTCAAAAGAAATCTATGCCATTTCAAAAAGACGAGGAGGACAAATGCGCATAGCAAAGTAGAGTTTTGAAACCCAGTACACGCACGAAGAAGCAACAACTCACATTGTGGATCATCGAGCTTAACAACAGTGTAACACCCTAGAAATTCTTTTCTTTTAAAATACCTGTTTTGCCCTGTTTAAAACTTAAATAGGAATATCTAAGACATTACCGCCACCGTGAAAACGGCTAAGGCAACTATCAAAGACACACAGCGGACGACTAACTTCAAAACCATTCAAAACAAGTCAACTTAAAAAGTCAATTAATTAAAGTAAAGTCAAACCAAAGTCAAATAAAGTAAAATAAAATCAACCTACAACTTGGAACCATCATAGGCCCTTATTAAAACCAAACCACGTTTCAAAACCTTTGCGTTAGTCATGCATAAAAATAAAATCATAAATAATTCAAGCGATAAACACATCATATACTTATAGAAACTAGCATGATTCGCTATTCACTCATGCCCATTCATGAATATGCCTCATCACCTAAAAAGCTTCTCTCTACTTGTTTCCACTACCCTCCATTAAAAATGGGTCATCATAGGGCCAAGATAAAGACAAGGCCATTGAATACATAAAACACACAATCAACAAAACTGAGTACATAAGCGTAATTAACACGCTAGCATACAATTTCCTATCAACACACAACTTACCTTGTTGCACTTGTTTTTCTAGCATACAACATTCAATAAAAGTTCTCACTAGACACTACATAATTTTTTTAATGTTGATTACGCATCGAACGGGTTTTTCCCACTAACCTCCCCCAATAATTTGAGGTTACTAACATGGGAGCTAACCGTTCCAGCATCAATAACCACTCGTCAGTGGCGGAATTCGTGCGCATAACAATAATAAAAGGAATGTACAGCGTCATGTACTCCAGTAGAAGTTATGATCAAATATAAAGTCACATAACTCCCCCCATATGTTCATACTCAAGGTGTGTACGTTCCAAGAGTTTTGGTGCGTAGTCTCTTTCACTTTACGTTATTTACAGATTATTGAACTTGGTGATGACTCTCAAACCATAATCATTCAATAACCAATAAATATTCAAACAATCAAACATACCAATTTAATTCTTGAATAATTAGTGACCACATAATATTTAATGTTGAACCCTTTTTAATTCTACCTTGATGTCAGTGACACCTTAATGCATAAAGCGCCACAAATCCTATCCCTCGGTGTTAAAAACACCTTAAGTGCACTAAGGCACCGACATACAATTTATTCCTAGTGTACATAGACACTTATATAGCTCTTTTATCATGCTTATTGTAGTATCAATAAAAATTATATGAACCATAATAAAATTCTCTTTTAATATTCCAAGCCAAATTAAACCTTTAGTTTAATTAAACATGTTTTCTAACATGCTACAAATAAATATGTGGTTAATAAACATTACTCCAAACTATAATTTTCCAACAAATAATCCATCACAAATAAATCATGCCTTATTATTCAATCACCATGCAACAACAACCAATTCATAAATTTCATTCCAAATCTAGCATGATACTACTTGTAATCAATTAAAAAATAACATTTAACATGCTACTACATCAATAAATTTATGCTAAGTACACGGACATACCTTGAATACGATCTTAAAATCGCCACGACTAATAGAAATCGCTCACTTTAAAGTCTCCTACAATTTAAAATCATATAAGAGTATTAAAATCCTCTCTACACAAATTTCCAGCAATATATATTATTCTAAAACCCCTCATCATTTAATTAAAATAAGCTGTAATTATATTTAAAACATCATACTTTAATCCCAATTAATGGGTAATTAAAATTTCTTAAAGAAACTTGATTTTCAATGCACTACAAAAAATTCCAGCATTATATTTTAATGAAAACTTGTTGTAATTAAGCCTTAAAACGCTTTGATCAAAGGTTTAAACCATTATACACCATAATCCTTCAACAATTCATAATTCAAGAACCTAGGGTTTCAAAAATTAGGGCTTTTTAATTAAAATCATAATCTGAAAATTAATTAACATAATACTCATAATCAAACATCAAAAATCAAATCCCAAAACTCATAATTAATAATTAGATCTAGGATTAAATTAATTTTTAAAATAAAGTTTTTTTTTTTAAAGAAGAGGCAGCCGACAGCCACACGGCTGCTGCCAGCGCCGGTGGCTGCCTGCTGCCGGCGGCTGGCGCCCACCGCTGCTGGTTGTGGTCGGCGGTGAGGGGAGCCAAAAAAGGGGAAGGGGAAAAAGAGAAAGAAAAAGAAAAATAAAGAGAAAAGGGAGAGAAGTTTACCTTGGGTTTTCTCCACTCTAGGCAAAGTTTGATTTGCCTCAACTGTTGAATATTTATACCCCTTATTTAGAAACCCTTCTCCCTAAAATTTCCTCTTTTAATTTTCCTAATCCCTTCCCTAATAAAACTTTACTTAAATTAAACCCAACTTAATTAAAATAATTAATTAAATAGACGTGCCTTTCATAAAATATTCCCAAACTTATTTAAAATAAACAATTAAAATACTTTAAATAAAACCATTCAATTTAATTAAATACTTCTCAAAATACTCATTTTAATTAAAATATGTATAAAAATACGAGGTATTACAGTCTACCCTCCTTAAAAGAAGTTTCGTCCCGAAACTTGGGAAACGAAATTCAAAGTTTTTCCTTACTTAGTATAATATTGTTGTACTTTTTGTCATATCTTTACCTTTTTGTGTCTCATTGAGAATACAATTAGAGGTGAGCAAACCGGGTACCCGGTCAAAATTTTCGGACCCGGAATTGGTTGGAACCGAGTCCTAAAATTCGGAACCGGAATTGGAATTGGTTCAAAAAGGAGAAAGAAAAAGAAAAAGAAAAATAAAGAGAAAAGGGAGAGAAGTTTACCTTGGGTTTTCTCCATTCTAGGCAAAGTTTGATTAGCCTCAAGTGTTGAATATTTATATCATTTCTCTAAAAACCCTTCTCCCTAAACTTTCCTCATTTAATTTTCCTATTCTCTTCCCTAATAAAACTTTACTAAAATAAAACTTTTCTCAAATTAAACCCCGACTTAATTAAAATAATTAATTAAATAGACGTTCCTTTTATAAAATATTCTCAAACTTATTTAAAATACGGAGTAAATAATTAAAATACTTTAAATACAACCATTAAATTTAATTAAATACTTCTTAAAATACTCATTTTAATTAAAATACGTATAAATGTACAAGGTATTACAAACAACATCCTTTAGCACAATGGTCTTCGACACTCTCTGCGAAACAAGCTCACCACAGAAAGAGGAATCAACACTGACAAGACCACCCACCAACTTAACACCATGCACAGGACGACCAATATCTGGAGGAAAGACACCGATGAGACGACTATGAGGGTCCTCCGAGGGCCATAATACTTCCGTTTTCTCAACGTTGAAACGGAGTCCGAGACGAGGTCCCTCCGCCAAAATCAACTCCAAAACCTTTCCTACCACTAACATGTCACCAATAATAGTACCGTCATCTAAATACCAAGCTTGCAAACATAAGTTAAAAGAATCCCTGATTTGGCACACTAACGGATAAAGAACCAAAGCAAAAAAGCAAAGGGCCTAGAGGATCACCTTGTTGCACTCCATGACATGACCATAAAATATGCTCCCTGTAAAACAGCTTGGCTGGAGTAGAGTAACAAAATTCAACCCATCGTGAGAGTGCTGGACAACGAAGACGAACCTCACGCAACAAAGCCAAACGGTCTACCAAATTAAAGGCATGCTAGAAATCCACCAGCAACATGGAGAGGCCACCATAACCACCACGCACCTCAACCAACGATTAATGGCATGAAGAATAGCCTCACCACCCGCAGACACCCCTACCCCAAACTGAAGACCTTCTAGATAGCTTCCCAGACGCGGACCAATTAAAGCAGCCCCAACCTTTAAAACCAGACGCCTCAAAACGGTACCCACAGCAATAGGCCGGATATCATCGCCAGGCTTAACAAGTGGTGTAAGAAGAGCACTAGCAATGTATTCTCCCAACTCAGCAGGACATTTCCCAGCGAGAAAAAGATTAACCACCTGTGTAACAGAGTCCACCAACTCATATGAAATAGCAACTATAGCACCACTCAAACAATCCATAAGATGTTAAGCAAGCAAGCCATCTCTACCGCATGACGTACCTCGCAAAAAACCCCTAATTTGATTCAAAACAACAACAAGAGTAGCAAGAAGGTGCCGATCAACGGGAATATCCAGTAAGATAGGAGCTGGAAATGAAGGGTGATTAGCTTGCAAATCTACAAGAGTAGCATCATTGTAAGGGGCAAGACCAGAAGACGAAAGAATCCTAACCACAGTAGTGTAAAGACTGTCAAAAATCTTTCTCTTACGCTGCTTAATAGTATGCTTGGACAAATCATGGTCCTCATCAGCATCCAACAAAGGACATCAGCCAACGTGTCTCACAGAAGCTGCACAAAACCACCAGGCTCACACCAAGAACGAATAGCAGCGGTGATACTCTCTTCCTGTCGCTGTCGCCTGACACCCGATCGAAGAACACTCTCGACTACTCCTCGGGGAAAAGGTTTTAAGGACACAGAGAGACAACACAAGAAATTGAACCCAACAAGATATGTCATTAGACGTGCAAATCACTTTATCAAGGGCCACTTTGAGAACCCGAGAAAAACCTAAGAGACACTTAAGAGGGATATATATATCACTGAACGAAACCGCTTAGATAGAAAACTATCAAGAAGAGCAACATCAAAAACAAAATGAGGCTCACTAGGCACAATAGGAACAGGATCAGATACCTCAGAAGCAAGACCCTGGGGTTTAGGAAAACCATAAAGAACAAACCAAACAACACCATCCCCAGAATCAGGAAGGGGCACAAAATCATCAAGACCAGGACCATGCCGACACTTCATACGAAGAGTATGCATATTGAAACACTCCCTACAAAGCTAAATGCCCATACGACGAATGGTTGACTCCGCCTCCAAGAAAAAAGCCAAAGTAGAAGAAAGAGAGTGTCGGGTCAAATCCCGCGCATTTTCACACCAATTATGATCACCGAGATGAGTAAGCAAATAAGCTTTAGTGAGCCCATTACCCCGACCATCATGACACCCATTAAGACCCACAAATGGGGAATGGAACGGAATAATAGGAGGCATAATACCCACCTCAACTTGCCACGAGAAGAACACACCAACATTACAACAAAAGACAACACCAAATCCACGCTAAAACTTCAATTGTTATTATTATTATTATTATTATTATTATTATCATCATCATCATCATCATCATCATCATCATTATTACGTAGTATTATTATTAATTTTATTGTAACTATTATTATCATTGCATTATTATTATAATCTTTAAATATTAATTATTATTATTATTATTAAATATTAATTATTTTGTATTATTATTAAATATAAATTACTTATTATTATTATTAAATATAAATTACTTATTATTATTATTATTATTATTATTATTATTGTCTTTCAATATTAATTATTATCTTTAAATATTAATTTTTATTATAAAAAATGAATTATTATCATTATCATTATCATTATTATTATTATTATTATTATAATAATAATAATAATAATAATAATAATAATAATCTCAAAAATAGACAAAGTCATACAACCTACAGAAAATTAGTGGGAAGCCGAGATACAATCTAGGTCCCCACTCCTCTAGCAAGGGGTGCAACACGAGGACTACTCTCGCCCAAGCACGCTTAACTGCAGAGTTCTTATTATTATTATTATTATTATTATTATTATTATTATTATTATTATTATTATTATTATCAACATGTATTTTTCCAACATCTCTTAATTTCCATCATTTTCTCTCTCCTCTTCCAAGAACTTATTCCATTTTTTTATCTATTTTCATTCTCTTTGTCATACACAGAAAATCTGGGTTACTTATTTATCCATTTGATCTCCATCAAGACCCTTACAAAAATTTTACAAACCTTCCTAATACAGAAAAAACTCTCCATTATTTCTCGTCAAATCACAATGGTAAGTTTGAAAATAAATCTTAACTTCTACTCATTTTGTTTCATGGGTTTTGCTGGAGGTTTAGTTTTTCCTATTATTTCACAATTTCTTGGTTGTTAATTTGTTATTTTTGCTTTATTTTCTAGCTAAAGGCCGTCAAACCGTTCGTAGTTAGCTGAAGTCGTCCAAAGCTCAACAATAAATAAAAACCCAAACCTTAATTGTGTCATTACTCTTTATAGGGAATTATTCACCGTGCAGATCTGCCTCGACATATTTTCATACTCAAGCACATGTTTTCTTATTCCACGAACATAGTTATCAACCTATAACACAAATCAATAAAGCTCAACCAAATATAAAAACTTATTTCAAAAAATTAAAAAAAAAACGTAGAAAAATCATATATCTAACAATGTTTTGGTGCTCATTGTCATAAAGTAGTGATAAACATATTATTCTTTTTTTTTTTCCTCATTTACCTTTAACTACCTTAGAAGCGTTGTCAAATAAGAAAATTTTCAACTATTTATCTTGTAATATTACATCTCATTGCAATAAATATGTGTCTTTATGCAAAATGCAATATATAATAAGTTATTTCACCTAATATTCTTAATGTGGGTTTATGCAACTTCAGATTATTCTATTATATAATATTCTAAATGTTTTAGACTATGATATTCGTAATGTAGGTATTTCGAAATTTGATTTATTTCTTTAGTTCATGTACAATATGATGACCAGATATACTCCAAAAATTCTTTAAAATCTTCCGATTATATTAGGTAAAGTTTAACATTAAATGACAACTATTAAAAGTTACACAAGCATTATACGCATGTGTAATATATTTTACTTATTTTTAATTAAAAATTATTAAAAATATTTATAATATGAAAAAATAATAATTTCGTTAAAATTAAATCATTTAATATGAGAATGATTACATGTGAATAACTAGAATTTTTTTTTTGTTAAGAATAATAATTTTGTGCAATATAATATATAAGTAATTTTACGTAATTTGTTAATATATAAATAATTTTATATAATAAATTTTCATATCTTATTAAGTAATTATTTCAACTATATATAATACATTACACAAACTAATTCACTTCTATAACACTTTCAAAAGCCACATCATGTGTTACTATTTCAAAGTAATAGTGTACTGACGCTTTTACCCTTATTTTTGTAAATTCCTTTTGTGTCTTTCTCTTAAAAAAAAACACAAAACCAAAATATCATCCTCTTTCTGCATTGTTGACTTTTTATTATTTTTTTTTTAAAAAAGAAAAAATATATTTGACTATGTGTTATGGTTGTATTTTGCAGATTCAGTAGCTTTTCTGATGGTGTCATCGATGGAGATTGTTTGCCTTGTTTATGTGGTCGATTGGAAATCTTGGAAAAGTTAGAGTGTACTTTGGTTTTTGTTTTGTAATTCGGTTGTATTCTGTCTAGTATACATTAATTGAATTGTTGAATTTGTTAATGGTAGGAGTAGTTAATTACAGATGTTCTGGTTTTATTAATCACCATTATGATTAATTAACGATAGTGATGGATACATGTTCATGCTTTATTAGTGGTTTTATTATGATTAATTAACGGCAGTAATGGATACATGTTCATGCTTTATTAGTTAGGACTATAATGGTAGTATTGTTAGCACTATATTCTATGTTGATAAGGATGATTTATTAAAGAGTAATTATCATAATAGCGGGTGGTCTTTTGGACAGTAATAGCTAATAGCCATTTTAGCAATCAAAGTTTGCCAATTAAGTGCATTTAATTTTTATTATAATATAACAATCTATTATTTTTAAAAATCAGGACACCTTTTCTTAAATTGAGTATTATTAATCCTTAATAACTTAAACCGAGTATTATTAATCCTTAATAAAAAAAACAAAGGAAAAGATAGTGAGGTTATTATAATGGGGTGAGTCAGTGAGATTGCTTGCTTATGGTGATATGGTCCTCCTTGTTTTAGGGAGTCAAGTTATTTGTAACTATTTTGGTCATTTGACCATCCATACATGGCTTTGAATATGTACTATGGTCTTTGGTATTAGTATTGTTATGAGTGTTACTTATTAATTTAGCTAGCTCTTTTCCCCCCTTTTCCTCTTTTTTTTTTATTTATTTTTATTTTTTTTTTGTGGGATTTTTTTTAATATATGTAGTGAAGTTATTTGGGTGCTTGTATATATGTAGGACATGCTTGTTTCTTAAGAAAAAGAATGTGCTTTGCATTCTGAAATTTAGTGTTCTGTATTTTGCTTTCAATCAAGCTTGACAAAAGATATACAGTAGATCCTTAGTTTTAACCAAGAAATAATCAGGTAACTTAGCTACTGCGAAATATTTGGGAGCTATATTTTTCTTGATGTAGTCTTTACTTAACCAGCAACCATTATATGGACCCTGTCATACAAGAACTGCCAGTTATTTGCTATGCCAGAAATTTGATTATCCATGACATCAGATATTCCTATACATTACAGGAGTATGACAAGGACATAGTAGAATCCATGGCCTTCTGTGGTTATGGATAATTTGCATTTTCTGTTGGTGTTTGCCTGTGATCGATGGTGTTTAGATCATATTGATATATGCTTTGTTTATATTATGTTTATATAAGAGAGAGTTGTATTGATGGTGTATGTCTTGCATGGCTTTGTCTTGATTTAGGGGATTCTGTTTTTGGTTTCTAGAGTCCCCTCCATGTATTCTCACCTCCCACATAACTTGATCAAAATAAGCTTACATAATATTGGGATACATGGCTTGTGATGTGTTTGGTTGCGTTGTTGTTTAGTTTACTTTGGTAGCATGTTCTGTCTACGCTTATCTGGTTTGGGAGTGATTACTTTCTGCTTTGTTTTATATTCTGTTGTGAAGAATAGGTAGTCACTATATAGAATCTTCATGTGTGACTTTGTTATTTCCTTTGTTTACTATTTTTAGGTCAGTTGCCTGATTGATGTTGTAAAGAAGATGTGTCTGCTGTGATGTAAGACCAACTATTAGATCGTAGGTGATGTGAACAGTGTGTGATTTTTGTAGGGCTTGGGGGGGGGGGGAGATAAGAGAGAGGAATAGGTAGCTTTATTTGGAGTTTAGGATTTATAGTGTAAAGTGATGGATACATTCCCCTAGCTATGGTTTAGAATTGCAGGTTTTTGTATGCTCCTGTATGGTCATGTAGGTCCTTATAGGTCATTGGTATTTGGTTCTGTTGCCTCTAGGTTCTTAGTTGGTATAAAATGTTTTTTTTGTAAGTGTTTGTTAGAATGTATAGTCTATGAGGTAGTTGCTGCTATTAGGAAAATGCTTCTCTTAATTTGCATATATGGCCTATATTGTAATGCTTGCTGTTACAAACTTAAATTAAGAGTTTACCCCTATTTACAGGTGATGGATTTACCACCCACATAAGTAGTGATGCCTTTCCGTCCTCTCTTGAAGCAGATTACCAGTTATTTGAACTTCCCAGCTGATCCAGATTACCAATTTGTTGATGAACCTAAAAGCATTGCTTGTGTCGTTATTAGGACAAATTGTGGTCCCATCACTTCAGTTTATATTAGTGGGTATACTAAGAGTATAGAAGAGTCTTGTGAGGTGGCTGCTAGAAAGGTTGTCTATGATCTTATCAAGAAATATGACATAGTTGTTGAGGATGTGACTTAACTAAGGAAGCAAATGTATGAGCGCTGTGGTCAGTTGTTGTGGTTTAAGAAAGAAGAGCTTGAGCGTATTGAGAGGGAAGAGCCCAAAATCAACATGTATGAAGATGTTCCTACTGATCTTGGAAGCAAACATAAGAAGATAGTTGTTGACTTTTTTGTTATTTTAAGGGCTATTTTTAGAGCAGTTGATATAAGGTGTACTCCAATTGAGACTATTGAACATTCTGCCAAGCAGTACACTTCATGGTTCACTATTATGCCTCATCGTGATGGCATAGGATTTCGATGCTTGTTTAGTGATTATGGTTCAACAGTGGCTGAAGCTAAGCAGAGCCTTGCTAGAAAGGCTGTTGATTACCTCACTGATGTCTTTAATCTTGTGATAGTCGATGCTAATTATAAGGTGACAACAACTAGGTTTGATGCTATCTTGTGTACCTTGGAAAGGTAAAGCTATCTAAGTGTGAAGGAGCGTAAACTGGGAATTAAAGAGCAGCTTGAACCCTCTACCGTCCTTGTCGAGCAAGACTGTCTCACTCCTCTTGGACAGGAGTTTCAGGTGCCTATGTCGATCCCACCGGTTCTGCCTCCTAAGAAGCGTCTTCTGCGCCACATTTATGCAGAGACATCTCCTGTTGCTGGTGGTAGCTGTGAAATGTACTCGGTGTTTCCGGTGCCAGAAGATTTTGATGGCTGTTTCAAGCGTGCAAAGTTGGTGAAGGATTAGATGGCTTAAGTGTAGGGCTAGAAATAAGGGATGGTGTGTAGACACCTAAAAATGTCTCCCCAAAACCAAACCCGATGATGAACAACCTTTCACCGCCACTATTGGTCGGGTTTAGTATTTAATCCCGAGAGTGCTTAAAAAATTGTATTTTATTAAACTCATATTTTTGAACAGTCCATGGATTAGTCTTGATGTTTGGTAAAAGCATAGTTTTAATTTCAGCCCAAACTTATTAATTAATTTTTAGCCCAAACCTTTTTATTTTATTGTTTTATTATTTTTGGCCCAAACCCTTTATTTATTTTTATTTAATTATTTTCTTATTTTAGCCCAAATAATAATAAGTCCGAAAAGGCCCAAAATTATCAATCGGCACTTAAAAAGCCGAAGGAAATTAGGGTTAAAAATGTATTTAGACGGAAAAACGGGCTGGAATTTCCCGCGCCACGACAGGTACCTACCGTGTCACGGGAATCCTTCCCGTCTGACGGTGGGATTTCCCGTGACACGGGAGGTCTGCCGTGACACGGGACATTCCGTGTCTTTTCCGCGTAAACCCTTAACGCGTTTTTTGTTCCGTTTTCTGAAAATTTCCCGCGTCACACCAAAAATGTACCGTGTCACGGGAAAATGTACCGTCTGACGGTAGAGCTTCCCGTGTCACGGTACAGTTTGACCGTGTCACGGGATACTTTTTTAGGGTTTTTATCATTTTAGGGTTCTGTGTGCTCCCTCAGCACATTTTCCCTATAAATACCCCCTCATTTCTGATGTAAGGGGCACCGAGTAATTCTCTTATTTTATTTTCTCTCTTCTATGCTTTAGCCTAAACACTAGCCTACCCTTTTCACTTCAAAATTCCTTCTTCAAGCACTCAAAGGAATCCATATTTTACTTGGGGTTCTGTCCTTAAGCCAAGGCGTGAAAGGTAGAACTGTTTGAGGGTTTGGCCCCAAAATCAACTTTATTTATTTAATTTAATTATTGTTTTATTATTTCCTTGAAGTTACTAACTCGTTTATTATTTTGTAATTGCAAACAAACAGAATCGAAGTAAGGATCATGCTCCTTTTGTTTTTATTATTTTTCTAACGATTTTATGTTGTTGGAATTATGATTAAATTGGTTTTAATATTAAAGTTGTTCTATTGTTATTATGATCACCATATTGCATGTTAAAGGGAATATGTAATTGAAAATCACGCCTAATAAGATAATTTGGACAACCGATTTAGGATCGTTTTATCACAATATTTTAGAATTATGTGTGCATTAATATTCAACCAATTTAGTTAAATAATAGTTTGGAGCGAATTGAATTATTGTTTGTATGCCTTTGAGATCATAGGAATGCTTTTCAATATAAGAATCGAGTAGAGGCCAATATGGGCGAATGTGAGTCCATGACTCACTTCGTACCATCATCCCCGATCCTCCTTTCGTAGTTCTGAACCATATGGAGTTAGTAATCTCATGGATTATGAATGGGGTGTAACCTTCACGGGTCAATCGTTGTTGCCTTCGTTGTCCCTTTATTCGTGGTTGCCTTTTATGATCCGTGAACGGTTTACAAGTTCCTTAATAACTTGTTGGCGGCTCCCTACTTTCCTTGTTCCTAATCGTGTCCCTTATCGTATATGTCAATTCCCACTTCCTATGAGTGCCAAGCATATTCACACATGCTTTTAACGTAGGCGCACTTCAAACGCCGCCTACAATTTGGCGACTCCACTGGGGAGGATTCTTAATTATTTATTGATTTGAGTGATTGGTATTCAATTAAGATGAGTGGATGAGACTTGAAAGATTCTTACAAAAAAAAATATTCCTGTGATTAATTTGGAATTTTTTGCATCCGCATAGACATTTTAACGTCGCATTCAGGTCTGTCCTGTAGGAAAAATTGGATAACTTGGTTGCGCACGAAGGAAAACAGGGCACCAGTCAGATTTTCTGACTGCCGTGCCACGGCAGAATCTGTCGTGTCACGGCAGTCCTAAAATAAGTTTGGTGTCTTATTTTCTTTCCTCACAGTCGACTTCCTTCGATTTTTCTGAAAAAAACGTATGTGTTCTACATGCGTCTTAGACCTGGGGGATTTAAGCTCTATCGACCCAAAAACGCTCATGGCAATAAGGGTTCATCTGAGTTATTAAATCCACCAAAACCATGGAGTCGAGTTCGATTTCATCACGAACTCGCGGAGCCGCCCGTTGGCATACACCCTCAAGGGAGGCTGCCTTGCTAACGCGTCCAAACTCTTAACCATGGTACCCTTTTGACACCCAAAGCTTGACCAATAGTTGAACATAGATCTTGACTCTAGGTTGCGAACTTTTTTTACATCATAGTGCCTAAATGCTATGTGGTTGTTTGGTGCTAACCTTCATGTGTTTGCTCTTTTGTTTAACCCATGACCGAGGGTTTTTATTCTCACATAGTAATTAGTACGGACCTAAAATCAGTTAAAGTCTGAAAAAAATCACAAAACTGACGTGGAACTGCGCACCGTGTCTCGGCAAGTTCTGTCGCGCCACGGTGAACAGTGTCGTGACACGGGGCTGTCTACCGTCTAACGGTAGACTGCACCGTGTCACGACAGTCTGCACCGTGACACGGTGCCCAGGAAAGTGTCCTGTCAGTCTTTTTTTGGATTTTTGTGCAAATGCTGTGTCCAGTTTTGTGTCGTGTCTAGCTATACGGTCAAAACACGCGTCTATAACTGTGGGGAATAATTTCAAGCCTTTAAAATTCCCACTAGCTTGAACCCCACTGTGATCATACACTAAGTACGGTGGCGTCCAAAAGGGAAGAAGATAGAGCAAAAGAGTCGCCAACAAGTTTTTAAGGAACTTGTAAACCGTTCACGAGGTGAAGGTTACACCCCTTAACGATCCAAGAGATCGTCAACTCCACAAGGTCATGAACCAAATAAGGGTTCGGGGACGATGGTACAAATCCAACCTAAAAGAGATTGAACCTGCCCTAATAATAGGCCTCTACTTTATTCTGCTCGTATTCATGTGCGCTTTCTGACTAACATACAATCAATAGGTTAACCCTAAACCTGTTTAATCTATGTTGGTTGAATTTAATGCACAAACAAATATATTATTGACGATCACTTGAATTATAATCACAATTAACCCTAAACAAGATTATTAATATCTTATTAAGCGTGGTTGCAAGTACGAATTCCCTTTAAACATGCAATAAAAGGTGATCAAGCAATAAAAAATAAAATAATATGCATATCAAGCAACATAATAAATAATCAACATCATTAATAATAATAATAATATCAATCATAATTAATAATAATCATGTTAAAGCATAGATTGATCCTAGGCATGATACTAACAAGATTAATAACAAACCCTAGCATGTCACTAAACAATAAAAATCAAATCTTTAATCCTAACATGATACTAACATGAATAAATATTAGGAAGAATATAGGAGGCATCGCAACAATCATATTTAATATTAAAAAGATCCTAGACATGATACTAGGAATCATAATAACAATGTAAACATGATTTCTACATCATAATATCAATTAAACCATTAAAGTACTTACTTGGATGCCTCGTACCTCTTTCTAATAACAAAATACACGCGTTAGTAACTTCAAGAAAAATAATAATCAAAGCAATTAAATTAAATAATTGAAAGAGAGATTTGGGACCAAACCCTCAGAAATTAAAACCTTTCACGTCTAGGGCGAAGGCAACTTCGAATATGGCTAGGTGTTTCTAGATCTTGTGAATGCGGAATTTTGTATGAAAAAGCAAGAAAGAAAGAATGCTAAAGAATTAATGTTATTGAAAATTGATGAATGAATGATGTAGATGATGAATGAAGAGAATTAATGAATGGTAATTGACGAATAATGAAGATAGTATATCATGGACCAACCAAACTGTATTGGCTGTTTTCTTAAAAATAAAGTTTTCAAAAACAGAGAGAAAAGAAAATAAAACTTTCCGCAATACTAGACCTTTCCACACTTTCGTTTCATTCGATTATGATTCGACGTGAAAGGTACTCATCACCAGGTTTGGTTTTGGGGAGACACAAATGGGTGTCTACAGAAGCCCCCACTTTGACTGAGTTTGGAGAAACGCAAGTTTCGAAAACGAAAGTCAAAGTAGCGATAGGGACGGAGAATGATTCAGAACGTTCTGTGATCCTAAATCAATCTTGTAATGCCGATACCTGCAAAACTAGCGTTAGTTAAACAGATAAAAGAGTTAAGAAACGCGTATCTTGTACCGTCGAGCACACGTCTCTGAAAGTAACCGATTGTTGCTGTACTGCTGTTTTGATGACCTCCTGCAAGCTAGAGAATGCCATCCCGCTTGAAAAACCGCTACGCCTTGTAACTGCTTCCAAATTAGAAGATTGCTTTGCCTGAAACTATCCTCCCCCGCAATGATAATATTCCACGTCCAAAGGAATATCATCGAAGATTATTTCTCTTGAAACAATCCTCAGTTGTTTGTGACAACTCTCCACAATCTAGGGAACGCCACCTTGCTGTTTCGATGTTCACTCGTCTCTGAACAAAGTGCTTCTTTTTTATATGTTCACGCGCCTCTGAACAAAAGAGCTTCTTTTTGATATGATCTTTTGAATGATGTGTCCACGCATCTCTGAACGAAGAGCTTGATAATAGGATGCCCACGCGTCTCTGAGCAAAAGAGCTTGAAAATAGGAAATGTCCACGCGTCTCTGAACAAAAGAGCTTGAAAATAGGAAATGTCCACGCGTCTCTGAACGAAGAGCTTGAATGATATGCCCACGTGTCTCTAGAGCAAAGAGCTTGAAAATAGGAAATGTCCACGCGTCTCTGAACAAAAGAGCTTTAATGAAATGTCCACGCGTCTCTGAACAAAAGAGTTTTGATGATATGCCCACGCGTCTTTGGAGCAAAAGAGCTTCTGATGGAAATGTTCACGCGTCTCTGAACAATAGAGCTTCGGTGCTTGAATGTTTGTTGCGATAATGTTTTGAAGAAAAATTTCCGAAGACCAACGTTTGTCGATCTCTAAAGCTCACCTGAACTTTATTCCGCTAAAACCAGTATGTCGGTGTTTCCGTGATTAGGCGCTTTAAGCTAAGTGAGACGATCTTTCATCAGGTCGATCACTTATTGTGATTGTAATCAAACTGACTACTTAATCATGTCAAATTGCTTATAAGGGCTAACTGGCGTACCAAGGAACTCGAAATTGCTGTATGAAGTCGAAATCACCTTTCTGAGAGGCTTCGAGCTCTGTTGCTGCTGAGATATCTCTGGCGCCAAGAATTGATTCTGTCGCCGAACGCTGTGATAGGGTCTTCCCTATTCTGCTGCACCTGTACTTATTTTGACTATAGAACTTTACCAATCTCTTTAATACTGTTAGGGTTGACCTAAGGTTTAGCAATGCTTGACTCATTGACTTAACACGACTCAAGGCATAAACTGGACTCGATATGTTTGACTGACTCGAGGTTGACTCGACTCGAAGTGTAATGACACATGTGACTCATGACCCGTGTGTTCATTGTAATGTGATCGTGCAACTCGAAAATGCAAAAAGCAAAAATTTTCCGTCATTTTTGTGGAGGGTACCGACTTTCTCCCAAAAAAGAAAGACGTGAAAAAGAAAATCAAAAGTTTGAAGATGCATGTTGAACGAGCTTAGTCAAATGTTCTTTGATACTATCTCTCAAGGTTCAAGGATTAATCCATCCTAGGCTATCTCAACTGATGACTCAATGATGAAAGTATTTGGGTAACTTAGGCACGGAGGCTAAGTACTTCATGCTTCGTGATGCAATGACAATTATGAGTGATTTTGATATGATAAGGTATGCTTCAACGTTAAGATTTCATGACAAAGGGTTCCTAAGGGAAGTATATTTGGTCATGTATCTGTGCAGTGTGTGAAAGTGACACTAAAGCTAGGCCACAAGAGCTAAGTGTGTGAAAAGACATATTGTTAGAAGAGCCAAATAATGGTGACTCTTAGGCTAGGTAAGCTAATGATGTAAGGACCAAGCCCCCAAGTCTAGCTCTAAGTGAATAGGGATGAGCATAGGGAATCCCTTGATATGATCATGGTGCAAGTGTGTGAATGTGAATATGAATGCATGTTTATTACGGTCGCACCTCAATGTGAGGTTGCCTACGTATCCGTTAGGAATCAGGCCGAACGTAGCTCTAGCCAAACCTCGCACAAGTGTGTATACCTCAAAAAGGTCTTTTTAAGGGTTGTAACGTGGTTAGGCTAAAGGTTATAGAAGAAGAAGGGAATAAAGGCTCAAGACCCTAGATAAGCCCCCAAGGTGTGCAACCTCGCTTTTGAATCTTTATAATTTTATGCTTGAGGTTTTCTATTTTTTTTTAGCTCTTTTTTGCTTTAGCATTTATTTTACTTTTGCAAGTGTGGGCAATCTCGATTATGCGGTCTATCACTCACTTGGCATTCATGTTTCTCAGGCATGGTACCGAGCACTCGATAAGAGACGCAATTTGAGATGTGTTCTTATCGAAGATATTTTCATATCAAAGACATTGGAACACTTGCCCTTTTGTACACTTTTATTTACTTTTTTTGCTTTTGCTTATTTTTTGCTATTGCTTTCTTTTGAATTTGCTCAAGCTTTCTTTAGAATTGCATCAGTTGCACACTATCCCATCCCAAGGTTAGGTAGATGTAGGTTGAAAAAAGAAAGGTCTATCGTAAGACGAGGCTCAAAGTGGTTTATGAAGAAAGGATTGTATAATTGAAGGGTGAAATGAGATATGATGTGGCTACAAGGGGTGCCTCAAATCATTGGTATACCTTGTGCTTAATTCGACATTTTTTTTTAAATGCAATGTAATGAAATGATCATATGTAAGGAAATAAATGCTCATTTTATTAAAAAGGGAAAAGAAAAGAAAAATTACAAACATAATCTAAAGGAAAAGAAAAGGTGCCTATGCTAGACTTATTGGGGAAAGGAAAAAATGAAAAAGAAATAGAAAAAGAGGTCATGAAATCTTTTCGTTGCAGCTCGCCTCTTGTCTTGTGTTGTTTCATCATTACCCTCATTTTTTGTTTGTCAATAATATGGCTCAAACTCGATTCAACACACATGGATGGAAGGAGTGAAGAAAGATGGAATAGAAAGTGAAAAAAAGAAAAAAATGATGGAGGTGGAGGGATATGAAGAATTAGGGATAGAATGTACCCCCCAACTCAAATGACGGAAAAGACCGACTCATGCATGAATCTAAGACATGGCCATGGTGATGCGTACTCAAAGTGTGTGCTAAGACTAGTGAGTGTAGATGGTGCGTTAAGACTCGTGTCATGACCATGTGGCTAGACTATGTGACCAAGACGTGATTAATGACTCGACAAGGTGTTATTGACAGCGAAAATCAACCGAATTAATTAGCAAACTGGTTAATTAGACCCTAGGTGATGACTCGACCAATAATCCGAACTGTCGGCCAAACGACAAGACTGGCGTTGCATTATGGTGGTTGGCGCTAGACAATTTAGTTAATGTCTGGCGCTACACACTGTAATGTGGTGCTACAGCTCTGACTTTGGCGCCAACATTGGAGCTTCGGTCTGGGACTGTTTTCGGTATTATTAGTCAACTGGGGTATGCCTAAAGTCGTACTAGGTCAATTCCGATTAAAAAAACTTTATTGACTCAAATTAATTAATTAATTAATTAATTAGGCAAAGTTCTTTAAGTCATTAATTATAATCTCAACACAAATCAACAAACGGTTAAGAGGAACATAGAATATATATGCACAACAAATAATGCACAATTAGTCAAGTAGGCACAACATGATGCAATGAGTTCGCAACCTAACCATGGCTCTAGTTCTCTAAAGTTCGGGATATGGTTTAGTCAAATAGGGTCCATGGTTAATTGTCTAGATGCACCACGTAGAAGCCTAACCGTGAAGGGTTAACGCGTGTGGATAGGACACCGCGAGTTTTTAGAAAAAAACTCGCTTCCATGGTTTGGGGAATTCAACCTCTCAGATGTACCCTTTGTTGCCAGGAGCGTTCAATCGGGTAGATAGAGCATGAATTCCCAGAGGTTTATGTCCATATGTAGAACACATATGGGTTTCAGAAAAGTGAGAAAAAATTCAATCAGGAAGTAGGATCGAGCAAACAATACGAAAAACCAGTCGGAATTAGAACGCATATTTCTGGCTCGGTATTGGGGGAAATTGGCGCCAGCAAACAGAGACTGGCGCCAACTTTTAACTGTAGCGCCTGACGCCAATATAGGCGTCTGGCGCTACGGCTAAAAGTTTGGCGCCAAGCTCTGGTCCCTGACGCTACTTCCCACATGCCTCAGCAACTTTCTGTGCTCAATAAAATCATCCAGTTTCGCGCGGTGTTATTTCAGTCCTAGTTGTGAAAGACATTTCTCAAATTTCCTACGTGTAAAATCCTTATGTTTTTGACTCATTACGGATGGTCTTTCCAATGAGAACCTTTTTATGTATATGACAATAATGTTAATCAAAATTACGCACATGAAATACTTAGAACTTTTCGAGTCTCATCCACTCATTCTAAATCATTGCCGAAACAAATTCAGGAATTAAAATAGAAATCCTCCCCAGTGGAGTCGCCAAAAACTGTGGGGAATAATTTCAAGCCTTTAAAAATCCCACTAGCTTGAACCCCACTGTGATCATACACTAAAGTACGGTGGCGTCCAAAAGGGAAGAAGATAGAGCAAAAGAGTCGCCAACAAGTTTTTAAGGAACTTGTAAACCGTTCACGAGGTGAAGGTTACGCCCCTTAACGATCCAAGAGATCGTCAACTCCATAAGGTCATGAACCAAATAAGGGTTCGGGGATGATGGTACAAATCCAACCTAAAAGAGATTGAACCTGCCCTAATAATAGGCCTCTATTTATTCTGCTCGTTTTCATGTGCGCTTTCTGACTTACATACAATCAATAGGTTAACCCTAAACCTGTTTAATCTATGTTGGTTGAATTTAATGCACAAACAAATCTATTATTGGCGATCACTTGAATTATAATCACAATTAACCCTAAACAAGATTATTAATATCTTATTAAGCGTGGTTGCAAGTACGAATTCCCTTTAAACATGCAATAAAAGGTGATCAAGCAATAAAAAATAAAATAATATGCATATCAAGCAACATAATAAATAATCAAAATCATTAATAATAATAATATCAATCATAATTAATAATAATCATGTTAAAGCATAGCAAGATCCTAGGCATGATACTAACAAGATTAATAACAAACCCTAGCATGTCACTAAACAATAAAAATCAAATCTTTAATCCTAACATGATACTAACATGAATAAATATTAGGAAGAATATAGGAAGCATCGCAACAATCATATTTAATATTAAAAATATCCTAGACATGATACTAGGAATCATAATAACAATGTAAACATGATTTCTACATCATAATATCAATTAAACCATTAAAGTACTTACTTGGATGCGTCGTACCTCTTTCTAATAACAAAATACACGCGTTAGTAACTTCAAGGAAAATAATAATCAAAGCAATTAAATTAAATAATTGAAAGAGAGATTTGGGACCAAACCCTCAGAAATTAAAACCTTTCACGTCTAGAGCGAAGGCAACTTCGAATATGGCTAGGTGCTTCTAGATCTTGTGAATGCGGAATTTTGTATGAAAAAGCAAGAAAGAAAGAATGCTAAAGAATTAATGTTATTGAAAATTGATGAATGAATGATGTAGATGATGAATGAAGAGAATTAATGAATGGTAATTGACGAATAATGAAGATAGTATATGAAGACTTAAGAATAAGGATAATTGGTGAATGTTGAAGATAGTTGGTGAATGAAAACGGAGTTTTTGATACGATATTTATAGAGAAAATCATCCAAAAAAGATAATTTATCAAAACAGAGTCTGAAGACCACAAAACTAAATTGGCGTCAGCCCTGGCTCATTGGCTCCAGGACCAGTGGCTAGCGCCAGGCGCCAATGGCTGGCGTCTGGCGCCAATCCTGATTCCAGGCGCCAAGGCCTGGGGTTGGACGCCAAACCGGCTTTTAACGCGTTTTCGAAAATCTGATAATTTTACCGTACTGGAAGATAAAATAATATAATTCCAATCGAAAATGCTATTTGATCTGATTAAAACTCTGAAGAGTCCTAATTGAATTAAGAATGATAAGACTTTCTAGAATGTTCTAGAACACTAAAACCATTCCTAATTACATTAGGAATGATAATTTATATTAGGCCCTCCCCTAGATCATAGGGTCGTACTTAAAACTCAAACCGGGCCCAGTTTAGTAAATTGGCCATAAATTCCACAATATTCATCAGAATTAGGCTTATAATATATCGTTGGAAAGGTCCTTGCAAGCCCCATCCAACTACACCATTATTGGACCCATATCATGGACCAACCAAACTGTATTGGCTGTTTTCTTAAAAATAAAGTTTTCAAAAACAGAGAGAAAAGAAAATAAAACTTTCCGCAATACTAGACCTTTCCACACTTTCGTTTCATTCGATTATGATTCAACGTGAAAGGTACTCATCACCGGGTTTAGTTTTGGGGAGACACAAATGGGTGTCTACAATAACCTCACTTAATCACTCACATATCGTGTTCACACACTTTTTTTTCTTTAAGTCGTGCACGACTTTTTTTTTTACCGTATTTTAGGGAGGTCTTGTTTTGTGTCGTTTTTTTCGGGGTAAGTCGGATGGTATCCTCCCATGTATTTTTTTTTTAAAAATAATAATAAATAAGTAGAGTTTCAAAATTATAGATTTTTAATAATAAAAATTTCCTTTTTTCTTTTTAATCCGGATAGGTTAAGGTTAAGTTTGGTCATTAAAGGTGTGTTTGTTTCGGTGTCACAGCACTTGGTCAAGAAGCAGGGGTAGATTGTTACGGTTCGAGTCCATACCTCAACAACCTCTTATACCAAAGAGGCGTACAAGGAAACCACCTCAATCATCTCCACAAGATCCATCTCCGGTCTACTTTCAACCAATGGCCACTAAGGAAGACATTGAGAACCTCAACAGGACAATCGAAAGATTGTCTGACATGATGCAGACACTCACCACTAGAGTCAACACTGTAGAACAAGACAACCAGAATAATGTCACTACTGCTGCAATGGACAAGATTAAGGAACAGATGAGCAAGATTTCTGAAGAGTTCACTTATGTGGAACAGCCTATCACCTCTTCGTCCATAAGAGACAAGCTTCCTGAGAAGTTTTCCACTGCTGACATTCCCAAATTCAAGCCTACTGATAATCCGCTGTTCCATTTGAAGGCCTTTTCTGCGACTATGGCTCTTAAGGGAGTAGATGTGACACTCTTCCCTACAGTGTTCACTCTTTCCTTAGAACATGCCTGTCAACAGTGGTTCTATTCTTTGGAATCCAAGCATGTCGAGACCTGGGAGGATGTTGCTGAAAGCTTTATAAATCGTTACAAATGTAACATTCAGGCCAAGACTTATGAACGTGAACTCTCCATTCTCAAACAGAAAGAGAATGAAGGCTTCACCATTTACTTAAGCAGGTGAAGGGAAACAGCTGCGCTCCTGGTGGATCCCCCCAAGGAGAAAGAAATGGTTCGCTTGTTCATTGCCAATCTGACTCATAAGTACAAGCAACACTTGAAGTTTCTGCCTCTGAGTACCTTTGAAGCTGTATACGATATTGGAATCAATATCGAGGATGAATTAATGAAGTCTGTTGGTAGCAACAATAATAACAACACTTGGAAAAACAAGAAGAACGACACTCCTTCTTCTTCGTCTTCTAAGTCCAATAATGCTACCAAAAATATCAATATCAATGATGTGCTGCCTCCTCAAAGATTCCAAAGGCAAAGGAGGGTTTACACGCCTTTGGGAATGACTTATGATGCTGCTTATGACCCTTTTCATGGTCAGGGACTGATTATGCCAATTGGACCATTTCCAGAACCTCGACCTGAGAATAGGACCGCTAGCTATGACCCCAATGCTTATTGCAAGTATCATCAAGGCAAGGGTCATAACACTGAGAAGTGTTGGAGGCTGAAGGATGCAATCCAAGACTTGATCGATGCTAATCAACTTCCTGTCCCTCTAGGGGGCAAGAAGCCTAACATTCAAACGAGTCCTCTTTCTGATGCTTTGGCTATCATGGGAGAGGAAGTCTCCTTTGATCCGTCGATACTCATTCAACCTGTAAATGAACCTCTGCCGGAAGTTGTATTTATCTCAAATACTGAAGAAGTGAATGGGATTTGGGATAGTGATGATGAAGACGTCTATCTCAAGGATATATCCTGTTCATCTCTTGGCGCCAGTGAAGATGTTTGGGGGGACCTTGAGGTGTCAAGGTTCTCACCATAAGTGGACGGTTGCAACAACCTAATTGACTGGGTAAAGTCGTATCCCCTAATAAAAAATAATTACCTAAATCACTAACTAAGGTAGATAGGGAAGTAGGGTCGATCTCCACAGGGAAACAAGTCTTTTTACTCTTAATTAATTATTATAATCTAAATTATTTAAGTAACCAATATTTATAATTAAGTATGAAACTAAACTACAAAGAATAAGAGTAGGGAGAAAACAATATATAAATGGATCTAGGGCATAGGTTCACCAATAAATAATACTCCAGGGTAAAACAGGGTAATCAATCATTGACATGGCATAAATAACATGATTAACAGGCTCTCGCAATTTATTAATCAACATAGATCTAATAGGCTCTCGCAATTTACTAGATCTAAGTTCTTATTGAAAATAGCCTTTAATATCAAATTAACATCTGCTCGATTCATCAATTTAATATTGCTATACATTTACAAGCCGCAATTGTAAAATATTAAAACAATCCAATAAGAAATTATCATGCAATACCAATAATCAATAATAGTCAATCATCAATGCATCAATTAACCAGATTGTAAAGGGCTCTCGCTACGTATTACAATCACACAATTAATTTACCGGTATTAAATCTCATTTCTCGAATCTTGACTTAACCATTTATAAATTAACTTGCCTATTGAACTAGACCTAAACATTAATTCTCATCTCTCGATTCTTGAATCAATATTGTCAAACTCATGCATAAAAGATAGGCCTAATCTAGTCACAGAGCATTAAATCAATCAATAGAAAATTAATCTAGCATTGATAATCAACAACAATAATTTACCCCTTCATATTATTTATTAGATCCCCATAACCCTAGAAATTAAACTACTCACACATATTAAAAACTAAACTAATCAAAGTAATAAAATAAATCATGATGAAAGGAATAAAAATAAATAAGGTTAAAGGAAGAGAAATCGTTACCAAAATAATCTGGAATTAATGAAAGAATTAAGAACAAGGGTTTAGAGAGAGTTTAAGAGAGAGAGAACTAAGTAGAGAGAGAAAATCTAAGAAGAAGGTACTAAAATCGTATTATGGAGGAGTATTTATACTTCGTACAAAAATCCTAAACTAAAACAAATTAAAACGACGCTAATCGTCTCCTAAAAATATACGCGCCCGATCGGGCGCGCCTTTTTTTCTCTAACAGCAATCTCGCGCCCGGCCGGGCGCGCCTCAGGGCGCCAGCCTTTTTGGCCGGGCGGCTCATTTGGGCCACTATTTGGACTTCGATTGGGCTTCAATTCTTCGGGACAATCTAGGTTTCCTCTTTGGGTCTTGAATATTCGGTCCAAATGCCCCGGTATCACCTATACCGAGCCCTTAATCACCGGTTCGATGGCTCTAACCGGCCTTGGGCTATAAACTCTGGTCGTGCTTCTCCAATGCTCGTGATTGCTCCAAAATATCTCGGGAAAATACTCCAAAAGCATAAATCCCTGCAAAAGTCAACCAAATCTACGAAAACACTAGAAAACACCAATTAGTAATAAAAGTGGCTCTAAAGAAACAAAAACACTACTAATTATGACCAAGGGACGGGGGTAAAATACTATATAAAATAGACACATCAAACTCCCCCAAGCCAAACCTTTGCTTGTCCCTAAGCAAAGATCTCATCAATGAATCAATAAATATGCTTCACCCCAATAGTAAAAATCAAGAACAAACGATCTAGGGTAAATCAAATAAACACGCTTCAGAGTCAACCAATCAAATCCATCCAATTACCTTTCTTCCCTAACAATTTTCAAACAGAGCAAACCACAAGAGCATATAGAATTCAAGACTAGTGCTCACGCACTCTCTCATTTTTGTGGCGAGTAAAAGATGTACTCGATCGCTCTCCAACCACCCCTTTATGTGAACAATGCCCTCCCAACTCACACTCTCGTGTGTATAAAACAATGAACGCTCAGTCCTACTAGTCGACTCGAAATATGCCAAATCATAACTTGCATTGATAAACAACACTTTCACATTCATACAATTCTATGCACAAAGGTCGGAAGGTCTTTAAAGCTTATAATGTAAGGCTAGGGTAAAGGGTAGGATAAATTTGGGAATAAGTGAGAGAAAAGCTATGCTTAAAGGATCCATATCCTAATAAAACCCATGACCAAAATAAATAATGATCATACATCTCCTACATAACCAACTCTAACATCAACCAAATATACTCCAATCATAATAAATAAACCCAACACTTACAATTTCACTCATAAAATATAATAATGGAGTAATAGAGTGAATAAACAAACTTATTTTCCGAACTTGAATTTTTTCCCATTGAGGCTCTTATTTTTTCTTTGATATACCTCCAAATAGAACATTTGAACATTTTTTTTTTCTTTTGAAGTTCACTTATTTTTTCAAATTTTTTTCCTTGAACTTCTCTTTTTTTTTTCTCATAATATCATGCTTTATTTTTTCAAGAAAATATAACTCTCAAACTCATCAAAAATAAACATGAATAACAACAAAACAACTTCTCAAACCCCACCCAAATTGTGCAAATAATAAGCACACTACAAACTCCCTCGCCTCACTCACTAATAGCTCCCCCAAGCCAAGCTTGGGACTAGTAACCAATGGGGCAAAATAGGCTTGTAATGTGGCTAATAAATAACAAAAAAAGTCAAGGCAACAACATGGGTAGCAAGAAGGGAACAAATGTATCTACAATCATCTGGAGGCTACCTAAAAGAATAAATGCCTTCGTCCTCCACAATGTGCATAATAATGAATCATACAAACATTACTTATAGTTTCAAACCAATACTCAAATTCATTGACATACCAGGAACTATGGAACTATCACACATTCCTTACCAAATCAACTAGTCAAGCACTATATTCACAAGTAGTTGGACAAAATTGACGCATGTAAAGGTTTCAAAGAAATCAAACATCAAATCATGATCAACTAATCTACAATGCCTATCATCAAATACCAAGAATCAAAACAATTTTCTCAAGTACGGGGCACAGGGAAGCATAATTTATAATTCATTGGAACGTATTTTTGGATTCTTTTTATTTTTTTAATTTTTTTGTAATTTTATACATAAGAAAGCAATAAAACTAACCTATAAAGCAAGAAATCTAACCTAAGAAAAACACACCAAAAATAAAAGAAAAGAGAAAAAGAAAAATACCAAACCAAAATCTCCCCCAAGCCTGAATCAGACAATGTCCTCATTGGCTCGGAAACTAGCCCAGCATAGCTAGTCCTCATCATCCTCGTCCATCGAGCCAAAGCCCGCACCTCCATTGCCACCTGCACCACCTGCACCAGAAGAGCTACCACCAAAATAGTCAGCGTGAAAACTCCCCCCCGCCGGTCCCCCGAAAGGAATGTCCTGCCCGTACCTGAAAAAGGAAGAATAGTCAGAGTAAATACCATGGGCAGTGGGATCTCTATCGTATCCCTGGGGTAGAGCTCTCCACCTCGTATGTACGATGATTATGCTCTGACTACCATCCTCCTAAGGTCAGTCTGTGAATGCTCAATACGTCCTAGGGCCTGACCTATACTCTGAAAATCCCAAACTGGGTTAGAGTCAACATGAGGGACGGAATGGGACATACGAGGTGGAGAGAAAGCCACCTCGGGCTGAGGCTGGGGTGGTGGAACTGGTGGTGGTGGTGCCTTCCCCCTAGCGTTGGCAACTAAAACATCATTGGTGTAAGAAAGTTGCCCTGGGGGAAAGGCGGTCAAGTCTGGACTGGGAAGGGGAAAAATGGGCAAAGGTTGCTCGTTCCCAGTCCGTATACACCAAAAGGGTGTCTGCTCGCTATCCGGTCTAACCCACCCCACATCCTCAAAATACCTAGCAGTCATGTAGGTATCTGGTCCATAGTTGGTCAGCTGGTGGGGTCCGTCTACTACAAAACCGGCCTTTTTCACTGCTAGTCGAGTGATAAGGCCACCTAAACGGATAGGGGACTTGGAAGTGGTGCTGGCTGTGGCATGCCTACTCAGGTGGTGAACTATAAACCTGCCTATGTTCAATTTCCCGAACCCTTTGAACAGCGATGTGGTCAAACAACTGCAAAAGACCAAGGTGGAGATGAACGTATGGAAGCTTTTGGCCACTTCCCATGAGCATCGAAAGGCTGTGATGAATGCTCTGGTGAAAATAGGAGTTGATGATGACATGACTCCTCAAGGACTGGTCAACTTTCTCACTACTGAGCTGCCAATTACTAGCAATCTGATTTCGTTTTCTGATAAGGATCTGCCATCGGAAAGGGACCAACATAACAAGGCCTTACACCTCACTTTGGTGTGTAGGCAAATGAATGTTCCGATGAGCCTGGTTGATAATGGCACTGCAATCAATGTGTGCCCACTCCGTACTGCAAAGAAGTTGGGCATAAAGTGAAGAACTGACTCCCTCCACTCAAGGGATTCGCGCTTATGATAATACTCGCCATCAAGCCGTGGGTACTATCATACTGAATATAACTACTGGGGCCATTGAACGTCGCACCAAATTTCAGGTGGTGGACATTAAGGCCTCTTTCTATCTGTTGTTAGGACGCCCTTGGCTTCATGAGCTAATGGCGATTCCATCATCGCTTCACCAGAAAGTGAAAGCCATAGTTGGAGGGGTTTCGATTACTATCGATGCTTCTCCTATGCGCATTCAAGTTATTGATACTCCTATCGTCCATGTTGAACATGACGAAGAAGATGAAGATCTTTGGGGGTTTTCACTAGATGATGTTCTCGTGATTGAAGAGGAGGAAAAGTGCCATCTCGACTTCGATCCCTACTCAAACACCAGTATCAATGCCATTCTGAAGAAGCAAGGTCATTTCCCTGGAATGACCCTTGGACTCAAGAAGAAAATGGCCAAATCTTGGGGCCATCCTGGTGCACTCAAGAAGGATACTTTTGGCTTGGGATTCAAGCCAACAAAGGAAGATCTGAAACAAGCTTCATTGAAGATGAAGGCTCTCAATAATGCTCGAATCACGAAGACGGAAACGGCCATGAATCCATATCCGTTCACCCTCAATGGCCAGTACATCAAAGAAGGGGAAGACTTCCCATGCTATGAATTCCCTGAGCCATTCGTCCATGATGGGATCCGTGAACCAGGATTCGAGGTGTTCCTCGATTGTGACTTCGTTAATGAAGACAAAGAGCTCTTCACAACCGAGAAGCTAGCTAGCCTGAACCCTGATGATCTAGGAATCAACCTTCTTTTTGGAATGGAGAAAAATGAGTCCAAGCCAGTCCGTAATGATAACTCCGAGCTCGTTCAAGCTGTCATATCAAACAAGGATTTTGACCCCTCCGAGTTAATCGTCCAAGCTGACAACATTTCAAGGGGATGGCGCAAGACATTGAGGATCACTACACCGAGTGGAGAGAAGTTGGAAATAACCACTGGCGAGGGTCCTATGTTTGATGAGTCTGAGTCGTCTGGGTTCGAGTTCGAGTCTGAGTCTAAGTCTGTAGACGAGTCCTTAGAGTCTGAGGCCGACCCTCTTTCTGCTATAGCGTTCATCCCTGAGTCTCTTGTTGAGTCCTCTCTTTCTAAACCTAATGATTCTGGTGAGGTCGCAGCCGACCTTGCCTCTCTTGATGTATTAGCCAATGAATTCAATAAAATGAGTACCTTTGCTTACGATGCGTGTCATTCCCCTAACCCTGATCAATATTGCTTTCCTAATGATAAAAATGACAAAGAAATAATAAAAGAAATGGAAGAACACGAAAATAAAACGGCTGTTATCGAAGATACATAAACAATTAACATTTCCAATGATACGACTGTTAAAGAAGTAAAAATTAGATTAACACTAAGTCAAGATGAACGCAAAGAGCTAATTAACTTGCTTAGTGAATTTGTTGATGTATTTGCTTGGTCATACCAAGATATGCCAGGAATTGACAGGGATATAGCTCAGCATACGATACCACTCATTCCAGGTATGAAACCTGTCAAACAAAAACTGCGCCGTATGAAACCAGATGTGGCTCTCAAAATCAAGGAAGAAATCAGGAAGCAGTTGGCCGCAGGTTTCATCAGAGTATCCAAGTATCCGAAATGGATAGCAAATGTAGTTCCAGTTCCAAAGAAGGATGGAAGGGTCAGAATGTGTGTTGATTACAGGGATCTCAATAAAGCAAGCCCAAAAGATGGGTTCCCTCTACCTCACATTGACATTCTGGTCGATAATACAGCAAGTCATGCACTCCTGTCATTCATGGATGGTTACGCCGGATATAATCAGGTATTGATGGCCGAAGATGACATGGAGAAAACCACGTTCATCACGCAATGGGGTACATATTGCTATACGGTAATGCCATTTGGGTTGAAAAACGCGGGTGCCACCTACCAAAGAGCAGCTACAACATTGTTACATGACATGATGCACAAAGAGGTGGAGGTCTATATTGATTATATGATCGTTAAGTCTTAAGATCGCCCAGGCCATATTATTGCCTTTCGCAAGTTCTTTGAAAGACTCTGCAAGTACAACATGAGATTAAATCCAGCAAAATGTGCATTCGGAGTCACGTCAGGCAAATTACTTGGATATGTGATCAGTTCTCGAGGGATTGAAATAGATCCTACAAAAGTAAAGGCGATCATGGCCATGCCACCACCCAAAAATGAGAAGGAGATTCGAGGCTTCATTGGAAGGTTGCAGTATATAAGTAGGTTCATATCAAAGCTCATAGCGATATGTGAACCTATATTCAAGAAGCTCAAGAAAAATGTTCCAGTCACATGGGATGACGATTGCCAAAAGGCTTTCGACAAAATCAAAGAGTATTTGGCAAACCCACCGGTGCTAGCGCCAGCAATGCCTGACTTTCCTCTTCGACTCTACCTTACGGTCACAAGAGAAACGATGGGGGCAATGCTAGCACAAGAGATCGAAAGCAAGGAGAATGCAATCTATTACTTGAGCAAGAAACTTCAAGGATATGAGACGCGATACACACAACTTGAGAAGTTGTGTCTCGCACTTGTATGGGCTGCACAGAAACTAAGACATTACATGCTCACTCATACAGTGCATGTCGTGTCCAAGATGGATCCTCTCAAATACTTGTTCGAAAAAGCAACACTCAACGGCAGATTATCAAGGTTGATAGTCAATCTTGCTCAGTTTGACTTGAGATTTGTGCCATAAAAAGCCATCAAAGGTTCTGTAGTTTCTGACTTCTTAGCGGACTTTCCGCTAGAAGAAGCTGAAAAAGAAGAAGATGAGTACGATTTCCCTGACGAAGATTTACTCATGACCGAAGATGATAGCTGGACGCTCTATTTTGATGGAGCTTCAAACCAAAAGGGATGTGGTGTAGGAGTCTTGCTCGTATCACCCAATAAAGAGCACATCCCAATTTCCATGAAGCTCGACTTTGATGTCACCAACAATGTCGCAGAATATGAAGCATGCATTTTGGGGTTAGAAACAGCTGTCGCCTTAGGAATTAAGAAACTCAGAATCTACGGTGATTCTTCACTAATCATTAACCAAATCTCCAAGAGATGGAAAGTAAGAAGTGAAAATCTCGCTACGTATCAAGCTCATTTAGAAACTCTCACGGAACAACTAGATGAAGTGGAGTATACGTATTTTCCAAGAGAAGAAAACCAATTCGCCGACGCACTAGCTAAATTAGCATCAATGGTGCGAATTCCAACTGATACAATCATAATGCCACTGACCATAGAAAGAAGATATGAGCCGGCTTATGTTCATGCACTTGAAGATGAACAAGAACCACAAGAAGAAGATGAAGAGCCATGGTATACAGACATCCTTAATTATGTGACATGAGGAGAATACCCTCCTAATACTGATAAAAGGGCACGCCGTGCTTTGAGGCTCCTGGCCTCACAGTATGTGCTCATCAGGGGAGAACTCCACAAGAGAACTGCAATGAGAAGAAATCTCTTATGCATAGCCAATAAAGAAGCACATAAAACCATGGAAAACCTTCATGCCGGTATATGTGGAACACACATGAATGCAAAGATGTTAGTCCAAAAGATTCAACAAAAAGGTTACTATTGGACTACAATGGAGAGAGATTGTCACGAATACGTCAAAAAATGTATGAAGTGTCAAGTCTACGCAAATTTACAGCATGTTCCACCTTTGCTTCTCTACACATATACTTCTCCATGGCCTTTCTCCACTTGGGGCATTGACATCATTGAAAAAATAACACCACCAGGACAAGGGGGGCACTAATTCATTCTCGTAGCAATCGACTACGTTACTTCACCAAATGGGTCGAAGCTGCCTCATATGCCAAGCTGACGGCGAAACACGTAGCTCAATTCATTGAGAAAAATATCATATGACGCTATGGGGTACCACATGAGATGATCAGCGACAACGGAACGCATTTCCAAGCCGTATGCGCGGAATTATTACAGAAATATCATATCAAGCATCATCGATCATCACCTTACAGACCACAAACAAATGGTGCAGTCGAATCGGCCAACAAAAATGTACAAACTATCATCGAAAAGATGACAGAAAATTACAAGGATTGGCCAAGTAAGCTACATTTCGCCCTTTGGGGTTATCGAACCTCTGTTCGTACATCAACAGGGGCTACCCCTTTCTCTTTGGTCTATGGAGTTGAAGTTGTATAACCAATTGAACTCGAGATCCCTTCTATTCGAATCGCATTGGAAAGCCAACTAGATGAATTCGACTGGATTAGAGCAAGATACGACGGACTGGTCTTACTTGATGAAAAACGCTTGGCAACTTTGCATCATGTCCAAACCTACCAACAACGTATGGCGCGACATTTCAATAAAAAAGTCAAGACCAGGAACATCAAAGAGGGTGACCTAGTTGTAGACACCCATTTGTGTCTCCCCAAAACCAAACCCGGTGATGAGTACCTTTCACGTCAAATCATAATCGAATGAAACGAAGTGTGGAAAGGTCTAGAGTAGCGGAAAGTTTTATTTCTTTTCTCTTCTCCCTGATTTTGAAAACTTTATCTTAAGAAAACAGCCAATCCAGTTTGGTTGGTCCATGATATGGGTCCAATAGTGGTGTAGTTGGATGGGGATTGCAAAGACCTTTCCAACGATATATTATAAAGCCAATTCCGATGAATATTGAGGAAGTTATGGCCAATTTACTAAACTGGGCCCGGTTTGAGCTTTATGTACGGCCTAATGATCTAGGGGAGGGCCTAATATGATTTATCATTCCTAATGCAATTAGGAATGGTTTTAGTCTTCTAGATTCTTCTAGAAGGTTCTTTTCATTCCTAATTCAATTAGCATTGATAAGTTGACTTTGTTGACTTTTCAGAGTTTTAATCAAGATCAAATAGCATTTTCGAAGAAATTATATTATTTTATCTTACAGTACGGGAAATTTATCAGATTTTTGAAAACGCGTTGAAATCCAGTTTGGCGTCCAACCCCAGGCCTTGGCGCCTAGAACCAGGCTTGGCGCCAGGCGCTAGCCACTAGTGCCTGGCGCCAGCTAGCCAGGGTTGGCGCCAATCCTGTTTTGCGATCTTCAGACTCTGTTTTGTTAAATTATCTTTTTTGGATGATTTTCTCTATAAATATCGAATCAAAAACTCCGTTTTCATTCACCAATTGACACGAATTATCACCAATATTCATCAATTAACTAATTCTCTTCATTCGCAATTCATTCGTCTACAACCTTCATCTCTCATTCATCAATTCTCAATAAATATTAATTCTTTAGCATTCTTTTCTTTCTTCAATTCTTTCTTGCTTTTTCATACAAAATTCCGCATTCACAAGATCTAGATATACCTAGCCATATTCGAAGTTGCCTTCGCCCTAGACGTGAAAGGTTTTAATTTCTGAGGGTTTGGTCCCAAATCTCTCTTTCAATTATTTGATTTAATTGTTTGATTATTATTTTCCTTGAAGTTACTAACGTGTGTATTTTGTTATTAGAAAGAGGTATAAGGCATCTAAGTAAGTACTTTAATGGTTTAATTGATATTATGATGTAGAAATCATGCTTAGATTGTTATTTTGATTCCTAGTATCATGTTAGGATGTTTTCCTTAATTTGATGTTTAGGGTGACAACAATAAATTCCTAGTATTATGTCTAGGGTAACTTTAATATCAAGTATGATTAAAAGTACGATGCTTCCTATATTCTCCCTAATATTTGTTCATGTTAGTATCATGTTAGGGGTAAAGCTTTGATTTTTATTGTTTAGTGACATGCTAGGGTTTGTTATTAATCTTGTTAGTATCATGCCTAGGATCTTGCTATGCTTTAACATGATTATGAATATTATTATTATTAATGATGTTGATTATTTATTATGTTGCTTGACACATATTATTTTATATTGTTATTGCTTGATCACCTTTATTGCATGTTAAAGGGAATTTGTACTTGTAATCACGCTTAATAAGATAATTAATAATCTGGTTAGGGTTAATTGCGATTATAATTCAAGTGATCGCCAATAATATTTTATGTGTGCATTAATATTCAACCAACATAGATTAAACAGGTTTAGGGTTAACCTATTGATTGCATGTTAGTCAGAAAGCGCACATGAATACGAGCAGAATAAAGTAGAGGCCTATTATTAGGGCAGGTTCAATCTCTTTTAGGTTGGATTTGTACCTTTATCCCCGAACCCTTATTTGGTTCATGACCTTATGGAGTTGACGATCTCTTGGATCGTTAAGGGGTGTAACCTTCACCTCGTGAACAGTTTACAAGTTCCTTAAAAACTTGTTGGCGACTCTTTTGCTCTATCTTCTTTCCTTTTGGACGCCACCGTACTTTAGTGTATGATCACAGTGGGGTTCAAGCTAGTGGGATTTAAAGGCTTGAAATTATTCCCTACATTTTTTGGCGACTCCACTAGGGAGGATTTCTATTTTAATTCCTAAATTTGTTTCGGCAATGATTTAGAATGAGTGGATGAGACTCGAAAAGTTCTAAGTATTTCATGTGCGTAATTTTGATTAACATTATTGTCATATGCATAAAAAGGTTCTCATTGGAAAGACCATCCGTAATGAGTCAAAAACATAGGATTTTACACGTAGGAAATTTGAGAAATGTCTTTCACAACTAGGACTGAAATAACACCGCGCGAAACTGGAAGATTTTATCGAGCACAGAAAGCTGCTGAGGCATGTGGGAAGTAGCGTCAGGGGCCAGAGCTTGGCGCCAAACCTTTAGCCGTAGCGCCAGACGCCAATATTGGCGCTAGGCGCTACAGTTAAAAATTGGCGCCAGTCTCTGTTTGCTGGCGCCAATTTCCCCCAATACCGAGCCAGAAATATGCGTTCTAATTTCGACCGGTTTTTTGTATTGTTTGCTCGATCCTACTTCCTGATTGAATTTTTTCTCACTTTTCTGAAACCCATATGTGTTCTACATATGGACATAACCCTCTGGGAATTCATGCTCCATCTACCCGATTGAACGCTCCTAGCAACAAAGGGTACATCCGAGATGTTGAATTCACCAAACCATGGAAGTGAGTTTTTTCTAAAACTCGCGGTGTCCCATCCACTCGCGCCAAGCCTTCACGGTTAGGCTTTCGCAAGGTGCATCTGGAAAATTAACCATGGACCCTCTATTGACTAAACCATATCTCGAACTTTAGAGAACTAGAGCCATGGTTAGGTTGCGAACTCATTGCATCATATTGTGCCTACTTGACTAATTGTGCATTATTTGTTGTACATATATATTCTATGTTCCTCTTAACCGTTTGTTGATTTGTGTTGAGACTAAAATTAATGACTTAAAGAACTTTGCCTAATTAATTAATTAATTAATTTGAGTCAATAAAGTTTTTTTTAATCGGAATTGACCTAGTACGACTTTAGGCATTCCCCAGTTGACTAATAATACCGAAAACAGTCCCAGACCGAAGCTCCAATATTGGTGCCAAAGTCTGAGCTGTAGCGCCACATTATAGTGTGTAGCGCCAGACATTTACTAAATTTCCTGGCGCCAATCACCATAATGCGACGCCAGTCCTGTCGCTTGGCCGACAGTTCGGATTATTTGTCGAGTCATCACCTAATGTCTAATTAATCAGTTTTCTGTTTAATGCGGTTAATTTTGCTGACAATAATGCTTAATTGAATCAATGTTCGAGTTTAGGCACTAAGTCCCATGGTCTTACACAAGAGTCCAAACATGTCACTTACACTCAATGCACACACCGATACACATGTTTTGACCATGATTAAGAGAGTCTTGTGTGCGCGCTTTTTTCGTCATTTTTTAGGGGGTAAGTCGGATATTAATCCTCCAATAAATAATAATACTTAGTTCCCTAAAAATATGTACATTATTGTTGCCAAAAATATGCATACTTTTTTTAAAAAAAAAAAAAACCATAAAGTCAAGTTGATTCGAGTCAAGTAATTAAAACGCAAAATGGCTTAATTTACAGCGCGTGGTCAAGAAAGGAAGGACAATTAATCAAAGATAACCTTTTCGTACAAGTCCAACTTTTCGACAAACCTATAGCCCGCAAGAGGAAAGCAAGAGTTATAATGGCAACTCAAGAAGAAGTCAACGATCTCAAGAACCAACTGGCTACTGTAACTGAGACACTGAAGCTTCTCGCACTTAAGATCGATGATCCCGTGAAACAACAACAAATGGACCTCATGCAAGAGAGCCTAAGCAAGTTGTCCAGCGACTACAAGTTTCAAGAACTCACATCCCAAGGGGTCTTAGTGGATAAAGATCTTCTTCCACAGAAGTTCAGCGCCAACGACATCCCAAAATTTAGGGCAATTGACAACCCTTACTTCCATTTAAGAGCATTTGAAACAATAATGAGTATCAAGGGTATCGATAAAAAAGTCTTCCCTTCTTTGTTCTCACTATCTCTCGAGACCGTTTGCCAACAATGGTTCTTTTCTCTCGAAAAAGAAAAGACCTCTACCTGGGAATCCATAACAAACGCTTTCGTTGATAGGTACAAGTGCAACATTCAAGTCGAAACTGACCATAGAGAACTTGAAATCCTCAAACAGAAAGAGAATGAAGGCTTCACTTCTTTCTTTAACAAGTGGAGAGAAACCTCAGCTAAAATGATCGAGGTACCAAGTGAAAAAGAGTCCGTGAGAATGTTCATTAAAAATCTCCAAGAAAAATATTCCAAACATCTTAAATATCAAAATAACCTTCATACCTTTAAGGCTGTTTATGATATCGGGATCAATATTGAAGATGACTTGGTTAAATCTAAAGCTGCCAACAATAGCTCCAACAGTGGCTGGAAAGGAAAGAAGAACGACAATGCTTCTTCTTCCAAAACCGCCCACTCAAATAATGTTAGCACCTTTAATCTAGGAGAAGTCCTCGCCATGAATAACCAAGGACAAAGGAAACCATTTAGGAGGAACTTCACTCCTATTGGCATGAGTTATGACACCGCATTTGATCAATTAAATGCAAAAGGTCTTATAACTCCCATTGGACCATTTGGAGAACCACCAGTTGAGAAGAGGTCGGCTAACTGGAACCCCAACGCACATTGCAAATATCACCAAGGTAGGGGCCATTCTACTGAAAGCTGTTGGAAGCTTAAGGAAGCTATCCAAGACCTAATTGACAGTAACAAGCTGCCGTTGCCCCCTGCCAGTAAGAAGCCAAGTTTTGACAATGCACCTCTAGCTCATACTTTGGCTATCTCCGATGAAGAAAGCGAAGTTGACCCCTCATCTCTCATTAAGCCTGTCAAAGCAACCAATGTCGAAGAAGGAAGAGAAGAGATCTTTTTCGATGTTAGAGATAACCTTCCAGAACCAGCAAACAAGGAAGACATACAATTGCTCACACTATTTATGAGGGAGACATCGCAACTACTACGTGAAACTCTCAAAGTTGTGAACGAACTTCACAAGAAATATGATGAACTTCCATGTCCAAAGGAAGAACCTAAAAGAGAATTCGCACCAGTGAAAATGAATTATGAGGCAATGTATTTTCCCTTAGAAGTCACCGAAAAACCCAAGAAGAGCAATAGAGTCTACACTCCAATTGGGATCCCATATGCACAAATGTTCGAAATGCTCTCCGAGAGTGGCAAGGTCAAACCTCTCGAACCGAGACCATTTGAATCATTAAAAAGGACAGATAGATATTACTGTCAGTACCATCAGTCAGGGGGGCACACCCTAGAAAACTGTTTCAAATTCAAGGATTTGGTGCAGAAAATGATTGATGAAAAGGAATTAATCCAAGTTCAACAAGAAGAGGACATAACTGTTAATGGAGTATGGGACAGTGATGAAGAAGATGTCTACCTAAAGGACATAGTAGGACCTTCACCTTCTGTATCATACACCACAGAAAACATTTGGGCTGAAGAAGATTCATCAATAGACGTCCTCACAAGATCCGGGAGAATGCAACCTCCTGTTTCAACACAACCTATGCCTATTGTAAAACAAGTTCCCATACCTATCATCGAAGACAATGACATCGTTAAACAGTTTAAGAAGACAAAAGTTGAGATGAATGTATGGAAGCTCCTGGCAACATCTCGAGA
This sequence comes from Chenopodium quinoa, assembly GCF_001683475.1. Classification (NCBI taxonomy): domain Eukaryota; kingdom Viridiplantae; phylum Streptophyta; class Magnoliopsida; order Caryophyllales; family Amaranthaceae; genus Chenopodium; species Chenopodium quinoa. The sequence goes on from NW_018742441.1 coordinate 739,318, forward strand.
ACATAGGTTGGATGTAATGAATGCCTTGGATAAAATCGGGATAGATTCTGACACCACTCCTGAGGGACTAGCTAACTTCCTCACAAGTGACCTCCCTAGTCCGATTAATCTAATCACCTTCTCTGATAAAGATTTACCCCCAGAAGGTGACAAACACTACAAGGCGTTAAACCTCACGGTAGTCTGCAAAAGGATGAATGTTCCCATGACTCTTGTAGACAATGGATCAGCTATCAATGTCTGCCCACTTAGGACTGCGAGGATGCTTGGCATAAGGGATGAGGATTTAACTCCGTCCACACAAGGAATAAGAGCTGACGATAATACTCGTCGTCAAGCTCTTGGCAAAATAACCCTAAATGTGACGGCAAGAGCCATAGAACATGCTACTACTTTTCAAGTGGTAAACATCAAGGCCTCATTCAATCTATTGTTAGGACGCCCTTGGCTCCATGATCTAAAGGTCGTCCCTTCATCTCTCCACCAACAAGTGAAAGCCATAGTTGGAGGAATTCCAATCACTATTGACGCTTCGCCAATGAGAATCAAATCCATAGAAAATCCAATCATCAATGTGGAGCACGACGAAGATGACGAAGACCTATGGGGCTTTAACGAAGAAGTCTCCTTAATCCAAGAGGATGAAAGGACATCTTTTTGCCACGACCCCCAATCCAACATGATTATCAACACCATGCTGAAGAAACAAGGACACTTCCCTAGGATGACCTTAGGAAAGAAGAAGGAGATAGCAAAATCGGTGGAATCACCTGGCCTCCCTAAACTAGATACTTTCGGACTTGGTTTCGAACCGACTCGGAAAGATCTCAAGCGAGCCCAGGACAAGTTGAAAGCACGTAGGGACGCTCACATTCAAAAGAAAGCAATTCCAATGGATCAGTACCCTCTTACGCTTAATGGTCAGTTTATAAAAGAAGGAGAGAACTATCCATGCTATGAATTTCCCGAGCCATTTGTTGTAAATGGCATACGACGACCAGGATTCGAGATTTTCTTGGATTGCTACTTCACTGACGAAATCCCAACTCCTGTCCATAAGGAGAAAGCACCCCCATGCTTTGACTTTAACGTCATGGGATTACTGTTTGGGCGAGAAAAGAATGAGTCAGCTTATGAGGAAGATAACTCCTCACTCATTCAAACGGTCCTACAAAGCGAAAACTTCGACCCCTCGAAGCTAATTACTCCAGCTGAAGGATCATTGCAAGGGTGGCGCAAGACTATCAAGGTGACTACTCCGAGTGGAAGGAAGATATCAATCACGACAGGGCAAGGGCCGATGTTCGAAGAGTCGTCAGAGTCAGAGTCTGAGTCAGAGTCTTTCCCTTTAGAATCTTCTAAGTCTTTAGCAATAATGCCTCCCCTTCCTATTTCTTCTCCTAGGATAGTTAGTGATCCAGTCCCTAAGGACATATCACTCTTTGATGTAATGATATCAGAGTATAATAATATTTCTCATTCTCCTTACTTCTCCTGTTCTTCCCTAAGCCAAGATGACGAACATTGCTTAGCTAACGATGAAAAAGATAAAGAAATTATTAAAGCAATGGAAACACTTGAAAAGAAAACACCAATAATTGAAGAGACTGAAACAGTCGACATCTCAAATGACTCAACTCATAAAAGAGAAGTTAAAATCGGACTAACGTTGAATAAGCAAGAAAGAACCGATTTAATTAACTTACTTAAAGAATTTATCGATGTATTTGCTTGGTCATATGAAGATATGCCAGGCATTAACAGAGAAATAGCTCAACACACTATACCATTAATCCTAGGAATGAAACCTGTAAAACAAAAGTTGCGTCGAATGAAACCCGACGTAGCACTTAAATTAAAAGAAGAAGTCCAAAAACAAATAACTGCAGGTTTCATCAAGGTATCCAAATACCCCGAATGGGTCGCCAACGTCGTCCCAGTTCCAAAGAAAGACGGAAGGGTAAGGATGTGTGTCGACTATCACGGCAAATCACGCGCTTCTCTCATTCATGGACGGATATGCAGGGTACAATCAGATTCTCATGGCAGAAGAAGACATGGAGAAAACGACCTTTATCACACCGTGGGGCACTTACTGTTACACGGTAATGCCATTTGGGTTGAAAAACGTAGGTGCTACTTACCAACGTGCAGCAACTGCCTTACTCCATGACATGATGCACAAAGAAGTTGAAGTATATGTTGACGACATGATTGTGAAATCAAAGGACCGTCCAGGCCATCAAGTAGCCTTAAGGAAATTTTTCGAAAGGCTAAGAAAATATAATATGAGGCTGAATCCATCAAAATGTGCTTTTGGAGTCACCTCAGGCAAACTCTTAGGATATGTCATAAGCTTTAGAGGAATAGAGATAGATCCAACCAAGATTAAAGCAATCATGTCGATGCCACCACCCAAGACCGAGAAACAGATTCGAGGATTTATTGGCCGGTTGCAATACATAAGTAGGTTCATATCAAAACTGACAACGATATGTGAACCAATCTTCAAAAAACTCAAGAAGAATGTACCAATAATATGGGATGATGAGACATTACATGTTGGTACATACCGTTTTCGTAGTATCCCGATTGGATCCACTCAAATATTTGTTCGAGAAATCAACACTCAACGGACGTATTTCAAGATGGATAGTCAACTTAGCCAAGTTTGATGTGCGGTTTATGCCACAAAAAGCTATTAAAGGATCTGTGGTGTCAGACTTTCTGGCAGACTTTCCAATAGAAGACTCAACACCAATACAGGACAATGAATTTCCAGATGAAGATTTGATGGTCACCAAAGATGATACTTGGACCTTGTATTTCGACGGAGCCTCAAACCAAAAGGGATGTGGCGTCGGAGTGCTACTAGTATCACCTAAAGAAGAACACATCCCAATCTCAATAAAGCTTGATTTCGACGTTACCAACAACGCTGCTGAATATGAAGCATGCGTGGTAGGCCTTGAAACAGCCCTGGCATTGGGAATAAAGAAGTTAAGGATATTCGGAGACTCTTCTTTGATTATCAATCAGATATCTAAAAGGTGGAAAGTAAGGAGCGAAAGCCTAGCCCCTTACCAAACTTATCTGGAAACTCTTACCGACCAGCTAGAGAAGGTATAATACACATATCTACCTAGAGAAGAAAACCACTTTGCTGATGCCTTGGCAAGATTAGCCTCAATGGTTAGGATTCCCACGGAAATCGAGCAAATGCCTCTAACTATCCAAAAAAGGCACAAACTAGCATATATACAGGCTATAGAAGACGACGACCCAGTCCAAGACGAAGAAGAAGAACAAGAAGAAGAACCATGGTACACAGACATACTCAACTATGTCACCAATTGAGAATACCCTCCTCATGCTGACAAAAGAGCAAAGCAAGCATTGAGACTTTTGGCTTCTCAATATGTACTCATAGACAACGAGCTACATAAAAGGGTACCTAAAGGTCGAGCTCTCCTATGCGTAGGAAAGGTGGATGCACAAAGAATAATGAGAATAGTTCACGAAGGAATCTGTGGAACTCACGTAAATGGCAAAATGTTAGTCCAGAAAATAATGCAAGAAGGGTATTATTGGACTACAATGAATAGGGACTGCCATCAATACGTGAAAAGATGTCCTAAGTGTCAAATTTATGCCAATTTACAACATGTTCCTCCATCTTTTCTCTACACCTACACATTACCATAGCCATTCTCTACAAGGGGAATTGACATAATTGGCAAAATCACTCCCCTAGGGACAGGAGGCCACGAATTTATTCTAGTAGCAATTGATTACTTTACAAAGTGGGTCGAAGCGCAATCATACGCTAAACTCACCGCTAAACATGTAGCACTCTTTATCGAGAGAAATATCATTTGTCGATATGGAGTCCCACATGAAATGATAAGTGACAATGGAACTCACTTTCAAGCCGAATGTGAAGAATTGCTACATAAATATGGCATCCAACATCATCATTCTTCCCCTTATAGACCTCAAGCAAAAGGAGCAGTTGAGGCAGCTAATAAGAATTTAAAGACTATCATCGAGAAAATGACAGAAAATTATAAGGATTGGCCTGACAAGCTCCACTTCGCACTGTGGGGTTATCGCACGTCAATCTGTACATCAACGGGAAATACACCATTTTCTTTGGTATATGGAATGGATGTCGTACAACCTGTTGAACTAGAAATACCATCTCTACGCATTGCGCTAGAGAGTAAACTTGATGAAGTTGAATGGACTAGGGCACGATATGAAGAATTGATCCTACTCGACGAAAAACGACTAGAAGCTCTACATCACACTCAGTGCTATCAAACTCGTATGGCTAGACATTTTAATAAGAAGGTCAAGACAAGAAATATCAAAGTAGGAGATTTGGTATTAAAAGCACTAAGGAAAAATGTTTTAGATCCAAGGGGCAAGTTTAGACCTAATTGGTCTGGCCCCTACATTGTCAAAACATACCTGTCAGGTGGTGCAGCAAAATTAACTGATATGGATGGCAATGAATTCTCAAACGTGACCAATCTTGACCAACTTAAAAAATACTACCCATAATTACTTGAGTAGGACACTCAAGAGAGCTACGTTTGGCCTAATTCCTTAGGAAAGGATACGTAGGCAACCCCTTACGGGTGCGGCCACTTTTTTTTTTTTTTTTTTTTTGACATCTCCGCGTTCCAGAATCAACTAAAAGACAACAAAAAGTCGGCAAATTATTGGCGTCGCAGAACAGAGTCTGGCGCCAAACTACAATTGCTGGCGCCAATTCAGCAATAAAATCTGGGCGAGTTTTGGTGTTTTTTCGGAAAATTTTCGACTTCCGTACTCGAAGAATTTCTGGAAAATTAATTCTTTTTTCGATTTTCATTGCTTTAATAATACAAATTTAAAGTAACAATTTAATTGAAAGCTGAAATTTCATTAATAAAATAAAATTACATTGTTAATGGAATTTAAATAAGGCTGAAATAAATTAACTTTAAATAAAAATTAACAATTAATAAATCTAAAGCTAAGCAATGTTTTTAATCTTTCTTCTCCTTTTTAGCTCTTTTCCAATTCTTTTCTATTTCCTCATCTTCATCCATTACTTTAGCTAGTAGGCATCCTTTAGAGGACCTACATTCAATTTTGGAATAGATTGTTTCCCCTTTAGCTAGCACCCCATGCTTCTTTTCCACCCAAACCTTTTTGTCCGTGGTGTTAGCTTTCCTTTTCCCTTTGTCTCTAGTAGAATTCTTCTTCCTAGGCATTGTAGGTGTTTTGAATTCAATTCTTGCACCTAAGCGTTCTTTGGCCGGTGTCACCCTGTCACCCAGACGATTCTTCACATCGGTCCTACCCTGATCAATTGAAGATTTCTTCAGCAACCACTTCTTTACGTCATTAGGTAAAGAAGGGGGAACCTTTTGGGCAATCACTTCCCATAACGGTCTAGCGCTCCAGTAAGTGTCGAATCTATCTACTTCTTGAGATACGGGGAACTCATAGGGAGGACGAAGATCCCCAGAAGGAATATTTTGAAGCAAGCCGTATTGTCTTTTTACCCTGCAGGGATAATAATATGTTACACGAGACAAGCTTGGGAGACGGCAGAAAGGTTGCTTGTTAACACCAACCGTCCTTTCTATTTTCCACCATGGGATGACCCACTTGATAGCAAAATCACGTGATTCAAAGACTTTTCTCCACCCATGGCGCCCAATTTTAGGGATGCGCTACTTCCTTCTCACGAAGCAAGTGGGAGTATATTTTTCAATGTCGTCCAGAGGGCTAATTAATCCTAGCCTCTCCATTAGCCACATTTGTAAAAATTTTGCAATGCAAATAAATTATTATTACAATACAAAAATATATTTTTTGATTTCTGTAATTAAAAATATTATTTTTCTACTTGTAATAAAATTGGAGAGCCGCGAAGAGGCGCTTTTGGGTCCCTTTTCAATTCATCTAGACTAATCATAGTCTCTCCAACTATCAATGGCATTGGATTTCTCCCTGATTCAATTTGTTCTAGTACAGTGGTTATAATTGATTGACCCTCGTTATTTTTACCACTACTAAGACAATATTGATTGAGCATGCAAAATAAGAACGCCCTTCTTCTATATATATGAAAAGATTCAGAAAGAGGTTTATCAAAATAATAGCGTGCATATTCTTTCAAGCTAACTATATTGCCATCTACTATTTTTGATAAATCCCTATCCTTTAAATTAAAGAAGCGTTCGAAATCCCTATAGTAATATGCATCTACTCTAGGGATTACTACCAGGTCTATTGCAGGGAAGCCTAAGATAGCACCAAATTCCTCTGGCAAAGGGCTAATTTCATCATACCCTATTCTGAAACAATGTGTATCGATATTCCAAAATTCTAAAGCAGTATGTATGAAGTCTATGTCTAAATCTACCCCTTTGATGCCATAAATTCCCCCCAAGTGAAATAAATCTAATTATTTTCTTTCTCTAGCATTAAGAGATCGACACCATTCATGAGTGTATTGGGTGAAGGTTTTAGTGGCTAAAGACATGATTATTATATTTTTTCTAAAGAGGAGAATAATTTTTTCGCTGGAATTATGGGAAGAACCGGCTGAGCAGGGGGCTATTTATGTACAAATTGCGAAGAATTTTAATCTGAATGAAATACGGAGTCGGCGTCAATTGGCGTCAAAGCCCCGACATTGGCGCCACCCTCCAGTGCTTGGCGCCACACGCTAAGTGTAGCGCCTGGCGCCACGCGCCATAGTCTGGAGCCAGCTGCTGTCAAGTCAACAGGGCAGCCGCGCGTGCTAAGTTTGCGTTTTGATATTAAACTTGAGTCGGTTAATGACTTTATGGCCCTGTTCAATTTTTTCTAAATATCTTTTCTATCTTTTTCCATAATTAATTAAATATCGCAATTATTTTTAATTTTCAAACAAAAAATAAGCTTTTTTTTCGTTTTCTTTTCCTTTTTATTTTTCTTTTTGGGGGAGAGAGTCGGATAATATCCTCCATCAATAATAAAAATGACGGAATTTTTGCGCAAAATTGTTATCACACTTTTCTTCTGCACACACTAACATACACTAACATAATAATAAACAATCAAATGAATTTACAATAACATATAAATACAAAAGTGTCTAAATAATGAGTCAAAGGCAAAAGTTCTATAAAAAAAGTCAAAATAAAATACATATACAGAAACAGACTACGGCGCCGGAGGACATAGGCCCATCATGCCATAAAACTGCGCCGTACGAGGAGTCACCTCTCCACCAGCTCCAGCCTCAGCACCAGCTCCAGTCTCCGTAGGAGGAGGAAGACTCGAGACAGGACCGCTCCAGCCAAGATCAACCTGAGGCAGAGACCGCGGAGGCTGCTGCGATGACGAGCTAACCTCGTACATCCCACCACCTCTGAAAGCTGAGGTAGCCTCTCCTACCGGTGCAGCAGGAGCACCCTCAGAAGAAGATCCCGAGCCCTCAGCAACGTCGGCTCGAGCAGCCTCGGAACGGCCACCTCTACCTCCTGACGAAGTACGACGACGTCTCGAGCTAGACCTCGCCGGATCTCTCCGCCCCTCAGGTCGCGTACGGGTGTGAGAAGCGATCGGCTGACCCTGCAAAAAAAAAAATAAATCAGAAACAAGGTAAAACTGAAGCCATAATGCAAAAATAAGTGAAGAAAGGTTACCTCTCGGACAACGTCGTCCCGACGACAGGTAGCCGCGTTCCTCATCCGTACGAGCTGGCTCCGGAAGGCATCTATACATCGTGCCATAGCCGAAACCACCTCGCGTGAGAACTGTCAGAAAAATAAGTCAGTGAAAATACATGATAAATGAATACAAAATTCTGAATTAAAACTAGGCTTACACTAGTCTGGTGGCGAGGAATCGACCGCTCCACGAAGCGCTCGCCCTCGGGAGCCGGAGAAATCATCTCCTCGATCAGCCCATATACCCCCTGGTAGTGAATGGACATACGGGGCGGCACAAACTCAGTGGGACCATCCTGATAAAACGGAAAGAAATCAGTAAGGTATTACTTGGGGGCTACTTAGCGAAAAATAAAAAGCTAAGAATCTTACCCTCACATCCTCAGCCGGTACAGGGGCTGGAGCTAATAAAGGTAGCAGCTCCTCAGCGTAACACTGCCCAAATATCACATGGGACCGCCAGAGGGAACCAGATCCCTCGGCCATGCTCGACAACTGTCCCTCGTCGAACATATAACGTGGTGGAGGAGCAGGAACGACGAAAACATCAGAAGAGTGCTGTCTAGCAACTCTCTCTCCTAAATATACAACCGCTCCGTAGGTCCCCAGAAAGTAGCGACGCTCAGCAGAGTACTGTGCAGCTAATCCAGGGACTGTGCAACCGCCCCATGGTCGGTATACTACCACAGGTCCCTATAAAAAGTATCAATCAGGCAAGAATATGTCTAAAACACCACAGAAGAGCAAGATAAACACTAAAAGTCGTACCGAGATGATCCGGCTCCGGACGTGTGCAGTAGACATGTCCACATGGAGGCCGCCCCAAGAAGCGCTCACCGGATATCCCCTCGGCGATGGTCTTGCCGGCGCAACAGAAGGAAAGTACTCGTAGAACCAGATCTACAAAAAGTTAAAAGCGTGAGTAAATAATTTCAGGGCGAAATTGTCTTCGACATCATTCCCTAGCTTGCGGAAAGTTGTCACAAACAACTGAGGGTAATTTCAGGGCGAAATTGTCTTCGATCATAGTCCCTTAGGCATGGAGGATGATCATAATGCGGATGAAAATTATTTCAAGAGAAATAATTTTCGATAGTATTCCCTTGGACGTGGAATATTATCAATGCGGATGGAGATTGTTTCGAGAGAAATAATTTTCGATGATGTTCCCTTGGACGGGGAATATTGTCATAGCGGGGAGGATAGTTTCAGGCGAAGCGATCTTCTAATTTCGAAGAAGTTACAGGCGTAACAGTTTTCAAGCGGGATTGCATTCTCTAACTTGCAGGAGGTCATCAAAACAACAGTGAAGCAGCAACAATCGGTTACTTTCAGAGACGTGTGCTCGACGGTGCAAGATACGCGTTTCTTAACTCTTTTATCTGTTTAACTAACGCTAGTTTTGCAGGTATCGGCGTTATAAGATTGATTTAGGATCGCAGAACGTTCTGAATCATTCTCCGTCTCTATCGATACTTTGACTTTTGTTTTCGAATCTTGCGTTTCTCCAAACTCAGTCAAAGTGGGGTCTTCTGTAGACACCCATTTGTGTCTCCCCAAAACCAAACCCAGTGATGAGTACCTTTCACGTCGAATCATAATCGAATGAAACGAAGTGTGGAAAGGTCTAGTGTAGCGGAAAGTTTTATTTCTTTTCTCTTCTCCCTGATTTTGAAAACTTTATTTTAAGAAAACAGCCAATCCAGTTTGGTTGGTCCATTATATGGGTCCAATAGTGGTGTAGTTGGATGGGGATTGCAAAGACCTTTCCAACGATATATTATAAGCCCAATTCCGATGAATATTGAGGAAGTTATGGCCAATTTACTAAACTGGGCCCGGTTTGAGCTTTATGTACGGCCCAATGATCTAGGGGAGGGCCTAATATGATTTATCATTCCTAATGCAATTAGGAATGGTTTTAGTCTTCTAGATTCTTCTAGAAGGTTCTTTTCATTCCTAATTCAATTAGCATTGATAAGTTGACTTTGTTGACTTTTCAGAGTTTTAATCAAGATCAAATAACATTTTCGAAGAAATTATATTATTTTATCTTACAGTATGGGAAATTTATCAGATTTTCAAAAACGCGTTGAAATCCAGTTTGGCGTCCAACCCCAGGCCTTGGCGCCTAGAACCAGGCTTGGCGCCAGGCGCTAGCCATTGGCGCCTGGCGCTAGCCACTGGTGCATGGCGCCAGCTAGCCAGGGTTGGCGCCAATCCTGTTTTGCGATCTTCAGACTCTGTTTTGTTAAATTATCTTTTTTGGATGATTTTCTCTATAAATATCGAATCAAAAACTCCGTTTTCATTCACCAATTGACACGAATTATCACCAATATTAATCAATTAACTAATTCTCTTCATTCGCAATTCATTCGTCTACAACCTTCATCTCTCATTCATCAATTCTCAATAAATATTAATTCTTTAGCATTCTTTTCTTTCTTCAATTCTTTCTTGCTTTTTCATACAAAATTCCGCATTCACAAGATCTAGATATACCTAGCCATATTCGAAGTTGCCTTCGCCCTAGACGTGAAAGGTTTTAATTTCTGAGGGTTTGGTCCCAAATCTCTCTTTCAATTATTTGATTTAATTGTTTGATTATTATTTTCCTTGAAGTTACTAACGTGTGTATTTTGTTATTAGAAAGAGGTACGAGGCATTCAAGTAAGTACTTTAATGGTTTAATTGATATTATGATGTAGAAATCATGCTTAGATTGTTATTTTGATTCCTAGTATCATGTTAGGATGTTTTCCTTAATTTGATGTTTAGGGTGACAACAATAAATTCCTAGTATTATGTCTAGGGTAACTTTAATATCAAGTATGATTAAAAGTACGATGCTTCCTATATTCTCCCTAATATTTGTTCATGTTAGTATCATGTTAGGGGTAAAGCTTTGATTTTTATTGTTTAGTGACATGCTAGGGTTTGTTATTAATCTTGTTAGTATCATGCCTAGGATCTTGCTATGCTTTAACATGATTATGAATATTATTATTATTAATGATGTTGATTATTTATTATGTTGCTTGACACATATTATTTTATATTGTTATTCCTTGATCACCTTTATTGCATGTTAAAGGGAATTTGTACTTGTAATCACGCTTAATAAGATAATTAATAATCTTGTTAGGGTTAATTGCGATTATAATTCAAGTGATCGCCAATAATAGTTTATGTGTGCATTAATATTCAACCAACATAGATTAAACAGGTTTAGGGTTAACCTATTGATTGCATGTTAGTCAGAAAGCGCACATGAATACGAGCAGAATAAAGTAGAGGCCTATTATTAGGGCAGGTTCAATCTCTTTTAGGTTGGATTTGTACCTTCATCCCCGAACCCTTATTTGGTTCATGACCTTATGGAGTTGACGATCTCTTGGATCGTTAAGGGGTGTAACCTTCACCTCGTGAACGGTTTACAAGTTCCTTAAAAACTTGTTGGCGACTCTTTTGCTCTATCTTCTTCCCTTTTGGACGCCACCGTACTTTAGTGTATGATCACAGTGGGGTTCAAGCTAGTGGGATTTAAAGGCTTGAAATTATTCCCTACACTAGTGCTTAAGGCACTTTGTAAAAATGTGCTAGATCCAAGAGGAAAATTCAGACCGAATTGGTCAGGCCCGTACATTGTTAAAGTTATCCTGTCTGGTGGAGCAGCACAATTGGTAGACATTGATGGTAATGGTTTCCACAATTTAACCAACTTGGATCAACTCAAGAAATTCTATGCCTAGTCGCATGGGTTCATGACCCAATAGAGCTATGTTTGGCCTGATTCTTTTTTAGGATACGTAGGCAACCCCTCAAGGGGGCCCGACCACTTTAAAATAAAAATCCTCCCTCCGTTGATCAAATATGCGCGTCAGTTCAGCATTGCGTCACGACCAAAATAAAAAGGAAATTGCCGCGACACGGGACATCCCACCGTGTCACGGTGATTCCCACCGTGTCACGGTACTGTTCACCGTGACACGGTGGCCCTGAGCAAAAAAAAAAAAAAAAGGGGAAAATTGCCATGACGCGGGAATTTGTAACGTGTCACGGGATTTTTTCACCGTGACAAGGTGGAATTTCAGGCTTTCCGTTTTTTTAGTGGCGCATTCGTTGCGGATTCATTGTTCGAGTTTTAATTTTCGTTCTTCCTGTTGGGGTTTAGTGAGTCCGACTCACCGCGAAAACAAACCCCGACCCGAGGAACCACTCGCAATAATTAAAATCATAAAGCATAAATAAATAATCACAAAGAAAAGATAACGAATCTTACCCTCGAAGCGAGCTTCGCCCAAAAACCGGGGCTCTTACTTGAAAGCTACGAGCACGTCAAGCGCCGCGCCTCCGACGGTATCCACCCACAAAAGGCGAACACAACTTTAAGGTCCGCTACCTTGGGGTTAGCAAGGTCCGACCAAAACCCGAGTGTTATATGAGTTTAAGAGTTTTCCCAAAAATTATGGAATGCTCTTTTTAACTCCCACTCAAGCAAAGAATTCTCAAGCTATGCCATGACTATTTATAAGGAAGTATGCCTTGTGAATTTCACTCATCTTTCAATGTGGGACTTTTCACAAAAAGATCCCACATGGAAAGATTGGTGAATTCAACCCTTAGTTAAATAAACAAAGGAACAAGTAACAAGTGTCACATGGTTAGGTGTGGACCACTTTCTCACTTGGTCCCCAAGGCATTTCACATGCAATGTGAACTAACCATGTGTCACCCAACCTTGAGCCCCAAGTTGGGTTCGGTTGGCCCATTTTATTTTGGCCCGTGTCCATGACCCATCAACCCGGGTCCACGACCATTGCCACATGTGTTGCCACCGTGGCGCGCCGCCACCATGGCGGTGCCACGTGGCACGCTGCCAACGTGGCACGCTGCCACTTGGTGGCTGCCACTAGGTGGCTGCCAATGTGGCGGCTGCCAACGTGGCTGCCACGTGTGCTGCCACATGGCGTTTTACCATGTGTGCTGCCACGTGGCATGCTCCTATTGGGCATGCATTCCTAGCCTTTCGCGTGGCTAGGATTTTACTTGTTACTTGATGCATTTTCCCGTCTCTCCAAATCCTAAATTTTGGCTCGACATTTGAGATTCTCCGACGCTCGGTTTCGACGCTCCAAGCTCGAATTTCCGACGTTTAAATGTTTAACACTCGGGCGACGAATTAATTTCTTCCGAATTAATTCGTCGAGTTGGTTTGTATATTTTTCTTGGGTGTGACCCGAAGGGTTCAGTCAAGATTAAGCTGTAATATTAATTATATTAATATTATTGATCGGAAGCGGCCTCCACCCAGGCATTCCGATCACTTGACCTTACTGAATATATTAGCTTTCTAATAATTCTGAACCCGCTATCAGAATAATACACTTGTTCGAAGGACACCATTCCTTTCAATCTCCCACTTGTCCTTCCGGACAAGTGTGCATTTAGTGTATAGCTCTTATCCTATGTCTCTTCATGAACTACAGAGTAAGATTACCAGTCATCTCTGTTACGTCCAGAAGTGTTTCTCGAAATCCGAGTTTGACTGTTAATAAGCAGATAATTTCTAAAATCCATCTGAGCACGGCCATGCATTTTTCACAGTCTCGCTCTTCGAGAGGCCTTGTAAACAACAAGACATGTTCCCTATTGTTAGTAGGGGGACATTTCCAGTCTTGTAATGTAGCTTCTCTTACTAAGAGGACTCACCCGCCTGATATCTGTCTTTATAATCCCCAGTTATGGCAGACGTTTGGCGGATACCAAAGCGGACCAGTACTCAAACAAGAGATCTCCCACTACTCATGGTCAAAGGAAAAGAGTTCCGATAGTAATAATGAGAAAATACTTATGACGATTTTTTAAATCTCTTAAAGTATCCTCATAGGTCGATCCAGTATGGTTCTAAACCAATACCTGTGCAAATGATTTTTATCCTCATAGCACAAGAAACGGTGCTATAAATCATACTACACACTAATCTCTGATGGTCATCAATCGTCCACAAAATATGACCTTGATTAGGGATAATTTTCGATTAAAATATTCAATGTTCACTTAATAGGTGTTTCTTTATCCAAGCCATTGACTTGATACCCTATTTTGAATATTTATTAAAATCGAATGGACTCATTATTTAATTCTAAACCACAATTAAATAGTTTTGTGGAATATTTAGAAATATTTTATTCCACTATGAAACTTCACAATGTTTCATCTTATGATAAATGGTTTTTCCCAAATGTTTTAAGAGTAGTACTCTTCATAAAACATTCATAAAAATCACACTCATATTTGATATGCTTGATTTCTTTCATGCAATTATGAATGTTGGCGTTCACTTATTGCATAGGTTTAGTTATAATTACTTTGCAAACTTAGCATCTTCATTATCCACCATTTCCATAATAAGATGATAAAATTTTGAGAGTGTTAAAGGATTACATGTGATTCAGGATTTATTGTCCAAGCAATGGCTCCCACTCATTTTTATGATTCGAGACCTTCTACTTGACAACCTACAATCATCAACGTTCAACAACGAACTTTTCCATTTAACATCTTTCCTTATTATTGCCTTTAAGGCAACAATATTCTCAACATATATTTTAGTAGACACCCTGATGATGCCTTGCTTGGGTTTCACTCCATGCGACTCACAACGATTTGGGATACCCTAATCACTTGTGAGCATGGAAATTTTCCTTAAATTCCCGCACATTATACATGGATGCACATCCATGTTACCATTCTCAAGCCACGACACTTCTTGCCTCGTGCTTATAAATGGCTTCCTTGCTAAGGATCTAATCCTTGTTAAGGTTTGTGCTTGCAACATCAAAACTCAAATTATATTTGTTTCCATGCGTCAAGAACTCATCCAACTACTTATCTAAGTTCTTTGGATGTTCTTGACTATAATCTAATGATCTAATACTTAGATTAATGTCGATTGGTATTATATACGTACTTCACATGCTCTAAGCATTTAAGTCATCTGACGATTCCATATCATAGCTTTACATGATGGATTTAATTCTAGAATTATTCTCAATTTTATTCCATCCATGTAACATTTAGCTCATACAGTTACACTGAGTCTTGCCAAATTGTTCGCTATATGATGTGGTTGAAAGTCTCCTACTAGAGTCTTTCTCGTTTGACTTAGTACTTAGCCTAGCTTATACATAGGTCAAACATTTACTTAGCTTCATACATATGGGTCGAAAGCCTTTCAAAGTCCTTCATGTTTAACATGGTAATTTCTTTTACTCATTTAAACATTTAATTAAGTCTATACCATAGAACTTAATTCCCAACATGTGCTAAGTATCGTCTTTAGCTCGGTCCATTGTCGAAAATACTTTCAAATCTAAACATTTAGCATTTGATGGTTGTTTCACAATAGAGTTCGTAAACTTCTTGTTGGACCATTACTTTTTCTCCCACTAAACTTCTTGTTCATCAGAATTTCTATGTTTCTCCATAAGTCAATCCTCTTATTAACTTTATGAGAAAACACGTTCCAATTCCTTCATGCAATGCTTCCTTTAATCCTATGACGGATTCCATGTGCTTGCTTTCAAATCTAGAATTATTTAGATTTTCAAAACCCTTAGACTATTCCATAGTCACTTCCAAAATCCTATTTTGGGTAGGCGGTTTTCGTATCTATTTTGCCATATTTCATATGTGCAATTTCGCTAGATCAATCACGAAAAGACTTGAGCATTCCGATTGGTGAATGGGATTTTAAAATCAACTCCTTGATATTAAATATATCCTTTACAACCAATCTAGTTATGTATGCATATACATTTCCACATTTGTTAGTTTTCTCCTTGAAAACTTATTTGCAAACGATTATTCTTTCACCTTTCATGCAAATTAATCAAGTTTCAAACATGATTTTCAAACATGGAGTCTATTTCGGATTTTCATGGTCTTTAACCATTATTCGGAATTTGGATTTGTCGTAGCTATCTTACAAGACATTATTCCTTTACTATCTAATAGTAAATAGTATGCTTGTAAGTCTTAGGTTTGTTTCTAACTTAATAGAAAATTTATAGGATTCAATCCAAGCCTTTGGTGAATTCTATACCTACACGGGGCAATTGCATCAAACACTGAGTTTTAAGGCGCTTTCAAAGCCCTTTTATTATGTTGATCTTACTCCAACATTTTTAATGTTTTGTGAGTAATGAATTCTCTTTTAAGGCACTTGTAAAGTCCTTTTGAGTATTCTTGATCAAGCATTCTCATGAAGTCCTTTAAGGTCTTCCGCGATTCTCAGTTCTAGTTTGTTGCTAAGTTCGATGGTCATCGAGTTCATTTGTCTACCACTTGTCATTTTGGAAACGTATTACTTTCCAGAAAGACACTACTTAGAGCAACAAACAATTTTTGTTCTCAATTAGGATGTGGAGGTAATACCCGTAGTCTCACTTGAATGCTTACAAAGAGACATGTATATTGTCTTTGGGTAAAAGTTCGTTGTGAAACAAACAGTTAGCTCCTACTTGAGCTATCTTAGTCTTTATTGAGCCATTCAGCTCCCACTGAGTCACCTAGCTCCCACTGAGCCACTTTGCTCCCACTGAGCTAGTGAACTCCCACTGAGACTAAGAGCCTTAGACATATACTTGAAAAGACTTTTAGAATTTATTTCTATCCATAACTGAATATGGCGTCCTTTCTTAGCTTCGACACATTGTTTAGTGTAACATTAGTCATTTGTGCAAATCTTTAAGAACTTTATAGGAAGGGTTGTGAACCATCATTGTTCGAGTCATTTTCAAATGACAACGAGGTCTCCATGAAGACACACCATGTTCTTTGTGGAGTTATTTATGAAAATTTCCATTCATAACTTTGAGATAGTCACGCTTGGCTCAAGCAAACATCGCTCGATCTAATCTAGAAATTTTGATATCTTGCCAAGTCGATTTTGTACTTCACCGAACTCTTGAGCTATTCAAGTCAAGTTTGTTCACATTTGATGAATATAGCCATATCCTTTCAAATTCTTTGTGACACGTTGAAGTAATTGAATCCTCTTTAGCCTTCGGAGTCAATTGTCTATACCAAGAACAATAGCTCTCTGCTTTGTCGGTTTCAACAAGTAAGACTTTCTTGTCTTAGAATGATTCCAATTCAAGCAACTATCAAGAGCCTATCTAATAGAGCCTTGAGTACGTTCTTGTCGATGTGACATTGCTAAAGATGTTTGGAACGCAAATCAAGCCCATGACTTGAACTTAGTGAGTTTATCAAGTTAGAGAAATGTTTGTTTATAATCAAGCATTCTTAACTCAACGCTTGGATAACCATCCCATTCAAATAAATCTCGCAACTATTGCTCATTACTTTGAATGTGAGTCTTTCCGTGTGTAAACGAATCAGTTGCTGATTATGGAACATAATAACCATTACTTGTTCCAGCCTTTGGCTTAAAAGGTCTTTAAACAAAACATACGACCTTACAACTGATGTAGCTCTTCTTGCTTCATTCTAAGCTTGTAAGTCGATAACTTAGCTTAACTTCAATAGTTTGAGGTCACTATCATAGTGGAACACTCAAGCAGTATCCGATACTTGTGAAGATAACGAATTGCTAAGTAAACTACAATAACATGAACTCATGAGTCGAAATGAAATCTAATTCCTTTTCTTCTTTCCTTCTTTCCTATATTTCTTATCATACAATATCTCATAATCTTACTTTAAGAATCATTTCTTTAAGTACCTTGACTCTTATACTTTGTTAGGCATAATCAAGCATCTAGTGCGCCGTTAAACAAAGTTCCATCTTTTCCATTAATTCTTACTCGAATTACTACATCAATGAGTCCTACTCAATTGTGATGCGAAAAGATACGTTGGTTGTCAAACATTGACAATCTTGAGTTTGCAACTCAATACCTCATGTTTTATCAAAACTACCTAGTATTTTGAATACATGATGTCCAACCGTCCTTTCGGACTTAATTATAAAAATTATTAATGAGAATTGTATTTTAGAAATGCTTTTCCTTTCTTTGAGAACTATTCTCAAGGATTTCCTTTACCAATCATGGAAACAATATTATTTGATTTAGAATACTATAAATATAAGTGCAAAGTATAACCATTTATCAAGAACATAATAAGTTTGAAATTTAATAGCATTCATGCAAACTTCAACCTTATTAAACGTCTTATTTACGCATAAAAAATGTCCCTATTTGGCGAAAATAAGGCGATTCCAAGATCCGAAGAAACAAAGAGTGGTTAAGCATGATTTGGCTTGTCTTAAACACTCAATCTTCTAGGGTAAGAATTGCCTTGCTAATGGCTCTAAGCCACTCTTGGTTAGACAATCGTCGCATCTAATGCATCTTTGAAGATGTATCTCTTTTGCCACGGTATGTGAGGACTCCTCACTCATACCGATGAGTTAAACCAAAACCAACGTGCACACCCGGTGTGCCTTATGCCCCTTGGAGAAGTGATGGCACCTCGCTTTGGCGTAGCCTACCATCACTCTCATTCGGTTAGTAAGTGTTGTTTTGGAAAGGCAAGTTTGACTCAATATTATTAGGGACCTAGGATTTCTATGTTGGTTGATTTAAGTGAACTTAACTAATCATCGCAACATCAAGAAAACCTAAACATGCATCTAACGAATAATTCACACATATATATATAAGCATAAAATATAAAGCGAAATTATAGATGCATATTGGCAACTAGCATGACCCCTTGAGATCTTCATATCTTCAAAAGGTCTTCATTTGCAATTCAAGGCTTTGTCTTCCAAGATACGCCGTCTTCAAGACTTAACCAAACTATGCAAAAACTAGTGTCTACAACTAGGAATGATCTAAATATTAAAGTACAAAAATACTTAAAAGTGCGTAGACCGTATTTAGATTTACAAAAACACATAACGGCACGTAGTCCGTATTTACTATCCTAGTCGGGTCCCACTAGTTGCCATTTCATAAAACCTGTGAGAGAGAATATATATATTCCATTCATCCATTCACTATTTGTGAATGGCCCATGCAATTTACAAATTAAAACAAAGTAAAATGCATTTAAACAACGCACGCATTAGTAACTAATCTAGGTGGTTAATCCGATTAACACGCCTAATTAAAATTAGTCAAATGTGTTTAACCGATTATATAATTTACGTCATTAATAATTGAAGCTCCCACTAAATTCCGCATTTCCTTAATCAATCTAATTAATTAAGTCGGTAGCACCCAAACTTGTCAAAATGAAATTTTGCCAATGCCGCTCAAAACCGAGGCCTAGCCTCCCAAAATTTTAATTAAAATAAACAAAATTAATTAAAATAAATAAAACGGCAAAATAAGCAATATTACGGCTAGTCACCTCACCGCACCAAGCATACGCACATGCCAAAAAACACGAACACACGCCCGCGAGCTGCTGCCATGGCACAGCCGCGAGTGGCTGCTGCAGCCCGCGTGCTGCTGCCGTGCGTGGCTGATGCCGCGCGTGTGGCCGCAAGCAAGGCGGCGCTGCCACCTTGGCAGCCACATATGGGCTGCTATGCAGCCCGGCTCACCAAGGTGATGCATTACCTCGTTTTGCGTGCCACGGCCTCGGGATTTGATCCCTTTTCGCGAGACAACAATAATTAATTCTAAATTAATTTTAAAACTAATTTAGAGAGCAAAATAAATTTTAAACAAGTCTAACTTAATAAAATTTTCAAAGTGCAAATAACCAAAATAATTCCAAGAACCATTCTTAATTAAATTGGTTTAGCTTCGTGCAACATAAAATTGAGGCAATTTCTCACTTTCAATTTAATCAATTTAAATTAAACTTCAGAATTTGACAAAGTAAAGGGAAGTTGGAAAAATATGAACTTTAATGCTCATAATGAAAATTCCAACATCTAAATTTTTGTGAATCCTTGAAAATTATATCTTCCAACATGAAGATAACCAAATTTCTATCACAAAAATCGAAACTTTATGTTTCCAATCAACTCAAAATGATTAAAACATCAAAGTTTAACACAAAATAACATGGAATTTAGTGGTTTTTAAAGTTACAATCACTTATCACAAATAAAGATTGAATCTTTAACACTTAGGAAGCCTCAAAATAAACACTTTCACACTAAAAAGCAATTAGTTTGCAATTATGTAAAAATAAATCAACCTTTAAGCATCAAATAATACCAAGTAAGTGTGCTTTAAGGGGACATAAAAATGCAGAAAATAATGCAAATAATCAACCATATAATCAACAATTTATGCCATTAAATTCAAGGTTAGAAAAGACTTAAAATTTTTCGTCAAAAACGAAAAACCCCTCGAAAAAGGCATTTCTGGTCAAAATTTGGCTAAAATCACAGTTCCCTTAGGGATAAAAACCTTTCCAGAACACGTTTTCCACCCAAAATTCACTAGTCTTGGGCGAAAATCTGGGTTCTGGGCCAAACTCGACATTAAAAACGGGATTAAAATAAATAAAACAGAGCTACTAATCTAATTAGCAACTTAAACCAGAACATTAAGCCAAAATAAAACCTTGAAAAACATGATTATAAAAATAAACGAGCGGGGCTCCGATACCGCTGTTGGGGTTTAGTGAGTCCGACTCACCGCAAAAACAAACCCCGACCCGAGGAACCACTCGCAATAATTAAAATCATAAAGCATAAATAAATAATCACAAAGAAAAGATAACGAATCTTACCCTCAAAGCGAGCTTCGCCCAAAAACCGGGGCTCTTACTTGAAATCTACGAGCACGTCAAGCGCCGCGCCTCTGACGGTATCCACCCACAAAAGGCGAACACAACTTTAAGGTCCGCTACCTTGGGGTTAGCAAGGTCCGACCAAAACCCGAGTGTTATATGAGTTTAAGAGTTTTCCCAAAAATTATGGAATGCTCTTTTTAACTCCCACTCAAGCAAAGAATTCTCAAGCCATGCCATGACTATTTATAAGGAAGTATGCCTTGTGAATTTCACTCATCTTTCAATGTGGGACTTTTCACAAAAAGATCCCACATGGAAAGATTGGTGAATTCAACCCTTAGTTTAATAAACAAAGGAACAAGTAACAAGTGTCACATGGTTAGGTGTGGACCACTTTCTCACTTAGTCCCCAAGGCATTTCACATGCAATGTGAACTAACCATGTGTCACCCAACCTTGAGCCCCAAGTTGGGTTCGGTTGGCCCATTTTATTTTGGACCGTGTCCATGACCCATCAACCCGGGTCCACGACCGTTGCCACATGTGTTGCCACCGTGGCGCGCCGCCACCGTGGCGCGCCGCCACCATGGCGCTGCCACGTGGCACGCTGCCACTTGGTGGCTGCCAATGTGGCGGCTGCCAACGTGACTGCCACGTGTGCTGCCACATGGCTTTTTTCCATGTGTGCTGCCACGTGGCATGCTCCTATTGGGCATGCATTCCTAGCCTTTCGTGTGGCAAGGATTTTACTTGTTACTTGATGCATTTTCCCGTCTCGCCAAATCCTAAATTTTGGCTCGACATTTGAGATTCTCCGACGCTCGGTTTCGACGCTCCAAGCTCGAATTTCCGACGTTTAAATGTTTAACACTTGGGCGACGAATTAATTTCTTCCGAATTAATTCGTCGAGTTGGTTCGTATATTTTGCTTGGGTGTGACCCAAAGGGTTCAATCAAGATTAAGCTGTAATATTAATTATATTAATATTACTGATCGGAAGCGGCCTCCACCCAGGCATTCCGATCACTTGACCTTACTGAATATATTAGCTTTCTAATAATTCCGAACCCGCTATCAGAATAATACACTTGTTCGAAGGACACCATTCCTTTCACTTCCATTGCGTCCGACTCCTTGACTCGGATAAATAAATAATAAATAAAAGTCTTTGTAATTTTTATTTTTAAGGCTGAAATAAATGTGCTATTATTATTAAAATAAATACGACTTCAAGTATTGGCATCATATGCCTTATTTTGAATAAAAATTATAAATCATAAAAAGCAAAGCACTATTGATCTAATCTCTCTTCTCTTTAGGAACATCCTTCTCTTGGTCAATTAGGTCGGCCTTCACCATTAATGTGTCTTTCGTAGCCCGAACCGTCACACCCCTAGTCGAACTTTCACCCCTTTCACCTTTCTTGAATTTTCTCGGTTGTTTCTCCCTATACACCATCTTTTCCTTACCCTTTCCTTTCACATAATTCTTCTTTCTTGGCATTATAGGAGTCTTAAACTCAATCCCTTGTGTTCTCGGACCTAGACGATCTTTAGGAGGAGCTTTCTTATTTCCAAGACGACTCTTCACATCAGACTTGCGTGATCCGGATCGTTCCCTCCTACTTCTAGGGTTCAACCATGCCTTGTATGCACTAGATAAAGGAGGAGGAGCTTGGTCACTTGCAGGATCGGTCCACAAAGGTCTTCCAATCCAATAAGCCTCGTACTTGTGAACGTTACTTTCATGCAATGATACTTCACGAGGACTATCGTTATAGCGTGGAATTACTTGTTCAAGTCCATACAGCCGCATTAGTCGAGAAGGACAAGAAAAGGTCAGTTTTGAGATACTAGGAACACGGCAATATGGAGTTTCATTTGTGCCAACCATCCTAGTAAGCCTCCACCAAAGCACCACCCAACGAATGGAAAACTCCCTCTTTGCAAAGAAATTTTTCCAATCTTCATACGACATGTTCGCAGAGTAATTCTTTTTCCTGCGGACTAGGTCGTTAGGGCCATATTTTTCAACATCGTCGGGGGCTTCAAATAATTCCAAACGCTCCATCAACCAAATCTACAAAAAAAGAAAAAAAATTAGTGGTGAAAAAAAAGAAAAAAAAAATTTGCAGATTCCCGTGACACGGCAGGTTTCACCGTGTCACGGCAAACACCCACCGTGACACGGTGCCTGTTTTGTGTCATGGGGGCTACTCGGAGCGTATTTTTACCTGCAGTAGTACCAGAGAGCCCTTCCTGATGGCTTTCCGGTCAGCTTTTGCCTCGTCAAGGCCACTAAATGTCTCTCCAAGGCACGTCGGCATAGGAGATCTTCCAGATTCGACATGTTCAAGCACAGACGCTAGACAAGCATGCCCTACCCTACCGTTTGAAAATAGAAGCTTGCTAAACATGCAAAAAATATATGCCCTTCTACGATATACATGATAAGACTCAGAGATAGGGCAATTAAAATATAAATTAGCAAGTTTTACTAAGTCTACCTCATTACCACACACAATTCTATTTAAATCTGGATCTGTTAGATTCAGATGGCGTTCAAAATCTTGGTAATAATATTCACGTAGGGTAGGCATGGCAATAAGATTTCTAGCTGAAAATCCAAAGATTGCGCCGAATTCCTCCGGCAAGGGACAAATTTCATCATAATCAAATTTGAAACAGTGTGTTTCTGGACTCCAATAATCTAATGCTGCCCTAAGAAAATCATGTTCAATAGCTACGTGTCGCAGGGCTAGCAAACCCCTGACATGAAATAATTCTAACTCTCTTTTTTCAGCATTAGTCAAAGAATAAGACCAATCGCGCAATGTATTATCAAAATTCTGAGACATGATTATTGAAATATGAAATTATAAATTATTTTGTGTTTCATAATTATGCATATCATGAATAAACTGGTCTTATTTTATAGCAAAAGCGCTCGGAACTGCCCAGAATTTATCTTTTCATACGCGTAAAACACACCGCTGAGTAATACGCGTCCCGTGACACGGGAAGTTCCACTGTGTCACGGGAACTTTTGCCGTGACACGGCAAGTTCTGCCGTGACACGGTACACAGTGTTGTGTCATGGCACTTCACGCGTTTTCTTTTTTCATCTTTTCCCGTTTCTATCCGAATTTTTTATAGTATTTTATCTTCACCGTTTATTTTTCAGTTTTTCTGAGAGTTTTATTTCTAATAAAATTCTCACCTTTTTTATCTACATTCTTATTATCTTTATTTTATTTATTTATTTATTCATCACTTTAGGATTTTATTTCTTTATCACTTTATTTATTTTTTTGTCTTTTTATTTCTTTTTATTTTGGGGAAGGTAATTTCATTTATTTATTTTATTTCTTTATCATTTTATTTTTGCTTGTCTTTTATTTCTTTTTCTTTTGGGGAAGGTAATTTTATTTTTGCTTGTCTTTTTATTTCTTTTTCTTTTGGGGAAGGTCGGTACCCTCCATTACTCCACTTATGTTTTTTTGTCGCGTCATTAATAAATACACAATCACACACAAAGAGTTTCAAGCACACACTAACACACAATAATAAATACATAAACCGTGAATAATGTACGAAAGAGTCGTGATAAATAAACATGTCAAGTGTCATCATAGTATGTACAAATAAAAACCCTCGGTCAAAAGTCCCTAGAGCCAGAATCAGTATCATCTCCACCCTGCGCATATGGGAACGGTGAGCCGAAGAGTCCCTCCACCATCCGAGTACGGGGAGTAGTGTCTCTACTAGTCCCTGTAACCCCAGTAGTAGTTAAACTCAAGGCCGGACCCGTCCAGCCGGAAAACGGTGTAGACTGGCCCAAAGACACTAGAATCGTTGGTAAAGGCATCGTCCCATACATCGGAACTGAGAACAAGCCCGACACCGGTGGAGGAATCCCGGTCAATGGAGCTGAAAATGAACCAAGATCTAGGGGAGTCAAAACAGACCCAAGCTCAGGTTGTGGAGGCTGTGAAAACGACTGAAACTGCCCCTGACTCTTGCTCGGAAAGCGCTGAGAAGACTGAGGCTGCTGCCACTGAGCCTCCTGAAATGGCTGAGTAGTCTGAGGCTCTCGCTGAGAATGAGAACGCCGGTGAATCTCAGGAGATCGTCTACCACGACCAAGCTCCTCCTCGTCCGAGCCTCTAGGCCTCGACGCGAGCGGGACCTCCGTCGCTCCTGAAAGATACAAAATCAAAAGGTGTCAACAGTGCAAAATAAAACAAATGGTGGAAGTAAAAAAATGAATGATACCTCATGAACATCGCTAGAGCTCCGACAACTTGCACCACGCCGAAGCTTGATAATGCAATACATCAGGGCGTCAACCAGCTTCATGACTCCCATCATCTCCGAGCGGTTAGGCTGAGGATAAAACAACGAAATGTCAGTAACAAGCAGTGTTAAAAGGATGTATAATGCATCAAAGAAAACTCACCGGCTCAAAGACCTCGGGAAGAGACTCCTACGCCTGTCTGTAACCCTCTGGCGCGTCAGCAATATAGTCCTCGGTGATACCGATTGGCCCCGGATAGCGGATAGACTGAGGAGGAATCTCGATCCTCCCCACAGGGCGAATAGTCGTCTGAAAATATGATCGAATAATCAAGTTATTCGACAATTTAAAACAAAGACTAGTAAAGAAGATCCTCAAAAGAAATCATACCTCAGGAAGATGGGGTGGAGAAGCCAGAGAGGGAAGCAAGTCCCGCGCATAGTCACTCTCCATGTGAACAAGCTCCTGCCATGGAAAAGTATAGCGCTCTCCCCTGTTGATCAACTCTCTGATCAAGCGGGAGTCCAGCATCGACTCTGGTGGAGATGAGGGCACCACAAAGCGATCGTCGATATGCTGACGAACGACTCGCTCCCCCAAATACCAGACAAAGCGTCCGGTACCAACCAAAATGGTACGGTATGCTGAAAGACGCAAGGCCTCAAGTAGATCAGTCATCCCGGCCCAAGGACGATACTGGAAATCAATGGCAACCTGGAAACCTTAAAAAGTTAGCGTGAAATGACGGAAACAACGTCAGAAGGAAAAACACAACAAAACTAATCCTTACGCCAACAGAAGAGGTGCCTCGGCGTAGTAGCCCACGCAGTGCTGGGACGGACTCCACCCGCGACTCTCCTCGATCACGCCAGCTGGCCCTGACAGGGAAATCATGGACCGCTCCACGACGCCGGCGAGGAGCCAAGCCTGGGAAGTACTCGTAGAACCATAGTTGCGATGAAAAGTAATCTTTAGCACATGAGTCAAACAAGCTAAAGTGAAACAAAAAGGGAAAAGACCATCACCTCTACGACTCTCCACAGACCATAGACGGTGATGGGAGACTCGTCATTCAGCTGCCGACAACCATGACGTAGCGATAAAAGAACATCCGCGTACCCAAGACTGGCCCAGCTATAGGATCCTATCTCATGGATCCTGGCCAAAGAGGGGAGGTAGCAAAGAAGTACGCGTGAACTCCTATCAGGAGAAAGGGTCATAGAGATCTTAGGATGAAGATCCGCACTCGCTGCTCAGCTGACGTATCCTCCATGTCAATGCCACGAGCCAAAACTGAAGCCTGCTCCGATCGTCCGCTCCTAAGACCACCTCGAGACACTGGTCGGGTCCTGATATGCTGAACGATCGGACCCAACAAATCAGCTGCCTCAGCCGATCCCCAAGATAGATCAGACATCTGACCTACAGCCCGGTCGGTGAAGCGCAGCCCGCTAATCATACTGAAGTCTAGAGGGGTCACCGCCATCTCCCCCCCAAGGAAAATGAAAAGTGTTTGTAGTATCCCAGAAATACTCCAACAATGCGCGAACAACCGTCGCACTGCAACCCCGGGGGCTGCAAAACCCTACAACCGCCGTGTAGAAATCTACTAAACCAGGCGATTCCCATTGGGCGTTCGTAGCAGGATCCCTCGTAATGATCTGGTGAAGTCGAGGGATCAAATCGCCGGCTCCAGAACCGTGGTGGCGAAGCGTGCCATCGACTATGCCGGAGAGTGGGCGATGAGAGACATGGTTTTCACGGCAGAAAACCAACTGGTCTGAAGTCCATGGAGGTGGAACCCACCTACCTCTACTCGTGGATGCCCGAGGCTCAGACTCTAAAGCATCGTCGTCCATGCCCTCAGGAATAGTGGGAGTGTCCTCCCGAAAATCCCGACGCCGACCGTGGGTAGAAAGATCTCAATCTCGTCGCCTAGGCATGCTATTATAAAAATCTAAATGCTTAGCATCATTTCCTAAGACATTTAATTCAAGTTGCATATTTATAAAAATAAAAATCTAAATACTTAACATCATTTCCTAAGTTATTTAGTTATTTATGTAATTATATGCTAAATTTTTATCTCCAGGCTAAAAATTGGCAAAATTATGGTATTTAGTTTCTCCATGACAAACTAATACTACAGTTCTCCTAGCCGCATGATACTATGTTCTCCATGACAATATAGTACATACGCAAAATATGTTTCGAAGATGCACAAAAACAATGAATCAACACATCATGAAGTACTTCACAAGGTTTACCACCATTTTTTCACCATTTCAAGTACAAAGAAGTAACATGAACATCATTTCACAAAGTAGTATCCAAAAATGATGATTTGCTCAATTCTCCATCAAATCATGCAATTTTTGTCTCAAATTTCTTACAAACACACATACATACATATACAAGTAAAATCATGGCAAGAATTTCAACATAAAACCTCAAAATCAAAAATCCCCAAATTGATTTTTAAGGGTTTTTCATGAAATTACTTATTTAAAGCAAATTCGAGACAAAAATCAATGGAAACTTACATGGATTCTTGTAGAGAGTCGAAAATGAGGAAACTTACATGGATGCTTGTAGAGAGTCGAAAATGAGGAAAATAGCAAGAAATTAGAGGGAAATTGGTGGAAATTTGAGCTCCAAAAGCTCGAAAAATTTCGAAAATCTGCGAAACCGCCGTAACACGGTTGAGCTTGGTCGCGGCTCGGTGGAAGATCGACGTGTCACAGGGACCAAATCCCGTGTCACGGGAAGAACAGAGGTCGCCGGAGCCTTGTTGTGCAGCAGCAGCACCGACGAACAACAACAACAACAACGACAGTAAGCAGCAGCAAATAACAGTAGCAGCAGCTCGCAACAAAAGCAAAAGCAAAAAATAAATAAAAATAAAAGAGAGAATGGATGCAGGACCGCCGCGACACGGTGGTGGAAACCGGCCGACAGGAAGACAAGCCGAGCGCCGGTGAGCAGTCGACGAGGCACGGCAAACCAAGGGAAATTTTTTTTTGAACTTTTTGAGTAAGAATCAGACGAGAAAGAGAATGGCCAAAATGAAAAAAAATGTTGATATTTAAAAGTAAGAAATCCCGTGCAACGGACCCCGTTCCCACGCAACGGTCAGATTTTTTTGTGGTGCACAAGCTTTGACCGGTCAAAGATGCTCTTTTGACCGTTTTTCAGCCATTCGGTTCCCGTGACACGGGACCCCCTTGCCGTGTCACGGGAAGCAGCTCCGCGTGACGGGGGGTCCTTCCCGTGTCACGGGAATTTTTTTTCTTGTGACACGGCGATTTTTGTTCAGTTATTTGCGAATATTCTGACATTTTGAATGAAGTTGCACGATTTCTTGCATAAATCGGATAGTTTTTTTTTGCTGGAATTACGCGAAAAATTCTAACTGTTACTTAAAGAGGACTAAAATTACCATTTTACCCCTAGCAAGCATCAAAGTCTATTTTTCGGCATGTTAAGCACCTAATATGCTCGGATAATCGGCTTAAAATTGTGAATCATCTGCGGCCCACGTTCGGGGATAACCGAACCATCATACACTTACAAATTTCAGCAATAGTCGGCTTTCCTCAGGTTTGGAAAGCATTATCGGTGGATTTTTCTTTAAGTATATAAAACCGCCAAGTCAGCTTTCCTCAGGCTTGGAAAGCATTATCGGTGGATTTTTCTTCAAGTATAGAAAACCGCCAAGTCGGATTTCCTCAGGCGTGGAAAGCGTTATCAGTGGATTTTTTCTTCAAGTATAGAAAACCGCCAAATTCCTTTGTCAGCTTTCCTCAAGCATGGAAGGCATTATCGGTGGATTTCTTCAAGCATAGAATGACACCAAATTCGTTTATCGACTTTCCTCAGGCATGGAAAGTATTATCCGGTAGCTTTCTTCAGGCTTAGAAAACTACCAAACTCTTCAGTCGGCTTTCCTCAAGCATGGAAATCGTTTCAACAAATGTCACTCGGTGGATTCCTTCAAGCTTAGGAAGCTGCCAAATTCGTTTGTCACCAATACACGGGTGCCAGATACATATTCTATCCCTTTACTCTTTTATCTGTAGAACTAACATTTTTATGCAGGTATCGGCGTATACAGAGTGATTTAGGATCGCAGAACGTCTTAAATCATTCTCCGTCCCTATTGGATACTTTGACTATCGTTTTCAAAACTGACGTTTCTACAAACTCAGTCAAAGTGGGGGCTTCTGTAGACACCTAAAAATGTCTCCCCAAAACCAAACCCGATGATGAACAACCTTTCACCGCCACTATTGGTCGGGTTTAGTATTTAATCCCGAGAGTGCTTAAAAAATTGTATTTTATTAAATTCATATTTTTGAACAGTCCATGGATTAGTCTTGATGTTTGGTAAAAGCATAGTTTTAATTTCAGCCCAAACTTATTAATTAATTTTTAGCCCAAACCTTTTTATTTTATTGTTTTATTATTTTTGGCCCAAACCCTTTATTTATTTTTATTTAATTATTTTATTATTTTAGCCCAAATAATAATAAGTTAGAAAAGGCCCGAAATTATCAATCGGCACTTAAAAAGCCGAAGGAAATTAGGGTTAAAAATGTATTTAGACGGAAAAACGGGCTGGAATTTCCCGCGCCACGGCAGGTACCTACCGTGTCACGAGAATCCTTCCCGTCTGACGGTGGGATTTCCCGTGACACGGGAGGTCTGCCGTGACACGGGACATTCCGTGTCTTTTCCGCGTAAACCCTTAACGCGTTTTTTATTCCGTTTTCTGAAAATTTCCCGCGTCACACCAAAAATGTACCGTGTCACGGGAAAGTGTACCGTCTAACGGTAGAGCTTCCCGTGTCACGGTACCGTTTGACCGTGTCAAGGGATACTTTTTTAGGGTTTTTATCATTTTAGGGTTCCGTGTGCTCCCTCAGCACATTTTCCCTATAAATACCCCCTCATTTCTGATGTACGGGGCACCAAGTAATTTTCTTATTTTATTTTCTCTCTTCTATGCTTTAGCCTAAACACTAGCCCACCCTTTTCTATTCAAAATTCCTTCATCAAGCACTCAAAGGAGTCCATATTTTACTCGAGGTTCTGTCCTTAAGCCAAGGCGTGAAAGGTAGAACTGTTTGAGGGTTTGGCCCCAAAATCAACTTAATTTAATTTAATTTAATTTAATTATTGTTTTATTATTTCCTTGAAGTTACTAACTCGTTTATTATTTTGTATTTTCAAACAAACAGAATCGAAGTAAGGATCATGCTCCTTTTGTTTTTATTATTTTTCTAACGATTTTATGTTATTGGAATTGTGATTAAATTGGTTTTAATATTAAAGTTGTTATATTGTTATTATGATCACCATATTGCATGTTAAAGGGAATATGTAATTGAAAATCACGCCTAATAAGATAATTTGGACAACCGGTTTAGGATCCTTTTTAATCTTGTTATTAAATCAAGTAATCACAATATTTTAGAATTATGTGTGCATTAATATTCAACCAATTTAGTTAAATAATAGTTTGGAGCGAATTGAATTATTGTTTGTATGCCTTTGAGATCACAGGAATACTTTTCAATATAAGAATCCAGTAGAGGCCAATACGGGCGAATGTGACTCCATGACTCACTTCGTACCATCATCCCCAATCCTCCTTTCGTGGTTCCGAACCATATGGAGTTAGTAATCTCATTGATTATGAATGGGGTGTAACCTTCACGGGTCAATCGTTATTGCCTTCGGTGTCCCTTTATTCGTGGTTGCCTTTTATGATCCGTGAACGGTTTACAAGTTCCTTAAAAACTTGTTGGCGGCTCCCTACTTTCCTTGTCCCTAATCGTGTCCCTTATCGTATATGTCAATTCCCACTTCCTATGAGTGCCAAGCATATTCACACATGCTTTTAACGTAGGCGCACTTCAAACGACGCCTACATGGTGCATGTTTGTTGTTTCGCTTCTTTTGCTTGGATATTAGGTTATATTACTTTAGTAGTCCTTGGTATTGGGTATGTGTAGGAACTAATAATGTATTACCTTCTGTTGGAAATAACAGCTAGCACTTTAGGTTTAAGTATATAGTGAATTATGTAATGTAATCACTTTGATAATTGCTTCGCTTGTATGGATTATGCAATCTAAGTTTAAATATATGTTGAATTATATAATGCAGTTACTTCTATTTTTGTATGGATTTGGTAATCGATTTGCCTTTACACATTTTTGTATCATGCTATTTGACAGAATCTAAGTTTAACTATATGTTGAATTATATAATGCAATTAATTCTATTTTCATATGGATTTGGTAATCGATTTGCTTTTACAGATTTTTATATCATGTTATTTTACAGTGTACTTACAAGATATCTTTAGTTAGTTTTGATTGCTTTCTAGTTCATTTGTTTAGTAAAGAGGTTGTTTTGTTGCAGTCATCTATTTCATGGGATTTCTTAAAAGTAGCTGCAGTGAAAAGTTATGGGTTTGAGTAGATGAAACAAGGATATTAATTCAGGTATTAGTAAATGCTATAATATGTCTTGAATATATTAGATTGGTGTTATATTGTGCTTTATAACCTCTATTTGAAAAATGGTGTTGTAGATCGATTGTTACGAAAACAATCATCTTCAGGTGGGTACAACACTAAACGCCTAAGGAATTTACAGACAGAAACTCGAAGTGAAATAGAAAGGTATAGCATGGATATGCAGTTAAGATGAGCTGTTTTTTTGTTTTGCATTTAAATGTTTTCAGCTATCTAGATAGAAATCCTTTTATCTTGTAGTTGAATCATTCTCTATAAGTTCTATATTTACTAAGAACTATGTAAACAGGATACGCAGCATTATAAATCTCTGTATGTAAATTATGAGCTTTGTAAAGTGGATTATCAAGGCCATTCACAGGAAAAAAAATGATTCTCATCATATGAGTTACTTTTTCTAGGATTCAGATACAGCCTGCTGCTAAGGGTGCAAAGATACCGCGCACCAGGCATCCTGTCACAAGTAATTGCATTTAATCTCAGTTTTACAATCTTCACTATATATTAGCCTTTTGAATTCATGAATTCATGTATGAATATTTCTAAATATGGTATGGTAAGAAGAGGTCCCTGATGCTATGATTGGCCAGAAACTTCCTGTAGAGGCCTATAAACTTCCCCAGCCTACTCAGTGTTGCAAGTGTGGAGCGCTTAAGTTTTCCTTTGAGACACTACATTTCTGTTACTGTGATGGTGAGGTAAAGATTGCAACAAATGAGCACCCTCCTGAGTTGGTGAGGTTGTTCACCTCTATGGATGAAGATGCAAAGCACTTCAGAATATATATATGGTTGTATAACAACATGTTTACTTTCACATCATTAGGTGGAAAAATGGATGCCAAGAAAAAAAAGGGAATTTATGTGTTTAAGTTGCATGGCCAAATCTATCACAACCTTTCTGGTTTAATTTCAGGGGATGTGGGGCCAAAATATATGCAACTTTATTTCTATGATGGTCAGGTGGAGGCTGAGAAATGTCTGCGTTATTTCCCAAAACTAAGGGAAGATGTCTTGGCTATTCTTATGAAAGTCACTGAACTAAATCCCTATGCTAGGTTCTTTCGATCATTAAAGGACATTTCAATTAATGAGTCTACAGAGATTGTGCTTAATAAGACAACAGTACCAGATCAGCGCGTTTACAATGCTCCTTCCACTGATGAAGTTGTTGTCATCTGGCCAGAGAACACTTCTTCAAGTGAATCAGAAAGTCTTCACATTTTGGTTACAGGGAAAAAAGATTCATCTCATAGGATTATGCATTATTATGGATGTTACGATCCATTGCAATATCTACTGCTTTTTCTGTATGGTGACTGTGGTTGGACACAGGGGCTTAAAAAATGTCTAAGGGTGGAGAACAACAGCTACAGACTCAAACAAATCCTGTTTCTTCATGCATTGTACATGTTACTGAGGATTTGTTGGAAGAGGAGGCTAGACGTAAGTGTCTTCTGCAATTGATGCCTTTTATAAGAATACTAAATGTTTGCTTTTTCTAAGAAAATAAAAGGTATTAGGCAATAGATGAATCATCTAAGTGAATGAAAGGTTGTTGGAAAAAATGCAACACTCGAACATAGTATAGGTAAAGTTGCAGTATTTTGAAAGGTATATACTGTAGCTTATATATTGCCTGGCTTATTTGTTGTTGTTTTGTGTATAGGTGCCAATGGAGGTTCATCAAAATCTGATAGGCAAATTTCAGCTAGGGAATATTATGCGTACAAGCTTCAGTGTCGTCCCAATAATATGCTACTTAGAGCAGGGAGGTGCTTCCAACAGTATATTGTTGATATATATGTGAAGGTAGAAAATACTCGTTTGGATTTTTTTTCGTAAAAATCAGCAAACCATAAGAGCTGATCTTTATCAGGGAATACTTGATACTATTAAATCTGGAGAAAATTGTGCAGCAAATGTTGGTCGTAGAGTGATCTTACCTCCAACATTTATTGGTGGCCCTAGGGATTTAAAGAAGAGATATCTAAATGTTATGTCATTAGTTTAGAGATTTGGGAAGCCAGATTTGACAATGACATTGTAGAAAATTGAATTAGGAATGAAAAAAACCTTCTAGAAGATTCTAGAAGACTAAAACCATTCCTAATTGCATTAGGAATGATAAATCATATTAGGCCCTCCCCTAGATCATTGGGCTGCATATAAGGCTCAAACTGGGCCCAGTTTAGTAAATTGGTCATAACTTCCTCAATATTCATCGGAATTGGGCTTATAATATATCATTGGAAAGGTCTTTGCAAGCCCTATCCAACTAAACTACTATTGGACCCATATCATGGACCAACAAAACTAGATTGTCTGTTTTCTTAAAATAAAGTTTTCAAAAACAGAGAGAAGAGAAAATAAATTAAAACTTTCCGCAACACTAGACTTTCCACACTTTCGCTTCATTCGATTATGATTCGACGTGAAAGGTACTCATCACTGGGTTTGGTTTTGGGGAGACACAAATGGGTGTCTACAGAAACCCCTACTTTGATTGAGTTTGGAGAAACGCAAGTTTTGAAAACAAAAGTCAAAGTATCGATAGGGACGGAGAATGATTCAGAACGTTCTGCGATCCTAAATCACTCTTGTAACGCCGATACCTGCAAAACTAGCGTTAGTTAAATAGATAAAAGGGTTAAGAAACGTGTATCTTGTACCGTCAAGCACACGTCTCTGAAAGTAACCGATTCGTTTTGATGACCTCCTACAAGCTAGAGAATTTCATCCCGCTTGAAAACCGCTATGCCCGTAACTGCTTCCAAATTACAAGATTGCTTTGCTTGAAACGATCCTCATCCGCATGGATAATATTCCACGTCCAAAGGAATACTATCGAAGATTATTTCTCTTGAAACAATCTCCATCCGCATTATGACCATCTTCCATGCCTAAGGGAGCATGATCGAAGACAACTTCGCTCGAAATTACCTCCAGTTGTTTGTGATAACTCTCCGCAAGCTAGGGAACGCCACCATGTTGTTTCGATGTTCACTCGTCTCTGAATAAAGAGCTTCTTTTTTATATGTTCAATTTCCGCTGTGATAGTCTTCGAAAAGATCACTGCTTTTTAATCCTTAATGCTGCTATGCCAGTACGTCGACGCTTTGTTGCTTGTGAACCAGTATGTCGGTGCTTTTGTTGTGATGACAATTCTCTTTTCTTTGGGAATAGTTGCCAACACAACTCTTGTATGATGTATGACAATCCGATTTAGGGAAAGTTGTCAATGCTTTGTAGCAATCCATCCTTGGAAATGTTGCCACGATGAAGCGACAATCCGTACCTCGGAAAATTTGCCAAAATCCAATTTTTGGAAAAGTTGCCAATGCTTCGTAACAATCTTTCATAAGAACTTTGCTACGATCGACAATCCACATCTTGGAATATAACTCTTGAAAGCAATCCACCTTGGAAATTCGCCAACGCTATGCGACAATCCTTTTAGGAAAATATTGCCACAATTGACAATCCGCGTCTTGGAACATTTGCAAGAAAGAGTTGACTGACAATCCACTTCAGGAAAATTTGCCACTTGCTGAAATGAATGACAATCCACGTTGAGGAACTTTTGCCGAAATTTATGATGAGTAGAGACCTACGACAATCCTTTGGGAAATTTTTCCATAGGGAATTGGGTGTATGACAATCCAATCTCGGAAAACTTGCCAGCGATCTATGAATGTATGACAATCCGAACTTGGAAAAACTTGCCAACAAAGAAGGAGCACGACGATCCACGCTTGGAAACTTTGCCATGGATGACAATCCAATCTTTGGAACAATTGTCGTTGAAGAAGATGCACGACAATCCATTTTTGGAAATATTGTCAGTTAGGGATAACAATCCAATTTTTGGAAAAATTGTCGTTTAAGTGCTTGCTTTTAAACCGATTGTAATGAGCCAGTGTTTTAGGCGCTTAAGCTAAGTGAGACGATCTTTCGTCAGGTCGATCACTTAGACTGTAATCAAACCGACTACTTAATCATGTCAAATCGCTTATAGGGGCTAACTGGCGTACCAAGGAACCCGAAATTGTTGTATGAAGTCGAAATCACCTTTTTGAGAGGCTTCGAGCTCTGTCGCTACTGAAATATCTCTGGCGCCAGGCGCTGGAGTAGGGTCTTCCCTGTTCTGCTGCACCTGTATTTATTTTTGACTATAGAACTTTGCCAATTTCTTTTTAATCATATTAGGGTTGACCTAAGGTTTAATGTTGCTTGACTCATCGACTTGACACGACTCAAGGTATAAACTTGACTCTCTGTGATTGACTGACTCGAGGATGACTCGACTCGAAGTAAAATGACACGTGTGACTCGTGACCCGTGTGTGCATAGTGTTGACTCAATGTGACTCAAAAATGCAAAAAATCAAAAAATTTCCGTCATTTTTGTGGAGGGTACCGACTTTCTCCCAAAAAAGAAAGACGCGAAAAAAAAATCGAAGTTTTGAAGGTGCATGTTGAATGAGCTTAGTCAAATGTTCTTTGATACTATCTCTCAAGGTGCAAGGATTAATCCATCCTAGGTTTGTTCAATTGTTGACTCAATGATGAAAGTATTTAGGTAGCTTAGGCACGGAGGCTAAGCACTTCATACTTCTATGTAATGACAATTATAAGTGATGAGTGATGTGACAAGGCATGCTTCATCGTTATGTTAAGATTTCATGACAAAGGGTTCCTAAGGGAAGTATATTTGGTCATGTATCTGTGCGGTGTGTGAAAGTGACACTAAAGTTAGGCCGCAAGGGCTAAGTGTGTGGAAAAATATTATTTTTAGAAGAGTCAAATGATGGTGACTCTTAGGCTAGGTAAGCTAATGATATAAGGATCAAGCCCCCAAGTCTAGCTCTAAGTAAATAGGGATGAGCGTAGGATATCCTTTGATATGATCATGGTGCATGTGTGTGAATGTGAATATGAATGCATGTTTATTACGGCCGCACCTCGATGTGAGGTTGCCTAGGTATCCGTTAGGAATCAGGCCGAACGTAGCTCTAGCCGAACCTTGCACAAGTGTGTATACCTCAAAAAAGGTCTTTTTAAGGGTTGTAACGTGGTTAGGCTAAAGGTTTGAAGAAGAAGGGGATAAAGGCTCAAGACCCTAGATAAGCCCCCAAGGTGTGCAACCTTGCTTTTGAATATTTGTATTTTTATGCTTGAGGTTTTCTACTCTTTTTTTAGCTCTTTCTTTTGTTTTAGCATTTATTTCATTTTTATAAGTGTGGGCAATCTCGATCATGCGGTCTATCACTCACTTGGCATTCATGTTTCTCGAGCACTCGATAAGAGACGCAATCTGAGACGTGTTCATATCGAAGATATTTTCATATCAAAGACATTGGAACACTTGCCCTTTTGTACACTTTTATTTATTTTTTTTGCTTTTTCTTATTTTTACTATTTTTTGAATTTCTGAAATCACTC
The DNA here is from genome assembly GCF_001683475.1 of Chenopodium quinoa. NCBI lineage: Eukaryota > Viridiplantae > Streptophyta > Magnoliopsida > Caryophyllales > Amaranthaceae > Chenopodium > Chenopodium quinoa. The sequence goes on from NW_018742441.1 coordinate 776,056, forward strand.
AAGCTTTGTTCTTTGAAAATTGCATAAGTTGCACATCATCCCATCCCAAGGTTAGATAGATGTAGGTTGAAAAAAGAAAGGTTTATCGTTAGACGAGGCTCAAAGTGGTTTATGAAGAAAGGATTTGTAAATTAGAAAGGCGAAAGGAGATATGATGTGGCTACAAGGGGTGCCTCAAATCATTGGTATACCTTGTGCTTAATTCGACATGGATTATTTTTTCTTTTTTTATTTTTTTTATTATATTTGATGCAATATAATGAAATGATCATATATAAGGAAATAAATGCTCATTTTATTAAAAAAGGAAAAGAAAAGAAAAACTACAAAAATAATCTAAAGGAAAAGAAAAGGTGCCTATGCTAGACTTATTGGGGAAAGGAAAAAATGAAAAAGAAATAGAAAAAGAGGTCATGAAATCTTGTCATTGAAGCTCGCCTCTTGTCTTGTGTTGTTTGCTCCGACATCATCCAGTCTTCTCGCTAGCTAGAGGCGATGGGATCTTATTTGCCTCTATGAGATCTTGAATGAGGTTTTGAAACCTGTAGCATTCATCAGTAGTATGACCGCGCCCTCGATGGTACTTGCAATAGGAGTTTGGATTCCATCTTGAAGATCGATTTTCTGGTGTTGGATCCTCGGTAGGGCCAATAGGTTTGATTAATCCTCGATCATAGAGACAATCGAAAGCAGCATCGTAGGTCATTCCAATGGGTGTGAACTCTCGCCTGGGTTTCCTTTTAGATCCTTGATTATCTATGGCTAAGACACCATTATGGTCAAAGGTACTAACATTATTACTAGAGTGGGCGTTTTTGGAAGAAGAAGGATTGTCGTTCTTCTTTCCTTTCCAGCCACCGTGGTTACTATTGTTAGTAGCTTTTTGCTTTGCGAGGTCGTCTTCGATTTCAATTCCGATGTCATAAACAGCCTTAAAAGTATTCAAGTTGTGTTGATATTTTAAGTTCTTTGAATACTTTTCTTGGAGATTCTTGATAAACATCCTCACATACTCCTTTTCGGTGGGGACCTCAATCATCTTGCAGGAAGTTTCCCTCCATTTATTAAAGAAAGAAGTAAAGCCTTCATTCTCTTTTTGTCTTAGCATCTCAAGTTGTCTATGGTCGGTTTCAACTAGGATATTGCACTTGTACCTATCAACGAAAGCGTTCACTATTGATTCCCAGGTAGAGGTTTTCTCCTTGTCAAGGGAGAAGAACCATTATTGGCAAACGGTTTCAAGAGATAGTGGGAACAGGGAGGGGAAAACCTTCTTATCGATACCCTTAATGTTCATTATAGTTTCGAAAGCTCTTAGATGGAAGTAAGGGTTATCTATTGCCTTGAATTTAGGGATGTCACTGGCGTTGAACTTATGTGGAAGAAGTTCCTTGTCAAGCGAGACCCCTTGCGAACTCATGCCCTGAAATTTATAGTCACTAGATAGCTTGCTTAGACTCTCTTGCATGAGGTTCATCTGCTGTTGCTTCACGGGATCGTCGATCCTAAGTGCGAGAAGCTTCAGTGTCTCAGTCACAGTAGCCAGTTGGTTCTTAAGATCATTGACTTCTTCTTGAGTTTCCATGATCTTCTTAGCCTTCCTCTTTTGACGAATCGGTTTATCAAAAAGCGAGACTTGAATAAAGAGGTTGTCCTTGATTAATCACCCTTCTCTCCTCGACCAAGTACTGTGGGAAAGGAATTTGGGGATACTTATTGTTAATTATTTGACTCAAACTTTATTCAACATGTAATGGATGGAGGAAGTGAAGGAATAGAATATGAAGAAAAGTGATGTAGATGGAGGGATATGAAGGATTAGGAGTAGAATGTACCCCAACTCAAATGACGGAAAGACCGACTCATGCATGGACCTACGACATGGTCATGGTGATGTGTACTCAAAGTGTGTGCTAAGATTAGCGAGTGTAGGTGACATGTTAAGACTCGTGTCATGACCATGTGGCTAGACTATGTGACTAAGACTCGATTAATGACTCGACAAGGTGTTATTGACAGCGAAAATTAACCGAATTAATTAGCAAACTTGTTAATTAGACCCTAGGTGATGACTCGACCAATAATCCGAACTGTCGGCCAAGCGACAGGACTGGCGTCACACTGTGGAGGTTGGCGCCAGACAACATAACTGTCGTCAGGCGCTACACACCATAGTGTGGCGCTACAGCTCAGACCTTGGCGCCAATAGTGGAGCTTCGGTCTGGGACTGTTTTCGGTGTTATTAGTCAACTGGGGTATGCCTAAAGTCGTACTAGGTCAATTCCAATTAAAATTTTAGACTTTATTAACTCAAATTAAATAATTAATTAGGCAAAGTTCTTTAAGTCACTAATTTATTTAATCTCAACACAAGTCAACAAACGGTTAAGAGAAACATAGAATATATATATGCACAACAAATAATGCACAATTAGTCAAGTAGGCACGATATGATGCAATGCGTTTGCAACCTAACCATGGCTCTAGTTCTCTAAAGTTCGGGATATGGTTTAGTCAAAGAGGGTCCATGTTTAATTGTCCGGATGCACCGCGCGGAAGCCTAACCGTGAAGGGTTGGCGCGAGTGGATGGGACACCACAAGCTTTAGAAAAAAACTCGCTTCCATGGTTTGGTGAACTCAACATCTCGGATATACCCTTTGTTGCACGGAGCGTTCAATCAGGTAGATGGAGCATGAATTCCCAGAGGGTTATGTCCATATGTAGAACACATATGGGTTTTAGAAAAGTGAGAAAAAATTCAATCAGGAAGTAGGATCGAGCAAACAATACGAAAAACCTGTCGAAATTAGAACGCATATTTCTGGCTCGGTATTGGGGGAAATTAGCGCCAGCAATCAGAGATTGGCGCCAGATTTTAACTGTAGCGCCTGGCGCCAATACTGGCATCTAGCGCTACAACTAAAACACTGGCGCCAAGCTCTGGCCCCTGACGCTACTTCCCACATGCCTCAGCAGCTTTCTATGCTCGATAAAATCTTCCAGTTTCGCGCGGTGTTATTTCAGTCCTAGTTGTGAAAGACATTCCTCAAATTTCCTACGTGTAAAATCCTATGTTTTTTACTCATTACGGATGGTCTTTCCAATGAGATCCTTTTTATGCATATGACAATAATGTTAATCAAAATTACGCACATGAAATACTTAGAACTTTTCGAGTCTCATCCACTCATTCTAAATCATTGCCGAAACAAATTCAGGAATTAAAATAGAAATCCTCCCCAGTGGAGTCGCCAAAAACTGTACGGAATAAATTCAAGCCTTTAATCCCACTAGCTTGAACCCACTGTGATCATACACTAAAGTACGGTGGCGTCCAAAAGGGAAGAAGATAGAGCAAAAGAGTCGCCAACAAGTTTTTTAGGAACTTGTAAACCGTTCATAGGATGAAGGTTACACCCATTAACGATCCAAGAGATTTTCAACTCCATAAGGTCATGAACCAAATAAGGGTTCGGGGATGATGGTACAAATCCAACCTAAAAGAGATTGAACCTGCCCTAATAATAGGCCTCTACTTTATTCTGCTCGTATTCATGTGCGCTTTCTGACTAACATGCAATCAATAGGTTTAACCCTAAACCTGTTTAATCTATGTTGGTTGAATATTAATGCACAAATAAACTATTATTGGCGATCACTTAAATTATAATCACATTAATCCTAACAAGATTATTAATTATCTTATTAAGCGTGATTACAAGTACAAATTCCCTTTAAACATGCAATAAAGGTGACCAAGCAATAACAATAAATATAATCAAGCAATATAATAAATAATAATATCATGAATAAAATAATCGTCATCAAAATAATAATTAATAATATTCATAATCATCATCATGTTCATGTTAATATTAAAGCATAATAGAAATAGCAAGATCCTAGGCATGATACTAACAAGATTAATAACAAACCCTAGCATGTCACTAAGCAATAAAAATCAAATCTTTAACCCTAACATGATACTAACATGAATAAATATTAGGAAGAACATAGGAAGCATCGTAACAATCATATTTAATATATTTGATATTATAACCTTTTCCCTAAACATGATACTAGGAATATCATAATAACAATATAAACATGATTTCTACATCATAATATCAATTAATCAATTAAAGTACTTACTTTGATGCTTCGTACCTCTTTCTAATAACAAAATACACACGTTAGTAACTTCAAGGAAAATAATAATTAAAACAATTAAATTAAATAATTGAAAGAGAGATTTGGGACCAAACCCTCAGAAATTAAACCTTTCACGTCTAGGGGGAAGGCAACTTCGAATATGGCTAGGTGTTTCTAGATCTGGCGAATGCGGAATTTTGTATTTGAGAAAAGGCTAGTTTAGAAAAGAGAGAGAGAGAATAATCAAGAAAATCTTGATGAGAGTTGGTGAATTGAAATAAGAATTGATGAAATCTGGTTATCGAAAACGGAGTTTTAATACGTTATTTATAGAGAAAATCAGCCAAAAAGATAATTTAACAAAACAGAGTCTGACGCTCAGGAAACAGAGCTGGCGCCAACCCTGGCTAGCTGGCGCTAGGCACCAGCACTAGCGCTAGGCGCCAAGCCTGGTTCCAGGCGCCAAGGCCTGGGGTTGGACGCCAAGCTTGATTTCAACACGTTTTCGAAAATCCGATAAATTTACCGTACTGGAGGATAAAATAATATAATTTCTTCGAAAATGCTATTTGATTTTAATTAAAACTCTGAAAAGTCAACAAAGTCAACTTATCAATGCTAATTGAATTAGGAATGAAAAGAACCTTCTAGAAGATTCTAGAAGACTAAAACCATTCCTAATTGCATTAGGAATGATAAATCATATTAGGCCCTCCCCTAGATCATTGGGCCGCATATAAGGCTCAAACTGGGCCCAGTTTAGTAAATTGGTCATAACTTCCTCAATATTCATCGGAATTAGGCTTATAATATATCATTGGAAAGGTCTTTGCAAGCCCTATCCAACTACACTACTATTGGACCCATATCATGGACCAACCAAACTGGATTGGCTGTTTTCTTAAAATAAATTTTTCAAAAACAGAGAGAAGAGAAAAGAAATTAAAACTTTCCGCAACACTAGACTTTCCACACTTTCGCTTCATTCGATTATGATTCGACGTGAAAGGTAATCATCACTGGGTTTGGTTTTGGGGAGACACAAATGGGTGTCTACAGACATGTAATGCTAATTGGTGCGAAATCAAGGAACATCTTGCTATTGGAGAAGAGGCACAAAATAGACCGGACATAGTTGCAAGAGTCTTTAGAGCAAAAGTCCTTGCTCTGAAACACTTGATTAAAAAAAAAGGTGTTTGGGGAGGTGGATGCAATGATCCATGTTATTGAGTTCCAGTGTATCGAAGGAAAAATTCAAGAGAGATTGTCACTGTTTGAAAAGCTCCTATGGATAATAGATGGGTGATTCCATATAATCCCTATTTATTGTCTTACTTCGATTGCCATTTAAATGTTGAGATTTGCTCTACAATATCAACAGTTAAGTACCTATATAAGTATGTTTATAAGGGGCACGATAAGATATCCTTTAATGTTGTGCAATCCGGAGATGACATACCTGTTCATGATGAAATACAATTGTATCAGTCTGGTAGGTGGGTTTCTCCCTGTGAAGCTGCTTGGCAATTATTTGGTTTTGATCTGTATAAGATGCATCCTCCGGTTCTGCCTCTTCCTATACATCTACCTAACTCACAGACTATCAATGTCAGGCCTCATGAGCGGTTAACATCAGTGGTGTCAGATGATAAGCGTTTAAGAACTTGCCTAACAGAATTTTTCCAGATGAATATTAAGCTAGGTTCTGGAGCAACTTGGATGTATAATGAGTTCTGTGAACACTATGTATGCAGTGGCGGAGCCAGGATTTATAATTCGGGGGGACAAATTTTGGAGGTTAAAGTTTCGGCAAAAATCTCAAGAAAAAAATTGATAACCTAAATTGTTTAATATTTATTTGAAATCACATATGCCAATTATTTCTATATGGAAAAAGAGGGGTAAAAAAGTTTTATTGTATATTAAGAAAATTATCCAACAAAAATGAATAAATTTATATTTGTAAATCCTGTTATGTAATCACATAATTGATAAATACGAATTAATTACCTTATCATAAAGTCAAATAATTATCGTTAAAACAAATTGATGGTAGATATGAAGGGCCAGGGTTTGAGTTACATTCGAAAAAATAAACTCAACTTTTTCAAATCAATCATATTATTAATATGTATTTCGTTAAAACACAGTTACAAACAATTAATTAATAGTAATCTATTTATTAGAAATGTAAAAAAAAAATTGAGTTTAAGCACACTTAGTTAAGCGATAATTAAAAACAAGAAGTAGGAAATAAGAAATAACATTAAAAATCCTAAAACAAGAAATAGGAAATAAAAAATCAAATTAAAAAGGTTGTTGAAAATTAGAGTATGTAATAAAAAAAACAAGAAGTAGGGAAAAAAAAAAACAAAAAAGCTGAAAAACAGTAGAGTAGGGAATCGAACCTAGGACCAAAACACAGCCTTACTAAGGACTGAACCACCAAACCATATTCAATATTGTGATATCTACTGTAAGTATATGTTATTTATAGCCTTTTACTGTATTTTCTTGATTTTTTTTTTAAAAAAAAACTTTTTTTCCGAAAATGGGGGGACAACTGTCCCCCCTTGTTCTAATGTGGCTCCGCCACTGTATGTATGGGATGCATTAGCAAAGTGTTGGAAGAAAAGACAGAACAAGAAGATTTGCGTTGGAAGATTGGCATTTGTTGGACCATCTGAAGGTGAGAGATATTTTTTGAGGTTGTTGCTGCACAATGGTAAGGGTCCTAAATCATTTGAAGCACTGCGAACAGTAAATGGCCACTTATGTAGTACATTTCAGCAAGCTGCATTGAAGCTTGGGCTATTGGAGGAAGATAATTCAGTTGATTTATGTTTACAAGAGGGTTGTGCCATTCAGATGCCTCATGCAATTCGCAGGCTTTTTGCTACTATACTTATCTTTTGTCAGCCTAGTGACCCTCTTTCTCTATGGATGAAATACTATGACTTCTTGTCTGAAGATTTTAGACATAAGTATGCTTCTAATCCAGTTAAAGTAAAACATCTAACTGTAAGATCACTTGAATGGTTTATAGAATCAATGGGTAGTTCTCTTGCTGTATTTGGATTAGACCACTTAGTAGAACCAGATGATGATGAGATACGCAGGATAAAGGATATTGAGGATGCACTTAATGCTCCAATACCGCAGCAGTGTTTAGAATGTAGAGGTAAATTGAACCAAGCTCAATTAGAAGCATTTGATGTCATCATGGATTATGTTACAAAACAAAAGCCGGGAGAATTTTTTATTGATGGACCTGGTGGAACAGGAAAAACCTTTTTGTATAATGCTCTGTATGCAGAAATAAGACTCATGAATAAAATTGTGCAGCCAACAGCAACCTCGGGTATAGCTGCAGCTAACATTCCTTTAGGAAGGACTGCACATTCACGCTTTAAAATCCCCCTCGATACCAATGAATCTCTTGCATGCAATGTGCCTAAACAGGGAAGCCTTGCTGCATTACTCAGAGAAACAACACTTATCATTTGGGATAAAGCCTCAATGGAAAAAAAAGAGAATGTCGAGTCCCTTGATGTGTTGCTAAGGGATATATGCAACCCAAAATTGTTGTTTGGCGGCAAAATTGTTGTATTTGGAGGAGATTTCAGGCAAGTTTTGCCTGTTGTGCCAAAAAAAAACCCAACGAGAAGCAGTTGCAGCCAGCTTAGTTTGTTCTGATTTGTGGCCAAAGCTAATGAAATTCAAGCTAACAGATAATATCCGATCTAGGCATGATCCAACATATGCTTCTTTTTTATTGGCTCTTGGAAACGGTCAGCTGCAAGAAACTAAAAATGCATTTGTTGAATTGCCATAAAAAATTATCCAGCCTTGTGATGCTGCTGTACCACAGAATGTGCAACTGACTTCAGCTGCTTTTCCAGAAATGGATATGCCTCCGTTTAGTGAAGATATCTTTTCAACAAGAGCTATACTAACGCCAATGAATGAAGATGTGGATGCTATAAATGCAGTGTTGATTGATAAGTTCCTAGGAGAAGCAGTCACATATAGAAGCATTGATTCAATGATTGGTGATAATTGCTCTATCTATCCTGTTGAATTCATAAATAAGCTTTGTATTGGAGGTATGAGTCCTCATGAGCTTGTGCTAAATGTAAATAGTCCAGTGATTTTACTGCGAAACATTTTGCCATTATCAAGCCTGTGCAATGGAACACGACTATTATGCAAGCGCTTCTTTCCTAATCTCATTGAGTGTGTGATTGTTGTTGGGCATAACAAAGGAGAGCATGTGTTAATACCGAGAATAAACTTAAGACCTTCTGCGTCTTCAGAATATCCTTTTCAATTTTAGGGAAAACAATTTCCCTTGAAGCTTAGTTTTGCAATGACAATAAACAAAGAACAAGGACAAACACTTAGTAAGGTTGCAATTTATCTCCCCCGATCTTGCTTTTCACATGGACAGCTGTACGTTGCACTTTCGTGGGCTCAACAGGCACCTAATGTTAGTGTACTCACTGAACCTCATGATGATCAGCAGCATTCTGGCTAGGTCAAAAATGTCATATCTTATGACATTCTCAGAATGGCTGGCATTGTATAGCTACATCAGCAGGTAATGCATAATATGTCCTATATTGTGTCCTAATTATAGTATTTATGCCCTATATTATACTGTATTATGTGTAGATACTGCAACTAATAGCAGGATATTTACTGATGCAACAGCCCAATCATGCAAGCCTGCTTATATTTGTTTTTTAACATTATTCACCACTTTATAAAAATTCAGATTCAAATTAGATATGATTTTCAAATATAGTTAAGTCATTTATATAAACGATTCAGGGGAATTTTTCTCACATATTCCGTTTTGTACATTTTTTTTTTTTTGAATAGTTCTGTTTTGCACTTTCTGCTTCTACTATAGTGACATTATTCTCAGATTGCCTACATTTAGTCAGCTATATAATCAAGGGATAAGACACTGATTCCTTATATTTTACTATGCTACTGGTATTTATTCCCTTTGTTAACATTCTTTCTGTTATAAATTTTATCATGCTCAGCTTAGGCATTTTCAAAATTTATGCTAATCAATTACACATATGCTATCTTTTTCTTTTTTGGCCATGTTTCTTAAATTCATATTCAGCTTTGCACGAGCATGTTTCTGAAACTAGAGTGTTTATTTAATCTGCAGTTCCACAGCAAGCAGCTAATGATTATAAAATTGCTCAAGTTGGAGTATTTATGTAACCTGCAATGGCCCAGCAATCAGTTTACAATTCTGAAATTGGAAAGCAAGATGATCTTTTGTTCCTATATAAAAACTAATAGCCTGCTGAAAATATTATTAGACAATGCTTCTATGAAATACATGTACACAGATATGTCTGTGTATTAAGGCTTTTCTATTAAGTGCATAGCCCTTAGTTTAGTACAATTGTGACAATGTTGCTTTATTCTAACCATGCTACATGTCTCAACTAATAGTATGTTAACAACATTTCTAAATAGTATGCTCAAACAAGGCCACATGGTTTTCAAGGGAAAAAAAGGAGAAAAGTGAAAAGAAAAATTAAACTGAGTTGCAATGTACTGACAAACGTCTATAAGATTTTGTCAAAAAACAAAATAAGTGAATGAGAGGAAATTAAGGAAAACCACTTGACTATGAACTTTTAAGTTTTCATTTATGTTTATGTAGTCCGATTAAGCGACATCATATTGTACAATAGAATATAGCAAGAAATATGCGTAAATAATTAGCATAAATTTTGAAAATTTAATCATGGTAAATTTTACACTAAGGGCAATTAGAATGGCAAATTCAGATTTACTAATTAACATATACTCATGACAAGTCATGTATTTTAATGATAATTCATAAATAACATAAATTAAATGTAACTTGCTCTAAAACATACAAGTAAATTTTTTGATCTAAATAACTTAAAGAAAATATACAAGTACATAATAAAATATTCAGTTAAAGTACAAGGTACACACCATAGAGTATCATATTAGTCACTCTAGGAGCATGGAATGATGGTTTTAAGCAAAAAAATACAGCAGACAACTATTTACCCACACAGTAACTTTGAATAGAGTAACCTTTGCTATGCTTCCAGTAAATTCAGGTCCCTATAAATTCATTGCTACAATAGAGCTCATATTAACATCATAAGCTAGAGTAATAATCTAAAGAATCAAGAAGAAGGAGCTCATTAGGATAGTTAATTCTTCAACGCCAACGTTGCTGTCATATTCCTTGCCTCTGTGTGTTGTCAGGTATGAAGAGACCATATACTTTTGTTTGAAATTTACAGTCAAATTGAGATTCAATAATTTTGCGAACTTAATATCAATCTATACATTTACAAACATGATAGAATTTATTGTAGAACATTGGATACTATATGTAGAAAAAAGGCATTTTTTGTCGGAATCCAAGCTGTTTATGTAGTTTCGTTATTATGAACATTTGGATATAATTGCCTATCTTCTTTTGTCCTAAAATAGACACATAACCAAAATATATGAATATAAACATATTAAATAGCTTAGATTCAAAGTGTGAACAATTTGACAAGCTAGATGATTCGAAGGATAACAAGTTTAGGCAACAATTAGATCATTATAGAACCCTAAAACTCTGAAAATTGCAATAGAAAATTAGCTCTGTATTAGTATGATAAATGATCCTACATAAGATGGATTAATTTAGATATATGTTAATTCATTTACCAATGTTTTACATTTATACTATACAATTCTTTTATAATTGAACTTTGATTTTATTGAGTTCAAAGCTTTACACATTAACACTAATTTTGATTATTGTGATAATCAGTCTTTGGTTTTCCATGAATTATTGGCTTAATTGTTGTTATTATGCTTCACAAATTGAATTGAATTAGTAGTTATTTAAGTGCAAATGGTCAGTGTGTTTAAATAATGCTGACTCTGATACATATTATTACCAATTTGTTCATCATTTGTGTGTTACTTTCAAAATGAATAATGCTAAACTCCTCTTTGTTATTGTTATAAAGCAAGGAAAATTTTAGATATTATATTATTTTACAAAGTTAGGTGCTAAGCTCTATGATCAGTGTGTTTGAATAATATTGCCTATCAAGCACATTATAACCAAGTAACTTGCTTTTCTATAGAGCAAATACAATAAATAAAAAAAATAAACAATTATTATAAACAAATCAACTTCTGTGTAAAACATGAGTATTATCATTATTATAATTATACTATAAAAGTCAATTTTCCTAATTATTAACACAAATTAAGCTTGTAGTGAATATTGCTAATATAATAAATTCTTGTATAAAATTATCTTATATGATGGCTGCCAATTGTTATGTATAAATTGGTTGTGATTCTGCAGTAATCTTTCTACCACAGTATGTGTGTTTCAATTTCTTATACCTGATTAGTATTTTTGAAATAGCCAATTCTGTTATGGCGCCTCAACGAAGGTTTCTTAATGAACTTGATGCATCGAGTAAATCGTATAAAGTAAAGGTTAATATTGCAGAAAAAGGTCGGCCACAAAAATCTGAAAAAAAGATAATATACCAGTATATAATAGTACAAGATGACAAGGTAGATTCTAAACAATTCATATGCAAATGCACATTATGCTTTCTATAAATCATTATGTGCAAATGTATGATTACATGTTCTTGCTGTGCTTTGTATAATAGAAAAATCGCATGAATCTCACACTCTTTGGTGATCAAGTTGAAGCGTATAAACATGTGATTCTGTTTAGAGGCAATTATGACATTGCTAATGCCTTGATTAGACCACTTGATCCACAATATAGGAAAAAGGATTCAGATCTTCCATTTCAGATGGTATTAGGAAGTAGGACTGTCATCCAATCCTTGGATTCTAAAGGGGAAATAATCTTTCCAAAATACCAATCACTTGCTTCTGTTCCAAGAGTTGCTGATAATGATGCTAGACATGATATACAAAAAGTTTGAAATTCTTTTCCAATCCATTTATGATTATGTACACATATATGCATATGTATACCTTGCTTGGCACCTAAAAACTACTTACACTTTTCTCTTTGCTGTAGATATACTTGTTATTGTGCTGTATGTTGCAAAAGAAGCAAGGAAGATTGTGACAACTTTAAATAAGGAGTCTTTTGTGCGCGACTTAATGGTGATAGATCATAGGTAATTGCATCTACTGCTTACATAAATAAATTAATATATTTCACAGCCAATTATTCTAATAGTGGAATATTTATATATCTATCCATATATTTCAGCACTGATCAGCCAGTGAAAATCTGCACCTGGAATGATTTGTCTGGACCAGAATGTGGAACATTGGTATCAGACGGTGACTTGTTTAAGGTTATAGGAATAACAGCCCTACGTCCGATCACTTGTAAAGGTAGCTCATGATATAGCTTAGAAGATATTTGCTTAACCTACCTTAATTTAGACACTATCAATGACATGATATGCACTTAATAATATCCTAAATTCACAGGCTTTCAGATTGAGTCAACCATGTCTACTGAGATAATCAGGGATCCTGAGGGTGAAAAGGCAGCTGCACTGGCCGAGTGGTATACCAATTCAGACCTTTTTAGATTCAAAATTTCATTTAAAATATTACAGTAATATTTTCAATAATAGGTATAATGTGCTTTAATAATAGGGCAAACATCGCTGTGTATTGATTGATCAGCAAAACAGAGTTACAGCTGCTTGGAATCCACCTACAGAGAGAATTCTAATAACCATAGATCGCATCAGAACAAAAAAGGTATACATATTATCATTGTTCTAAATTATCCTGATAATATATAAGTGATATCATTTAATTTTATACTGTCAACGCAGTAACGCCTTTACATTAGATTGCATGTTATAGCTAGCCTTGGAGTAAAATATTTGAATTACACATTAGCACTTTTAACATAAAAATTATGTATTGGAAGAATTCATTTTCAATCAATAATGAACATATTTGCGTATTCACCATAGTTTCCAACATATAAAAATTCCCTGCATTTAAACACATACTTTCAATTTCATACAAAACTAACATCTATACACACAATAATATAATCAATTATATCATAATATAGGCAACAACAACACTTCCAAAAGAATTCTACTGGCTTAGGGTTATAGAACCAAATCTTGCATTTGAAAGGCTAAGGGCATACATTGGATGCTTTCACTATGGAAAGCGCACACACCTGAGTGTTGGAGAAAGCTTTAACTGCATAGCTTGTGGACGAAATGAATTATTTTCTACATACAGGTAAAAAAAAGGGAGAGCTTCACTGCAAAACTGTTGTAGTGTTGAAATGCTATATCCATAGCAAACATACACTGACTTATAAATTCTTGCAGAGCAACAATCACTTTCAATGTCTCGGATGGAACTGGAACATTACAGTTTACTGCATTTACTGAAAACTGCACTCCATTACTTGGAGTGTCAGCTGAAGATCTTTATCAGATGAAGATACTAGTAAATAATTAACCACCTCTAAACCATGCTAACATATGCAATTCTTTTCGAGACTAAGCCAATATTATTTCTATTGCAGGAAGAAACTGATAGATTTAACGAAATTGCTTCCAAACTAGCAATTACGTACTTTCTTATCAAGATTGGTCCTACTACTGCTTTGGAGCAAAATAAGGTTCTCCAATGGGGTCTGAAAGGTGTTGTAATGGAAGACCCCGACACAACTGCTGGAGCAGGGAGCAGCTCTACAGCCAATGTTGCTGCACCTACAGCCAAAGTTGTAGAGCCAACAAGTGTTGTTGCACATGCTCATAGTGGCACAAGTGCTAGCAAAAAACCAATTGATGCAGGGGTTTTAAGCAAAACCATCAATAAGGAGACTATTCAGGCTTTTGATTTATCAGTCTTCAGTCAAGAAGAGGAAGATGCCTGCATTTTAGCGGAAACAATGGCTGCAGCAGATTAGGCTGCTCAATCTCAGACTGGAGATTCTGGACACAAAAGAAAAAGATCTGATGTTAATGATGAGACTGCTATTAGTACATCAGCAAAGGAAGTCATTGAAGCAACAACACAGGAAACAGAGAAAATTTCAGACCCCATCAAAGCAAAAGAAGGAGAACAAGTCACTCGTGATGTTCTTAAAGGAAAAGCTGTTGGCATCCATGGAGAAGCAAGTTTGCAGAGAAAAAAAAAGGCATTAAGAAGGAAAAGCAAACCATGCGTCCAGCCCTCGTCTTTCAAGATAATGAGTCTGATCAGGACATATAAAAAGGAGTAAAGCAGATAATGCAGATCAGTTAGGTAACAGCTTCATCTATTAAGTATTTCCTAATATATCTACTCATTACGGCTAGATTTCAAGATTAAATTTTTTGCATCATGTTACTTCCATCTTAGATCGGCTATGCTTTAGTGTTTATAGCTTTTGCATCCCATGGCTTAGAACAGAAGTAGATATTCTTAGACTACTTCTTATTAGATAATGCAACCTCAACTAAACGAGTATGCATTATCATTTAGCCTTTTGGAAAATGTGGCCTTGAATAGTAACAAGTTCTATCACAGTACATGTTCCTATATAACACCACTTTTTAGAGTATGAACTAAGAAAAGTTGTTGTAATTAGTTAGTGTAGACACCTAAAAATGTCTCTCCAAAATCAAACCCGATGATGAACAACCTTTCACCGCCACTATTGGTCGGGTTCAAGGACTCATCCTTTGTTGCATCTGGCACGATAAAGAGAGAGCTTCGTCATTAGTTAATCCCGAGAGTGCTTAAAAATTCGTATTTAATTAAATTCAATTTTTGAATAGTCCATAGATCAGTCTTGATGTTTAGTCAAAGCATAGTTTTTAATTTTAGCCCAAACCTTTTTTATTTTATTGTTTTATTATTTATTTTTTGGCCCAAACTTTTTATTTATTTTTATTTACTTATTTTCTTATTTTAGCCCAAATAATAATAAATCATAAATGGCCCGAAATTATCAATCGACACTTAAAATGCTGAACGAAATTAGGGTTAAAAATGAATTTAGACGCAAAAGCGGACTAAAAACTCCCGCGTCACGGCAACAGTCCACCGTGTCACGGGAAAATGTCCCGTCTGACGGTGCGGTTCCCCGTGACACGGGACACCTGCTGTGACACGGGGGTTTCCGTGTCCTTTCCGCGTAAACCCACGCGTTTTCTCCCCCGTTCACTAAATATTCTCGCGTCACACAAAAGTACACTGTGTCACGGGAATGTTTCCCGTCTGACGGTGGGATTTCCCGTGTCACGGTACACTTTGCCGTGTCGCGGTATACTTTTGTAGGGTTTTTATCATTTTAGGGTTCCATGTGTTCTCTCAGCGCATTTTTTCTATAAATACCCCCTCATTTCTGATGTACGGGGCATAAATTAATTCTCTATTTTTCTCTCCTCTATGCTCTAGCCTAAACACTAGCCTACCCTCCTTATTTCAAAATTCCTTCTTCAAGCACTCTAAGGAGTCCATACTTTACTCGTGGTTCTGTCCTTAAGCCAAGGCGTGAAAGGTAGAACTGTTTGAGGGTTTGGCCTCAAATCAGTTCTATTTAATTTAATTTAATTTAATTATTGTTTTATTATTATTTCCTTGAAGTTACTAACTCGTTTATTATTTTGTAGTTGCAAGCAAACAGAATCAAAGTAAGAATTATGTTCCTTTTATTTCTATTATTTTTCTAACGATGTTGGAATCATTGTTAAATTGCTTCCAATATTAATATTTACTCTATTATTATTTATGATCACCATATTGCATGTTTAAAGGGAATATGTAATTGAAAATCACGCCTAATAAGATAATTTGGAAAACCGGTTTAGGTTCTTTTATAATCTTGTTGTTTAATCAAGTGATCACAAATATTTTAGAATTATATGTTGCATTAATATTAAACCAATTTAGCTTAATAATAGTTTGGAGCAAATTGGATTTTTTGTTTGTATGCCTTTGAGATCGTAGGAATCACTTTCACCATAAGAATCGAGTAGAGGTCAATACGGGCGAATGTGATTCCATGACTCACTTCGTACCATCATCCCCGATCCTCCTTTCGTGGTTCCGAACCATATAGAGTTAGTAATATCATGGATTATGAATGGGGTGTAACCTTCATGGGTCAATCGTTGTTGCCTATCGTTGTTCCTTTATCGTGGTTGCCTTTTATGATCCGTGAACGGTTTACAAGTTCCTTAAAAACTTGTTGGCGGCTCCCTACTTTCCTTGTCCCTAATCGTAATGTCAATTCCCACTTCCTATGAGTGTCAAGCATATTCACCACATGCTTTAACGTAGGCGCACTTCAAATGACGCCTACAGTTAGTTTTTGCAGCCTGATTGTTAGCAGAACTTTAACAACTGATCAGGCATTATGTACTTATGAAGAAACAAACTACTACTGCTGAAGTATTGTAGCCAAATAAATCAGGCTTATTATGTAAATATAATGCAAAATATTATTATTATGGTTAGTTAAATAGTTCAAGTGTTTTAGCTCTTTACTTATCAAATTCACTACATAAGTGAACACATAAATGCACTGACTTAATAATGTTTTGATTTTTTTCATAAATTACTGAGATTTACACATCTTACAGATTATAAAAGTATTTCATGTTCCTATATGATATCCTTTCATTATTGGCCTCATAATCATATATGTATAGGATAATAGATCATATATATATGTATAGAATAAACTGGTTTGAGATAATAGATCATATATATATATATATATATATATATATATATATATATATATATATATATATATATATATATATATATATATATATATATATATATAGAATAAACTGGTTTGAGATAATAGATAGCATCAACATTTCAAAATACACCATACTTTCATATTTTATTAGATAATAGATCATTACACCCTACTTACTTGCATCACATTTAAAAAACATTAGCCCTTAATAGACTTATCGTAAACTACCATAAAAAAAAAACCCTAACAGACTTTAAATCTGCTAACACTTCTAAAATTCATCCAAAAAACACCACACCATCAATATACAAAAACAAACAATAGTATCTAATTCTTTACGGCCAATTTTCAATCAGGAATTTTCATAGCAAACATGGAAGAATCTTCACTTGTTTCTTCATTTGCTTCGTGATAGTTCCCAGAATCAGACTTTGCACCACTATCATCATCATCATCGTCGTTGTAGTCATAGCTCTCTGACTCAAATGATGCATCAGACTCTACAGCAGCTTTTTCCTCACTCCGAGTTTCAGACTCAGAATTCACATCACTTTCAGAATTCTCATCGGTCTCGTCATCTTCCTCGGTATCCTCCTCTTCTTCAGTATCCTCCCCTTCCTTTCAGACTCACCTCCTTCTTCCTTACCATCTTTCTCAGCTTCATTTTCTTCTTTAGCATCCTCCCCCTTCCCTTCTGCCTCACCTCCTTCCTTGGGATTATTTTCAACTTTAACACTCTCTGACTCAACAATGATAACAAGCCATTCTCCACAGCCATCCCTCTTAACTTCTCTTTTCCTTTTCTTACTTGATTCACCTTTTTCTTTTTTTCTTTTCCCCACCCTTGAAATTCCTTGTTCTAGAAATTCTAAGTGACTGTTCATCTTCTTCGTCATATCCATCACATAGACACGAAAGCTTGCAGCATTCTCTTCCTTTAATCTTGACTCATTAGGTCTCCAAATCAAAGGTACAAATACCCTCCCAGAAGTAGCATTACTGTCAGTGCTAGCCATAGTTCAATAGAAAGAAAATAGCCTTTTAGGAAAAACAGGAAAGAAAAAATGGAAGATGAAAGTCAGACAAACAAGGCAGAGCACAATTTATGGACCACGCAACCCAAGTACTTCGATTGACCAATCAAGTAGCAAATTCAACAGTCATGACAAAATCTAGAAGAATGTAGACCTTAAGACTTCCAAAGTACAACTTTAATGTACGTACTCTAAAACAATCTGAAAATAGAAAATAGCTTTTCATAATCTTCCTTAGACACACGTATCAATCGTGTCTTTCAGTTTTAAAATTATATCGAGTTATTAATTTAAAGTTCAGCCTTACAAAAATCTTAAAATTTCTTAAAACACAATTTTCAATCACAAAAGCAAATATTTATTCAGTATTAGATAACACGAAGATAAAATCGCACATAATCTACCCCAATATCCACTTGACTAACAATTGCATTATCTATTACTACTTCTAATATTTTCCTTCTCACCAAATGTTCCCACAATTCGAAATAACCATGTTAAATAGCAACAACCACACCCACCTATACTATGAAATACAACGGATCCTTAATCCATATCCGACACGTGTGAATTGGGCTATCGCGCGCGATGGCACAACTAGTATAAAAAATGCTAGATTTATCACTATAGTTACCCTCCAATTTTTATTATTTGCATATTAAGGACCTTCGGGGATATGATGTGAATCTCATTGATTATGTCTATGCGGTTAGAGATACTGTGGGATGATGTGATACTGCAAATCCTAAGTATTCAGTTGTAGATGCAAAACTATTTGGGGAAAATTTTTAAGTCCGTATACCAAACTTAGGGATGGTGTATAGGAAGCGTAACTAGTTTTAGTTTTTTGGGCTCTTCCACGTTCCACCATTGCTTTAAAACGTAAAACTTTAGATTATACACCAAATTTCTTATACATTGTTGCAAACATATTTGATCCCCATACATTGCGATTGAAGTAGGGGTGAAAGTTCGGTATTCGGTTTGAATTTTGACCCAAACCAAATCCAAACCGAAATCGAACTGAATTACATCTGAAACCGAACCAATCCAAACCAAAATTCAAAAGTCTAATTCTATTCCAAACTGAAAACCAAAATTTGAAGGTTTTCCTCCATATTGAAAAATTAATTAAAACCAAAAAAAGAGCCAAATTCATAAATAATAGACCTACAAAAATATAGAAACAAAAAAAGCCAAATTCATAAATAATAGATCTACAAAAATATAAAAACAAAAAAACTGCCAAATTCATAAATAATTGGTCTACAAAAATATAGAAAAAAGAAAAAGTAATACAACTATAATAATTCATAAATTATATGGATTACAAATTTACAACACTGTTGCCCTTGATGTTTTGATGATAACAAAATTCAAACAGATGGACTAATGCCTTGATAAGTTTTGTAGTTTAATTATGTTAAGTTGCAGGATTAATTCGAGGCAAAGGAACAAGAGCTAAAAGATTGAAAAACCAGTTGCAGTGTTCCCATGAAGGAACTAAAGCTTCGGAGCAGAAGCTAAGGAAAGAAGACTCGGAGCAGAGGATTCTTAGAGAAATAAAGTCTAAAATATTTTTATGTTTTAGGTTTTATGTAAGAGATAATAATTAGGAGTTGATGATAAGTGGAATGCGATTTTAATTAGGTAAAAAAGATAGAATTTCTTTGATTGCTAAAAAAAAAATAGGAAAGATAGTTTTTGAAAATATCTTTTCTGATCTTATCATTTTTTTAATATCTTCTTATTTCGGAAAAATATCTTTGAATTGGATTGAAGAACTAACTTCCTAAACTTGCGCAACTAGCTGTTGATTTAGTCTTCACCACTAACGCTGAAATTGCTTCTAAGAGGATCAAAGTGCCCTGGTTTCTAGGACATGTTTGAAGCTCTGGTAGTGGTGGAAAGAAGTGACGTTGATATGCAGTAGTAGTGGCGTAAGTGGTGGAAGTTGTGGAGTTTTAATCAAGCTATTGTTTCCTATAAATATCGAAGTTGTCCTTTGGGAAACTTCACCTTGCTCAATCATATCTTTCTATCTTTCTTGTTTTAAAAAAGAGTCAAGTGTCGCATTCCACTTAAGTTGTTAACTCTCTTAATTACTTTTACTAGAGTTTTATCTTTCAATGTTGTAATAAGGGAATTGGGAGTTTGAGTGAACTCTAAGAGAAGTCAGTAGAGAAAGAAAAAGAAGAGAAAAGAGAAGAGAAGAGTAGCAAGTAGAGGGACTTGCTTTTAGGGAACTCCAAGTTTGTAGAGGAACTTGGAGCTAGATCCTTTAGCTTGTAATAGGTTATTTGCCCTATTATAGTGAAGAATCTTTCCTAAAATCCCAAGTGGTCGTGGTTTTTCCTCTTGTTAGGGCCAAGAGGTTTTCCATGTAAAATCTCCCTATGTAATGTCTGAGTTCCTTTAGCTTAGTTTTATTAATTTCGCAAAAAGTTTTCTAAATTCTCCCTTACTATAATTCACCCCCCTCTTGTATCATTCTTCTAAAGTAACAAACACTAAATAGATTTTCCAAAAAGTGCGGATTTGTCGGACACGGTCATACTACGTGTGGTAAACAACAAGCTGAGGTAAGCTTCCATCTTGAACGCCGCTTTTGTGAGCTCCACGAAAGTGGTGTACGTGTTTTATTTGGTCTTACTGATGTTTCTTTATATACAAATGCTATATGTGGGATAAATCCAATCCCAGATAATTGGACTACGAAATTTTGGTTTGGAGTACATGATGATGACGACCCTTCGGAGTACTCGGGGGATTCGCATCCCTCTGATAGAGATGTTGGTCCTGGTGGTTTGGACTCTCTGCCGCCAGGTAACGTACCTTCAAGGTCTTTACCGGCTTTATTTCCGCAAATTATCCCTGGTAGTTTTCGGAATGAACATAATGAGGTGTGGCGTCGTAATTTAGGGGTCAACCGTGCTTAAAAGGTGGAGTTTGTAGCTCCAGGAACTAATCGCCGGCCACCGAGTAGGCCACGTGGGGGTCGGCCCATGACTTTTAGTCAAGCGGCAGATTATAGAGGTGGGTGGCTTAATGAACCACCACCTGTCAACCATGCAAATCATATATGTTCGGTGCGATGCAATCTTGCACGTGAAGGTTTGGCTTTACCTCATCAAATATTTCATTCTAATCATGTGGGGAATCAGGTTAAAAGACCATGTGCATCAGAAGATAACTTTTCTGAATGGTCATTTTCTTTCTCAACTTCAAATTCGAATTTTCATGAAATTCCAGACCATGGTCGTTTTGGGCCCACTCACTCCTTAAACAACAGGCCCAATTTTCCTCCTGAGTTTGATCCAGCTTTGGTGGATTTGGGTATGGGTCATCCAATGAACATCTCTTCTAATCCAAGCCCAGATTCGGAATTAGAAGCCCAAGTTTTTGGAGACACTTTCGATACATACATGTTGCGAGCTTCTCAAGTCTCCCCTCTTTCTTTCAGGAACTCTGACCCTTACAGAGTGCTCGGCGGTTCAGTGGTGGTGCCGGTAACTGCTGCCCCTGTGCGGATTTTTTCTCCGCCGCCCTTAGGTCCGTCAGGCCCCCTTTATCCGGATCCTTTCGGAGTAGGGCCAATTAACTGGGCGTCTGGTTCTCCATCTCCGGCGCCGGATGGTTCTCCTGTTGTGGTGTCGTCGCCTTCGCCTTCAGTAATGCAATTCACTCCTTCTCCCAATCAAGGTGATTCCGGCTACATCGCAGATTCATCGAATGATGGTATTGGGGTTTACTCGGATCGTTCCCCTACTCCAACTGCTACTGCTGATAGTCAAGAACTTCAGGGTTTTTTTGCCTCCTATGAATGATACTCCGGTTTCAATGGACTGTTCGCCCCCAATTTCGACTCACTCTTCTCCAGTTTCCTCTTCTGCTACAGTTTCTGGTAAATGCATTCAAACTTCGGACAAAGGAAAAAAACAATTGACCCTGAAGCTAGCTCGAAAAAGTGACCGGGTTTGGAACTGGGTGAAAGAGGCTTGTCCCTGCAAACGTCAAGCATCTGCTCCAGATGATCCCGTTCATCACTCTCATGTATCGGATGCAGGTTCTGCTTGTATGTCATTTCTAAAGCCTTTTAAGAAGCGTAGGTGCAGCTCTGGTTCTTCGACTTTGGATGATTCAGATGGTTCTTCTGAGGGTATGGTGGCTTCCCGTACTGAGCCACCAAAGGAATCGTGAATGTTGCAGCTTGGAACTGTAGGGGCCTTGGTACGGCGGACTCACCTAAAGTTCCATATGTGACGTCTTTGGTCCGCTCTCATGCTATAGATATTATGTTTGTCATGGAAACTTTTGTTTCTGTAGATATAGTAGTTAAAAAGTTAGCTTCGATAGGTTTTGACAGTTTTTGCGGTTCGGATGCTATAGGTTTGAGCGGGGGTTTGGTAGTTTTTCGGTTTTCCCCGGTTGTAGTTAGGCCTGTTTCAGTTTCTCCGCATGTGATATTTTGTGAAGTGATGGTCCCTGGCCAAGCAATAAAATATATTATATTTGTGTATGGTTCGCCTCATCCTTCTCTTAGGATCCTAGTTTGGGACAAAATTTCATCTCTTTTATTATCTGTCCCAAATGTGGTTTTATTGGGTGATTTCAACCAAGTTGAATATTTGAATGACAAGATAGGGGGTTCTTTTGATATTCCGAGTCGTCATGGGTTTTTAGAATGGAAGCTTAGTGCTCAGTTAGTGGATATTCCATTTTGCGGGCCTCAGTTTACTTGGACAAATGGACAACTTCTGAACCCTACTTTCGAAAGACTTGATAAGGGCTATGCGACGTCCTCATGGTTGGATTTACATCCTGATGCTTCAATTTCTCATCAACCAATTTTATTCTCTTATCATGCGGGTATCATTTTACGTGAGGTTTCTACCTTTAACATCAAGAAAAAGGCCTTACAAAATTGAAAATTGTTGTTTAGATATTTCTGAGATTTCCTCGATTATTTCTTCGTCCTGGCATGATTTCCTTCCAGGTTCGCAGATGTTCTCTATTTCGCGGAAATTGGAAAGCTTAAAGCAAAGGCTTCTTTCTTGGTGTGTAAATCATAAGAGACAGTGGGGTATTGATTGGCGGGATCTTCAAAATTCAGATGATTATGCAAATATGGATTTAATGGATTCGGGAGACCGTCGGGATTTCCTTAGATCCGGTGAGGATAGAATTTCTCTTGCTCAAACTTCGTTCCTTTATTGGAAGCAACGTTGTACAATTAAATGGGATGCTTTGGGAGAATGCCACTCTCAAATTATGTTTTGGTCAGTTCAAACTCGTCGGCATCAAAATATAATCATGAGTCTTCGGGATGAACAGGATTCTTGGGTTGCTGATCAGGTCGGGATTTCTTCCCTTTTACTGCAGCATTTCTTTGGTATCTATAATTGTCAGGATTTATTTCCTTCTCTTGCGCCCTGTTGTTGGGACATTTTAGATTTTCAAACCCTTTCAGAGTTGGACCGTCAGTTTCTTATGCTTCCTTTTTCTACTTCTGAAATCAAAAAGTCTATGTTTGGTATTGGTGATGACAAATCTCCTGGCCCTGATGGTTTCACAACCGGTTTTTTCAAATTGCATTGGGGGACGGTTGGTTCACAGATTATTGATGCAATACAATATTTCTTTGCTCATGGTTTTTTATTAAAGGAATGGAATCGTACCTTCCTGGTGCTTCTTCCTAAAGTGGATCATCTTGAAACTCCTTCTCATTTTCGTTCGATAGGTCTTTGCAATGTGTTGTATAAATGTATTGCGAAATGTCTGACGAACAAGTTACGACGGGTGTTACCTTCTTTTATTTCGGATTCTCAAACTGCCTTTGTGCCGGGTCGTCTAATGGCAGATAATAGCTTACTTGCTCATGAATTATTTTCCTATATGGATTCCACTCTGAAATGCTCTGTGGCCTTGAAGTTGGATATGAATAAAGCCTATGATAAGGTTAACTAGGATTTCCTTTGGGAAACTCTTCGGCGTTTTGGTTTCCCTCCTTACTGGATTAGTATTTTGCAGCAATGTGTACTACGGTGTCGTACTAGATTTTGGTTAATGGGTCTCCTTCTCACACTTTTCGGCCTAAATGTGGTCTTCGACAAGGTGATCCCTTATATCCTTACCTTTTTGTTCTCTGCATGGAGGTTTTCTCGCTTATGCTTCAGCGAGATGAACATTTAGGGTTATTTCAAGGGTTACGTATCTCTCGTCGTGCTCCCTCGGTGTCTCATTTGTTTTTTTGCAGATGACGCCCTTTTGTTCTTCAGGACTTCGCCTTCACCTTGTGAGCAAATTAATTCGGTCACAGCTGAATTCTGCTCAGTTTCGGGTCAAATGATTAATCTACAAAAATCCTTTGTTCGGTTCAGTCGTAACACTTCTGATGATTTTCGGGATTTTCTCTCGTCGGCTCTTCACATGAAGGCTCGCCCTGTTATTGGTACTTATTTGGGAATGCCCATTGACTTGGGCCGCAGTAAATGTAAAGATTTCCAATTTATGGTTGACAAGGTTGGTCAACGCCTGTCTTCCTTTGCTTCTATGGGTTTATCGACGACTGCTAAACTGGTTATCATTAATTCCATTCTGATAACCTCTTTTAACCACATCCTTGTTGTGTTTAAGGTCCTTATTACTATTTGTGATGAAATGGATGCGCTTATTACCCGTTTTTGGTGGAAGTCGGGTAAGGATTCTCGAGGCATGGCTATGACACCGGCTGCTTTATTGCATCTTCCTAAAGGCCTTGGGGGTTTGGGTATTCAACATTTCCGTTCCTTTAACTTGGCCTTACTTGCAAAACAATCTTGGCGGCTTATGCATCATCCCCAACTTTTGGTTTCTAGAGTTCTTCGTGCTAAATATCCTTCTTTATTTACGGTGAATCCAGCTATTAAGGTGCGGAATCCTTCATGGGGTGGTCGTAGTCTGTTAGAAGGGAGTGTCGTTTTCTCCAAGGGCTTGACTTAAAAGGTAGGTTTGGGCAACAATATTAGCATTCTCCGTGATTCCTGGCTTCCTTCCTCTGAGATCGTTTTCAAAGAGGATATTCCTAAAGCTACTCAGCCAGTCTTGGTTTCTGAGTTATTGTTGTCTGGGTCTTTGGAGTGGAATACTGCTTTGATTAGGCACCTTTTCCCTCCTTGCGTCGGCTATTTTGGGCCTTGAGAGACCTAAACAAGAGATTGATGATTTTATTTATTGGAAATTTTCTCGGGATGGGTCTTTCACCACAAAATCGACTTATTTATGTTTGTTAGACAGTCAGCTTGCTAATGGAGTTTCTATTCATCATAGTGGAAGCGGTTTTGGGGTTTACCTATTATTCCCAAATGGAAGATGTTTATTTGGAAAGTTCTTCATAATGCCCTCCCAATAGCCATTTTGCTGATTTGTAAAGGTCTCCCGGTTGATCCTACTTGTGTGTTTTGTGGTCTGTCTTCTGAATCGACGGATCATACGTTTCAAGATTGTTTGTTTACTCAAAGGCTTTGGAATTCTGGTTTTTTGGTTCCTCCTACATCAGCATTTTCGTCTGCCCCTTTTCATTTATGGTTTATGGAGCTTATCTCGGGTTTTTGTTCTTCCAACGACTAGTTTCAACTCGATCGTTTCTTGGGTCTTAGTTGGGCGATTTGGGTGATGCGGAATAATGTCATATTTTGATCAGAGGTTTATTCACCTAGTTCTATTTTGGAGTTAGCTTCTACTTGGGTTAATAGGAGCCGGCAAGTGCGTGACTATCAGGATACTTCCGGACCTTGTCCGCCAGGTTTTCCTGCTATGTCCTTATCTCACACTGTGTGATCAGCCGTCTGATATTTGTGAATTTGTTTTAGAATTTGACGGTGCTTGGGACAAGGATAATCATAATGCTTGTGGTGGGTGGTGTCTTTGGAATTTGGAAGACTATTCCTGTCTTGGAGGTGGTGCTCGGGCTTATATGGCTAGTTCAGTGCTCCATTCAGAGTTATTATTAGCTTGTTTCTAGGGGCTCAAGTTTGCTCGACAGAAAGGAATTTCTAAGATTTTGTTACATTCTGACTGCTCCACCGTTTCCCGCCTCCTTTCAAGTCCTGAGGTTCATGATATTTCGATAATTTGGACCATGGAGAAGATTCGGAAGGTTTTATCTTCCTTTTCTTCGTGCCAGATTATGAAGGTTTCGCGTTCTTCTATTGCTGCTGGTCATTCTCTTGCTGGTGCAGCTCGTCATAGGGATTTACTTACCTATGTTTTTTAATTTCATTTGTTAGGTTTCTTTGTAAAAAAAAAAACCACTAAATACTACCATTTTGGATTTTCGATGAGAAATCATGCAAAATCATAGTTGTTCTTCCCAATCAATCATAGTCCATATAAATTCCCAATTTCCTCTTTGTTCTTAAGAAGCTACTATAATTAATTCCTTTAAAAAAAACTAAAAAATTCCTCCTTCAAAATTGGGTATGAATTCTAGAATACAAAAACTTAAATTTGAGAATTTGAGGACAAGAAATACTAGAGGAGAGATGAAGGAGAGAGAAGGGAGGCATGAAGGAGGTGTGTATGAAGGAGAGAGGATGGAAGCGTGAAGGAGGGAGTCAAGGAGGCGTGAAAGAGAGAGAGAGAGAGAGAGAGAGAGAGAGAGAGGAGAGAAGAGAGGAAAGAGAGAGGAGGGAGGCGTGAAATGTGAAAGATAGATGGGAATTATGATTTTTATTTTATTATATATGAAAAGGTATGGGCCTATGTATATTAGGCTAATATTTCGATTCCAAATTCGGGTTTCGATTTTTGGAAGCCTAAAACCGAAACCGAACTAAAATTTTTTTTTTTTCAAATCGAAACCAAACCGAATAGGAAAAAAATCGAACCGAATTGTTAATTTGGTTTGGTTTGGTTCGGTTTTTGGTTTTTATATATATTACTTTCACCCCTAGATTGAAGATTATATCATATAACAAATTAGTAGGAATTGTGAGGTAATATCAATTCGTTGAATTTATGACTAAATGCTAGGCGATTAATAAATTCATGGGGTTACTTTAGTAAGAGAGTCCCGAGTTACCGCATTGATGGAGTTTGGATAAGATCATATATCAAGATTTTAAGATAACAGAAAACAATAAACAATTTAGAATCACTCTTTCCATATATGGTACCCAAAATCATTGGACTATTGAAGATTGCGTATTATCATAGGCATTTACTTGCATAGAAAAAAAAAGGCCTATCTATTAGGTTTTTTTTTTTATATATTTGGTAGGTAATGTAATCCAAAGCAAGAAAAACAAATTCCTAAAACTTGTCATTGTTATGTATGCAATTCAAGATGTACTTCAGTTTTACTGTTCAACGGCGGTCACGTTTTACAATACTTCAGTTTTAATTAGTTATTAATATTCTTCATGAAGACTAACTCATGTTGGCCTAGTTAATTGCATACATACAACATACATCCACAAGTTGTACTATTTTCAAGCTGTACTTCAGCTTTACTGTTCAACACGCCTATCATGAAGATTAACTCGTGTTGGCCCACTTAATCTTCATCATTGACAAATTTGTCAATCTTGGTTGCCATGTTAGAAGTTGGAGGGAGTGGACAACTACTCAGCAGCCGAGTCAGAAGAAGCCTGATACATGTTAGCATATTCTTTTTAAATGGCGGTCACGTTGTTCTTTAGGTGCTACTTGATGGTGGAAGATTTAATTTATGTTTGGATTAAATGTTGGTAAGTGGTGGTTTTAGACCAGTCAAATATAGTTGTTTGACTCATATTAACGATGTAAAAGAAAACCTACTGAGTGTTTGTAGTATTACTAGTATACAAGTATTAAATACTCTTTTTTATTTCTTTTCTGCATCAAATTGGCCGGTACATTACCGAAATGCAACTTTGACCATTAATATCTTTAATTATCTATTAGTAAAAATTATAACAAAATTATATTATGAAACTAAACATTATGACTAATCTAATGTATATTATATAGTAACATTTTTTATAATATAAGGGGTAAAAAAATTAAATCAACCATGATATGTATAATTGTACATAGTGCAAAAATCAAATTTATAAATTTAAAAAAACGGAGGTAATATATATTAAATAAAATTACACAATCCATTTTTAAATAAATGTTACTATTTGTTCGCAACATTTTAGGATTTTTCATTGTGTAGTTGTAAATAAGATAGCTGGTGTATTAAATAATGTACACAAAAATAATGATTTATTAAACAATTATTTCACCAAATGCCACTGAGTTTTTTTAAAAATTTATCAAATGCCATGAAGTTTTCACAAATTCACCAAATACCATTTATTTTAATTAATAAAAATAATACTTTTTCCACGATTTTCGTGATAAAAATTGCCCGAGTAAAATTTTGGGGGTCATTTTGACCCTTTACGAGTTCAAATTAAGCTCGAAATTGGAAAAAAAAAAAAAACGTAGTGTAGACACCCATTTATGTCTCCCCAAAACCAAACCCAGTGATGAGTACCTTTCACGTCGAATCGTACTCGAATGAGGTGAAAGTGTGGAAAGTCTAGTGTGGTGGTTAGTTTTTATTTCTTTTCTTTCTCTCTGTTTTTGAAATCCTATTTTAAGAAAACATCCAATCCATTTTGGTTTGGTCTATGGAAAGGGTCCAATAATAGTGTAGTTGGTTCAAGTTCAAAATGAGCTTTCCAACGATATATCATAAGCCCAATTCCGATGAATAATGAGAAAGTTATGGTCAAATTACTAAACTGGGCCCGGTTTGATCTTTATATGCGGCTCAATGATCTAGAGGATGGCCTATTATGATTTATCATTCCTAATGCGATTAGGATTGATTACAGTCTTCTAGAATCTTCTAGAAAGTTCTTTGGAATCCTAATTTGATTAGCTTTGATAAATTGACTTGTAGGAAGTTTTAATTAGAATAAAAGAAGTGTTTTAAGGAAATTACAGTTTTACCCTCTCATATACTTAAATTTTATCAAAATAAGAAAACGCGTGGAAAACTGTTTGCAGCGCCGTACGACACGTCTGTCGCCTGGAGACAGACTTGGCGTCTAGCGACACGCGTAGCGTCTGGCGACAGACTTGGCGTCTGGCGACATGTACAGCGTCTGGCGATAGCCCTAGCGTCTGGTGACAGGCGCGTGTTTGGCGACAGCGTTGTGTTTTATTCTTTTCGAACTCTGATTTGTTTTTTATCATATCCGGTTGATTTTCTCTATAAATAGCCTCCTAAAACCTCCGTTTCCAATCATCAATTCTTCTCAATCAATTCTCATCAATTCCCATCTAATTCTTACCAACTCTCATCAAGAAATTCTTGATATTATCTCTCATTTTTTTATAATCCTAGCCTTTTTACAGACAAAATTCCGCATTCACAAGATCTAGACACACCTACCCAAGTTCGAAGTTGAATTTTCCCTAGACGTGAAAGGTTTGATATTTCTGAGGGTTTGGTCCCAAATCTAATCTAAACTTTCTTAATCCCTATTTCAATAAATTAATTGTTTGATTTATTATTTTCCTTGAAGTTACTAACGTGTGTATTTTGTTATTAGAAAGAGATACGAGGCATCTGAAGGAGTTATTTACGTCTTCGATAAGTGCAATTACTAGATATATCAAGGATCACTATTATGGAGATAATAAGTTCGTTCTCTTCGGGCGTCATCATCTGTTGCTAGACTATGAGAGATGATCTTTGGGCTAGTAAAATAGCCCAAAGCCCGCTAGAATGGATCCTCTGAGGTCACACACAAAGGTATTGGGTTAAGCAAGTAAGAGGCCCATTATTGGGCCTTATGAGTATTTAACTAATCATGAATAGGATTGGGCTAGTGTAGTTTGATTGGGATTAGGAATTGGGCTTGGTCATGGACTCTTATTTATGGATATGATCTATAAAGAAGATCTATGCCTAGAGTTGCAAAGATACAAGAGTCACAATCAACTTACAGTGAATTATGAAATAAGGCAACCAAATCCCAATACCCTCACCTCCCTCTCTCTCTCTCACGACACCCCTCCCCCCCCCCCCTTGGACTTGCGGCCGACCACCCCTGGTGGTGTTCGCGGTGGTTCGTGGTGGTTTGTGACTAGTTCATTGCTCATACCTCTCCGTAGAAGGTCGATTGAAGAGTTCGATCGCGACTAACTAGCATTAGTGGAGGTCTTGATCTGTGCCTGTGGACCAAGTAGAGGAATCACGTTTGAGGTTCTTTGTCTCCCTTGTTCTTGCTCGATTGCTAGTGGAATCACGCTTCAAAGGTAAAATTCTTACTCTTTATGTGTTATGCATGAGATCCTTGGTTAGGTGCTATGTGAATATGATTCATGATTATTTCCGCTGCGTAGTACCTTTAATCCCCTACAGTGGTATCAGTTAGCCTCTTGCAATTACATATATTGAGTATTAACCTTTGTTGATCCACAATTTTAATTCAATTAGGAGGGAGAATAATTTAATTATGGGTCAATTATTATATTAAATGTGATTTTACAATATAGAATCATTAAAAGTTGTTTAATTTTCTCCATATTAGCCCTAATTTGATCCGAATATTGCCCTATGAAGTTTAAAAAATTCGAACCCCCCCCCCCCTTAATATTTCGAAATTTTCGAAATCATTAACCCCAATTTATGAAATTTGTGTTTTTGATTTTGATTTAATTCGAAAGTTTTATGTTTAAAGAATTTAATCTAATTGATTTCATGATAAATTATGAATTTTTCATGATCAACCTATTTAATTTAAAAGTTAAATTGAATTCGGATTAAATTCATGAAGAACCCTAATTTTAAAATTGAATATGATTTAATTTTTAAAATTGGATGGACCACACTAATTTTAATTTTATTAAAATTGTTTTGTTTTAAATTAAAAATAAAAAAAAAATAAATAAAAAAAAGGAATTGAGGTGCGGCAGCCGCGGCTGGGTGGCGCAGCCATGGCGAGTGCCGCACCGGTGGTGGTCTTGGAGGGAGGGCGGGCTGGGCACGGGTCAGTCAAGGGGGCAGCGCAGCAGTGCACCACCCCAATAGGTGTGCTGCTGCAGCTGTCCGCGCGTCACTACAGGGGCAGCGCACACCGCAAGGTGTGCGGCCACCATGGCCGGCTTCGGCTGGCCACACCACGGTGGCTGACGCGGGTTTTCAAAAAAAAAAATTATTATTTTATTTTATTTTGAATAAAATCAGTTTTCAAAATTAAAATTAAAAGATAAGTTTTGATTTTGAAAAGATAATTAACAAAACTAAAGTTGTTAATTTTGTTTAGATAGGATAACTATGGAGCAAAAGATTCTATTTGGATAATAATTGATTAAATAATATGATTATCCCATAATTATTTTAGGATATTAATTTATTTAAAATATGTTATTGGCAAGTAATTAGGATAGGATCTCCTAAGAGTTAGGATAATCATGGAAAATAAATATGATTTATCTTCCATAATTAAATAAGATTTGATTCTATCTCATACCTAAATTAAAATATATGATATTTTATAATTGGTTATGAATAATATATGATATTATCTAATTACAGTAATTAATTAAAATATGAGATATTTTAGGAGCCATGTTTCCTTTACTGTGAACATTCGATGTTGTAATTTAGGAAAGCATGATGAGTGATTTATTATATGGAATTTTATAATATATGATGTTATATATTGCTATATAGACTAGTATGGCCCATAGATTCTAAATACGATCTGCGCATCGTTTCGTATGTTTGTAATCTAAATACGATCTACGTACCGTTAAGTATTTTTGTAATTTATTTTATTTTATTTAAGTAGTAGATAGAATAGAATAGAATTACAGGTTGCAGTTAATCCAAGAATCCATGGAGTGGAGGCCCAAAGGAGCAAGATGGATGAGATCCATGAAGGTTCAAGTGGGAGCTTTTGCTTTATAAGTTTTCTTAGGATTAAGGGGCCATACTATGTCATGTTTTATTTATGCATTAGTAGATTATGCATGTTAGATTTTATTTATATTGTTTGATGATGCGCTAGAGTTCACTAAATAATCACAACATAATAAATCTAGGTCCCAGTAATATTGAGGTAGCTTTTCTAATCAAAAACCAGATGAAACCTTTGATATTTATGATGGGTCATGCCAAAGCAGGGTGTCATATTATATCTTAGGGGAGTGGGGGTAAAACAAATTTTACACTTTTGATTGGTTACACTCAACAAGGTTACCTAAAGAGTTTAGAACCTTGAAGCTAAGGGTAATAATTAAACATGTGATGGTTAATTATTCAACCAAGAATTATAAAGAGTTGTAATCAGTAAAGAGTTTACTCACCTTGAAAATGTAATAGTTGATGGTAGGGCCAAAGTCCGGTCAATTATTGCACAAATAAAGGATCTTGGAATCATTCTATTCAATAGGGATCAATTAAATTGAATGAATGTTTTAAAGTTACCAGTATTATAATCGCTTATGGTACTTTAAAAGTTTATTAAACATAATTATTGAACTTTGCCTCGTTTGTTTTTGTTTGTAGATGAATAACTTATACGACAACACAATTTTACCAATGAAACTTAACTTAAGTCTGAATCTCAACTTAAGTCTGAATCTCAGAAACTTCAGGGAATGGGAAAAAGGAGTTGAGAAATGTTCTCACAAGCTATGGGCTTGAATCTCGTTTATACATTCCTGTTGAGAGCAAATACACAGAAAAGTATGGAGCTGAAAGGCATGCTGAAATTGTTTCAGCTGCAGAGAAAATCAGAGAGCTGATTTTAGAATCTATTCCAACTTGTTGGAAAAGAATATTTAGGCACTATGAGCTAACCATATTGTACAAATGTCTTCGTGCTATCTGTCGAGGTGGCATAGGAGCACTAGGTAGTGGAGGCATAAATGATCAAAATGTAAGAGAGGTTGTTAACTCGATCCCTCAGATTTACTATTCCTGGACTGACAGTGTAAGGTACGAGGCTTACAATGTCCATTGTAAAATAATGGCTAAAAGACTCATGCCTGGTCAGTCAGTAAGGGCCCATGTAAGGGAATTGATTGAAATGTTCAATCAAATGGATGTCCTTGGAAAACCGATCGATGATGACTCTGCACATGATATTATTTTATTCTCACTCCATGATGGTT
Source organism: Chenopodium quinoa (assembly GCF_001683475.1). NCBI lineage: Eukaryota > Viridiplantae > Streptophyta > Magnoliopsida > Caryophyllales > Amaranthaceae > Chenopodium > Chenopodium quinoa. The sequence goes on from NW_018742441.1 coordinate 809,157, forward strand.
TTGACATTGTCAAGCTCACTCATAATGATAAGGGATCTTCGGTGACATTGATCAATCTGTTGCTTAACCATGCTGAGGAGTTCCTGAAGAGGAGAGGAAGAGAATGCTTCTTTTGCGGTAGTTGGCCATGCCATACACCAAGGTGTCCCCACTATACACCAGTGAGAACTGAAGGTAAAGAGTTACTTGATGTTTTCGTTGTAGAAATTAATCTTACTTCATCTTCCACTTGGGTATTTGATACTGGATGTGGTGCTCATATCGTTAATAACGTGCAGGGCTTGAAAGAAAGTAAGAAGTTAGCAAAAAGGGAAGTAACGCTTCAAGTAGGAAATGGAGCAAAAGTTGCTGCACTTGCTATTGGAAGCTATCATTTAAGACTTCCCTCTAGACTTATTTTGGTGCTTAATAACTGTTATTATGTACCAACAATAACTAAAAACATTATTTCAGTTCCTGTTTTAGATTCTGAAGGATTTTCATTTGAAACAAGAGACAAGTGTTGTTTTATTCCGAAAGAAAATATGTTATATGTTAACGCCAAATTAATTAATAGTTTGTATGTGTTAGAATATACAACCCATGTCTACAATATTGTGTTGGGGTTTGGTGAGTCCGACTCACCGCGGAAACAAACCCCGACCCAAGGAACCACTCGCAATAATTAAAATCATAAAGCATAAATAAATAATTACTAAGAAAAGATAACGAATCTTACCCTCGAAGCGAGCTTCGCCCAAAAACCGGGGCTCTTACTTGAAAGCTACGAGCACGTCAAGCGCTGCGCCTCCAACGGTATCCACCCGCAAAAGGGCGAACACAACTTTAAGGTCTACTACCTGGGGGTTAGCGAGGTCCGACCAAAACCCGAGTGTTATATGAATTTAAGAGTTTTTCCAATATTATGGAATGCTCTTTTTAACTCCCACTCAAGCATCATTTCCTATGCCCAAAGTTGGGTATTTATAGGGAATGATGGAGTATGAAAATCTCTCCCATCAATGTGGGACAATGAGATTTTCTCATTTTATTTTAAAGCTAAAATAAAATTATTAAGCAAACTAGTAATAAATAAACAAGTGTCAAGCATACATGAGAGAGTAGGTGAGGACCACTTGGAGATGGGGACCAAACTTGCTCCCCACTCTCTCCCTCACCTTGTGCCACATGGCAACCCACTTTCTCCCAACCTTCCCCTTATACACGGCCCTATGGCCCGAGCCAAGCCACGAGCCAAGCCCGAGCCCGGCCCGCAGCCAGCCCGCATCTGGCCCGCACCTGGCCCAAGCCCAGCCCGCACCAGCGGCTGCGGCTGCTGCCATGGTGCGGTGCGGCTGCTGCTGTGCCTAGCCGCGGCTGGCCGTGGCTGCAGCACGGTGCCCCAGCTCGTCTTGCCCCTAGCATTCGGATGCTCGAGGCACTCCGATGCTAGGGTATTTTCGGGAATATTGTTGATTTATTATTATTTTGCGTGTCTCGTCTTTTATTATTTAGACTCGACTTCCGACGATCGGTTTCGACGCTCTAAGCTCGAATTACCGACGTCTAATTATTTAACACTCGGGCGACGAATTAATTTCTTCCGAATTAATTCGTCGAGTTGGTTCGCATATATTTGCTTGGGTGTGACCCGAAGGGTTCAGTCAAGATTAAGCTGTAATATTAATTATACTAATATTACTGATCGGAAGCGGCCTCCACCCAGGCATTCCGATCACTTGACCTTACTGAATATATTAGCTTTCTAATAATTCTGAACCCGCTATCAGAATAATACACTTGTTCGAAGGACACTATTCCTTTCAATCTCCCACTTGTCCTTCCGGACAAGTGTGCATTTAGTGTATAGCCCTTATCCTATGTCTCTTCATGAACTAAAGAGTAATATTACTAGTCATCTCTGTTACGTCCAGAAGTGTTTCTCGAAATCCGAGTTTGACTGTCAATAAGCAGATGATTTCTAAAATCCATCTGAGCACGGCCATGCATTTTTCACAGTCTCGCTCTTCGAGAGGCCTTGTAAACAACAAGACATGTTCCCTATTGTTAGTAGGGGGACATTTCCAGTCTTGTAATGTAGCTTCTCTTACTAAGAGGACTCACCCGCCCAATATCTGTCTTTATAATCCTCAGTTACGGCGGACGTTTGGCGGATACCAAAGCGGACCAGTACTCAAACAAGAGATCTCCCACTACTCATGGTCAAAGGAAAAGAGTTCCGATAGTAATAATGAGAAAATACTTATGACAATTTTTAAATCTCTTAAAGTATCCTCATAGGTCGATCCAGTATGGTTCTAAACCAATACCTGTGCAAATGATTTATATCCTCATAGCACAAGAAACGGTGCTATAAATCATACTACACACTAATCTCTGATGGTCATCAATCGTCCACAAAATATGACCTTGATTAGGGATAATTTTTGATTAAAATATTCAATGTTCACTTAATAGGTGTTTCTTTATCCAAGCCATTGACTTGATACCCTATTTTGAATATTTATTAAAATCGAATGGACTCGTTATTTAATTCTAAACCACAATTAATTAGTTTTGTGGAATATTTAGAAATATTTTATTCCACTATGAAACTTCACAATGTTTCATCTTATGATAAATGGTTTTTCCCAAATGTTTAAAAAGTAATACTCTTCATAAAACATTCATAGAAATCACACCCATATTTGATATGCTTGATTTCTTTCATGCAATTATGAATGTTGTTGTTCACTTATTGCATAGGTTTAGTTATAATTACTTTGCAAACCTTAGCATCTTCATTATCCACCATTTCCATAATAAGATGATAAAATTTTGAGAGTGTTAATGGATTACATGTGATTCAGGATTTATTGTCCAAGCAATGGATCCCACTCATTTTCATGATTTGAGACCTTCTACTTGACAACCTACAATCATTAATGTTCAACAACGAACCTTTCCATTTAACATCTATCTTATTATTGCCTTTAAGGCAACAATATTCTCAACATATATTTTAGTAGACTCCCCGATGATGCCTTGCTTGGGTTTTACTCCAAGCGACTCACAACGATTTGGGATACCCTAATCACTTGTGATCATGGAAATTTTCCTTAAATTCCCGCACAATATACATGGATGCACATCCATGTTACCATTCTCAAGCCACGGCACTTCTTGCCTCGTGCTTATAAATGGCTTCCTTGCTAAGGATCTAATCCTTGTTAAGGTTTGTGCTTGCAACATCAAAACTCAAATTATATTTGTTTCCATGCGTCAAGAACTCATCCAACTACTTATCTAAGTTCTTTGGATGTTCTTGACTATAATCTAATGATCTAATACTTAGATTAATGTCGATTGGTATTATATATGTACTTCACATGCTCTAAGCACTTAAGTCATCTGACGATTCCATATCATATCTTTACATGATGGATTTAATTCTAGAATTATTCTCAATTTTATTCCATCCATGTAACATTTAGCTCATACAGTTACACTGAGTCTTGCCAAATTGTTCGCTATATGATGTGGTTGAAAGTCTCCTACTAGAGTCTTTCTCGTTTGACTTAGTACTTAGCCTAGCTTATACATAGGTCAAACATTTACTTAGCTTCATACACATGGGTCGAAAGCCTTTCAAAGTCCTTCATGTTTAACATGGTAATTTCTTTTACTCATTTAAACATTTAATTAAGTCTATACCATAGAACTTAATTCCCAACATGTACTAAGTATCGTCTTTAGCTCGGTCCATTGTCGAAAATACTTTCAAATCTAAACATTTAGCATTTGATGGTTGTTTCACAATAGAGTTCGTAAACTTCTTGTTGGACCATTAATTTTGCTCCCACTAAACTTCTTGTTCATCAGAATTTTTTTTTTTAATTTTTTTTTATGTTTCTCCATAAGTCAATCCTCTTATTAACTTTATGAGAAAACACGTTCCAATTCCTTCATGCAATGCTTCCTTTAATCCCATGACGGATTCCATGTGCTTGCTTTCAAATCTAGCATTATTTAGATTTTCAAAACCCTTAGACTATTCCATAGTCACTTCCAAAATTCCATTTTGGGAAGGCGGTTTTGGTATCTATTTTGCCATAATTCATATGCGCAATTTTGCTAGATCAATCACGAAAAGACTTGAGCATTCCGATTGGTGAATGGGATTTTATTAAAATCAACTCCTTGAAATTAATTATATCCTTTACAACCAATCTAGCTATGTATGCATATACATTTCCACATTTGTTAGTTTTCTCCTTGAAAACTTATTTGCAATCGATGGGTCTTTCACCTTTCATGCAAATTAATCAAGTTTCAAACATGATTTTCAAACATGGAGTCTATTTCGGATTTTCATGGCTTTTAACCATTATTCGGAATTTGGATTTGTCGTAGCTATCTTACAAGACATTATTCCTTTACTATCTAATAGTAAATAGTATGCTTGTAAGTCTTAGGTTTGTTTCTAACTTAATAGAAAATTTATAGGATTCAATCCAAGCCTTTGGTGAATTCTATACATATACGGGGCAATTGCATCAAACACTGAGTTTTAAGGCGCTTTCAAAGCCCTTTTATTATGTTGATCTTACTCCAACATCTTTAATGTTTTGTGAGTAATGAATTCTCTTTTAAGGCACTTGTAAAGTCCTTTTTAGTATTCTTGATCAAGCATTATCACGAAGTCCTTTAAGGTCTTCTGAGATTCTCAGTTCTAGTTTGTTGCTAAGATCGATGGTCATCGAGTTCATTTTCCTCCCACTTGTCGTTTTGGAAACATGTTACTTTCCAGAAAGACACTACTTAGAGCAACAACAATTTTTGTTCTCAATTAGGATGTGGAGGTAATACCCGTAGTCTCACTTGAATGCTTACAAAGAGACATGTATATTGTCTTTGGGTAAAAGTTCGTTGTGAAACAAACAGTTAGCTCCTACTTGAGCTATCTTAGTCTTTATTGAGCCATTCAGCTCCCACCGAGTCACCTAGCTCCCACTGAGCCACTTTTCTCCCACTGAGCTAGTGAACTCCTACTGAGACTAAGAGCCTTAAACATATACTTGAAAAGACTTTTAGAAGTTATTTCTATCCATAACTGAATATGGCATCCTTTCTTAGCTTCGACACATTGTTTAGTGTAACATTAGTCATTTGTGCAAATCTTTAAGAACTTTATAGGAAGGGTTGTGAACCATCATCGTTCGAGTCATTTCCAAATGACACCGAGGTCTCCGTGAAGACACACTATGTTCTTTGTGGAGTTATTTATGAAAATTTCCATTCATAACTTTGAGATAGTCACGCTTGGCTCAAGCAAACATCGCTCGATCTAATCTAGACATTTTGATATCTTGCCAAGTCGATTCTGTACTTCACCGAACTCTTGAGCTACTCAAGTCAAGTTTGTTCACATTTGATGAATATAGCCATATCCTTTCAAATTCTTTGTGAAACGTTGAAGTAATTGAATCCTCTTTAGCCTTCGGAGTCAATTGTCTATACCAAGAACAATAGCTCTCTGCTTTGTCGGTTTCAACAAGTAAGACTTTCTTGTCTTAGAACGATTCCAATTCAAGCAACTATCAAGAGCCTATTTAATAGAGCCTTGAGTACGTTCTTGTCGATGTGACATTGCTAAAGATGTTTGGAACGCAAATCAAGCCCATGACTTGAACTTAGTGAGTTTATCATGTTAGAGAAATGTTTGTTTATAATCAAGCATTCTTAACTCAACGCTTGGATAACCATCCCATTCAAATAAATCTCGCAATTATTGCTCATTACTTTGAATGTGAGTCTTTCCGTGTGTAAACGGATCAGTTGCTGATTATGGAACATAATAACCATTACTTGTTCCAGCCTTTGGCTTAAAAGGTCTTTAAACAAAACATACGACCTTACAACTGATGTAGCTCTTCTTGCTTCATTCTAAGCTTGTAAGTCGATAACTTAGCTTAACTTCATTAGTTTGAGGTCACTATCATAGTGGAACACTCAAGCAGTATCTGATACTTGTGAAGATAACGATTTGCTAAGTTAACTACAATAACATGAACTCATGAGTTGAAATGAAATCTAATTCCTTTTCTTTGTTCCTTCTTTCCTATATTTCTTATCATACAATATCTCATAATCTTACTTTAAGAATCATTTCTTTAACTACCTTGACTCTTATACTTTGTTAGGCACAATCAAGCACCTAGTGCGCCGTTAAACAAAGTTTCATCTTTTCCATTAATTCTTACTCGAATTACTACATCAATGAGTCCTACTCAATTGTGATGCGAAAAGATACGTTGGTTGTCAAACATTGACAATCTTGAGTTTGCAACTCAACACCTCATGTTTTATCAAAACTACCTAGTATTTTGAATACATGATGTCCAACCGTCCTTTCGGACTTAATTATAAAAGTCATTCATGAGAATTGTATTTTAGAAATGCTTTTCCTTTCTTTGAGAACTATTCTCAAGGATTTCCTTTACCAATCATGGAAACAATATTATTTGATTTAGAATACTATAAATATAAGTGCTAAGTATAACCATTTATCAAGAACATAATAAGTTTGAAATGTAATAGCATTCATGCAAACTTCAATCTTATTAAACGTCTTATTTACGCATAATAATTGTCCCTATTTGGCGAAAATAAGGCGATTCCAAGATCCGAAGAAACAAAGACTGGTTAAGCATGCTTTGGCTTGTCTTAAGCACTCAATCTTCTTGGGTAAGCATTGCCTTGCTAATGGCTCTAATCCACTCTTGGTTAGATAATCGTCGCATCTAATGCATCTTTGACGATGTATCTCTTTTTCCACGGTATGTGAGGACTCCTCACTCATACCGATGAGTTAAACCAAAACCAACGTGCACACCCAGTGTGCCTTATGCCCCTTGGAGAAGTAATGGCACCTCGCTTTGGCGTAGCCTACCATTACTCTCGTTCGGTTTAATAAGTGTTGTTTGGAAAGGCAAGTTTGACTCAATATTTTTAGGGACCTAGGATTTCTATGTTGGTTGATTTAAGTGAACTTAACTAATCATCGCAACATCAAGAAAACCTAAACATGCATCTAACGAATAATTCACACACATATATAAGCATAAAATATAAATCGAAATTATAGATGCATATTGGCAACTAGCATGACCCCTTGAGATCTTCATATCTTCAAAAGGTCTTCATTTGCAATTCGAGGCTTTGTCTTCCAAGATACGCCGTCTTCAAGACTTAACCAAACTATGCAAAAAAAACTAGTGTCTACAACTAGGAATAATCTAAATATTAAAGTACAAAAATACTTAACGGTGCGTAGACCGTATTTAGATTTACAAAAATACATAACGACACGTAGTCCGTATTTTCTATCCTAGTCGGGTCCCACTAGTTGCCATTTCATAAAACCTGTGAGAGAGAATATATACATATATTCCATTCATCCATTCACTATTTGTGAATGGCCTATGCAATTTACAAATTAAAACAAAGTAAAATGCATTTAAACAACGCGCGCACTAGTAACTAATCTACGTGGTTAATCCGATTAACACGCCTAATTAAAACTAGTCACAGTTGTTAACCGATTATATAAATTACGTCAATAATAATTGAAGCTCCCACTAAATTCCGCATTTCCTTAATTAATCCAATTAATTAAGTCGGTAGCACCCAAACTTGTCAAAATGAAATTTTGCCAATGCCGCTCAAAACCGAGGCCTAGCCTCCCAAAATTTTAATTAAAATAAACAAAGTTAATTAAAATAAGTAAAACGGCAAAATAAGCAACTTCAAGCCTACTATGGCTAGCCACCTCACCGCACCAAGTATACACACACTCTAAGACCACAAACACACGACCCATGGCACACGGCCGCGAGCTGGTGCCACGGCACAGCCGCGCGTGGCTGCTGCAGCCCGCACCTGCTGCCGCGCGTGTGCTGCTGCCTTGCGTGGCTGCTGCCGCGCGTGTGGCTGCTAGTAAGGCGGTGCTGCCACCTTGGCAGCCACATATGGGCTGCTATGCAGCCCGGCTCGCCAAGGTGATGCAATGCCTCGTTTTGCGTGCCACGACCTCGGGATTTGATCCCTTTTCGCAAGACAACAATAATTAATTCTAAATTAATTTTAGAACTAATTTAGAGAGCAAAATAAAATTTTAAACAAGTCTAACTTAATAAAAATTTTAAAGTGCAAATAACCAAAATAATTCCAAGAACCATTCTTAATTAAATTGGTTTAGCTTGGTGCAACATAAAATTGAGGCAATTTCTCACTTTCAAATTAATCAATTTAAATTAAACTTGAGAATTTGACAAAGTAAAGGGAAGTTGGAAAAAATATGAACTTTAATGTTCAAATGAAAATTCCAACATCTAAATTTTGTGAATCCTTGAAAATTATATCTTCCAACATGAATATAACAAAATTTCTATCACAAAAATCGAAACTTTATGTTTCCAATCAACTCAAAATGATTAAAACATCAAAGTTTAACACAAAATAACATGGAATTTAGTGGTTTTTAAAGTTTCAATCACTTATCACAAATAAAGATTGAATCTTTAACACTTATGGAAGCCTCAAAATTAAAACTTTCACACTAAAAAGCAATTAGTTTGCAATTATGTGAAAATAAATCAACCTTTAAGCATCAAATACTACCAAGTAAGTGTGCTTTAAGGGGACATAAAATTGCAAAAAATAATGCAAATAATCAACCATGTAATCAACAATTTATGCCATTAATTTCAAGGTTAGAAAAGACTTAAAATTTTTCGTCAAAAACGAAAACCCCCTCGAAAAAGGCATTTCTGGTCAGAATTTGGCTAAAATCACAGTCCCCTCTGGGAGTAAAAACCTTTCCAGAACACGTTTTCCACCCAAAATTCACTAGTCTTGGGCGAAAATCTGGGTTCTGGGCCAAAATCGACATTAAAAACGGGATTAAAATAAATAAAACCGAGCTACTAATCTAATTAGCTACTTAAACCAGAAAATTAAGCCAAAATAAACCTTGAAAAACATGATTATAAAAATAAACGAGCGGGGCTCCGATACCGCTGTTAGGGTTTGGTGAGTCCGACTCACCGCGGAAACAAACCCCGACCCAAGGAACCACTCGCAATAATTAAAATCATAAAGCATAAATAAATAATTACTAAGAAAAGATAACGAATCTTACCCTCGAAGCGAGCTTCGCCCAAAAACCGGGGCTCTTACTTGAAAGCTACGAGCACGTCAAGCGCCGCGCCTCCAACGGTATCCACCCGCAAAAGGGCGAACACAACTTTAAGGTCTACTACCTGGGGGTTAGCGAGGTCCGACCAAAACCTGAGTGTTATATGAATTTAAGAGTTTTTCCAATATTATGGAATGCTCTTTTTAACTCCCACTCAAGCATCATTTCCTATGCCCAAAGTTGGGTATTTATAGGGAATGATGGAGTATGAAAATCTCTCCCATCAATGTGGGACAATGAGATTTTCTCATTTTATTTTAAAGCTAAAATAAAATTATTAAGTAAACTAGTAATAAATCAACAAGTGTCAAGCATACATGAGAGAGTAGGTGAGGACCACTTGGAGATGGGGACCAAACTTGCTCCCCACTCTCTCCCTCACCTTGTGCCACATGGAAACCCACTTGCTCCCAACCTTCCCCTTATACACGACCCTATGGCCCGAGCCAAGCCCGAGCCCGGCCCGCAACCAGCTCGCAGCCAGCCCGCACCAGCGGCTGCTGCTGTGGCGTGGTGCGGCTGCGGCTGCTGCCATGGTGCGGTGCGGCTGCTGCTGTGCCTAGCCGCGGCTGGCCGTGGCTGCAGCACGGTGCCCCAGCTCGTCTTGCCCCTAGCATTCGGATGCTCGGGGCACTCCGATGCTAGGGTATTTTCGGGAATATTGTTGATTTATTATTATTTTGTGTGTCTCGTCTTTTATTATTTAGACCCGACTTCCGACGATCGGTTTCGACGCTCTAAGCTCGAATTACCGACGTCTAATTATTTAACACTCGGGCGACGAATTAATTTCTTCCGAATTAATTCGTCGAGTTGGTTCGCATATATTTGCTTGGGTGTGACCCGAAGGGTTCAGTCAAGATTAAGCTGTAATATTAATTATATTAATATTACTGATCGGAAGCGGCCTCCACCCAGGCATTCTGATTACTTGACCTTACTGAATATATTAGCTTTCTAATAATTCTGAACCCGCTATCAGAATAATACACTTGTTCGAAGGACACTATTCCTTTCATATTGATCATAAAAGGCAGAAAACAGATGGTTCAAACCCAACTTACCTATGGCATTGTAGGCTTGGTCACATCAACCAAAAGCGCATCCAGAAATTACACAAGGATGGACTTCTTTCTTCATTTGATTATGAATCATTTGAAAATTGTGAGTCATGCTTGCTTGGGAAAATGACTAAGTCACCCTTCATGGGTATAGGTGAAAGAGCTAGTGATCTTTTGGGACTCATACATACGGATGTGTGTGGACCAATGACTTCAAAAGAAAGGGGTGGGTTTAACTACTTCATTACTTTTACTGATGATTTAAGTAGATATGGTTATGTCTACTTAATGAAGAACAAATCGGAATCCTTTGAAAAGTTCAAAGAATTCCATAATGAGGTACAAAACCAACTTGGGAAAACAATTAAAGCATTACGATCAGATCGTGGTGGTGAATATTTAACCCAAGAATTTGATGAACATCTGATTAATTGTGGAATAATTTCACAATTAACTCCTCCAGGAACGCCACAGTTGAATGGTGTGTCAGAAAGGAGGAACAGGACTTTACTTGATATGGTGAGGTCCATGATGAGCTTTACTGATCTTCACATATCATTTTGGGGATATGCATTAGAAATAGCTGCCAGAGTACTAAACAGAAGCCCGTCCAAAGCAGTTGAGAAGACAACATATGAGATATGGACTGGAAAAGTTCCAAGGTTGTCTTATCTCAAGATTTGGGGTTGTGAAGCCTATGTAAAACGTTTACAAGGTGATAAACTACAACCTAAATCAGACAAGTGTTTCTTTGTGGGCTATCCAAAAGAAACAAAAGGGTATTACTTCTACAATCGCGATGATAAGAAAGTGTTTGTTGCTCACGATGGTGTCTTTCTAGAAAAGGAATTCCTATCTAGAAAGCCAAGTGGGAGTAAAGTGGTTCTCGAAGAAATTCGAGACGAGCAACAAATGGATGTGGATAACACCACATCAGAGGCGAGGGCGCATGAATCGATTAATCATGCGTCAGAGCAAGCTAATTCGACTAGCAAGACTCCTATCGTCCCACTTGAACCTAGTTCTTGCGAAAATCTTCAAAGAGTTAGAGAGAATATTTCTACTGTTGCTCCTACCCCACGTAGGTCTGCCAGAATCAGAAACAAACAGTTTGTTGAGGTTCTGATAACTGAGGATTCTGAAATCTTCTTATTGGAGAATGAAGAACCTTACCTACAAGCAAGCTTTGGCGAGCCCAAACTCAGATAAATGGCTTGAGGCCATGAAGTCCGAAATGGAATCACTGTCTGAAAATGAAGTGTGGACCCTAGTTGACTTGCCTGATGGGGTAAAACCTATTGGTTGCAAATGGGTTTACAAAATTAAAACAGACAAGGATGGAAATGCCTACATCCATAAAGCAAGACTGGTTGTGAAAGGATACAGAAAAATTCATGGTATTGACTATGATGAGACCTTTTCCCCAGTAGCCATGCTTAAGTCCATTCGGATACTTCTAGCGATTGCTGCATTTTTCGATTACGAAATTTGGCAGATGGATGTCAAAACCGCCTTCTTGAATGGGTTCTTGACGGAGGAAGTGTATATGACACAACCTGAGGGTTTTGAGGATCCAGAAAATCCTAGTAAGGTATGCAAACTTTAGAAATCCATTTATGGATTGAAGAAAGCATCCAGGAGTTGGAATCTTCGTTTTGATGAAGCAATCAAACAGTTTGATTTTCTCAAAAGTGAAGAGGAACCTTGTGTATACAAGAAGTCTAGTGGGAGCAGCATAGTTTTCCTAGTCTTGTATGTAGATGACATACTGCTCATGGGAAATGACATACCAATGCTTGAGTCAGTCAAGGAATGGTTGAAGAGTTGTTTTTCCATGAAGGACTTGGGTAATGCCGAGTACATTTTGGGAATCAAGATCCATCGAGACAGGTCTCGAAGGATGATTGGACTAAGTCAAGAGACTTATATTGATAAGGTCCTTGACAAGTTTGAGATGACAAACTCCAAGAGAGGATTTCTCCCCATGTCTCATGGCATTACGCTCAGTAAATCTCAATGTCCGGTTATGCCGGATGAGATGAGACGTATGGCTATCACTCCTTATGCTTCTACAATAGGATCGATAATGTATGCCATGATTTGTACGAGGCCAGATGTTGCATTTGCTCTAAGCATGTGTAGCAGGTTGCAGGCAAATCCAGGTGATGCACACTGGACAGCTGCCAAGAACATCCTTAAGTACTTGAGAAGGACGAAAGGAATGTTTCTAGTTTATGGTGGCAAAGATGAGTTGGTTGTCAAAGGTTATACGGATGCGAGTTTCCAAACGGACAGGGATGACTTTAGATCACAGTCTGGGTACATTTTCTGTCTAAATGGAGGAGCAGTGAGCTGGAAGAGTTCGAAGCAAAGCACTGTCGCAGACTCTACAACAGAATCAGAATATTTGGCTGCAGTTGAGGCAGCCAAAGAAGTAGTTTGGATAAAGAAGTTCCTAACTGAGCTGGATATCGTACCAAGTGCTCAAAATGGAATTGAATTGTATTGTGAAAACAATGGCACCATTGCTCAATCAAAGGAGCCTAGGTCACATTTCAAATCCAAACATGTTGAGAGGAAGTATCACCTCATTCGAGAAATCGTTAACAGAGGAGATGTGAAGATGTGCAAAGTTCATACGGATGAGAATATCGCTGATCCTCTTACTAAACCCCTTCCATTACCTAAGCATGAGAAACATGCTAGTGAAGCTGGATTGAAGAAAATGATGTAATTAGAAGTTGTATTTATTTTTACAGAAAAAAAAGTTACATATGTAATACACTCATTTGCAGAATTATGTTTAATCAGAAATTTTATTATTTCTCTTATTTAATGATGGTTTTCAATATTAAATAAAATTTCCAAAATAATTATGGATTGATGGGCTCATCAGGTGAACAAAATCCATATATTATTTAAGTTCCTAGTTCAGAATCATTAAATTGGACATAAATGATTTCTAATAATGGACTAGCATGTAAGATTGATTGGATAGCGCAGTTTCATGGGCTATGAGAGCATAGTGAGGCTCGGTCAATCACATGGATATGCATGAATGATGCATAATCGAACTATAGACCTACTTTGAAGTTCAAGTATAGAACTTCTGGATATATTAGTGGATTCCTTTGACATGAGTGGAACATTGATTTCATTCAATGGATGTTATGGCTGTGGTACACTCAAACGTCTGCCCGTAACTGGAGATTATAAAGGGTGTTTCCCGGTTATTTCTAAAATTGAGTGGGAGCTTTGGTTGCCACAAGATTGGATTGAGTCTACCTATTTAATTAAGAATGTGTCTTGGCCCCTTGAAGAGGGCGAATTCAGAAAATGCATGGCCGTGCTCAAATGGATTACACAGTAATCATTTATTTTGAAATTCTCACTCAGGTTTCAAGAAAAGATTTGTGGATTAATATGATCATGACATGAGATGCAATCATATTATCAAATCGACACACATTGACTTAAGGAATTTGAATATTGCGCACTTGTCTCAGACAAGTGGGAGATTGAAGGAGTTATGTCTTCGATAAGTGCAATTACTAGATATATCAAGGATCACTATTATGGAGATAATAAGTTCGTTCTCTTGGGGCGTCATCATCTGTTGCTAGACTATGAGAGATGATCTTTGGGCTAGTAAAATAGCCCAAAGCCCGCTAGAATGGATCCTATGAGGTCACACACAAAGGTATTGGGTTAAGCAAGTAAAAGGCCCATTATTGGGCCTTATGAGTATTTAACTAATCATGAATAGGATTGGGCTAGTGTAGTTTTATTGGGATTAGGAATTGGGCTTGGTCATGGAATCTTATTTATGGATATGATCTATAAATAAGATCTATGCCTAGGGTTGCAAAGATACAAGAGTCACAATCAACTTACAGTGAATTATGAATTAAGGCAACCAAATCCCAATACCCTCACCTCCCTCTCTCTCTCTCTCACGGCACCCCTCTCCCCCCCCCTTGGACTTGCGGCCGACCACCCCTGGTGGTGTTCGTGGTGGTTCGTGACTAGTTTGTTGCTCATACCTCTCCGTAGAAGGTCGATTGAAGAGTTCGATTGCGACTAACTAGCATTAGTGGAGGTCTTAATCTGTGCCTGTGGACCAAGTAGAGGAATCACGTTTGAGGTTCTTTGTCTCCCTTATTCTTGCTCGATTGCTAGTGGAATCACGCTTCAAAGGTATAATTCTTACTCTTTATGTGTTATGCATGAGATCCTTGGTTAGGTGCTATGTGAATATGATTCATGATTATTTCCGCTGCGTAGTACCTTTAATCCCCTACAACATCCAAGTAAGTGCTTTAATTGTTTGCATTGTTATTATGATATAGAAATCATGTTTAGGTTGTTATTTTGATTCGTAGTATCATGTTAGGATGTTTTATTGCTTCCTAGTATCATGTTTAGGGTGATTTGCTTATATCAATTATGATTTCATTGATGCTTCCTATTTTCTTTCCTAATATCATGTTAGTATCATGTTAGGACTAAAGCTTTGATCTTTATTGTTAAGTGATATACTAGGGTTTGTTGTTAATCTTGTTAGTATCATGCCTAGGATCATGCTATTATTATGCTTTAACATATTATTGATTATAATTATATTTATGATTGTTATTATTATTATAATTATAATGATTATTATTATGTTGCTTGATAATTATATTTATTGTTATTGCTTTATCACGCCTTTTATGCATGTTTAAAGGGAATTTATACTTGTAATCACGCTTAATAAGATAATTAATAATCTTGTTTAGGGTTAATATGATTATAATTCAAGTGATCGCCAATAATAGGTTTATTTATGCATTAATATTCAACCAACATAGATAAACAGGTTTAGGGTAAAACCTAATGATTGCATGTTAGTTAGAAAGCGCACATGAATACGATTAGAATAAAGTAGAGGCCTATTATTAGGGCATGTTTAATCTCTTTTAGGTTGGATTTGTACCTTCATCCCCGAACTTCCAGTCATGGTTCCAGGCCTATTGGAGTTAACGATCTCCTGGATCGTTAAGGGGTGTAAACTTCACCCTGTGAACGGTTTACAAGTCCTAAAACTTGTTGGCGACACTTTTGCTCTAGCTTCTGTCCCTTTAGACGCCACCATGCTTAAGGCCCTGTTTGGCAATTGGTTGTTGGCTGTCGGCTGTTTTAGTTGGCTGATTTGACTGGCTGTTAATTATTAATTATTAGCGTGTATGAAAACACCCCCTAAGTGTATGATCGCAGTGAGGTTCAAGTTTGGGGTAATGCTTGAAATATTCCCTACATGTAGATGTCCCATTTAGTGTGCCAAAAATATCTCGATTAGCGTATAGTTATTTTGTAACCATGAAAATTCATCAGGTAAAATTTTGAGGGCATGTTGAGTTGTTAACCTTTATAAATTCAAATTAACCTTGAAATTGGCAAAAAAAATAACATAAATGCCCTGTTTTGTGTGCCAAAAAATATCTCAATCAGCGTATCATTATTTTTTAACCATGAAAATTGATCAGGTAAGGTTTTGGTGATCATTTTGACCCTTTTATGATTCAAAATAAGCTCGAAATAGGCCAAAATATAACGTAAATGCTCCGTTTTATATGCCGAGATCGTAATTTACTCTAGCAATTTTCATCACAAAAATCAAGATTTTTTTTTATTAATTAAAATAAAAGATTTTTTTTAAATAACACCACATATTTAGGTCCTATTTGGCAAAAGTAGCGGTAGCGTGTAGCTTTTAGCGGTTGATTAGCGGGTAGTTGTTAAGGTAGCGAGTAGCAGTCAATTAGTAGTGGGTAGAGGTTAGCTGTCAAGGTGATGGTTGATAGTATGAGTGTTTGGAAAAAGTAGCGGTTGTAATACTAAAATATATCAAAATTGATATAATTATTGTTTTAAAAGTAATAAAAAATTGTCAAACGCTACCCGCTACTTCTAAACGCTACTATTTTTAACATTTGAGAAAAGCTACCTAAACACTACCTTTATAGCTATCCGCTACTTGAATCGCTACCTTACCAAATACTCTCAAATTTTTTTTGGTAGTGTTTTGACTGGTCAAAACGCTAATCGTTACCTCAAACGCTACTACCAAACAGGGCCTTAGAAAAAAAAAAGGATTATAACACGACTTTTTTTCAAATTTTTATTATAACACCATATAAAAAAACCCATTCACTACCATCTAACGGTAACTTTGGATGGAATCCGTTAGTGAGACCCACTAAGCACACGTGTCATTCACTGATTGGTTTTGAAAAAAAAAAGAAAAAAAAACAAAAAAAAAAAAAAAACCTAATCCCTAACCCAGCCCCACCATCGGCAACCATGAACTGCTGCCGACAGCCCTGAAACCCTAATCGAGCCCCACCGTCGGCATCACAAGCCATCGAAAAACCTACCGGGGCCAACTTCAAAACACCCCAGCCATCGAAAAACCCACCTAACCCATCCTTGAAACACCTCAGCCATCGAAAAAAAACCCTAGCCGCCACTAGCAAGCTAGAGAATAGGTTAGCAAACTAGGGTGGGGATCAGGACGGGGGTCATCGCGCAAGTGGAGATATGTGGGTCGTCGAGCAAACGGAGTTCGGTGGGTCGTCGTCTGGGTGCTGAAGTCGGTACAACTTGAGATAATTGCGGTGGCTAGGGTGGTTTTTGGGGAGGAGGAAGGATGGATTAGGTGGAGTCAGCGGTTTTGGTGGGGTTAGAGGGTTCCAGCGGAAGGTCAGGTGGTTTGACAGGTTCTGGCGGGAGATCAGGTTGTTCTGGCAAGGGGTCAGGGGCTCTTGACGACGTTGGCTGGTGGTTTCGGTGGTGGGATCGGGTTGGGTTAGGATTTAGGATTTATTTAATTATTTATTTTTGTAAAACAAATCGCTGAGTGACATAAGTCCAAAGTGAGCCCCACTAACGGATTCCATCTAAAAATCCATTAGATGGTGGTGAAATCAATTTTTTTTTTTTGATTTTTTTTTGGTGTTATAATAAAAGTTTGAAAAATTGTGGTGTTATAATCCATTTTTTGTAAAATTTGTGGTGTCATTTTCAAAAAAATCCTAAAATAAATGCTTAAAATGAATCAGTCATATCATGACACATGAGTAGTTTTCTTTCTAGGGTTTATGGGGATCCATAAATAATATGAAGGGGTAATTTATTGTTGTTCATTGTTAATGCTTGATTAGTTTCCTATTGATTAATTTAATTTAATGTTATGCAATTAGATTAGGCCTGGTTTAATTGTATGAGTTATGCAATATTGATTCGAGATTCGAGAGATGAGAATTGATGTTTAGGTTTAGTTTCAATAGGCGGACTAATTTATAAATGGTTAAGTCGAGATTCGAGAGATGAGATTTAATACCGGTAAATTAACTTTGTGATTGTAATACGTAGCGAAAGTCCTTTATGATCTGATTAATTGATGCATTGATGATTGATTATTGTATTTTACCCTGGAATATTATTTATTGGTGAGCCTATGCCATAGGCTTTTATTAATGATTTCTCCCTATTTTTATCTCCCTTAGGGCATGTTCTCATTGACTGAACTCAGCTGAACTGAACAGAACAAAACTGAACTGAACTGAGCTAAACTGAACTGAACTGAATTGAACTAAACTAACTTGTTAATTAGTGATTTTTAACTACGGATTAGTGATCTTTGATTATTTATTGATTATTTATTATTATACATATGTGTATATACAAATATACATATTAAAATATTTAAGAAAAAAAAACTATTATTATTATTATTATTTATTTATTTATTTATTTATTATTATTATTATTATATATTGATTATTATTATTATTATTATTATTATTATTATTTTTATTATTATTATTATTATTATTATTATTATTCATCATTGATTATTATTATTATTATTATTATTATTATTATTATTATTATTATTATTTTATTATTATTATTATTATTATTATTATTATTATTATTTATTTCTTTAATGATTATTATTATTGTTGTTATTATTATTATTATTATTTTTAATATTATTATTATTATTATTATAATTATTATTTATTGATCATCATCATCATCATCATCATCATCATCATCATTATTATTATTATTATTATTATCGTCGTTGTAATAAGAGCTTAAAAGAATGAAATTTGGCTTTATATCATTAGCAATATCATTACACATGAGCTAATGAATTGAACTGAACTGAATTGAGCTGAACTGAACTGAACTGAGCTGAATTGAACTAAACTGCATTTCAATGTATGAGAACAGTCCCTTAGTTTTATTCCTTATATTTATAATTTAATTACTTTATAATTTAAATTATTTTAATTAATTAGGAATAGGAAGACTTATTTCCATGTGGATCGACCCTTCTTCCCTATCTGCATAGTTAGAGGAACTTAGGAATTATTTTTTACTAGGTGATACATATGACTTTATCCTGTCAAGCATAATGTTGCCGAGTTATCCTATAAATTTTCTGTAAATCCTATATGTTGATTTGAATTTTGCACTCAGCTTTATTAGCTTCCTTGAACCTCATTCATGACATTTCTTTATCCAGGGTTGAACAAAGTATGTATGAATTGTTGCGCACAAGTGACATGGCTATTTCAAGTTATAAGGAGTTTAGAATTCCAATGAATTGGTTGATGGACTCGGGAATTGTTGATAATTTTCAAGTTTGATTTTGAACAAATCTACATGATTGAGGATTTCTATTATTAAACATCGTTGTCTGCATTTAGATCAAGCTATCATCAGTACAATTAGCAAAGAAGTACATGAAGTGTGGGGCAATAGAACTTGATACACTCAGCGGTCCAGAAAAGGAACCAAACAGCGAATTCATACTCTTACAAGGCATTCAATTTGCTTTCCGTTTACACTAATTATTTTCATGATCTGCATTAAGGTACTGTCGTACTGATGTGTGACCTTATAGCTATTAATACTGTAGCAGCTGAGTATCATTGAGATAATTCTAGGTGGGTAAAAGCTAATATTATGCCATTTTTTGATGGCCAAACTAGTGTCTTAACATATGTATCAGCTTTTGGAATTGTTCAGCAGACTTCTAGCCTTCAGTCAATTTAGATGATTATTTAATTTGACAAGAAAAATCTACTTACTTATGACCGAAGTAGATGCATCAATGAGCTATGAGTAGAAGTTTGGTTATACATTGTTTATTTTATTTTAAACTGATTTGATGGGTTATCCTCTCCCATCATCATTTAGTTGACATACAAGCGTTCGATTATATGTACTAGCACATGTAGTTTGTCGATTTTTTTCTCCTTTCATGTTTTGTAATTTCCTTATGCTGGGCATGTACTTGTAAATAACATTTTCTCTTTTATTTGGTTACACTCTTTTTGGCTTCTTTGATTAAAAAAAAGTTTATATTATTGTGTTTCTTTGTGTACAGAAGGAAGATATTGATGATTTTTATTCTAGGAATCATTTGAGGAAGATCCTATTCGAAAGAAGATATGTGGTGTCCAAGAAAGATCATGTGATTTTGAATTTCAATTTATTTAAATTTTAATATTATTTGGGAATAAAGATAAAATATTAAAATATTTATTGTGTACCATTCTTTTTACATAATTTATCCTCAAGAACATTTGTACATGTATATTGTTATATATGAAGTCTATACTATACTTGTATAAATTATGATTTTTTTCTCATTTTTTAATAAAATAATTGTGCTAGCTATATAGCTGTCCAACATGTGCCAAGCATGTGCTGGATTTTTTTTTTTTAATTAGGGAAGACACTATTGGTAACGGGCAGATAACATACCCGTTACCAATAAACCGTTATTTGTAACGGGCAACACATGTGCCCGTTACAAATAATGGGATTTTTTGTAACGGACAGTTGAAATGTCCGTTACAAATAACGGGTTATTCGTAACAGGCAGATGAAATGTCCGTTACGAATAACGGGTTATTTGTAACGGGCACTGCCCCTTACAAATAATATAATCTATCCGTAATGGCCGCATACGTAACACTCTTTGCCCGTTACGGATAGCTATTTTTCAACTAGTGCGGTTTGGATTCACCAATTCGGGTCGGTTTTTGATAGCTCTAGTTGCAACACTTCTCTTTTCACGCTTGTTGATGCATGTTTTGAATCGTTAATATCTTTGATTATCAATATATAAAAAATTATAAAGTTTAGATATTAAAATTGTACAAATTGAGACGAATCTAGCAAGATCCCACATGACTATATTTTTACTTATGTATAAATCGTCAAAACTAGTCAAAGTAAAACACGTGAATAGTGTAAAAGTCAAACTATTGCAACTATAAAAAAAAAGGAGGAAGTGATGGGTTGGCCTCAGCAGAGTGTCACTTGTTATCTTAGGTAATTTGGGGTAGATCACGTTCTACATATTTAATTGGTTATACTTAACAAACTAAGGTTACCTAAAGCGTTTATAACCTTGAAGCAAAGAGTAATAATTAAACATGTGATGGTTAATTTTTCAACCAAGAGTTGCAGAAATTGTAATCAGTAAAGAGTTTACGTGTTCACCTTTATAATGTAATGCTTGATGGTAGGGCCTCAGTCCGGTCAACTATTACACGAATAAAGGGTCTTTGAATCATTTAATTCAGTTGGGATCAATTAATATTGAATAAAATGTTTTAAAGTTACCTATTTAATACGTTTAAGGTGCTTTAATTTAATTAAAAATAATTGAATTTTGCAATTACTTTTAAGTAACATGTCGTTCTAATTTTATTATTATAAAATCTCCTCGGTCAAAAATAAAGTTGAGAAACGTTCTCAAAAGGTTAAAAGATAATCCATAAACCTATATTCCAATTTTGCTAAGATGGTACTAAAATACAAGTTTTAGAAACCCATGTCACATGTCTAATGTTGGTTTTATTTAAAATGTTTGAGTAAAATGCCAACACATCTTCATTTTGAAAAGTATTTCAAGGGATATAATGAGATGAGAGGTACAAACCCTCTAAAAGACAAGTATAGAAGTCCAATAAAATCTCTTATCTTCAATATGATTGAATATAAGAAAGTGATTGGAAATATCTATGATCAAAATTTGATCTAATAACATTATTCTTCATCCATTTCATATAGTGTTAAATAGTTGTTTAAACTCTAATATGAATAATGATTGAATAAGACTTAGCAAAATCATGAAATGTGCTTAAAGTAGTTAAGCAAAGCATCATTTTGAACCTAAGAGAAATGTTCTAAGTGGCTCAAATGGGAAAGGTTTAGGAATATATGAGGATTGCATTAAGAAGTTAGAGGCCAAGAAATGCAGACAAGTTGCTACTTCTCAAACCTAGAACTACTTACATGCTAAAAGTTGTTATGAACAACAAATGTTTCAAATTAAATGGACCAATTCCAATTGATTAGAAAATACCTCATATAGTTGGAAGGTAAAAGAATGGAAATGTTCCAATTTAAGAAGTATATTATAGAAATTGATTTAGTATATTGCTACTTCTTGGACATATGATGTCTTGTTTAGTTCACTCATTAAACAATATGGTTGAACTAAAGGAAGAAGTTATGGCTAAGGGATAAATAAATCTATAAGTTTAGAAGCAAACTAGCATAGTGCCCGTGCGATGCACGATTTATAAATCAAATTATTAAACCCGTAGGAAAAATAAAATTAAAAATAAAAACAAAGGTAATTCATTTACTATTAAAGGACTTGGTTACTAATGGTCAATAAAAAAAAAGTTAAAGGAACGTTATTTGAATATTATTTTATGTTATTTGAATTTCTTTTAATTTTTTATAATGTTATTTTATTAATTGAAAAATAATTTAATAATACTCCACATAGCTATATAAGAAGTGGACTAATTTATTTACATCTCCCGTTGAGAAAAAACTAAAATTTTCTTATCATACCATTCGCATCAGTAGCTACAATCAATCTAATATATACATGTTTTATTTACCTGTCGCACTCATTCAATCTATAGACACAATAATAACCTTATATTTGACCTACCAGAACATATATTTTCCTAAGTTAAGCATTGTGCCAAAAACTATATATTATATAATAGTCATATATATAACCAACAGCTGATTAAATATATTATACAACACAAATACTTCGTATATAGGTATGGATACTGATAATTTTATATAAAAAAATATACAGAGTATATATTACTAAGATTTATCCCTACCTTAATTATAAAATGGTTAACAAAACTCTTATAATAGTGCATGGACATTTATATATCTAAAAATGTTCTTTTTACATATATTTTCCCCCATTTAATTTTAAAAGCCTTAAAATTGTCTATTGAATTCGCTAAATTGATTTAAAAGGTTATGTTTATTTCAATATTTAAAGCCATTTACTATTTTTATTTCCTTTTGTTTTAATTTTTCTATTTAGAATTTATTAGACTATTAGGTTTCAAGATCGAAGTCAATATCTTTTTACCGTACAATCACTAAATCAAAGTCGCTCAACTAAAGTTTTAGACATTGCATAGCTACACAACATCCAACACATTTAATGATTACATGCAAATAATTTTAATAAAACTACGCATTCGATATAAGTTATTAAACAATTTAACTATAGATACATTTTTATAGGTTTATATCTTTCATATTAACAAAAATTTACAAATATTATTATTATATTTTGAAAAAAAAATTAGACTTTGAAGTTTTGTATAAGATAGATAAAGGATAAGTTAATTCCCGTCATATATGCATTGAGTTTTGGGTGTTCTATCCGGTTCACCCTTTGGGCTAATCCAGATTTGAGGATCTGTTCTAGGCTATTAGGTTCCACTCACCATCCGATTGTTCGTTGTTGCAGGGGAGCGAACACGGGTCCTCCGTACCAAGTGTAGTCACAATCACCACTACACCAACAACCAAACACTTGGTATGGAGGACACGTGTTATAAAATATTATATTATATACATATACTTTTTTATAATCTAAAAAATATTATATTATATACACATACTATTATATTTAAAAGTATTATTATGATAAAACAACATAAATTATTGCACATGATTGTTGTATATCTGGTATAGTACATGAGCAATGCACGATTTTTAAATCAATATGCTAGTTTTTCTAAAAAAAATTCATAAGTAATAGCATTGTTAATACGAATATTACAATTTAAAACACGGGTAATAGTTATAATACATTTTATATCTATCCTTTTTCCGTCAAATGTCTAATTCAATTTAACTTTTATTCTTCTTGTTTAGATTGGTTATTGGTTCTTTTTTTTTTTTAATGCAAGAAAAACAAAAGGGCATTGTAAAAGACATTGTATAGAAAATGAAAGGCCGATTAAAATTAAATTTTTGTTCAAGATTATGTATTTTTTTCCAAGATAACATTTCGGCTCAGCATTCAGTATTTGTCAAGGTGTACAACAAACGATAAAAGTAATTTTTATACTATTTTGTATCTTTATCAAAAACTTTTGTATTCAACCAATTACTTGAATTGAATTTAGGATAACTTATAGACTATTTTGGGTAACTTTTATCAATAAAGCATAAGTAACTTTCATTCATTACAGGGTAGCTTTTATAATAGGTGCACAATATTTTATTGTACATCTGATTTTTTTTAAATGTTTGTATTGATTTCATAATTGACGTCAAACTAAATTCTATCGATTTTATTTAACTTTCATACAAAAAAAACAACAATATTAGCCTTTCAAAATACGAAATATTTGTTTCCTTAATTATGCCACTTTAATCATATTGCTTCAAATTAGCTATTATGCTTTAACTTGACTATAAATTTAATTTTCATAAAAAAAAAAAAACAGTATTAGCCTTTCAAAATACGAAATATTTATTTCCTTAATTATGCCACTTTAATCATATTGCTTCAAATTAGTTATTATTCTTTAACTTGACTATAAATAAAGATTGGAAAGACTTTATGGATTATTTGTAGTAGTGGAAAGTATATATTTATTATAAAAAAAATTAAATCAATATTTATGTTAGGAAATCCTGAAAATCTTATACAGGTATAGAAACTTGCTTTTATTATTTGAAGTTTAACAAAAATAACTATGCTTGAACATGTAAACAGTAATTATATAGATATATTTTATACTTAAGATAAGCCAATGAGAGAGTGACATTTGTCATCCTCACATTGAGACGCTTGTCTTTTACTATAATATATAGATGTTGCTACTTCACAAGTAGAATCTACAAGTCTGGAAGCAAAAGTTGCAACCTTACAAAGAACTTATATTTCACCTTACCTAAAAATTGGCTAGAATTAAATAAATGTTATTTATTATTGCCATTATCGAAATACTAATCAATGTTAGTAATGACTAAGCATTGAAGATTCAAAAACATGAAGTAAATGTTATTCTATGCTTTATTGAGTCAAAATGTGTTTTGAATAGCTAAATAGGTTTAAAGTTCTATATGATAGAAATAATTAAACCATTTCTATATATAAATTGTCTCTAATATGTCAATTAATTTGAATAAAAATGAACATTGCATGCGGAAGATCCAAAGGGATTGACTTTCAATATCATTAGATTATGAATCTATTGATATTTGTAATTATCATTCTAATTTGAAAATCAAAGGTTCAAAGGCTAAAGACGAACAATGAAACTTCATTTGTGATATGATTACTTGTGCTTAGTTAAAGCATAAGTGTGAAAATTTTGAAAAGTTCAAAAATCCAGTATGAAGTGTACAATCAACTTGACAAGATAATAAATACACTACAATATGATTGTAATGATAAAAGTTTGAGTCAAGACATTCACTTGGCAATATATATTCAAAATATTGCAATATGATCGTAATAATGAGAATTGAAGCCAAGACCTTGATAAACATCTAAGAGTTGTGAAATCGTTTTATAACAAACTCGGAAAGAAAACCTTGTGAAGTGTTTATGAAAGGAGCTATCAATCTATATGAGATTTATTTTTGATAATGGATGAAATTACTTATCTTCCAACCATTGTTCAAGGGATATACTTTTAAGATGAGCTAAATAACTAAACAAACTATATATGTCAAATCAAAATGTAGCAAGACTGCATATATGATATGGATAAAATGAGTTAATATAAAGCCTTTCTACAAAGCAAGGAATAAAAGTTGTATTAAATCTTTTAATGCACGATCAATTCCTATACAAAGAACGGGGTACTACTACACAAATCATACTTAGCACAAAATGTTTATTTCTCAAGCAGGTGCCCTTATTGTTCCAAAAGGTCAAGTGAGAGTAGTATTGTAGACACCCATTTGTGTCTCCCCAAAACCAAGCCCAATGATGAGTGCCTTTCACGTCGAATCATAATCGAATGAAACGAAAGTGTGGAAAGGTCTAGTATTGTGGAAAGTTTTATTTCTTTTCTTTTCTTTTCTTTTCTTTTCTCTTCTCTCTGTTTTTGAAAACTTTATTTTAAGGAAAACATCCAATCCAGTTTGGTTGGTCCATGATATGGGTCTAATAGTGGTGTAGTTGGATGGGGCTTGCAAAGACCTTTCCAACGATATATTATAAGCCCAATTCCGATGAATATTGAGGAATTTATGGCCAATTTACTAAACTGGGCCCGATTTGAGTTTTAAATACGGCCCAATGATCTAGGGGATGGCCTAATATGATTTATCATTCCTAATGTAATTAGGAATGGTTTTGGTCTTCTAGAACATTCTAGAAGGTTTTTATCATTCTTAATTCAATTAGGATTCTTTAGAGTTTTAATTAGATCAAATAGCATTTTCGACTGAAATTATATTATTTTATCTTCCAGTACGGGAATTTTATCAGATTTTCGAAAACGTGTTAAAAGCCGGTTTGGCGTCCAACCCCAGGCCTTGGCGCCAATGAGCTAGGGCTGGTGCCAAGTTGTTTTTGCGATCTTCAGACTCTGTTTTGATAAATTATCTTTTTTGGCCGATTTTCTCTATAAATATCGTATCAAAAACTCCGTTTTGAAGGACGAATTCACCATCTATCTTCACCATCTACAATCATCAATTCTCTTCATTCATCAAGGCTTTTCATTAACTCTCTTCATCTTCATCATTCATTCATCAATTTTCAATAACATTAATCTTTTAGCATTCTTTTCTAAACTTTATTCTTTTTCATACAAAATTCCGCATTCACAAGATCTTGATACACCTAGCCATATTCGAAGTTGCCTTCGCCCTAGACGTGAAAGGTTTAATTTTTGAGGGTTTGGTCCCAAATCTCTCTTTCAATTATTTAATTTAATTGTTTATTATTTTTCCTTGAAGTTACTAACGTGTGTATTTTGTTATTAGAAAGAGGTACGAGGCATCCAAGTAAGTACTTTATTGATTGACTGATTTTTATGATGTAGACATCATGTTTATATTATTATTTTGATATTCCTAGTATCATGTCTAGGGTGTTTTTAATATGAAGCATGATTAAGAATATGATGCTTCCTATGTTCTTTCTAATATTTATGATTATGATTGATGATGATTATTTATTATGTTGCTTGATATGCATATTATTATATATTGTTATTGCTTGATCACCTTTTATTGCAGGTTAAAGGGAATTGGTATTTGCAACCACGCTTAATAAGATAATTAATAATCTTGTTAGGTTAATTGTGATTATAATTCAAGTGATCGCCAATAATAGATTTGTTTGTGCATTAAATTCAACCAACATAGATTAAACAGGTTTAGGGTTAATCCTATTGATTGTATGTTAGTCAGAAAGCGCACATGAATACGAGCAGAATAAAGTAGAGGCCTATTATTAGGGCAGGTTCAATCTCTTTTAGGTTGGACTTGTACCATCATCCCCGAACCCTATTTTGTTTCATGACCTTATGGAGTTGACAATCTCTTGGATCGTTAAGGGGTGTAACCTTCACCTCGTGAACGGTTTACAAGTTCCTTAAAAACTTGTTGGCGACTCTTTTGCTCTATCTTCTTCCCTTTTTGACGCCACCGTACTTAAATGTATGATCACAGTGGGGTTCAAGCTAGTGGGATCTTTAAAGGCTTGAAAATATTCCCTACAGTTTTTGGCGACTCCAATGGGGAGGATTTCTATTTTAATTCCTGAATTTGTTTCGGCAATGATTTAGAATGAGTGGATGAGACTCGAAAAGTTCTAAGTATTTTATGTGCGTAATTTTGATTAACATTATTGTCATATGCATAAAAAGGTTCTCATTGGAAAGACCATCCGTAATGAGTCAAAAACATAGGATTTTACACGTAGGAAATTTGAGAAATGTCTTTCACAACTAGGACTGAAATAACACCGCGCAAAACTGGATGATTTTATTGAGCACAGAAAGTTGTTGAGGCATGTGGGAAGTAGCGTCAGGGGCCAGAGCTTGACGCCAAACTTTTAGCCGTAGCGCTAGACGCTAGTATTGGCGCCAGACGCTACAGTTAAAAGTTGGCGCCAGTCTCTGTTTGCTGGCGCCAATTTCCCCCAATACCGAGCCAGAAATATGTGTTCTAATTTCGACCGGTTTTTCGTATTGTTTGCTCGATCCTACTTCCTGATTGAATTTTTTCTCACTTTTCTGAAACCCATATGTGTTCTACATATGGACATAACCCTCTGGGAATTCATTCTCTATCTACCCGATTGAACGCTCCTGGCAACAAAGGGTACATCTGAGATGTTGAATTCACCAAACCATGGAAGTGAGTTTTTTTCTAAAAAAAACTCGCGGTGTTCTATCCACACCCTTCACGGTTAGGCTTCTACGCGGTGCATCTGAACAATTAACCATGGACCCTATTTGACTAAACCATATCCTGAACTTTAGATTACTAGAGCCATGGCTAGGTTGCGAACTCATTGCATCATATTGTGCCTACTTGACTAATTGTGCATTATTTATTGCGCATATATATTCTATGCACCTTCTAACCGTTTGTTGATTTGTGTTGAGATTATAATCAATGACTTAAAAAACTTTGCCTAATTAATTCGAGTCAATAAAAATTTTCTTCTTTTAATCGGAATTGACCTAGTACGACTTTAGGCATACCCAAGTTGACTAATAATATCGAAAACAGTCCCAGACCGAGGCTCCAATGTTGGTGCCAAAATCTGGGCTGTAGCGCCACTGTATGGTGTGTAGCGCCAGACATTTACTAAAAAGTCTGGCGCCAACCACCATATTGTGACGCCAGTCCTGTCGCTTGGCCGACAGTTCAGATTATTTGTTGAGTCATCACCTAATGTCTAATTATTCAGTTTCCTGTTTAATTCGGTTAATTCTGCTTAATTGAATCAATATTCGAGTTTAGGCACTAAGTCCCATGGTCTTACACAAGAGTCCAAGCATGTCACTTACACTCAATACACACACCATTACACAAGTCTTGACCATGATTAAGGGAGTCTTGTGTGGGCGCGTTATTTTTCGTCATTTTTTTAGGGGGGTAAGTCGGATATTAATCCTCCAATAAATAATAGTACTTAAGTTCCATAAACACATGTACATTATTGCTCCCTAAAAATATGCATACTTTTTTCCTTATTTAAACAAAAGCCATAAAGTCAAACTGATTCGAGTCAAGTAATTAAAACGCAAACTGGCTTAATCTACAGTGCGTGGTCAAGAAAGGAAGGACGATTAATCAAAGATAACCTCTTCGTCCAAGTCCAACTTTTCGACAAACCTATAGCTCGCAAGAGGAAAGCAAGAGTTATAATGGCAACTCAGGAAGAAGTTAACGATCTCAAAAACCAACTGGCTACTGTAACTGAGACACTAAAGCTTCTCGCACTTAAGATCGAGGATCCCGCGAAGCAACAACAGATGGACCTCATGCAAGAAAGCCTAAGCAAGTTGTCCAGCGACTACAAGTTTCAAGAACTCACATCCCAAGGGGTCTCAGTAGATAAGGATCTTCTTCCGCAGAAGTTCAGTGCCAACGAAATCCCAAAGTTTAGGGCAATCGACAACCCCTACTTCCATCTAAGGGCATTTGAAACAATAATGAGTATCAAGGGTATCGATAAGAAAATTTTCCCTTCTCTGTTCTCGTTATCTCTCGAGACCGTTTTCCAATAATGGTTCTTTTCTCTTGAAAAAGAAAAGACCTCTACCTGGGAATCCATAGCAAACGCTTTCGTTGATAGGTACAAGTGCAACGTTCAAGTCGAAACTGACCATAGAGAACTTGAAATTCTCAAGCAAAAGGAGAATGAAGGCTTCACATCTTTCTTTAACAAGTGGAGAGAACCTCAGCTAAAATGATTGAGGTACCAAGTGAAAAAGAGTCCGTGAGATTGTTCATTAAAAATCTCCAATAAAAATATTCAAAACATCTTAAATATCAAAATAACCTTCATACCTTTAAGGCTGTTTATGATATTGGGATAAATATTGAAGATGACTTAGCTAAATCTAAAGCTGCCAACAATAACTCCAACAGTGGCTGGAAAGGAAAGAAGAACGACAATCCTTTTTCTTCCAAAACCGCCCACTCAAATAATGTTAGCGCCTTTAATCTAGGAGAAGTCCTTGCCATGAACAACCAAGGACAAAAGAAACTGTTTAGGAGAAACTTCACTCCTATTGGCATGAGTTATGACACCGCGTTTGATCGGCTAAATGAAAAAGGTCTTATAACTCCCATTGGACCATTCGGAGATCCACCAGTCGAGAAAAGGTCGCCTAATTGGAACCCCAATGCACATTGCAAGTATCATCAAGGTACGGGCCATTCTACTAAAAGTTGTTGGAAACTTAAGGAAGCTATCCAAGACCTGATTGACAGTAATAAGCTGTCGTTGCCTCCTGCCAGTAAGAAACCGAGTATTGATAATGCACCTCTAGCTCACACATTGGTTATCTCCGATGAAGAAAGCGAAGTTGACCCCTCATCTCTCATTAAGCCTGTCAAAGTGACCGAAGAAGAAGAAGAAGAGATCTTTTTCGATGTCGAGGATAATCCTCCAGAACTAGAAAATGAGGTAGAGATACGAATACTCACACTATATCTGAGGGAGACATCACAACTGTTACATGAAACTCTCAAAATTCTGAATGAACTTCGCAAGGAATATGATCAAGAACCTAAGAAAGAATTCACACCAGTAAAAACGACTTATGAGGCAAAATACTTTCCCTTACAAGTCACTGAAAGACCCAAGAGGAGCAATAAAATTTATACTCCAATTGGGATCCCGTATGCACAAATGTTTAAAATGCTCTCCGAGAGTGGCAAGGTCAAACCTCTCGAACCGAGACCATTTGAATCATTAAAAAGAACAAATAGATATTACTGTCAATACCATCAGTCAGGAGGACACACCATATAAAACTGCTTCAAATTCAAGGATTTGGTGCAGAAAATGATTGATAGAAAGGAATTAGTCCAAGTTCAACAAGAAGAGGATATAAATGTTAATGGGACAGTGATGAAGAAGATGTCTATCTAAAAGACATATTAGAACCTTCACCTTCCATATCATACACCACAGACGACATTTGGGCTGAAGAAGATGCATCAATAGACGTCCTTACAAGATCCGGGAGATACAACCTCCTGTTTCAACGCAACCCATGCCTACCGTACAACAAGTTCCCATACCTATCATCGAAGACAATGACATTGTTAAACAATTCAAGAAGACAAAAGTTGAGATGAATGTATGGAAGCTTCTAGCAACATCTCGAGAACATAGGTTGGCTGTGATGAATGCCTTGGATAAAATCGGGATAGATTCTGACACCACTCCTGAGGGACTAGCTAACTTCCTCACGAGTGATCTCCCTAGTCCAATTAATCTAATCACCTTCTCTAATAAAGATTTACCCCCGGAAGGTGACAAGCACTACAAAGCGTTAAACCTCACAGTAGTCTGCAAAAGAATGAATGTTCCCATGATGCTCGTAGACAATGGATCGGCTATTAACGTCTGTCCACTTAGAACTGCGAGGATGCTCGGCATAAAGGATGAGGATTTAACTCCGTCCACACAAGGAATAAGAGCTTATGATAATACTCGACGTCAAGCTCTTGGCAAAATAACCCTAATTGTGACGGCAGGAGCAATAGAACATGCTACTACTTTTCAAGTGGTAGACATCAAAGCCTCATTCAATCTGTTGTTAGGACGCCCTTGGCTCCATGATCTAAAGGCCGCCCCTTCATCTCTCCACCAACAAGTGAAAGCTATAGTTGGAGGAATCCCCATCACCATTGATGCTTCGCCAATGAGGATCAAGTCAATAGAGAATCCAATCATCAACGTGGAGCACGACGAAGATGATGAAGACCTATGGGGCTTTAACGAAGAAGTCTCCTTAATCCAAGAGGATGAAAGGACATCTCTTTGCCACGACCCCCATTCCAACATGATTATCAACACTATGCTGAAAAAAGGACACTTCCCTGGGATGACCTTAGGAAAGAAGAAGGGGATAGCAAAATCGATAGAGTCACCTGGCCTCCCTAAACTAGATACTTTCGGACTTGGTTTCGAACCGACTCGGAAAGATCTCAAGCGATCCCAGGACAAATTGAAAGCACGTAGGGACGCTCGCATTCAAAAGAAAGCAATTCC
The DNA here is from genome assembly GCF_001683475.1 of Chenopodium quinoa. NCBI lineage: Eukaryota > Viridiplantae > Streptophyta > Magnoliopsida > Caryophyllales > Amaranthaceae > Chenopodium > Chenopodium quinoa. The sequence continues at coordinate 841,081 of NW_018742441.1, forward strand.
AATGGATCAGTACCCTCTTACGCTTAATGGTCAGTTTATAAAAGAAGGAGAGGACTATCCATGCTATGAATTTCCCGAACCATTTTTTTGTAAATGGCATACGACAAACAGGATTCGAGATTTTCTTAGATTGCTATTTCACTGATGAAATCCCAATTCCCGTTCATAAGGAGAAAATATCTCCATGCTTTGACTTTAACGTCATGGGATTACTGTTTGGGCGAGAAAAGAATGAGCCAGCTTATGAGGAAGACGACTCCTCACTCATTCAAACGGTCCTACAAAGCGAAAACTTCGACCCCTCAAAGCTAATTACTCCAGCTGAAGGATCCTCGCAAGGGTGGCGCAAGACTATCAAGGTGATTACTCTGAGTGGGAGGAAGATATCAATCACGACAGGACAAGGGCCAATGTTTGAAGAATTGTCAGGGTCAGAGTCAGAGTCTGAGCCAGAGTCCTTCCCTTTAGAATCTTCTAAGTCTTTAGTTATAACGCCTTCCCTTCCTGTTTCTTCTCCTAGGATAGTTAGTGATCCAGTCCCTGAGGACATATCACTCTTTGATTTAATGATCTCAGAGTATAATAATATCGCTCATTCTCCTTACTTCTCGTGTTCTTCCCTAACCCAAGATGACGAACATTGCTTAGCTAACGATGAAAAAGATAAAAAAATTTATTAAAGCAATGGAAACACTTGAAAAGAAAACACCAGTAATTGAAGAGACTGAAACAGTTGACATCTCAAATGATTCAACTCATAAAAGAGAAGTTAAAATCGGACTAAAATTGAATAAACAAGAAAGAACCGATTTAATTAACTTGCTTAAAGAATTTATCGATGTATTCGCTTGGTCATATGAAGATATGCCAGGCATTAACAGAGAAATAGCTCAACACATTATACCATTAATTCCAGGAATGAAACCGGTAAAACAAAAGCTACGTCGAATGAAACCCGACGTAGCACTTAAAATAAAAGAAGAAGTTCAAAAACAAATAACTTCAGGTTTCATCAAGGTATCCAAATACCCCGAATGGATCGCTAACGTCGTCCCAGTTCCAAAGAAAGATGGAAGGGTAAGGATGTGTGTCGACTATCGAGATCTAAATAAGGCAAGTCCAAAGGACGACTTCCCTTTGCCACACATCGATATTCTGGTAGACAACACAGAAAATCACGCCCTCCTCTCATTCATGGACGGATACGCAGGGTACAATCAGATTCTCATGGCGGAAGAAGACATGGAGAAGACAACTTTTATCACACCATGGGGCACTTACTGTTACACGGTAATGCCATTTGGGTTGAAAAACGTAGGTGCTACTTACCAACGTGCATCAACTGCCTTGCTCCATGACATGATGCACAAAGAAGTCGAGGTATATGTAGACGACATGATTGTGAAATCAAAAGATCGTCCAGGCCATCAAGTAGCCTTAAGGAAATTTTTCGAAAGGCTAAGAAAATATAATATGAGGTTAAATCCCTCAAAATGTGCTTTTGGAGTAACCTCGGGAAAACTCTAGGGATACATCATAAGCTCTAGAGAAATAGAGATAGATCCAACCAAGATTAAAGCAATCATGTCAATGCCACCGCCCAAGACCGAGAAACAGATTCGAGGATTCATTGGCTGGTTACAATATATAAGTAGGTTCATATCAAAACTAATAACGATATGTGAACCAATCTTCAAAAAGCTCAAGAAGAATGTACCAGTAATATGGGATGACGAGTGTCAAAAAGCCTTTGACCGGATCAAAGCCTATCTCGCAAATCCTCCCGTATTAGCGCCAGCACTTCCCGGAATACCTCTTAGGTTATATTTGACGGTTACCAAAGAGACAATGGGATCCATGCTAGCACAAGAGGTAGAAAACAAAGAGAATGCAATCTATTACTTAAGTAAGAAGATGCTCGAATACGAAACACGCTATACACCACTCGAGAAATTGTGCCTCGCTTTGGTGTGGGCCACAACTAAGTTAAGACATTACATGTTGGTGCATACCGTTTTCGTGGTATCTTGATTGGATCCACTCAAATACTTGTTCGAGAAATCAACGCTCAATGGACGTATTTCAAGATGGATAGTTAACTTAGCCCAGTTCGATGTACGGTTTATGCCACAAAAAGCTATTAAAGGATCCGTGGTGTCAGACTTTCTGGCAGACTTTCCAATAGAAGACTCGACACCAATACAGGACAGTGAATTTCCAGATGAATATTTGATGGTCACCGAAGATGATACTTGGACCTTGTATTTTGACGGAGCCTCAAACCAAAAGGGATGTGGTGTCGGAGTGTTACTAGTATCACCTAAAGAAGAACATGTCCCAATCTCAATAAAGCTTGATTTCGACGTTACCAACAATGCTGCTGAATATGAAGCATGCGTGGTAGGCCTTGAAACAGCCCTGGCATTGGGATTAAAGAAGTTAAGGATATTCGGAGACTCTTCTCTAATCATCAATCAAATATCTAAAAGGTGGAAAGTAAGGAGTGAAAGCCTAGCTCCTTACCAAACTTATCTGGAAACTCTTACCGATCAGTTAGAGAAGGTAGAATACGCATATCTACCAAGAGAAGAAAACCAATTCGCTGATGCCTTGGCAAGACTAGCCTCAATGGTTAGGATTCCCACGGATATCGAGCAAATGCCTCTAACTATCGAAAAAAGGCACAAACCAGTATATATACAGGCTATAGAAGACGACAACCCAGTCCAAGACGAAGATGAAGAACAAGAAGAAGAACCATGGTACACAAACATTCTCAACTATGTCACCAATGGAGAATACCCTCCTCATGCTGACAAAAGAACAAAACGAGCCTTGAGACTTTTGGCTTCTCAATATGTACTCATAGACAACGAGCTACATAAAAGGGTACCTAAAGGTCGAGCTCTCCTATGTGTAGGGAAGGTAGACGCTCAAAGAATAATGAGAATGGTCCACGAAGGAATCTGTGGAACTCATATAAATGGCAAAATGTTAGTCCAAAAATAATGCGAGAAGGGTATTATTGGACTACCATGAATAGGGATTGCCATCAATATGTAAAAAGATGCCCTAAGTGTCAAGTTTATGCCAATTTACAGCACGTTCCTCCATCTATGCTCTATACCTACACATCACCATGGCCATTCTCTACATGGGGAATTGACATAATTGGCAAGATCACTCCTCCAGGAACAGGAGGCCATGAATTTATTCTAGTAGCGATTGATTACTTTACGAAGTGGGTTGAAGCACAATCATATGCTAAACTCACCGCAAAACATGTAGCACTTTTTATCGAGAGAAATATCATTTGTCGATATGGAGTCCCACATGAAATGATAAGTGACAATGGAACTCACTTTCAAGCCGAATGTAAAGAATTGCTACATAAATATGGTATCCAACATCATCATTTGTCCCCTTATCGACCTCAAGCAAACGGAGCAGTCGAGGCAGCTAATAAAAATTTAAAGACTATCATCGAGAAAATGACGGAAAATTACAAGGATTGGTCTGACAAGCTTCACTTTGCATTGTGGGGTTATCGTACGTCAACAGGAAATACACCATTTTCTTTAATATATGGAATGGATGCCGTACAACCTGTCGAACTAGAAATACCATCTCTACGTATTGCGCTAGAAAGTAAACTCGATGAAGTCGAATGGACTAGGGCACGATATGAAGAATTGATCCTACTCGACGAAAAACGACTAGAAGCTCTACATCACACTCAGTGTTATCAAACTCGTATGGCTAGACATTTTAATAAGAAGGTCAAGACAAGAAATATCAAAATAGGAGATTTGGTATTAAAGGCACTAAGGAAAAATGTTTTAGATCCAAGGGGAAAGTTTAGACCTAATTGGTCTGGCCCCTACATTGTCAAAACAATCCTGTCAGGTGGTGCAGCAAAATTAACTGACATGGATGGCAATGAATTCTCAAACATGACCAATCTTGACCAACTTAAAAAATACTACCCATAATTACTTGAGTAGGACACTCAAGAGAGCTACGTTCGGCCTGATTCCTTAGGAAAGGATACGTAGGCAACCCATTTCAGGGGCCACTTTATTTTTCGACATCTCCGCATTCCAGAATCAACAAAAAGTCAACAAAAGTCGAAAAAGCAATTGGCGTCGCAGAACAGAGCATGGCGCCAACAAAAGGCCATCAGCGCCAGACGACAGTATTGGCGCCTGGCACCAGACCTCAATATCTGGCGCCAATTCGCAATTATTGACGCCAATTCAGTAATAAAATCTGGGCGAATTTCGGCGTTTTTCGGAAAATTTTCGACTTCCGTACTCGAAGAATTTCTGGAAAATCAATTTTTTTTTTTCGGTTTGTTAATTGCTTTAATAAAACAAATTTAAAGTAAAAATTTAATTGAAAGCTGAAATTTCATTAATAAAATAAAATTGCATTGTTAATGGAATTTAAATAAAGCTGAAATAAATTAACTTTAAATAAAACTAAGAATCTAATAAATCGAAAGCTAAGCAATGTTCTTATCTTTCTTCTCCTTCTTTGCTCTTTTCCAATTCTTTTCTGCCTCCTCCTCTTCATCCATTACTTTAGCTAGTAGGCATCCTTTAGAGGACCTACATTCAATCTTGGAATGGATTGTTTCCCCTTCCGCTAGCACCCCATGCTTCTTTTCCACCCAAACCTTTTTGTCTGTAGTGGTAGCTTTCCTTTTCCCCTTGTCTTTAGTAGAATTCTTCTTCTTCGGCATTATAGGTGTCTTGAACTCAATTCTTGCACCTAAGCGTTCCTTGGCCGGTGTCACCCTGTCACCTAGACGATTCTTCACATCAGTTCTACCCTGATCAATTGAAGACTTCTTCAGCAACCACTTCTTTACATCATTAGGCAAAGAAGGGGGAACCTTTTGGGTAATCACTTCCCATAAAGGTCTAGCGCTCCAGTACGTGTCAAATTTATCTACTTCTTGAGATATGGGATACGCATAGGGAGGACGAAGATCCCCGAAAGGAATATTTTGAAGCAAGCCATATTGTCTCTTTACTCTGCAGGGATAATAATATGTCATGAGAGACAAGCTTGGAAGACGGCAAAAAGGTTGCTTGTTAACACCAACCATCCTTTTTATTTTCCACCATGGGATGACCCACTTGATAGCAAAGTCACGTGATTCAAAGACTTTCTTCCACCCATGGCGCCCAAATTTAGGGATACGCTTCTTTCTTCTTACAAAGCAAGTCGGCGAATAACTTTCAATGTCGTCCGGAGGGTTAATTAATCCTAGCCTTTCCATTAGCCACATCTGAAAAAAAAAATCAATGCAAAAAAATCAATATTACAATACAAAAATATATATTTTTTAATTTCTGCAATTAAAAATATTATTTTTCTACCTGTAATAAAATTGGAGAACCGCGAAGAGGTGCTTTTGGGTCCCTTTTCAACTCATCTAGACCAATCATAGTCTCTCCAACTATTAAAGGCATCGGATTTCTCCCTGATTCAATTTGTTCTAGCACAGTGGTTATAATTGATCGACCCTCATTAGTTTTACCACTACTAAGACAATATTGATTAAGCATGCAGAATAAGAACGCCCTTCTTCTATATATGTGAAGAGATTCAGAAAGCGGTTTATCAAAATAATAGCGTGTGAATTCTTTTAAGTTCACCACGTTGCCATTCACTATCCTTGATAAATCCCTTTCCTTCAAATTAAAGAAGCGCTCAAAATCCTTATAGTAATATGCATCTACTCTAGGGATCACTACCAGGTCTATTGCAGGGAAGCCTAAAATAGCACCAAATTCCTCTGGCAAAGGGCTAATTTCATCATACCCTATTCTAAAACAATGTGTGTCAATGTTCTAATATTCTAAAGCGGTATGTATGAAGTCTATGTCTTGATCTACCCCTTTAATGCCATATATTCCACCCAAGTGAAATAAATCCAATTCTTTTCTTTCTCTAGCATTGAGAGATCGACACCATTCATGAGAATATTGGGTGAAGATTTTAGTGGCTAAAGACATGATTATTATTTTTTCTAAAGAGAAGAATAATTTTTTCGCTGGAATTATGTGAATAATCGGCTGAGCAGGGGGCTATTTATGCACAAATTGCGAGGAATTTCAACCTGACTGGAATACGTATTCAGCGTCAATTGGTGTCACACACCCGAAATTGGTGCCACACAGCAGCTCTTGGCACCACACGCTAGCAATAGCGCCTGGCGCCATGCGCCACAGGCTGGCGCCAAGTCAGCAGGACAGCCGCGCTGCTCAGTTTGCGTTTTGATATTAAATCGGAGTCGGTTAATGTCTTTATGGCCCCGTTTTAATTTCTTCTAAATATCTTTCTATCCTTTTCTTAATTAATTAAATATAGCAATTATGTTTAGTTAATTTTTTATTTTTTTGGATTTTTTATAAAAATTTAAATATCAGCCTTTCTCTCCGTTTTTATTTTTCCTTTTTATTTTTTCCTTTTGGGGGAGAGAGTCGGATAATACCCTCCATCAATAATAAAAATGACGGAATTTTTGCGCAAAATTGTTATCACATTTGCACACACTAACATACACTAATATAATAATAATACATAATAATAGATTTACAGAACAGAGTGTCTAAGTAACAAGTCAAAGGCAAAGTTCTATAAAAGTCAAAATAAAATGCATATACAGAAATAAACTACGGCGCCGGAGGACGCAGGCCCATCATGCCATAAAACTGCACCGTCCGAGGAGTCACCTCTCCACCAGCTCCAGCCTCAGCACCAGTCCCAGTCTCCGTAGGAGGAGGGAAACTCAAAACAGGACCACTCCAGCCAAGGCCAACCTGAGGCTGAGACCGCGGAGGCTGCTACGATGACGAGCCAACCTCGTACATCCCACCACCTCTGAAAGCCGAGGTAGCTTCTCCTAACGGTGCAGCCGGAACTTCCTCAGAAGAAGACCCTGAGCCCTCAGCAACGTCGGCTCAAGCAGCCTCGAAACGGCCACTTCTACCTCCTGACGAAGTGCGACGACGTCTCGAGCTAGACCTCGCCAGCTCTCTTCGCCCCTTAGGCCTCGTACGGGTGTGAGAAGCAATCGGCTGACCCTGCAAAAAGAAATAAATCAGAAACAAGGTGAAAACTGAAGCATAGTGCAGAAACAATAAGTAAAGAAAAGTTACCTCTCGGACAGCGTCGTCTCGACGACAGGTAGCTGCGTTCCTCATCCGGACGAGTTGGCTCCGGAAGGCATCTATGCATCGTACCATAGCCGAAACCACCTCGCGTGAGAACTGTTAAGGAAAGTTAAGTCAGTAAAAATGCATGATAACTGAATACAAGATTCTGAATTAGAGCTAGACTTACTCTGGTCTGATGACGAGGAATCGACCGCTCCACGAAGCGCTCGCCCTCAAGAGCCGGAGAAATCATCTCCTCGATCGGCCCGTACATCCCCTGGTAGTGGATGGACATACGGGGTGGCACAAACTCAGTGGGACCATCCTGATAAAACAAAAAGAAATCATTAAGGTGTTACTTGGGGGCTACTCAGAGAAAAACGAAAAGCTAAGAATCTTACCCTCACATCCTCGGCCGGCACGGGGGCTGGAGCTAACAAAGGAAGTAGTTCCTCAGCATAACTCCGCCCAAGGATCACATGGGACCGCCAAAGAGAATCAGGCTCCTCAGCCATGCTCGACAACATGTGGCGTGGTGGAGGAACAGGAACGACAAAGACATCGGAAGAGTGTTGTTTAGCAACTCTCTCTCCTAAATACGCAACTGCTCCGTAGGTCCCCAGAAAATAACGGCGCTCAGCAGAGTACTGTGCAGCTAATCCAGGGACTGTCCAACCACCCCATGGCCGGTATACTACCTCGGGTCCCTATAAAAATACCAATCGGGTAAGAACATGTATAAAACATCGCAGAAGAGCAAGATAAGCGCCAAAAATCGCACCGAGATGATCCGACTCCGGACGCGTGTAGTAGACAGGTCCACATGGTGGCCGCCCCAAGTGGCGCTCACCGGATACCCCCTCGGCGATGGTCTCGCCGGCGCAATGCAAGGAAAGTATTCATAGAACCAGATCTACAAAAGGCTAAAACATGAGTAAATGCTAACTAAACATATAAGGCTAAATGTTATAGGGAATAATGTTTACCTCTACAACTTTCCAGAAAGCGAAAAAAACGACATTCGTCCTTAGAGACCGGTGGCGACACGAGTCCCTCAGTGCGCGAACGAAGTCAGTATAGGCCAAGCTGGCCCAGTCATAAGTCCCGATCCGCCGGAGATCGCGAACATTAGAAAGATAGTAAAGCAATGCCCTACTACCCCTATCAGGGGAGAATGTCCCTGACAATAACATCAGCACAAAGATGCGCACCCACTGCTCTCGGGTGGTCCCATCGTCATCAAGGGTCGCTGCCAGCGTCGAGCGGCGAATCCCTCTAGCACTAAACTGAGTCGTCTCGACCTCAGCTCGGGCCCGAACAGCAATCGGCCCCAGTAGTTCCTCGACCTCTAGAGAAAAGACGTCGATACCGCCGTCGAATGGCAGCGACACAGAAGAGAACTCCAGTCTTGTGATGAGAGTGAAGTCTGTAGGAGTGACCATCATCTCACCCCATGGAAAATGAAATGTGTTGGTGGTGTCCCAAAAGAACTCCACCAGAGCTCGTACTACGTGGTGACCCCCGCTGGAGGCGACCATAGCCTCGGAGGTCTCAAACAGGGCAACCAACCCGCAAGACTCCCATAGTAGTCTCGTCTCTCGATCTCTGGCGATATGCATCCTATACAAATCGCCGAGACCATCGCAGCCAGAGCCGTGATGTCGTGTCCTGTCCGGCTCGGTTCCCCGTCTCACCCTCTCAGAAATGTGGTGGACAGGGGCAAAGAACAAGGTCCGCTCATCCCACTATGGGAACTGACCAAGCGAAGTGGACGGTGTAGTGTCGTCCTCCATGGGCTCATGCTCCCGTCTAGTGTTTCGGGACCGTGAACTGGAGCCTCGTTGTCTAGCCATGCTACATTGTGCAGAATCATCATAAATCAAGGTTCTATAGTATCTAAAGGTTTGCTTAGCCGCATGATACTATGTTCGCAAAAAACAGAGTACGTGGTACTAAAACAGAGCACAAATTCGAATTAAGCATGATAAGAATTTTTCAAGCAATCAAACAATTCCTTGCAACACTATAGTGATTATTGTGACAAATTGAACAAGAATTGCTAGCAAAAACATCAAGAACGAGCCACATTGTTTTTCACGACCTTAGGAGGTCCAACAATGGCGGATTGCTCATTTCTTCGCCAAATTGAGTCAAGCAAGTCTCAAATTACTCCCAAGGAAATATAAAAACATAAACAAGCAATTTCATGGCATAAAACTTGATAAACAAAGCAAATTGAGCATTATAAGTTTCGAATTTTCATGAAATTCGTGAATGAACATGCCAATAATTCATAAAAACCGGTGTGAGTTGTAAGGAAACTTACATAGATCGGGAAGATGGATGAAAAGAGCTTTGATTTGCAACAAATTTGAGCAAATTCGGTTGAGAAACGAATGAGCAACGATCAATTGAAGTTTCGACTTCTTTCGAGCAGCGTTCGCAACAAACCAGAGCATGAAATGAACTGAAAACGGGAATTTAAAGTGATTCCCGTGCTGGCGCCAGTCCCTAGGCATTGGCGTCACATTCTATGCTTGGCGCCAGACGCCAATTTCAGCGCATGGCGTTAATGCGATAAAACTGGCGCTGATCGATTTTCAGCGACGCCAAAGCAGCCAGCCACCTTTTGGGGTAGTGCTAGCCTTCTGCAATATATTTTGGGTTCCTTGGTACGCTAGTTAGCCCTATGAGCAATTTGACATGATTAGGTAATCGGCTTGATTACATGAAGTGATCGACCTGATGAAAAGATTGTCTCACTAAGCTTAAAGCGCCTAAGCATTGGCTCATTAGCAAAAGGCACCGACATACAGGTTCATTAGCAAAAGGCACCGACATACAAGTTCATTAACAAAAAGGGCACCGACAGCGCCGACGTACAGGCATAGCAAAGAGCAAAGTTCAGGCGAACTTTTAAAAATCGACGGGCGTGGATCTTCGGTATTTTCCTTTCGGAGATTATCACATCAAATGAGGATGACTTCAAGAGAAGATGTCTTCGGCATCATTCCCTAGCTTGCGGAAAGTTGTCACAAACAACTGAAGGTAATTTCGGAAGAAATTGTCTTCGATCATAGTTCCTGAGGCATGGAACGTGATCATAATGCGGATGAGAATTATTTCAAGAGAAATAATTTTCGATGATATTCCCTTGGACGTGGAATATTATCACGGCGGAGAGGATAGTTTCAGGCGAAGCAATCTTCTAATTTGGAAGCAGTTACAAGGCGTAGCGGTTTTCAAGCGGGATGACATTCTCTAGCTTGCAGGAGGTCATCAAAGCAATCGGTTACTTTCAGAGACGTGTGCTCAACGGTGCAAGATACGCGTTTCTTAACTCTTTTATCTGTTTAACTAATGCTAGTTTTGAAGGTATCGGCGTTACAAGTTTGATTTAGGATCGCAGAACGTTCTGAATCATTCTCCGTCCCTATCGTTACTTTGACTTTCGTTTTCCGAAACTTGCGTTTCTCCAAACTCAGTCAAAGTGGGGGCTTCTGTAAACACCCATTTGTGTCTCCCCAAAACCAAGCCCAATGATGAGTGTCTTTCACGTCGAATCATAATCGAATGAAACGAAAGTGGGGAAAGGTCTAGTATTGCGGAAAGTTTTATTTCTTTTCTTTTCTTTTCTCTTCTCTATGTTTTTGAAAACTTTATTTTGAGGAAAACAGCCAATCCAGTTTGTTTGGTCCATGATATGGGTCCAATAGTGGTGTAGTTGGATGGGGCTTGCAAAGACCTTTCCAACGATATATTATAAGCCCAATTCCGATGAATATTGAGGAATTTATGGCCAATTTACTAAACTGGGTCCGGTTTGAGTTTTAAGTACGGCCCAATGATCTAGGGGAGGGCCTAATATGATTTATCATTCCTAATGTAATTAGGAATGGTTTTGGTCTTGTAGAACATTCTAGAAGGTTTTTATCATTCTTAATTCAATTAGGATTCTTTAGAGTTTTAATTAGATCAAATAGCATTTTCGACTAAAATTATATTATTTTATCTTCCAGTACGGGAATTTTATCAGATTTTTGAAAATGTGTTAAAAGCCGGTTTGGCGTCCAACCCCAGGCCTTGGCGCCAATGAGCCAGGGCTGGCGCCAAGTTGTTTTTGCGATCTTCAGACTCTGTTTTGATAAATTATCTTTTTTGGCCGATTTTCTCTATAAATATCGTATCAAAAACTCCGTTTTGAAGGACGAATTCACCATCTATCTTCACCATCTACAATCATCAATTCTCTTCATTCATCAAGGCTTTTCATCAACTCTCTTCATCTTCATCATTCATTCATCAATTTACAATAACATTAATCTTTTAGCATTCCGCATTCACAAAATTTTGATACACCTAGCCATATTCGAAGTTGCCTTCGCCCTAGACGTGAAAGGTTTAATTTCTGAGGGTTTGGTCCCAAATCTCTCTTTCAATTATTTAATTTAATTGTTTATTATTTTTCCTTGAAGTTACTAACGTGTGTATTTTGTTATTAGAAAGAGGTACGAGGCATCCAAGTAAGTACTTTATTGATTGATTGATTTTTATGATGTAGACATCATGTTTATATTATTATTATGATATTCCTAGTATCATGTCTAGGGTGTTTTTAATATTAAGCATGATTAAGAATATGATGTTTCCTATGTTCTTTCTAATATTTATGATTATGATTGATGATGATTATTTATTATGTTGCTTGATATGCATATTATTATATATTGTTATTGCTTGATCACCTTTTATTGTAGGTTAAAGGGAATTGGTATTTTCAACCACGCTTAATAAGATAATTAATAATCTTGTTAGGTTAATTGTGATTATAATTCAAGTGATCGCCAATAATAGATTTGTTTGTGCATTAAATTCAACCAACATAGATTAAACAGGTTTAGGGTTAATCCTATTGATTGTATGTTAGTCAGAAAGCGCACATGAATACGAGCAGAATAAAGTAGAGGCCTATTATTAGGGCAGGTTCAATCTCTTTTAGGTTGGATTTGTACCATCATCCCCGAACCCTATTTTGGTTCATGACCTTATGGAGTTGACGATCTCTTGGATCGTTAAGGGGTGTAACCTTCACCTCGTGAACGGTTTACAAGTTCCTTAAAACTTGTTGGCGAATCTTTTGCTCTATCTTCTTCCCTTTTGGACGCCACCGTACTTTAGTGTATGATCACAGTGGGGTTCAAGCTAGTGGGATTTTTAAAGGCTTGAAAATATTCCCTACAAGTATAAATCTCGAAAGAGTTCGAAAAAAGCAACAAATAGACATGGTTCAAACCATGGTTAGTTCACCCTATGCTAAATGTGCCTCCTCAAAAAGGCAAGTGCAAGTATAAGAATATCGAAAGAGTTCGGAAACCTTGAAAAGTTCAAGAAAATTAAATTCGAAATTCTTGAAGAAATTCAAGAGGTAATCGAATAAAAGCAACAATAAGAGCATGATTCACCTCATGTTACAAATAACAACGCGTGGTCTCATTAAGTGTAATAACAATAATAACCATGAGTCGTAGGTATTACATTCCAAGTCACATCCTCTATTGTCGTTTCTCGTTGAAAATTAAACAAAGTTGTTGTATGAGTTTCAATTGTTGCATAAAAACCCAAAATGATGACCAACATATGTAAACCTTAGCTAAAGAAATACGATTTCATATTGACAAAGAGTTTCAACATATTGATTTTGGAACATATAATTATGCAAGTAATAAAGATGATTTGACAAGTTATAACTCCAAGTGGTTTAAAAACCAGGAAATCTAAAATAGATTCTAAGTCTATAAGCAAGTGTATGACACTTGAATAATTTGCCTAATTGGGTAAGACCCATTATAATCAAAACAAACAAGAAAGAAAAATGTTTTCTAACTAAAGCAAAAACTTGTTAAAGGATTCAACTAATTCATAGTATGACTATGACTACGATGAAACCTTTACATTAATTCATGTTGCAAATATCTATTAAAGATATTTTAGTGATTTCTACCTTATGAAATTTGGTAGATGGATTTCAAAACACTTTCTTGAAATTGTTCATGAAAGAAGATTTGTATATGTTACAATCAGAATGATTTTGAAAATCCAATAATCCTAAGAATTCATAAAAGATCCTTTAATGGATTGAAGTTAGCATTAGGGAGTTAATGTTCTTAATTTTGTGAGTTAATCAAATCGTTTGATGTTCTCGTAAATGAAGAAAAGGTCTTGTGTGTACAAGATGTTTAGTGGGAGCTAAACAATCTTCTTGGTCTAGTACAGAGAGAAATTATTCATTGCTTGAAGAGTTAAGTAATGGCTAATGCATTTTGAAGAGAATGATGAGTATATTTGGGATTCGAGATCGATCTATAGAGATATTTTTTGAAGGATATTTGAGATTGGTTAAGAAACTTATATTTATAAGATTCTTATAAGGTTCAAAATTATATTGAAAGGAGTTTCAATCCCATATAACATGGCACATTGCTTAAAGATTCAATATTTTGAGAAAAGTTGATGAAATTAATGTTTTGAGTGATGCTCCTTATGCAGTTTGCAAAGGATGCATCATGCATGTCATGAACTATACTCGCCTATTTGATTCACGTGTTTAAGAACAAGTGATGATAGATTTCAATCGAAATTCAATGTAACGTTGGAACACAAATTATAAATTAGTTCCTTGCGAAAGGGCGAAGGAAAATTCTTAGTGTATGGAGATGAAGATTATTATAAAATTTAGAAGTTGCAAAATTTGTGTTTATGAGAATGTCTCATGTACTCTACTTACTAAACCCCTTCCATGACCAAGGTAGGAGAGTCATACTAAGGTTCTTGGATTGAAGCAAGTTATGTAATTTAAGTTGTGTATGTTTTGAGAAAACATGTCACATAAGTAATACATTAACTTGCAGAATTATGTTTATCAATTGAAACAAAGTTTCAACCTTATTTAATTATGGTTTTTGAAATTAAATAAAATGTCCAAAATAATTATGGATTGATGGGCTCATCATGTTGATGACCTGGTGAATGAAACCCCACAGGTGAACTAAATTCATATATTATTTAAGTTACTAGTTCGAAATCATTAAAGTGGACATAAATGTTTTCAGTAAATGGACTAGCATGTAAGATTGATTGGATAGCACAGTTTCATGGGCTATAGGAGCGTAGTGAAGCTCGGTCAATCACATGGATATGCATGAATGATGCATGATCGAACTATAGACCTACTTTGAAGTTCAAGTATAGAGCTATTGGATATATTAGTGGGTTCCTATGACATGAGTGGAACACTGATTCCATTCAATAAATGATTTGACTGTGGCACATTCAAACGTCTTCCCGTAACTGAAGATTATAAAGGATATTTCCCAGCCATTTCAGGAGTTGAGTGGGAGCTTTGGTTGCCACACGATTGGATTGAGTGTACCTATTTAATTAGGAATGTTTCTTGGCCTCTTGAAGAGGGATAATTCAGAAAATGCATGGCCGTGCTCAAATGGATTACATGGTAATCAATTGTTTTGTAATTCTAACTCAAATTTCAAGAAAAGATTTGTAGATTAATATGATCACGACATGAGATACAATCATATTATCAAATCGACACACATTAACTTAAGGAATTTGAATATTACGCACTTGTCTCGGACAAGTGGGAGATTGAAGGAATTATGTTTTCGATAAGTGCAATTACTAGATATATCAAGGATCACTATTGTAACACCCTAGAAATTGCTTTCTTTTAAAATACATGTTTTTCCCTGCTTAAAACTTTAAATAGGAATATCTAAGACATTACCGCCACCGTGAAAACGGCTAAGGCAACTATCAAAGACACATAGCGGAAGACTAATTTCAAAACAAGTCACCTTAAAAAGTCAACCAACGAAAGTAAAGTCAAACTAAAGTCAAACGAAGTAAAATAAAATCAACCTACAACTTGGAACCATTGTAGGCCCTTATTAAAACCAAACCAAATTCCAAAACTTTGCGTTAATCTCATGCATAATAATATCATAAATAATAAAAGCATTAAACATATCATATACTTATGGAAACTAGCATGATTCGCTCTTCACTTATGCCCATTCATGAATATGCTTCATCACCTGAAAAGCTTCTCTCTACTTGTTTCCACTACTCTCCATTAAAAATGGGTCATCATAGGGCCAAGATAAAGACAAGGCCAACAAACACATAAAACACACAATCAACAAAGTTGAGTACATAAGCGTAATAAACACACTAAGATGCAGTTTCCTATCAACACACAACTTACCTTGTTGCACCTGTTATTCAAGCATACAACATTCAACAAAACTTTTAGACTAAACAACTACATGATTTATTTAGCGTTGATTACGCATCGAACGGGTTTTCCACTAACCTCCCCCAATAAATTGAGGTTACTAACATGGGAGCTAACCATGCCAGCATCAATAACCACTCGTGAGTGGCGGAATTCCTGCGCATAATGATAATAAAATGAATGTACAGCGTCCTGTACTCCTGTAGAAGTTATGATCAAATATAAAGTCACATAACTCCCCCCCCCATATGTTCATACTCAAGGTGTGTACGTTCCAAGAGTTTTGGTGCGTAATCTCTTTCACTTTACGTTATTTACAGATTATTAAACTTAGTGATGACTCTCAAACCATAATCATTCAAACAACAGTAATTATTCAAACAATCAAACATACCAATTTAATTCTTGAATAATTAGTGACCACATAATATTTAATGTTAACCCTTTTTTATTCTATCTCGGTATCAGTGACACCTTAAACACATAAAGCTCCACAAATCCTATCCCTCGGTGTTAAAAACACCCTAAGTGCACTAAGGCACCAACATACAATTTATTCCTCGTGTACATAGACACTTACATAGCTCTTTTCACATGCTTAAAGCATTAATAAAAATTGTATGAACCATAATAAAATTCCTTTTCAATATTCCAAGCCAAATTAAACCTTTAGTTTAATTAAACATGTTTTCTAACATGCCAAAAATAAATATGTGGTTCATAAACATTACTCCAAACTATAATTTTCCAATAAATAATCCATCACAAATAAAACATGCCTTATTATTCAATCACCAACAACAACCAATTCATAAATTTCATTCCGAATCTAGCATGATACTACTTGTAATCAATTAAGAACATTTAACATGCTACTACATCAATAAAATTATACTAAGTACGCGAACGTACCTTGTATACGATCTTAAAATCGCCACGACTAATAAAAATCACTCACTTAAAAGTCTCCTACAATTTAAAATCATAGAAGAGTATTAAAATCCTCTCTACACAAATTTCCAACAATATATACTATTATAAAACCCCTCATAATTTAATTAAATTAAGTTGAATTTATATTTAAAACATCATACTTTAATTCTAATTAATGGGTAATTGAAATTCCTGTAAAAACTTGATTTTTATGCACTACCAAAAATTCCAGCATTATATTTTAATAAAAACTTGTTGTAATTAGGCCTTAAAACACTTTAATCAAAGGTTTAAAATATTGTATATCATAATCCTTCAATAATTCATAATTCAAGAACCTAGGGTTTCAAAAATTGAGGCTTTTCAATTAAAAATAAAGTCTGAAAATTAATTTACATGATACTCATAATCAAACATCATAATTACATCACAAAACTCATAATTAATAATAAGATTTAGGATTAAACTAGTTTTTAAACAAAAAGATTTAATTTTTTTTTGTTCGAAAAAAAGATGGCAGCCAACAACCACACCCACGGCTGCTGCCAGCGCTGACGGTTGCCTGCTGCTGGCGGCCGGCGGTGAGGGAGGAACTGAGAAGGGGAAAGGGAAAAAAGAGAAAGAAAAAGAAAAATAAAGAGAAAGGGAGAGAAGTTTACCTTGGGTTTTCTCCACTTTGGGCAAAGTTTGATTTGCCTCAAATGTTGAATATTTATACCCCTTCTCTATAAACCCTTCTCCCTAAACTTTCCTTTTTTAATCTTTCCTAATCCCTTCCCTAATAAAACTTTACTAAAATAAAACTTTCTAAATTAACCCCCAACTTAAATAAAATAATTAATTAAATAAACTTTCCTTTTATAAAATATTTCTAAACTTATTAAAATGAATAAGTAAAATATTTTAAATAAAAAATACTTCTTAAAATACTTAATTTAAATAAATACGTTATATATAATAAGTATAAAAATACGGGGTATTACAACTATTATGGAGATAATAAGTTCGTTCTTTTGAGTCGTCATTGTTTGGTGCTAGATATGACAAATGATCTTTGAGCTAATTAAATAGTCCAGAGCCCAATAAAATGGATCATATAAGGTCACACAACAAGGGTATTGGGTTAAACAAATAAGAGGCCCAGAGCCTCATGAGGATATGACAAGCCATGTAAGGAGTAGGGTTAGTGTAGTTTGAATTGGTTTAAGTGTTTGGGCTTCATATGGATTCTAATTATATATGTGATATATAAATAGAGGTCATGCCTAGGGTGGACATAAGTCATAACTTACCCATACAGTAAATTGTGTAGCAAGCAACCAAACACCTTAACCCCTCTCTCTCACACGCCTCTCTCTCTTCCTCCCCTTTATCCGTACTGTACAAACACCGACGCACGGTGGTCGCACGGTGGTGGTGGTGGTGGTGGTTTGTGGCTCGTCTGTCTCCTCTCTTCTCCTTTGAATTGAAGGTTGATTGAAGTGTTCGATCACGACTAACTAGCATTAGTTGAGGTTTAATCTGTGCCCGTAGACCAAGTAGAGGAATCACGCTTGGGGTTCTTTATCTCCCATTGTTCTTGCTCGATTGCACTTGGAATCATGCTTCAAAGGTACAATTATATGTTCTTTTTGTGTTGTGCATGAGATCTTGGGATTAGGTGCTCTATGAATATGATTCATGTTTTTCCGCAATTAGTACCTATAAACTCCTACAGTATATGATTGAATTACATGATATGTCCAAAATTGCAAATACTATATTGTGGACCAAGTATATTATTTAATTGAAAATTATTGTGCTACAAGACCTAAAAAGAAATACTTTATAATTAGTACTTCCTCAGTCTGATAATAAAAGTCACTATACAATAATGCTTCTTTGGGTTTTTATGGCGGAACTAAAATAATTGAAACAAGGAAATTTGCAAAAAAACCACCTTTTTTAAACAATTTTTTTGCAAGAAACCACCTTGTATATATATATATATATATATATATATATATATATATATATATATATATATATATATATATATATATATATATATATATATATATACATATTTGCAATGACACACCTTATTCAAATTTTTTTCGCAAATCAATACCTTCATGCCAAAAAACGAGGTTTGACCCCATTTTCCGGTGTTGACAACACCAGTCCACCCACAAAACCACCTACCTTCCCAGCTCCACCCACAAAACCACCCTTTCACGACATTAACCATCCTAAACACCCCTTTAACGGCATTGTCCACCCTAAACAAACCCTTTTAACGACGTTGACCACCCTAAACCCTCCTCTATAGCCCTAGCCACCCTTCTCCCTTTCACTGTCAGCGGTGGCACCCCTAGCCGCACTCCCTCAACCCTAAATTAACATTTGAATGACCTAAAATTAGATTTTGCGGGGTGGTGGAAAGAAGGCAGTTCCATTTCGTTGGTGGGGATGAGGAGGGGAGGCGGTTTCGTGGATGGAGCGAAAGAGGGGGTGATTTCGTGAATTGGATTTTGGAGGGGGAAGTTTCGTGGGTGGTTTAGGGTAGTCAACGCCAGAAAAACCCCATTTTTCAGCATAAAGGTATGGTTTTGCCAAAAAAAAATGATTAAGGTGTAACTTGAAAGGAATAGTGTCCTTCGAACAAGTGTATTATTCTGATAGCGGGTTCAGAATTATTAGAAAGCTAATATATTCAGTAAGGTCAAGTGATCGGAATGCCTGGGTGGAGGCCGCTTCCGATCAGTAATATTAATATAATTAATATTACAGCTTAATCTTGACTTAACCCTTCGGGTCACACCCAAGCAAATATACGCGAACCAACTCGACGAATTAATTCGGAAGAAATTAATTCGTCGCCCGAGTGTTAAATAATTAGACATCGGTAATTCGAGCTTAGAGCATCGAAACTGATCGTCGGAAGTCGAGTCTAAATAATAAAAGACGAGACGCGCAAAATAATAATAAATCAACAATATTCCCGAAAATACCCCTAGCATCGGAGTGCCCCGAGCATCCGAATGCTAGGGGCAAGACGAGTTGGCGCACCATGGTGGTAGCCACGGCAAGCCGCGGCTAGGCACAGCAGCAGCCGCGCCGCGCCACGGCAGCAGCCGCAGCCGCACCACGCCATAGCAGCAGCCGCGCCACAGCAGCAGCAGGTGCAGGCTGGGCTCGGGCCAGGTGCAGGCTGGGTGCGGCCAGGTGCGGGCTAGCTGCGGGCCAAGTGCGGGCTGGGCTCGGGCCGGGCTCGGGCTTGGCTCGTGGCTTGGCTCGGGCCATAGGGCCGTGAATAAGGGGAAGGTTGGAATATGGGAGTAAGTGGGATTGCCATGTGGCACAAGGTAAAGGAGAGAGTGGGGAGCAAGTTTGGTCCCCATCTCCAAGTGGTCCTCACCTACTCTCTCATGTATGCTTGACACTTGTTGATTTATTACTAGTTTGCTTAATAATTTTATTTTAGCTTTAAAATAAAATGAGAAAATCTCATTGTCCCACATTGATGGGAGAGATTTTCATACTCCATCATTCCCTATAAATACCCAACTTTGGGCATTGGAAATGATGCTTGAGTGGGAGTTAAAAAGAGCATTCCATAATATTGGGAAAACTCTTAAACTCATATAACACTCGGGTTTTGGTCGGACCTCGCTAACCCCCAGGTAGTAGACCTAAAAGTTGTGTTCGCCTTTTTGTGGGTGGATACCGTCGGAGGCGCGGCGCTTGACGTGCTCGTAGCTTTCAAGTAAGAACCTCGGTTTTTGGGCGAAGCTCGCTTCGAGGGTAAGAATCGTTATCTTTTCTTAGTGATTATGCTTTATGATTTTAATTATTGCGAGTGGTTCCTTGGGTCGTGGTTTGTTTCTGCGGTGAGTCAGACTCACCAAACCCCAACAGTGGTATCGGAGCCTCGCTCGTTTATTTTTATAATCATGTTTTTCAAGGTTTATTTTGGCTTAATTTTCTGGTTTAAGTTGCTAATTAGATTAGTAGCTCGGTTTTATTTATTTTAATCCCGTTTTTAATGTCGATTTTGGCCCAGAACCCATATTTTCGCCCAAGACTAGTGAATTTTGGGTGGAAAACGTGTTCTGGAAAGGTTTTTTCTCCCCAGAGGGGACTGTGATTTTAGCCAAATTCTGACTAGAAATGCCTTTTTCAAAAAATTTAAGTCTTTTCTAACCTTGAAATTAATGGCATAAATTGTTGATTACATGGTTGATTATTTGCATTATTTTCTGCAATTTTATGTCCCCTTAAAGCACACTTACTTGGTAGTATTTGATGCTTAAAGGTTGATTTATTTTCACATAATTGCAAACTAATTGCTTTTTAGTGTGAAAGTTTAAATTTTGAGGCTTCCATAAGTGTTAAAGATTCAATCTTTATTTGTGATAAGTGATTGAAACTTTAAAAACCACTAAATTCCATGTTATTTTGTGTTAAACTTTGATGTTTTAATCATTTTGAGTTGATTGGAAACATAAAGTTTCGATTTTTGTGATAGAAATTTGGTTATCTTCATGTTGGAAGATATAATTTTCAAGGATTCACAAAATTTAGATGTTGGAATTTTCATTTGAACATTAAAGTTCATATTTTTTCCAACTTCCCTTTACTTTGTCAAATTCTCAAGTTTAATTTAAATTGATTAAATTGAAAGTGAGAAATTGCCTCAATTTTATGTTGCACCAAGCTAAACCAATTTAATTAAGAATGGTTCTTGGAATTATTTTGGTTATTTGCACTTTGAAAATTTTATTAAGTAAGACTTGTTTAAAATTTTATTTTGCTCTCTAAATTAGTTCTAAAATTAATTTATAATTAATTATTGTTGTCTCACGAAAAGGGATCAAATCCCGAGGCCGTGGCACGCAAAACGAGGCATTGCATCACCTTGGCGAGCCGGGCTGCATAGCAGCCCATATGAGGCTGCCAAGGTGGCAGCACCGCCTTACTTGCGGCCACACGCGCGGCAGCAGCAACACAAGGCAACAGCACACGCGCGGCAGCAGGTGCGGGCTGCAGCAGCTCGCGGCCGTGTGTCGTGGGCCGTGTGTTCGTGGTCTTGGCGTGTGTGTATGCTTGGTGCGGTGAGGTGGCTAGCCATAGTAGGCTTAATGTTGCTTATTTTGCCGTTTTATTTATTTTAATTAATTTTGTTTATTTTAATTAAAATTTTGGGAGGCTAGGCCTCGGTTTTGAGCGGCATTGGCAAAATTTCATTTGGACAAGTTTGGGTGCTACCGACTTAATTAATTAGATTAATTAAGGAAATGCGGAATTTAATGGGAGCTTCAATTATTAATGACGTAAACTATATAATCGGTTAAACGACTTTGACTAGTTTTAATTAGGAGTGTTAATCGGATTAACCACCTAGATTAGTTACTAGTGCGCGCGTTGTTCAAATGCATTTTACTTTGTTTTAATTTGTAAAATGCATGGGCCATTCACAAATAGTGAATGGATGAATGGAATATATATATATTCTCTCTCACAAGTTTTATGAAATGGCAACTAGTGGGACCCGACTAGGATAGAAAATACGGACTACGTGCCATTATGTATTTTTGTAAATCTAAATACGGTCTACGCACCGTTAAGTATTTTTGTACTTTAATATTTAGATCATTCCTAGTTGTAGACACTAGTTTTTGCATAGTTTGGTTAAGTCTTGAAGACGGCGTATCTTGGAAGACAAAGCCTTGAATTGCAAATGAAGACCTTTTGAAGATATGAAGATCTCAAGGGGTCATGCTAGTTGCCAATATGCATCTATAATTTCGCTTTATATTTTATGCTTATACATATATGTGTGAATTATTCGTTAGATGCATGTTTAGTTTTTCTTGATGTTGCGATTATTAGTTAAGTTTGCTTAAATCAACCAACATAGAAATCCTATGTCCCTAATAATATTGAGTCAAACTTGCCTTTCCAAAACAACACTTACTAACCGAACGAGAGTGATGGTAGGCTACGCCAAAGCGAGGTGCCATCACTTCTCCAAGGGGCATAAGGCACACCGGGTGTGCACGTTGGTTTTGGTTTAACTTATCGGTATGAGTGAGGAGTCCTCACATACCGTGGCAAAAGAGATACATCGTCAAAGATGCATTAGATGCGACGATTATCTAACCAAGAGTGGCTTAGAGCCATTAGAAAGGCAATGCTTACCCAAGAATATTGAGTGTTTAAGACAAGTCAAAGCATGCTTAACCACTCTTTGTTTCTTCGAATCTTGGAATCGCCTTATTTTCACAAAATAGGGACAAATGTTACGTGTGAATAAGACGTTAAATAAGTATTGAAAATTTGCATGAATAAAATTCAATCTTATTTAAGTATTTTTTGAATGGTTTTTCATTAAAATTCTTTCAATTGTAGAATCATGTCTTCAACCCCAAACAATCAGTTTTCATTACGCTCAATTCTCGACAAAGAGAAGTTGAGTGGTACCAATTTCCTTGATTGGCAAAGGAATTTGCGCATCGTTCTTATGCAAGAACAGAAAGAATATGTCCTTGATGAGGAAATGCTCGACGCTCCCAATGAGGATGTAACTCAAGTGGCCCTTAACCGATGGCAAGTAGCCGATCGGGATGTCAAGTGCGTAATGCTAGCCACTATGTCTCCTGAACTTCAGAAAACCTTCTTCGAGAAGGAATCGGCCTATGAGATCATTTCTGAGTTACAAAATATGTTTCAAGAGCAGGCTCGAACTGAAAGGTTTAAAACCCATAGGCAGATCCTTGAGACTAAGCTCAAGAAAGGAGAGTCAGTCAGCCCACATGTGCTCAAAATGATCGGATTATTTGAGAACATGGGAAGGCTTAATGCGGGGTATTCAACTGAAATGGCTATTGACATCATTCTCCATTCCCTTCACAAAGGCTATGACCAGTTCAAGATGAACTACAACATGTATAGCATGGAGAAAACCCTCACCGAGCTTCATGGGATGTTGAAGCAAGCTGAGCAGACGCTCAAGGATGAGGGAAAGCATGATATGCTCATGATTAAGAAGGGTAAGCCGTTCAAAAGGGCAGGAAAAAGGAAGAAGGGCTTCAAGGGGAAAGGGAAGAAGAACTTTCCGCCTAAGCCGAAAGCTACCAAAGACAACAAGGAGAAAAAGGTAGCATCTTCTAAGTCTGATTCCGAATGCTTCTATTACAAGAAGAAGGGACATTGGAAGAGAGACTGCCTCAAATTCAAGGAAGATAAGAAGAACGGAACCGTTGCTTCTACATCAGATATTTACGTTATAGACTTTAACTTCACTAGCTCGGCTTCATGGGTATTAGATACCGGATGTGGCTCACACCTTTGTTCCAATTCACAGGCACTAAGGAACACTAGGAAGCTAGCGAAGGGAAAGATCGAGCTCCGAGTAGGAAATGGAGCAAGGATTGGTGCTATTTCCATAGGATCTCTTAGCTTGTCTTTGCCCACGGGGCTAGTTTTGGAACTTGACAATGTTTATTGTGTTCCCAACATTACCAAAAACATCATTTCAATTTCGGCGTTGGACGCCAAAGGTTTTGAATTTCGAGTTAAAGACCAATCATGTTCATTTTATCTCGATAATGTTTTATATGGTACAGCACATTCAGAAAATGGTCTTTATGTGTTATCACTAGACAAGGAAATTTATAACGTTAATAATCCTGCAAAGAAAGCTAAGACTACACATTCTAGTCAAACTTACTTGTGGCATTGTCGCCTTGGCCACATTAACATCAAACGCATCAAGAAACTTCTACAAGAAGGCATTCTTGACTCATTTGATTTAGAATCCTTTGAGAATTGCGAAGGATGTTTATTAGGAAAGATGATAAAGCAACCATTCTCCAAGTTAGGAGAAAGGGCCAGTGACTTATTGGGACTAATACACACCGATGTATGTGGACCAATGAGTACACCCGCAAGGAGTGGTTATCGGTATTTCATAACCTTCACGGACGACTTTAGTAGATATGGTTATGTCTATCTAATGTCGCACAAATCTGAATCGTTTGATAAATTCAAAGAATTTCAGAAAGAAATTGAAAACCAACTCGACAAGAAAATCAAAGCGCTTCGATCGGATCGAGGTGGCGAATATTTGAGCCAAGAGTTCGATGACCATTTGAAAGAACATGGAATACTTTCAGAGTTGACACCTCCGGGAACTCCTCAATGGAATGGAGTATCTGAAAGGAGGAATCGAACCCTGTTAGACATGGTCCGATCTACTATGGGTCTTAGTGAACTTCCAATCTCTTTCTGGGGACATGCACTTTTAACTGCGGCACTCACTCTAAATCGTTCTCCGTCAAAAGCAATGGAAAAGACTCCATATGAATTATGGACAAGCAAACCGCCAAGGTTGTCTTTTCTCAAGATTTAGGGATGCGAATCTTATGTCAAGAAACTCATTTTTGATAAACTTCATCCGAAATCTGACAAGGTTTACTTTGTGGGTTACCCAAAAGAAACCAAAGGGTATTACTTCTACAACAAATCCAAGAACAAAGTGTTTGTTGCTCGTGATGGTGTCTTCTTGGAGAAGGAGCATCTCTCAAAAATGACAAGTGGGAGGAAAATCGAACTCGACGAAGTTTGAGAGGACGAGCAACAAGGACAAGTTGACAATCAAAGTGCTTACCAAGCAGCTGTAGACATTGGTCAAAGTCAAAATATGCAAAGTCAACCCGACAAT
The DNA here is from genome assembly GCF_001683475.1 of Chenopodium quinoa. Taxonomy (NCBI): domain Eukaryota; kingdom Viridiplantae; phylum Streptophyta; class Magnoliopsida; order Caryophyllales; family Amaranthaceae; genus Chenopodium; species Chenopodium quinoa. Next base: position 866,201 of record NW_018742441.1, read on the forward strand.
GCAAATGCTTAGTCCATTACCCTCCGTAGGTCGACTCGGCCAAGATCTCAACCTGACAGATATCTCGGTGTTGTATTAACCGAAGATCTGGACATCCTAGTAGTGGATGGAGATGAGCCGGCAACCTACAAGCAAGCTATGACGAGCCCCGACTCTGCAAAATGGCAAGAGGCCATGAGATACGAAATCGACTCCATGTTTGAAAATCAAGTATGGGACTTGGTTGATTTACCCGCAGGTTATACACCTATCGGATGTAAATGGATTTTCAAGATGAAAACCGACAAAGATGGAAATGTATTTATTTACAAAGCAAGGCTGGTAGCAAAAGGTTACAGGCAAATTCACGGTGTTGATTATGATGAAACCTTTTCTCCAGTTGTTATGCTTAAGTCCGTTTGAATTCTTCTAGCGATTGCTGCATATTACAATTATGAAGTATGGCAGATGGACGTCAAAACCGCCTTCCTTAATGGGATTTTGGAAGAAACTGTGTATATGACACAGCCTGAAGGTTTTGTCGACCAGAATAATCCTAAGAAGGTATGCAAGCTTAAGAAATCCATTTATGGATTAAAGCAAGCAAGCAGAAGTTGGAATCTGCGATTTGATGAAGCCATCAGTGAGTTTGGTTTTATCAAGAATCCAGATGAGTCTTGTGTCTACAAGAAGGTCAGTGGGGGTGACATCGCCTTCCTAGTCTTATATGTCGATGACATTTTGCTCATTGGAAATAGCATTCCATTGCTAGAGTCTGTAAAGACTTGGCTCGGGAAATGTTTTTCAATGAAAGACTTGGGAGAGGCTCAGTACATATTAGGCATCAAGATCTATAGGGATAGATCAAAAAGGATGATTGGAATGAGTCAAAGTACTTACATCGATAAGGTACTGGCTCAATTCCAAATGGAAGGAGCCAAGAGAGGGCACCTACCCATGTCACATGGCATAACCTTAAGCAAGAAGCAGTGTCCAAAGACACCTGATGAGCGAGAAAGGATGAGTCGAATTCCATATGCTTCGCTTATTGGATTGATCATGTATGCCATGATATGTACTAGGCCTGATGTATCGTATGCCTTAAGTGCTAAGAGCCGATACCAATCAGATCCAGGAGAGGCGCATTGGACTGCGGCCAAGAATATTCTAAAGTACCTGAAAAGGAACAAGGATAAATTCCTGGTTTATGGTGGTAAAGATGAATTGGTTGTTGAGGGATATACCGACGCAAGCTTCCAGACAGACAGAGACGACTTTAAGTCACAATCAGGATACATATTCTGTCTCAATGGAGGAGCGTTTAGTTGGAAGAGTGCAAAGCAAAGCACAACCGCCGATTCTTCAACTGAAGCCGAGTACTTGGCAGCATCTGAGGCAGCCAAGGAGGCAGTTTGGATTCGCAAGTTCATTGATGAACTTGGTGTTGTACCCTCCATCAAGGGTCCAATAGACCTCTATTGTGACAACAATGGAGCTATTGCTCAAGCTAGAGAGCCACAAGAACATCAGAAGGTCAAACATGTCCAGAGGCGATTTCACATAATCCGAGAATGGAAGTCAGAAGGTGAAATCAGAATTTGCAAAGTTGGAACGGATGAAAATGTAGTCGATCCACTTACTAAACCTTTGCCTCAAGTGAAGCACAACAAACACATTGAGGCAATGGGAATCAAGCATGTCGTGAACTGGCTTTGAATTCCATTTTATAGTGTTTTAATCAAATTTTGAACAATGTTGATGTAAAGCACTATGATGAACCATTCAGTTTTGCAGTAATTAAAATTTTTCATGCAATTTAAATCACTTCGTCTCTATTTAATTGTGGTTTAAAATTAAATAATGAGTCCATTCGATTTTAATAAATATTCAAAATAGGGTATCAAGTCAATGGCTTGGATAAAGAAACACCTATTAAGTGAACATTGAATATTTTAATCGTAAATTATCCCTAATCAAGGTCATATTTTGTGGACGATTGATGACCATCAGAGATTAGTGTGTAGTATGATTTATAGCACCGTTTCTTGTGCTATGAGGATATAAATCATTTGCACAGGTATTGGTTTAGAACAATACTGGATCGACCTATGAGGATACTTTAAGAGATTTAAAAATCGTCATAAGTATTTTCTCATTATTACTATCGGAACTCTTTTCCTTTGACCATGAGTAGTGGGAGATCTCTTGTTTGAGTACTGGTCCGCTTTGGTATCCGCCAAACGTTCACCGTAACTGGGGATTATAAAGACAGATATTGGGCGGGTGAGTCCTCTTAGTAAGAGAAGCTACATTACAAGACTGGAAATGTCCCCCTACTAACAATAGGGAACATGTCTTGTTGTTTACAAGGCCTCTCGAAGAGCGAGACTGTGAAAAATGCATGGCCATGCTCAGATGGATTTTAGAAATCATCTGCTTATTAACAGTCAAACTCGGATTTCGAGAAACATTTCTGGACGTAACAGAGATGACTAGTAATCTTACTCTGTAGTTCATGAAGAGACATAGGATAAGGGCTATACACTAAATGCACACTTGTCCGGAAGGACAAGTGGGAGATTGAAAGGAATAGTGTCCTTCGAACAAGTGTATTATTCTGATAGCGGGTTCAGAATTAGCTAATATATTCAATAAGGTCAAGTGATCGGAATGCCTGGGTGGAGGCCGCTTCCGATCAGTAATATTAATATAATTAATATTACAGCTTAATCTTGACTGAACCCTTCGGGTCACACCCAAGCAAATATATGCGAACCAACTCGACGAATTAATTCGGAAGAAATTAATTCGTCGCCCGAGTGTTAAATAATTAGACATCAGTAATTCGAGCTTAGAGCGTTGAAACCGATCGTCGGAAGTCGAGTCTAAATAATAAAAGACGAGACGCGCAAAATAATAATAAATCAACAATATTCCCGAAAATACCCCTAGCATCGGAGTGCCCCGAGCATCCGAATGCTAGGGGCAAGACGAGCTGGCGCACCATGGTGGCAGCCACGGCCAGTCGCGGCTAGGCACAGCAGCAGCCGCAGCCGCACCACGCCACAGCAGCAGCAGGTGCGGGCCAGGTGCGGGCTGGCTGCGGGCCAGGTGCGGGCTGGTGCGGGCTGGGTTCGGGTCGGGCTCGGGCTTGGCTCGTGGCTTGGCTCGGGCCATAAGGCCGTGAATAAGGGGAAGGTTGGAATATGGGAGTAAGTGGGATTTCCATGTGGCACAAGGTGAGGGAGAGAGTGGGGAGCAAGTTTGGTCCCCATCTCCAAGTGGTCCTCACCTACTCTCTCATGTATGCTTGACACTTGTTGATTTATTACTAGTTTGCTTAATAATTTTATTTTAGCTTTAAAATAAAATGAGAAAATCTCATTGTCCCACATTGATGGGAGAGATTTTCATACTCCATCATTCCCTATAAATACCCAACTTTGGGCATTGGAAATGATGCTTGAGTGGGAGTTAAAAAGAGCATTCCATAATATTGGGAAAACTCTTAAACTCATATAACACTCGGGTTTTGGTCGGACCTCGCTAACCCCCAGGTAGTAGACCTTAAAGTTGTGTTGCCTTTTTGTGGGTGGATACCGTCGGAGGCGCGGCGCTTGACGTGCTCGTAGCTTTCAAGTAAGAGCCCCGGTTTTTGGGCGAAGCTCGCTTCGAGGGTAAGATTCGTTATCTTTTCATAGTGATTATGCTTTATGATTTTAATTATTGCGAGTGGTTCCTTGGGTCGGGGTTTGTTTCTGCGGTGAGTCGGACTCACCAAACCCCAACATAATTTCGCAAAAATAAATTTATAAGGAGGTTTGTTGCAAAAATCTTGTTATAAAAGGTGGTTTTTTTTACAAAATTTCCTTGAAACAATTTTAAAAACTAATGATTGGAAGTACATGTTTGCATTTGGGGTGAGAGAGATAGAGCAAAACATAAAGTAGATGGGAATACCGATCTTTACAACAAAACTTTTGCATGCCTCCGGTTTACAAGAATTTTATTGTACATCAAACATTTTGCGAAAAGTGACCTTTTTTTTTCTACTAAAGTGACCCATATTTTCACAAAAGTGACCCCCTTTTTTCTTACAAAAGTGACCCTTTTTTTTTTTACAAAAATGACTTATATTTTCACAAAAGTTACCCTTTTTTCACAAAAGTGGCTCTTTTGTTTACAAAAGTAGCCTTTATTTTTCACAAAAACAGAGTATCAAAATAAAAAATAAAAAAAACACAAAATGCAAAAGTTTTTGTTCTATAAATATGCTTGATCACTAATCTTACATTCATACTTCTCAATTTGATTTTTACACTCTTCTCGCAAAAAACACCCACCGCCAACCCGCCAACCGGAATCCCACCCACCCAGCAAACCCAAAACCCCATTAACCCAAGCCAACCTCAAGACTAGTCAAAACCCCACCAAACCCGACATTGGGTTCGACGCGAAATCGGGGCAGGGATCGGAGTTCGACACGAATCAGGGGATAGAGGAGGTCAGCGACGCTGGAATTGGGGGATGGGGGGAGGTTAGCGGCGCTGGAATCGGGGGTGGTCAGAAAGGTCGAAATTGGGGGTGACGACTGATTCTTGGGAGAAGCTAAGGGAGTTAGACGATCGGCAGCTGGGAGTGGCGACAAGGTTGGTGATTTGGCGGTGGGTGTTTTTTCGGCAGTGATGCGGCAGATTTCGATGGTGACTCCATTGCGTACAGTTGATGAAGTTGCCCAGCCTGATTTACACTAATTTAGTGTAAATTGGATGTTATTAAATATTTGTGTCTTTACAAAGAGATTAAAAAAATATGATTTCAACATCTCATCAAAGGAGAGTAATAATGTCAATAAACTATTAACCACACTATCAAAAGTAGAGTAATATTTGGGTTTTAATAATATGATTTCAACAACTCATCTAAAGGAGAGTAATATTTGTGTTTTTATTATATTTTTCCTCTCACATTCATTACTTTTCAATAAACTATTGACCACACTATATTTCTATTATAATTTTTTACTACTCCAACTACCCCACTTACCTCTTATTTTATTTAAGTCAATTAAATTGCTTAAAACTATATGCCGGTCAAAGTGGAACACTTAAAAAAACACGAAGGGAATATAATTTTTATGGACTTGTTCTGCGGCTTGCCCCTAATATGTCCTTGTCATTGTTGGTTTATAAAATCATACACTTTGTGTCATTGGGCCGCTAACTAAACGCACAACACTTATTCTATATCGGTGTCTTCAGTGACTCGGTGAGCAGGGGCTAAGCATAGAGGTGCTTATCGAAACCTTAACGAGCAAACTATAACTCGACTCGATAAGCTCGTGAACAGCTCGATAATATTTTATTATTAAAATATTATATAACAATTTATAAGAAAAGTCAAAAATAAAAATAAAAAAAATAATAAAAAAAAGAGTAAAACAAATAATACTAAAACGTGGCATAAAGAAAAAAAACAGCAATTATATAATAAAAACCGAAAAAAAATTTAACATAAAACACTCCTTTGTAATTAGCAATACTAGAGTACTAGAAATCCAAGGTTTTCGTAAATCAGAAGCCTCAACTCATTTTTCCCAAACCAAATTATGCCATGTGAGTGCCCATTAATGAAATCAAGTTATAGCATTGAAAGTTTGTTGACTAACGGCATTGAACGTAGAGGAAGTAGTGAGGGAGGTTAGTTATGCATTTGCAAATGCATAATAAATACTAAAATATTAAAAAGCACATGGGGGTGAGAGAAAGGATGAGAGAGATGGGGCTAAAGTTCGTTACGTGGATAATTTGACAAGGGTAGTAATCCAACTCAACGTGTGGTATAGTCCGTAAAGTCCAACTATGCAAGCCTATTCATACATGGATGCTTAGTTAAGGGTAGTTGTAAGGAATATTTCAAGCATTACCTCTATCTTGAACCCCACTGTGATCATACATTTAAGCATGATGGCGTCCAAAGGGAAAGAAGTTAGAGTAAAAGAGTCACCAACAAGTTTTAGGAACTTGTAAACCGTTCACAGGGTGAAGGTTACACCCCTTAACGATCCACGAGATCGTCAACTCCAATAGGTCTGGAACCATGACTGGTAGTTCGGGGATGAAGGTACAAATCCAACCTAAAAGAGATTGAACCTGCCCTAATAATAGGTCTCTACTTTATTCTGATCGTATTCATGTGCGCTTTCTGACTAACATGCAATCAATAGGATTAACCCTAAACCTGTTTATCTATGTTGGTTGAATATTAATGCACAAACAAATCTATTAATGGCGATCACTTGAATTATAATCGACTTTAACCCTAAACAAGATTATTAATTATCTTATTAAGCGTGATTACAAGTACAAATTCCCTTTAAACATGCATAAAAGGTGTGAACAAACAATAACAATAAATATCAAGCAACATAACATAATAATTATAAAAATAATCATGATAAAACATAATAGCAAGATCCTAGGCATGATACTAATAAGATTAATAACAAACCCTAGTATGTCACTAAACAATAAAAGATCAAAACTTTAACCCTAACATGATACTAACAATCATAAATATTAGAAAGAACATAAAAGGCATCATACTTTTAATCATACTTGATATTAAAATTACCCTAGACATGATACTAGGAATTATAATAACAACCTAAACATGATTTCTACATAATAACATCAATAAAAACCATTAAAACACTTACTTGGATGCCTCGTACCTCTTTCTAATAATAACAAAATACACACGTTAGTAACTTCAAGGAAAATAATAAACAAAACAATTAAATTAAATAATTGAAAAAGAGATTTGAGATCAAACCCTCATAAATTAAAACCTTTCACGTCTAGGGCGAAGGCAACTTTGAATATGGCTAGGTGCATCTAGGTCTTGTGAGTGCGGAATTTTGTATTGAGAAAAAGCTAGTTTAGAAAAGAGAGAGAAAATATCAAGAATTTCTTGATGAGAGTTGGTGAAAATTAGAAAGAATAAGAATTCATAAGAATTGATGATTCAAAACGGAGTTTTTAGAAGACTATTTATAGAGAAAATAAGCCAAAAAGATAAAAACTCGAAATAGAGTTCTGACGCGCAAAAACGATGTTAGCCAGACGCTGACATTAGCGCCAGACGCTAATGCTGGCGTTTGCGCTGACTAAATTATTGACGCGTTTTCTAAAATCAGATAGAAATTGACCGTACAGGAGGATAAAATGGTATTTTCCTCAAAAACATTCTTTGATTCTGATTAAAACTCTAAAAAGTCAATTAAAGTCAATTTATCAATGCTAATTGAATTAGGAATGAAAAGAACCTTCTAGAAGAATCTAGAAAACTAAAACCATTCCTAATTGCATTAGGAATAATAAATCCATATTAGGCCCTCCTCTAGATCATTGGGCCACATATAAGGCTCAAACCGGGTCCAGTTTAATAATTTGGTCATAACTTCCTCAATATTCATCGGAATTGGGCTTATAATATATAGTTGGAAAGCTCTTTTCAAACCCCATCCAACTACACTACTATTGGACCCATATCATGGACCAACCAAACTGGATTGACTGTTTTCTTAAAATAGATTTTCAAAAACAGAGAGAAGAGAAAAGAAATTAAAACTATCAGCAACACTAAACTTTCCACACTTTCATTTCATTCGATTACGATTCGACGTGAAAGATACTCATCACCGGGTTCGGTTTTGGGGAGACACAAATGGGTGTCTACAGTAGTAATCCAACTCAACAGGGCAATTTGACAACGATATCCTCAACTTAATAGGTTGAAATACTATAAATGACCATAGATTGACAAAGTTTGTCAATCGTGGAATTCCCCGTATAAAAGCAAGCAATAACCATTTCTCTTAGATGTAAATATTAAGTAGATGCCTACAAATAATAAGTAGCCAATTCTGATGGATAATCCTTAATTCCTTATAAATAAGATAAACATATAAGAGTACATACAGCAAAGAAACACAAATTTGAAAAATTAAAACATCCACCAAAAGCCAGTTTGTGCTTATTCCCCTCTAGCAACCAATGTGAGCAAGAACTCCTTGAAGTTTCCTAGACAAGTCTCTTCGATTTTCTCCGACAAAGGAATTCCAAATCGCTTCTGGTATGCAGCTTTTATCTCCTCCATATTACCATCAGCTTGAGACACAATTACTCGAGTTAGAGCCTCTTGGGTGAACTCATCAGCCCCTTTTCTCATTGCAGCATCCAAAGCCTGTAGTTTATTAGTTCGATCAATCATAAGCTTTCATCAGCATCTTAAACATCAATACATCTTTATGTTACCAACATGACTGATGTCTGTAATCGCGCCTTACCTCACTGAAGTACACTGCAGGGACAACTAAGCATTCCAGTGCTACTTTCAAGCTCGGATTACCATGAAGGTCCTGCAGAGATTAGTACATACAGTGGTGAAAATTCTGTTTTCATTTTTCCAATCAGATATTTTAACACAAGTTTTATCTTTGGTGCTAAAGTTGAATTTAGTCCAAGATGTGTTGTACCTCATTCAGTTCTTTGCCAAATAACTCCTTGTAGTGTCTGAAGATCGCGGTGAGATGGGGCTTGCTCCTTGTACACAATATCCTCACTACCTCTTCATCCTCGATGGGATGAATAGTCTTAAAGGCATGGTGAAGAGCCTCAGCTTCAGATTTAGCAGTCCCATCATGCACTCGAGTACCTTCATACCTGTAGGCGCTCACTAGTGCTACCAAAAACTATATATCCACCAAAAATCAATGAATAATTGTCACTTGACTGATGTTTTGAGGCAGCCTTAATTAGGAAAGTGTGAAGTTTGGATGGAAGGGACTAACCTTGCGTTCGTGGCCATAAGCATGGGAAGCAACATCTTCCTCCACTGAAGAGTCGAAAAGGGAATGGTAAGCTTTCCTCGCTCCCAAGAGCTCTTCTGACGATCTTGTGCAGGCAATCTCAATGACCAAGCTATAACCTTGAGGGCCTTTGGTTAAAGCCTCCTTGAGCAAACGAGCATCTCTTTCCCAAGGATGCATGGTCCATAGCACCAAAGCACTCTAACAAATTCAAGTATATGAAAGTTTATAGTTAAGCACCAACTATAAAACAGCAAAGTCTAGGAAACGAACTCAAAGAGTCAAAGGTCGTCTAATAATTCATCTATGATAACACAAACTTCATCAGATCATATACCTTGAATCGTAGTACTTCATGCTTGATGAGCTCAACTTGTTTCTCATTCCACTTCTCAAATTGGCGTTCATTATCTGCTAAAAAATGGTTTGGACTAGACTTCCTAAACGAGTTTTTGTGGTCATGTTGCCATCTCCCAACAGTCGATATCAATGCCTTCTCATCAACTCCAAGTCCTTCATTCAGGTTAGAAAATATGTTTAGTATACACCACTACAAGCTCTTAATAACAAATTACTCGTGATATTATGACAAGTATAAAAGTCAAAACGTTATGATTATTGAACCATGGAAGGGAAATACTAAAATTCCTTAAAAAATAAAAATAAAAATTTAAAAAAAGAGAGAGAGAGAGAGAGATATACTAAAAAATTGATCAAAGTCATAATAATTTGCACCATGCTTTTTTTTTTTTTTTTTTTTGTACAACAATGACATGGAATAAAGACAACTAAGAAAGCATAAAAATATAAAATTATTGTTGTTGTTATAAAAGTCGCCATCTTCTTGTCACTTAAAATCTTAAATGGCTTGATTTGTAGGCCTGTTTATTAAAGATGGTCCAAATGGACAATTCGCTACGTGTAAATGTATAATTACAAATTAATAATTCAACAAATAAAAGCACATTTTTTTTTTGGTCAAGTTGAGTCAATTTTGAAGTAAACTAATAAGGATGTGTTTAGCGAAATATTTGGATTAGTCCTAATTCTAAACACTCTTATTTACCTACTTTTGATTTTTCTTCTACCCAAGAAAATTTTCTCTTTTTGTGACTCTTATGATCTTTCACATCCTATAAGTCCATTTACTCTATGTTATTTCATATAATAATTTTAAAAAAAAATCTTAAATTAGCGGTGATTGAAATATGTATACGATAACTCACATGTTTAAATCCCAAGGTTTTATTAGTAGTTTTCTTGTGGCTAATTTGATTGATAAAAAAATTGAAGCTAAAATGACTCATGGTACTACGAGTAATAAATTTTACTTGTAATTTCTATCCAACAAAAAAGGACCCATAGTCTAGTAACATCCACATATCCTTGATTTTTGTTTACTCGGTATCAATTTAAAATCACACGTATTTTTGGAACGTTTTTCTTTTGTTAAAACACATTGTACCCCACTTGTGAGTGTTTCACATTGGAGAAAGAGGAGATTTGGTTCCACTTTATAAGGTAGAGGAATTAGGTCCTGTTTGATTCACCTTAAAAAAAGTTCAGTTCAGTAAAATTAATTTCAGTTCAGTAAAAATAAGTTCAGTTCAGTAAAATTCAGTTTTTTTAAAGAAGAATTATAATAGAAAATCAGTAAAAATAATTTCAGTTCAGTAAAATTAAGTTCATTTCAGTAAAAATAAGTTCAGTTCAGTAAAAATAATTTCAGTTCAGCAAAATTAAGGTGAATCAAACAGGGCCTTACTCCTACTATTACCAACTGGTTTTCATATGGAAGCTCCTAAGCCTTGTTTGCGGACCAAGCTCTTCTCCTTATTTGGGTTATCCAGACCCATTTCATATTATCTCAAAATTTAACATCTTTCCCTTCAAGTATAGTTTTTTTTTTTTTTAGTTTTTTTTTTTATAACTGAATTACTCAGTATATTTATAACCAAATTTTAACATTTTAGAAAAATATGATCAACTTGTATCTGAAGAGCACGGATTATTGTGATGCATTCAGCTATATCGGTGCACTAGTACTTTTGTGTGTGTTAATAAATACCTTTAATACATCTCAATGTAGGTTACGCCATAATTGGTTATTAGAGTTTTGATTAAAAAAATAAGCTTATTTGATCAGTTAGAAGTTTGACTACATAAATCATCTAATTTGGTTGTTTGGTAAAAGTGTTTTGTAAATGAGCTATTGCGGCACATAAGCTAATTTGTAAAAAGCTAAAAAAATAGAGCTTTTTAAATTAGTTTATTGAGAAATTGATGTCAAAAACAATTTTATCCTAAAAAGTTACTGGTACTCTAATTAACATCCTTGCCCACCTACTTTCTCACCCTATTCAAGTAAAAATGTAAAATAAATTGTCATTTCATATGTTCAACTAACAAACATCTACATAATAATAAAAACTAACAAACATCTACAACTAAGAAGCTTATTTTACCAAACAACTCTACATAATAATAAGCTCTAATCAATCAGTCAGTGCTAATGTAACCAGTTAGTCAAACCAGATAATACAACTAGCTCTTACGAATCAGCTAACCGTTAATTACCAATCGGGACTTAAGAATCTCTCATTCTACATTTCTAGTTTTCTACTAAAACACAACTTCCATATTATAGACTTAGAATAGAGTAACTTTATGCTTTAATTCTTTTTTCCACGTGGTAATAAGAGAAAATCTCTCGTGGTAATAACGGTAAGTACTGAATAATGTGATTGTTGAGAAAATTGTCAAAATACCACAAACTTAAACTGAATTAAGCAATAAATGTAAATCTAAAAGTTTCTATGACTAGACTCTGATGATCAATTTTGACTAATTTTTGCATAGTTATTAAATAATGTCAATCTTGTATGACTTACCAGAATTAAATTCTGATCAACAAACCAATTCTATAATTTTTTAGGTATGATTACTTTCAAAGTTTAAATGATAACAAAGCCTTATTCTCAAAATAATTCGGAAAATGATTTCGCAATTAACCAACAAAGAAATTTACACAAAACATTGCAATTTATGAGCTAGGCTAAAATGAATCCCGTTTAATGGCAAATAATATGACTAATTAAGCAGAATTTATTTTTCAAAAGTAGCATATTACATTAAAATAATTCCATACATTTTTTTAAAAATAAAAAAACTTAAAGATGAAAGAGATAGGAGAGAGAAAAACCTGAGAAAGCCTTGGTGACAACTTCATGATCAAGAGAAATATCAGCCATAGTTGAACTTGTTGTTTCTATTGAGGAGAGAGACTGGTTAAAGCACTCAAATAATAAAATTAGCTGGTCACCGAATTGTATATATACAGAGTTTGTTTAATCATGAGGGTATTTACGTCATTTCTGTAGTTGTAAGGCAGATTAATATTAATATACTAATGTCATTATGATTTTTTATTGATTATTTTATGACATTGTGAAACGCATTACTTTGGTCAAACACCCGTTTTTATTATGGATGGAGTTACTAAAGTACAAATTCTACTTAATTATTTATAAGTAACTTCAATTGTATTAAAAATTTATAACTGGTTCCTTGAATAATCTTAATTGTTTCAATAAAATTTCTTGTATATGATCGTTGTGTATTTGTGTAAGAGTATCCTAATATAAAAGTGAATTGCTATGTACCGCCAACATTTGGCGTGAATGGACAATCTTACCCTTACTACTTCACTATCCCTTCATCCTCCCGGCAACCCGCAACCCCTTCCAACCGGCGACTGGCAACCCCTTTTGTGACCAACGACCCACCACACCCCCTCTATGACGACCCACCACCTTTTGGCCGCGCGGGAAGGTGGTGGTTATTTTTTTTATTTCAAGCAACCACGGTAACCGATTTTGGGCTTCGGTTACCATGCACTTTAACCGATTCCATGGTAACCGAAGCCCAAAGTCGGTTATCGTGCACGGTAACCGGTTTTGGGCTCTGCGCCGGTTACCACGCACGGTAATCGGTTTTGGGTTTCGGTTACCACGCACGATAACTGGTTTTGGGCTCCGGTTACCATGCATCTTAACCAATTCCATGGTAATCGGAGCCCAAAATCTAACCGTGCATGGTAACCTATTTTGGGCTCCGGTTACCACGCACGGAAACCAGTTTTGGGCCCTGATTACCACGCACGGTAACCGATTTTGGGCTCCGGTTACCGTGCACCTTAACCGATTCCATGGTAATCGGAGCCCAAAATCGGTTATCGTGCACGGTAACCAATTTTGGGCTTCGGTTACCACGCACGGTAACCGGTTTTGGGATCCGATTACCACACACAGAAACCGGTTTTGGGCTCCGGATACCGTGGTTGCTTGAAATAAAAAAAATTAAAAAAAAAAAAAAAAACACCACCTTCTCACCAAAAAGGAAAGGTGGTGGGTCGCCGATCTGGGTGGTGGTGGTGGTGGTTATCGCCGGTCAGGATGGTGGCAGTGGTGGTCACCGCCGGTCAGTGTGGTGTTGGTGATAGTCGTCAATTAGGGTGGTGGTGTCAAGGTGTTAATAATTGATGGCAAGAGCGAAGATAGTAATGAAGTACTAAGGGCATGGTTGTCCATTGACATTATATGTTGGAGGTTTTGGTCATTTTGAATGGGAGTATTTAAAACCAATTTAGTTCTTTTTATAAAGTTGACTTTTATGTAATTTGTGTGGTTTTAAGACTATTTGGACGAACTTGGATTGCCCCTTTGTTTGTTGCTTTGCAGGCCCTGTTCACTTCACCTTAAAAAAATAATAAGTAAAAATAATTTCAGTTTAGTAAAAATAATTTCAGTTCAGTAAAATTAATTTCAATTCAGTAAAATTAATTTCAATTCAGTAAAAATAATTTCAGTTCAGTAAAAATAAGTTTAGTTTAGTAAAATTTAGTTTTCTTAAAGAAGAATTAAAATAGAAAATCAGTAAAAATAATTTCAGTTCGGCAAAAATAATTTCAATTCAGTAAAATAATTTAAGTTCAGCAAATATAATTTTTGTTTCAGTAAAAATAATTTCAGTTCAACAAAAATAAGAGTGAAGTGAACGGGGCCGCACTCTATTCTTGTCGTTAATTATGTTAGTTTAAGGAAAAAATAAACGGGTCAAAAAAAGGAAAAACAAAAAAAGCAATCGTCTTCTAGTTGACAAATAAGCTTATGGAAGTTATGGTTAATTATACGAAATATAAGGTCGAGTACGTTGATCATAAGAGAAGGTAATTATACAGTTCAAAGAACATCGGAAACTACCATAGTTTTAAATTGTTTCACATCTAATTTAATTATGTTAAACGTTAAAATAATATGAAATGGGTTTGGGCAATCCAAACAAAGAGGGGATAGTTTGGTCAACAAACAAGGCTAAAGAGATTCCATACTAAAACCAATTGGTAATAATAGAAGTAACTCCTTAATCTTATAAAAGGTTCCCATCTTAATTTTTTTTTCCTCCAATGAATGATACTCACAAGTAGGTTTACAATAGGTTTCAACAATTTGTAATATTTGTAATAATAGTGGTTCGTGGAGGCAGAGCATGGTACATCCGTTCAAAAAAAAAAAAAAAAAAAGGAAAGAACATTATATAGATATGTAAAGAACATTTAACTAAAATGAAAAGAACATTTAGTTAAAGTGAAAAAAAAAATGTTATAAAATTGTAAAGATTAAAGAACATATATCTAAAGTGAAAAGAACATATTGTGAAAATGTAATGAACGTGATAATTTCTAAGCGTCTATTTTAAAAGAACATGAAAAATATAATAAAAGAACATAAGAGATATGAAAAAAGAACATAGAGCTATTAATAATAATGAACATAACACTATCTTACAATGAACATCATCTTCCACCTTTGTTAAATATAAATCTCAAATTCAACAATCCATATTCATCAAATTTTAAAAAATAAAATAAACAAAGAATTTTATGGTTACAAAATATTCTAATTCAAATCTAAAATAACACAATTAATGTAAAATAAATACAAAATTTCATTCAAAATTACCTTCGACTTTTTATTAACAAATCCACGTACATATTCGATCACTTTTATTATCAATCACTCCATCAACAAAACAATGATCAAAAGCACTACGAAACTCGATCTAAATGCGCAGCTATTATCTTCTATTAGTAGAATTTTTCTCTCTCTATAAATTTTCTATCTCTTTCTCTAAGATTTTTGTTCCTCTCTCTAAAGAATTCAATTCAAGCAAGTGAAATTAAAATATGAAGAAATATACAAATTTATAAATTGAGATTGGCAAATAATTATCAAAACTTTTCAATTATGGAACAAATAATTCACTCAGAATTGAAAATCTAGATGTTCTTTATTAATATTACGGATGTTCTTTAGATATATATATATATATATATATATATATATATATATATATATATATATATATATATATATATATATATATATATAAACATTAAACAAGTTGTTTTCTACAGAATAGCTATATGTTATTTACAAAACAAATATATGTTCATTACAAAACAAGTGTATGTGATTTTCTTTATATAGCTATATGTTATTTACAAAACTACTATATGTGATGTTCTTTATAAAATAGATATATATTATTTTAAAAAAAAAACAATATGTTCATTACAATATAACTATATGTTCATTCCACTTATTTTAAAAAAAAAATCTGGATGCACGGAGCATCGTGCATCGGCCTGCAGAGAAAAAGTTTCATGTGAAAACTATGTATTGAAAAATTTAGGAAAGTTCTTTAATTTGTGTTAGATGAGTCACGAACGAGCGAGAGACTGTTATGTACACGCAGGTTATTTACTCATTTACCCGGATGTACGGTACACCCCAGTGTATTTAACAAATTTCACTGTGTCACTACTTAAAAAAAATGTTACTCTACATTGTAACAAATTTAAATGATGTATATTAGATTGGAATTTCACTAGAACCCATAATTATTACTACTTTCGATTTTAATAAGAGTAACACTTTCCATAATTAATGTTTCAAATAAATGCAATATGAAGTACCTCCCTATTAATGGGAAAAATACTCTGTACGTTTAAAGAAAAAAAATATACTCATGTTTAAGATTTGTCAGGTGACAAAGAAGATATTAATTAATTAAATTAAAGTACCCATAAATTCTTATACGTGGCTTAGTGGCTAGCCACTTCACATAATCACATATAAGACAATTGATTTTGTTCCATAAGGAACTCTGCGGGTTTAGCATCAAGTAAACCTGCTTCAGTAATTATATCCAACGCATACTTCCTCTGGCAAATAAAAATTCCCTGTTTGTTTCGGGCTACCTCTAGCCCCAAAAAATATTTCAACACTCCAAGATCTTTCATCTTGAAGCAATCTCCCAGATATGATTTAAAACTGAGCATAACATTTTTATCATTGCCTGCAACAATTAAATCATCCACACATACTAACACGTTAAGCTGTATTTTACCCTTTGTCAGAGTAAACAAAGAATAATCATAATATGACTGTTTAAAGCCATAATTTTTCAAAGTTGTAGTGAGCTTTGCAAACCAGCATCGAGGAGCTTGTTTAAGCCCGTACAACGATTTCCGCATCCTGCAAACTTTGTCAGAATTATCTTTCTCAAAACCAGGGGGAATTTTCATATATACCTCTTCTTCCAAATCACCATGAAGAAATGCATTATGAACGTCCAATTGATAGACTTCCCAATTTTTCACCGCCGCTACTGCAAGAAAGGTTCGAACAGTCACCATTTTTGCCACCGGAGCAAACGTCTCATTGTAGTCTAAACCTACAACCTGATGATTGTCGAAGATGACTAATCTTGCTTTTAATCTCTGCAAATTCCCATGCTCATCATATTTCTCTTTATACACCCACTTGCTCCCGAGTGCCTTTTTACCAGGTGGCAATTTTTCTAGCACCCAAGTACCCTGTTCTTCAAGTGCCTATATCTCATTTGCCATTGCCTTTCTCCAACCCTCGTGTTTCATGGCCTCCCTGAAACTTTTGGGTTCGTTTCCTCCTGTAATAGCAGCAATATATTTTTTATGTTTCACAGAAAACCGGTGAGAATCAACAAAATGTGTTATAGGGTAAACAGTACCTGAGGAAGACGACGTCAGGAGTGAACTCTGAGTAGGTGTAGATGGACTTTTATTTCGAATAGTATGCGTCACAAAATCACGGAGTTTAACCAAGGGATACTCCCTGCCTCGCCGCCCTGCACGTCCTCCACGACCTGCAGCAACACCACGTCCCGGGCTACGGCCTCCTCGAGGCCTGTCACCCCACCAATCAGGAAAACCGTGCAGTTGAAAGCACGTTGCCTCATCGTACCCTTCACGGTTACAATGCACGCAAAATTTATTAGAGGTGTCACGAGTTTTGAACTTCGGTTCGTATTAAAGCTTGAAGGCTACAACATTATCACGAGTATTATCACGGGTTGTCTCACCCCCACGCAGCTGCTCCGCCTGAACCAACTGCTAATAAGCCCTGTCCATGCTAGGTAATGGTTCTTACGCCAAGAGTTGGCCTTGAATCGATGCATAAGCATCGTCCAAACCGATGAGAAAGTGATGGACATAATCTTGTTCTCTGATCTTCTCAACCTGTGCGACAATGTTACACGTGCAGGCACCACACGAGCACTTCGGAACAGACACATACGAAGTCAATTCATCCCAAGTTTTTGATAATCGACCAAAATACACAGCCACTGCCTCATAGGACCCTCGCTTACATTCACCCAACGAACGCTTCAATTGACACACACGAGTGCCACTGACCACACAAAATCTATTCTTCAAATTCATCCAAAGCAAGCAAGCATCATCATAATCACCAATTGTGGAGCGGACAATCGGATCCAAGGTATTTGACAACCAAGAAACCAACATAGATTAAACGGCCACCCAATCCTCAAGCTTCTCGGATTCAGTCGGTTTCACAATCGTGCCATCAATAAAACCGAACTTCCTCTTTGCCTTTAGAGCCGTCCTCACAGCCCTAGCCCATTCATCATAATTATCACCCTTTAATTGAATAGGAGTGATCACGTTGCCCGGTCCATCACTCGAACCTAGGTGAAAGGTCAAGTCGGCCTTCGATTTTCCTTCATCCCCTGGCATCTCTCAAGCTTACGCAAAAAACAAATTGAATTGATTTATGAAAATCACTCAAAGAACTCACAAATACGAACAATATTTATGAAAAATAAAGCTGAAAAAAATTTGTGGATCTCACAAGGCTCTTGATACCATGTTAAATTGTATTGAATAATATTCTCTGTAAATTGTATATCACATTAACGGCCGCATACAAATATATATAGGCTAGGTTACTTGGAGGGCAAGACCAAAATAACCTAAAGTTATTCACAAAATACTCTAAGATATATTTCCCAAATATTCACAATCTTATCTTTCCTAATATATGGGTCATGGTGATGAACAAATGAGGTTACCTTAACGTATACGTAGCTTACTTAAATGAGAAGAAAAAAAAGGTTTTCCCTCTTAAATAAGTGGAATTATTCTTTCATTTTTAAAAACAAAATAATAAGGGTTACTCAAATAAATAATGGAGTTATTTATTTCTAAATTACTTGATTTTATTTGTATAATAAATTTGAGTTATTTTATGGACAACATGAGGTTACTCTTATGAAAAAATGAGGTTACTCATGCATATAAATGAAGATTACTCTTATAAACTAATGCCCTGTTCTCTTCACCCTAAAAAAATAATATTAAGTAAAAATAATTTCAGTTTAGTAAAAATAAGTTCAGTTCAGTAAAATTAATTTCAGTTCAGCAAAATTAAGGTGAAGAGAACGGAGCCTAATATCGTCACACTGTGTAACTAGCCACATACAAGATTTACCCATTAAAGTAAGATTTGTCGTCAAAATTCATGTTTACAAAATCATTACTCTTCTTAGTCCTAAAAGTATGTGCTTCTTATTTAACATACTAGGTTAGGTCCCGTGCCACGCACGGTAATTTTCAATAATTATAATTATAAATTATTCAAAGAAATAACAAAATTATCATACGTTGATTTGATATTTACATTTCATTGTTTAAGCATGGAACTTCTATTACACAATCAAAAAAATATATAATCTTGTTGCAATACATAGTACATAATAAAATATGTATGTGTTTTCTATTAAAAAAATAGTCCATGTCACAAATTAGATTAAGAATATTTTTTTTTTATTTATTTGTGTATGTTTATAATTGTTAATAAGATTTTTTTAAAAGATACATCAAATCTTTTTAATGTACATAATTATTACTTTATATAAACAAGATATTTATTAAAAAAAAAACTGAGGACATACCAAGAGATGACACGTGTCATTGCTGGTGTGTCTTTTAGTATATAACTAGCCTTTTGGCCCGTGCAATACACGACTTGTTCATAGAAAATTGCATTAAGAGATAAGTGAGGAAATACCAATATATAATTATGAGTGTAATATGTAAATGAAAACATAATTAAAGAAATAAAAATTTTGGGACTTTAATTTGAAATGAGACTTAATAGAAAGAAAATGGAGGGACTAAAATCAAAGAGAGAAAATAAAAAGGTTGAATTAAAGAGGGGAGATGAACATGAAGTGTTTAATGAAAGAGTTAAGAAAAATTGTATAATTAAAAATAAAAAATGTAAAACGACATGTGGCACATTGAGTTGAAGAAGAAGATAGGGAAGTGTAATAGAATGATGACATGTCTTTTTTGGTTTGCTTTTTTAAATACTAAGGATAGATTATTGATGTTGACTATTTAGAGATTATCTACGGAGTATGAGTAGTCGAGTATTATGTGATCAGTTTGTTATTATTTCCGTTTTTTTTTTTTTTTGAAAAATAAAAATTATCTAAATTAATTAACTTTTGTTTATTCCCATAATATACAGATTGGTGCAACTAACAGTGTTCCTAAATATTATACCTAAATGATTTCGGTCTCACAATTTAAAGAATTATGATATCCAAGACTATATGCAAAAGTTTATGAGAAAAAAAACGAGAATAAAAAGAGTGGGACAACAAGTGAACAAAGGTAAACAATATTCCGTTCCTTTCACAAAAAATACAAAATATCATAAAAAAAAAAAGTCAATGATTGTACGGAGTATTAAATTACATAGTATTTGCATATTTAAAAAAAAAATAGTAAGAAGAAAGAAACTTTATGAAGCCTTTTATTTCAAAAAAAAAAAAAAAAAAAAAAACATTAGGAAGCCTTTTGAAAGACACGGTTTTTCTTTTTCTTTAAGAGGATTTGGCTCCTTAAAAAGATCGGGTTTTCTTCTCTCTTTGAGGAAGGATTTGCCTTTTTATTTCATGGATTACCATAGAGTTATTTCATGAGTAAACTTTTGTACGGAATTGAAAAAAAGATTAATGTTTCGACAACAATCTAACAAATTAGACGGAAAATTTTTCTGCACTACTACAACAAACCGATTGACCCCCTCGCAGAAGATGACTGTAAATCATAGTGATATGAAAGAGGGTATAAAAATGTACGATTTGCAAAAACGATCGTAACTTTACTTATAGAATGTTTTTATTTGATTTAATTATTATACATTTGTTAGATCGATCTAAATCTCTTTGTAGATGTCGTATGACTTATTTATGAATCAATTTTATTTCCAAAGAAAAAAAAATAGGAAACCTTTCTCACAACGGGAATTCCTAATGTAACAGAGTATATGCATGTGATATTGTTATATATATTTTTTTTATACACCCATACTCCGTATAAAGTTACCCGTATTATTATTTGTCTTGACTCTTCAATCGTATCTTCACACTTAATGTGAATAGTACAAAACGTGATGCACGAGTACTAGATCAGTAGTTTATTTCATTATCATATTAAACCAAAATAATAATGGAATGCATTATACGTGCTGTTGCCTGCAAGGTTCCATCATTGTTCACATCAAAAAATAATTTAAAAAGTTCCATTACCATTGTTTGATTTTGTTTCCCATCGGTTTTTAAAAAATATTCTATCATTGTTCATTTGTTCCCACCAACTCACAAAGATATGTTCACAAGAAAGAAAAAAAAAAAAAAAAAAAAATTCAAAACAAGGTGTTTAAATGGTTACTAGATCATTTTTCCTGAATGGTAGGTGTTTGACAATAAATACATAAATTTAGTGATTTCGTAACATCTAAAATTATAGTAAAAGTGGATCGAACCAAGTAGATTTATTTGGCTTAATGGTAAGAGCTTATCATTTTGAGTTTTTGACCTTGTGTGTTGAAGGTCAATGGGGATTTTCATGGGAATTGCCAGAGTCTTTTTTACCTTTCCCACTCGCTCTCAACAATTATGAGTTCATGACATATAAAGTTGTACTGTACTAGTTTATTAAGTGAGAAATATAAACAGAGTCTGTTCTCTTTAGATGATTTTCAATTCAGTTCAATTCTTAATTTTGTTCTCTTATAAAATATTCAATTTATTTCATTTCAGTTCAATTCAGCTCAATTTAGTCGATCAGAACAGTTCCAAAGTGTTGATTTGTTGAGACCATTATTTTGAGCTTAAATGAAATAAAATTATGAAATCAAGATCAATCAATAAAATGTAATTACATTGAAGCAATGCCAAAGTAGATATTTATTTTTGGTTTCAAAAAAAAAAAAAAAAAAAATTTGTTTAACGCAATATTGTGAAGTCTCATTCTAACAAACTTAGCAATCAGCAAGGGACAATAATAACTATAACTTGACAATGTTTAAAATCACCCCTTAACACACAACAACAAACACTAGGGCCTTTGTGTAGTGTGATGATTATCTTTAATTTAGGACTTGTTCGTATTTATTGAAAAGAGATGAATTGAACCGAATTGAACTAATTGAAACTTAACTAAAATGAATAGTTTATGAGAGAAGGAAATTAGGAGCTGAGCTAAACTGAACTGAATTGATTGGAGGTGAAATAAACTAAACTAAACTAAACTAAATTGATTGGAGCTGGACTAAAATTAAACCGAGGTGAACATGCCCTATATTAAAGTTTTAAATACAATAAAGGTTTTACTTTTATTGATCGACAATGAACTATAAGTCTATAATTTATAGGCCTTTAATACTACGACCTCTCAACCGATCGATGAGATGATGGTTTACCAAATACCGAGTATAAATTCCCTCCAAAAAAAAAAAAAAAAAACCACCGAGTAAATTCTCACTGGTAGCCTTGTGTTTTTGCTTTTTCTCAATGGTAGCCAATTTTTTTTCCAGTTCTCAATGGTAGCCTCAAACTTTTAAAAAGTTACAAACGTAACCTTATTGTTACAAAAACGTTAGTTGACCGTTAACTTTTAAAAGTTACATTAATGATTTTGTGGTTACATTTAAATTTAGTCAGTAATTAAAACTCCCACCACCAACCCTCATTTAACTCGAAAATCTTTTCTTTCTCTTTCACTCATCTCATTCATCTTCTACCTTGGTTCTGCGTGAGGATTGCTATTTCTTGGAAGTTCTTTGGGGAAGGACTTCGGCAATTAAGAAGCGATTTTCTTATCCTTTGTTTGGAAAACGCAAGGTATGTACAATTATTCCTTCTTATTTTGTATAATTTTGGTGTTTGATGTTGCATGAGTTGTGAAATGGTTAAATCAAGTGAAATCGAAAAAATTAGGGTTTTTTGCTGAATTACGTAGTTGTATGTTGTTATATGTATAAATTGTATGTTTTTTTTTGTTTGGGTTTTGCTGTTTGGGTTTATTTTGGGTAAAATTGCATGAAATGCGCAAGGTTGTATGTGTTTAGGGGTAAAATTACATGCGTTATGAGAAAGCTTGTATCTTGCTTTTGTAGATCATCTGTATTCTTTTTTTAAAAAAAAATTTCATACTTAATTGTTGCAGAATGGATTATCCAGTGGTGCTTAAGTTTCAATATAAGCATACTGATGTTGAAGTTATTATAGATGACATTGATAAGGCTTCTCTGATTGATGTGATCGTAGACTATTTGGAAATATGTAGGATAGAGAAATTGGAAACACCTAGATACCCTAGGTTTGAGTATTGTTGGAAGATGAGACAATATGAGATTAGGAATGATTTTGAATTCATGGAAATGTTTGAGAGGCTACCTGGTAAAACTCTGATTTATATTTGGGTTGATAATGGTGAGTGTGAAACAGATATTGCACAAGCTGCATTTAATTTAAGAACTAGTAGGTTAGCAAAACAACTACATGAACAACGGGTAGAGGAAGGAAGAAAAGCTGTCAATGAACCTAATCAACATAGGAAAGTAGTAGTATCTGGACTAAAGGAACCACCAGTTAGGTATGTGCTTGGAGGAGGTGGAGATAAGGACAAAGCAATGGAATTAGTACCTTTGAACAGTACAATGCAGGCTAGGGAAAATCAAATTTTGCATCAGCAATTAAGTGATATGCAGATTGACCCTGACATGACAATGGCTGACATAGAATTAGAAAAAGAGATGTATAGGGACTCTTGCAGAGGAAAAGGTAGAGGAAGTAGAGGGAGAGGAAGAGGGGGGGGGGGGAGGGAGAGGTAGAGGTAGCAGAGGGGGCAGAGGGAGAGGAGGCAGAGGGAGGGGTAAAAGTACTGGGTACACTTTTCAGTAGTGGTTGGGTATGGACAATCCTGGGGTTCAAACTCAAACCCAAATGCCTCCTGCAAATCACATCCCCAACACTGAATTACACACACCCCCAGTTCATGTGGTGAGGAGGAGCCCAAGAAAACAAGGAAAGAAAGCCCCAACCCCTGTTCCAGAAAATGCTGACCAATCACCAGTAGCTGAAATTCAACCCAATGATACTGCACACCTAAACCAACCCCCTCTTCCCAATGACCATGCTGACATTCAAACACAAGAAAACCCCATTGCACCTTCTTTTAATCATACTCCATTCAACCCTACACCTGAAATAGGGGAGCAAGGAAATACATCAGGGTCAACTAGGTCTTCCCAAGCTTTCACTACTATTAAGAGGAAGATTCCTCTTACAACAGCTAGGAGGAAAGGGATAGTAATAGAGAATTCAGTCAGTGAGGGGAGCAACAGTCTCAGTCAAGGGGTTGGGAGTAGAAGGAGAAGGGAGGTCACTGTCAGTTTAGGTGATGACACCCTGATAGGGTTTGAAGATGATGATGAAGATGATTACATCCCTGATGATGATGTGGGAGTGTTGATGGATGATGATGATGATGATGATGATGATGAGAGTGTTGATGATGAGGATGATGAAGAAGAGATGGATGGGGCTGTTGCAATATATGACAATTTTGATCCTTTCACTGATGAGGTGTTTGATGATGGCAAAGATGATGACAATTATTTCATCAACTTATATAGGAATGGTGAGCTTTACAAAGATGCAGAATTTGGCAAGATTGTCCTTAAACCTTTGCTGTTATTTACTGATAAGCAACATGTGAGGGATGTGGTGAGGGATTATTGTATTCAAAGTGGATTTTCAGTCATAGTTGAGAGGGCAACAAATAGCAGGTACACTGTCAAGTGTAGTGCAATGGGGTGTGAGTGGAGACTACACTCATCTCAGTTACCTGATGGAATTACATGGGCAATTAAGTCCATAAAAAATTCTGAACACACTTGTTCTGGGTTAGATGTGAATAACCCAATGGTGAACTGTGCATGGGCTACAAGGGTGCTGATGGAAGATGTGAGGGCCAACAATGATATATCAGCAAAGTCCCTAAATGCTATACTTTTCCAGAGGTATGGTGTTCAAATGGCCCAGAGTACACTTTATAGGGTGAGAACACATGCTTTAAATGAGATTCATGGGTCTCATGATGAAAGCTATGCCTTACTTCCCAAATACTGTGAGATGATAAAGAGCAGAAACCAAGGATCTGCTGCTCATTGTGCATGGGTTGAGCTAGCAGAACAGCCTGAGAAGCCACTAGTGTTCAAAAGCATTTTTGTTGCATTCAAAGGTGTCACAGATGGTTTGAAAGGGTGTAGGGGATTGATAGGTGTTGATGGTGCACACCTTAAGGGGAATCATGGAGGTGTTCTGCTCTCAGCTGTAGCCTTGGATGGGAACAATGAGTTGTTCCCATTTGCTTGGGCAATTGTAACTGCTGAAGACTCAGACAGCTGGATGTTCTTTGTCTGGCATTTGAAAAACCTGTTGCAAGGCTTGGGAAGGGGAGACAGTTGGTGCATAATTTCAGATAGGCAAAAGGTGAGCTTGTAGTGCTTTTCAGAAGTTATTTTTTGTTTATAATAATAGCTTGTTACACACTTAACCCGACTAAGCCATCATTTGCAGGGAATTGATGTGGCATTGACTGAGTGTTGGTCAGAAGTTGATAGGAGGTACTGTTGCAAGCACCTTTGTGCAAATTGGAAGAAATCTTTCCCAGGGCCATTGTTATTCTCTTTGTTTTGGTTGACTGTTGGGGCAAATTCAGAATTCACTTTTAGGAAAGCAATGGAAAAAATGCAGAAGGTTAACCCAGCTGGAAGAATTTGGTTTTCAAAGTTAGGTGAACAAAAGAGGTGGACCAAACACAAATTCAACCCTGAATTGAAGTGTGATGTCAATAAATCTAATTTTGTAGAGAGCTTTAATGCCACTCTAGGGATAGACAGATGCAGGCCTGTCCTTACATTACTTGAAGGTATTGCATTATACATCAAATTACATCACTTGACTTATTGTTATGTATGTTTAACAATGATTGTCATGATTGTAGGCATAAGAAGAAACACAATGGTTAGGATAGCCACAAGGAGACAAGTATGTGAGACTTGGGAGAGGCAGGACATTTGCCCTAACATTGTCAGAAGGATTCAACAGCTCTGTCAAGAGAGTAGGACTTGCATACCATACATGTGTGGTGAAGGAGAGTATGAGGTAATGGATGGTAAGTCTACCCTTCTAGTGAGCCTAAACAAACACACTTGTTTGTGTAATGTCTGGCAGCTAACTGGAATACCATGTAAGCATGGTATTAGGGCCATAATTCATGCAAGGTTAGACCCCCACTCATTTGTAAGTGAGTGGTATTCTGTGAGCAAGTACAGAGAAGCATATAGCTCTGGTATTAGATCTATACCAGATGTAGAACAGTGGCCAGACATCAACATGCCAGCAATTAAGCCACCAACCATGAAAAGGGCCATAGGGAGACCAAGTAGGGAGAGAAAAAGGGCTGATGATGAAGATAGGAAGGGCAAAAGGGCTAAGACAATCAGATGCAGTAAGTGCAATGCATTTGGCCACAATCAATTGACTTGCAAAGGAGGGTTGACAGCAAAGCAAAAGAATAAGCAAAAAAAGCAACAGCACAAAGAGCAGCTTGCAACAACTTCTCAACCACTAACAAGAGGAAGGTCAAGATCTGTTGGGCCATTAGCTGCTTCCCAGCCTTTTTGATTCCCACTCAAGTTCACATATATGTGATGTTTCTGTTTTAAAGTGAAAACAATTAGCTTTTAAGTCCTAGTTATGTGTATGACATTATTACTGTGTTTTTACTTTGTACTTTAGTGGATAGCAGTTGCACCTTTGCATCTTCGTCCATTTTTCAGCCATTGACACCAAACTGAAGTTTGCAGGAGAGAGAAAGTGTTTGGTGAGAGAGAGAGAGAGATACAGAGAAATAGAGAAACAGGGGATATGAATGGGGTTTTATAAAAGAGGGAAATATTTTTTTTGGAGGGAAACTTTGGAGCCAAAAATATGGGCAATTTAACCTCAGTACATATATGTAACCGTAACTTTTAAAAGTTAACGGCCAACTAACGTTTTTGTAACAATAAGGTTACGTTTGTAACTTTTTAAAAGTTTGAGGCTACCATTGAGAACTGGAAAAAAAATTGGCTACCATTGAGAAAAAGCAAAAACACAAGGCTACCAGTGAGAATTTCCCTTAAATAATTGTAAGACCTAACAAAAAAAAAACGAGTTTAACGTGCTCCCTCACTTATGAATTATATGACCCAACATTGGCATAATTGTCTATATTTAACCAAACATTTGATTAAATGCATACTATTATTGCTTTATTTCTTTCTTTCTTTTTTTTTTAATCATGCATACTATATTACGGAGTACTTTATTTCTTTCTTTCTTTTTTAAACATAAACATGCATACTATTATTACTTTAGTACTACTACGTGAATATATGATGATTTTGTAATCTTCCTTAACCCCACTCCACATGTGCTGCATGCTGCTTCCCTTTGAAGTTCCTAACTTCTCTTATCCCTTCAATAATTGAATTAGTTAGGGATTAATCAATGCAAAGTGGACTCATCACCATCATCTTTAGCTACTCCAAACCTACCTCTACCTTGATTGGCAAGTATAATAACTACTCCGTAACTTAAAAGATACGGATTAGTGTATTATTATGTTTGATTGTATGTTTTACACAAACGTAAGAAATAAAGGGTTAAAAACATTATGAAAGAATAAGGGAGAAAAAATTATGAGATTCGTTCTCTTCTCAGTGAAATATATTTCTTTTCTCCCATGTACCAAGACAATAATGAAAATTAAATTGCAATTATAACTAATTATACTAATACTACAATGTCCAACTACTTGAAATTAAATGGCTGATTGATTAGCATTCCATTTTGTTGTCCAATTGGCTTGTTGGTTGATATGTCGAATAATTCAGTTGTGTTTTGAAATTTAATCCAATCCGCGAGAATCAATAGAAAAGACAAATCCCTTATGTAACTTAATTAGGGCGTGGTTGTTTGTTTAAGTATACGAATATATACGTAGTATAATGTTATTCTATGAAGTTATTTTTCCCATGTAATAATCTTATTTGTTATTAGGAAGTTTATAAACTTGTTTGGTTAACCATTTTCAAGAGAGCTTATAGGATATGAAAAGGCAAATAACTTCATATTGCCCCCTCTCTATAGTTTATAAGAGCTTTAGATACTTAAATAATTTGCTTGCATGTGGTGATAGAGAAGTGACATTGCTCATCCTTTTAATGGGCTTCTCCATATATCTCCTCCCTAATCTCCCTTCGAGTGAGTCAACTAAGTCTCCTTTTTTTTTTTTTTTTTTGAGGGGAACTAAGTCCCTTCTTCTTACCGTGCAAAAAAAAAAAAAAAAAAAAAAAAGAATTATTAGAACATATATTCAATGCACATTATGGAGAGGTACACCCGAAGTCATTTGTTCATTCAACCAACAAATGATTAAAAACAGTATTTGCTTATTTGTTGATTAAATAAGCAAATAACCTCGGATATACGATACACCCGCGTGTATGTAACAAATTCTATACATTATGAGTATACATTTGTGTATTCATAAGTTATTGAGAAAAATACAAAATTATGTAATCATTCTAAGTAGGAAAATTTTATAGCATATATTCAATATATGGACCACCAAATACTACGTATTATGAGTTCATGACAGCTCACCTACTGCCTTGCATTTTGAATACTTGATTTAATTAAAAATAAATAAAGAAATAGTGCCTGCATAATTCTATTAGTGTCTCATTCTAGCTGTCGTGTTTTCCTCCTTATTTAAGACATGATTTCAGGGTCAACGAGAAGATAATCTATTTTATGCTTTACAAAAGCATGCTTAACATCAATTCATTATTGAAAGCATCAAAGATAAAACTAGAAAGAGATACAACATTACAACATCACAAGTTCGTTGTAGATCAAATGACGGATCGGAGCATGATAAAATTTTGACCAATAATATTATTCAGAAATAAAAATCACTTCGCATGTATTTATTTATTTAATTAATATTTTAACTAAGGATCTAATTTATTAAACTGAGTTGAAATGAATTGAATATTTTATGAGAGATGGAAATTAGAAACTGAACTGAACTAAACCGATTGGAGCTGAACTGAATTGAAATGAAAATAAGGTGAATTGAAGAGAACATGCCCTAAGGGTGTTTAAAAATCAGTTAGAACCGAAGCTGACATGACCCGTTGACCGACCTTGGACCAGACATAACTGAATTAATTGGCCCTATCTCTGGGTTGAGAAATTTATTTTTCTGGTCTTCTGTCTGGTCCAGTCCAAAACCCTATAAAGATGATCGGATCGATTTTTTTTTGTTTAAAACTAATTATCCTAATAAGCTTTGAAAACTTTAATTGTAAAAAAAGTTAAAATATTTTTTATTTTTAATTTTTAATTTTTTTTTCAAGTTTTCCATAAAAATATTAAAAATTTAGATTTTTTTTTAAATTCTAAAATCAGTCTAAAGTTTTTTCTAAAATTCTAAAATCCGTCCAAAGCGATACGGTCTGAATTTTGGACCAATTTTTCGACCCAGTTCAGATTCGGTCCCAACTTAATCGGTTTAATTTTCAATTCTTGAAATTCAAATTTTCGAACTTTGGTCTTGTCCAAATTAATCCTAATTTTAACTTCTGTAGTACATATGGAGAAGTTAATGTGAGATACTAATAATTCTACTCCCTCTTTTTCAAAAGATGGGGTGAATACGACCTAAAATTTATCCCTGCTCCATCACTCATAGTGAGTATGGTTTTTATCCCCATCTTCGCCCTACTACCTTCCAATCGGGACCCATTCCCGCTTTAGATAAGCATAGATGAAGCCTATCTCTTACTTGATCCACCTCACTATAGCCCTATTGATATTTCTCAATGATAAACTTTTAAATAAATCGGATGTACAATAAAATATTGTACATCTGTTATAAAGTTACTCTAAAATGAGCAAAATTACCCTAACATAAATAAAATTTATAAACTGCTTACGCTTTATTGATAAAAGTTACTCAAAAAATTATATAAGTGACCTTAAATTTGATAAAAGCGACCCTTAATATACAATAATCATATATATACAAAAGCTACTCCTTTTCAATAACCAGGTGCCAACAAAGTGGGAACCATTGCACCTTATGTCCCTATTGATATTTTTCAATTAAATTACTTGGTGGCAACAAAGTGGGAACTATTACACTAAAGAATTAATTATCTATCAGTAATGAAAGTACGAAAAGGATAGGTTGTGAAATGTAAATTTGTGATCTCATAATAATAGTCATAACCGAAGATAAAACCATTAAAATAAAAAATTAAAACGTGCCATTTCTGTTACAACTACTCGTACATTATTACATCCAAAAATCCCATAATACCAAAACCTTCTTCTCCGAAAAAAAATCATCAAAAATGGCGACTTTAATAGTCCCAGAAATTGTTCCTTCTCCAATCCAGGATTCTGAGACCCTCAAACAAGCTTTTCAAGGTCATCTCCTTCTCTTTCTCTCTCCTTTGACCCTCATTTTTCATTGATTTTTTTTTTTTTGATTTAATCTGAAAAATGGATGAAATGGGTAATTGATTGAAAGTGCAGGTTGGGGAACAGATGAAAAAGCAGTAATAAGAGTATTGGGTCAGAGAAATGCAGGTCAAAGGAAGAAGATTACTCAAGCTTATCAACAGCTTTACAATGAATCTCTCTTTGATAGTCTTCAATCTGAACTTTCTGGTGACTTTCTGGTATTTTTTTCCTCTAATTTTATGTCTTTAATTTCTTTATTTATTTAATTATTATGGTTGTATGTTAAATTATGGTTTTTAAAGGGCCCTTTAGTAATTTAAGCAAGGATGAACTATTAAAATCTAAAAACTTTGACGCTAAAAAAAAAAAAAAAATCTAAAAACTTTGACAGTAAATTTTCATTACTCCGTAATACTTCCTTTGTTAAATGATGAAATGTCTCTCAATTACGTTTGTCAATGCATAATTTTAATCGTTAACTAGATTTTTGGTCCGAAACCGATACTCTCAAAAGAGGGTTATTAGATAAACAAGTTTTATTCATATACCACTTTTAGTTATTTTATCCTATGTCTCGGACGTTCATTAGCTTTTGCCTACTTATAAAATCCATTTTCCTTTGTTATTGTACCTTTTGAATTGTTTTGGTTAACTATAACATGTGTTATGACATATCCAAATCCATTGAAAATAGAGAGGATGACGGGATATATGAACTTGTTTAGCCTAATAAGATCCCACTTGATTAATTTTTGAAGAAAAGTTTGCCATTTTTCAAAATATGACCACAACTGTCCAAATCTTTAATTCGAAATTTAAAACAGATGCATTCTAGTCAGAGTATGTGATTAATGTGAATAGTATAGAAATCAAAGTGTTATAACATAATTAGTCACATAGTGGGATACTTGGATATCATTGGATTCATCTTAATGTGTATCGCGTCCGTTCCACAACTATTGTAATGAGTTTCATGCTTCCAAGTTATAACGCGCAACTTTAACCAATATTCCCTCTGTCCCTATTTTTTTTTCACCCCATTTGACTTGACACGGTCTTCAAGGCGCGTTTTGAAACGCATATAACTTCATTTTTATACGAGATTCTATTGTTGAAATAAGAATGATTGAATGAAAACAATTCTACATCAATTAGGCAGCTTAATTTGTTTTTAACCATAATCAATTTATTTTATTAGTGTTATCAGTTAAGTGATTTCTGGGTGCTCACTTTTTTCCACACAGTTTATCAATCAAATAACATCTTTGCTATTTACAGAATGCAATACTTCTATGGACATATGATCCTCCAGAAAGAGATGCGAGACTGATTAATGATGCTTTAAAGGCGAGGAAGAAAGGGGTGAAACATTTGCAAGTCATAGTTGAGGTAGCATGTGCTTCCCCTCATCATCTGATGGCTGTCAGGCAGGCCTACTGTTCCTTGTTTGAATGCTCTGTTGAAGAAGATATCGCGTCAAATATACAACTTCCATTGAGAAAGGTAATTTTTATAACTAAGGGGGCTAAGTCATTAGCTTGAAGTATTGTTGAAACACATCATAATGCCAATGTTATGTACTTACATGAATTATAGAGTTGTATGATGTATGCGATTATGTTCTATTTTAAGATCTTTTATATGACTTATATAAACTAAATGTGGGTTATATTCTGTGTCATTTTGTGGCAGTAACAGTTTGTCTGTTCCCATTGTTATCTACAATTAGGAGCCACATTGTTCCAACTTCCAACCTCAATTTTAAGGATATATTATGATTTTACACCCAAAAAAAAAAAAAAAAACTATTTTAATTCGTAGTTTTTGTGCTATGTGACTTATCTTTATCGTCTTACCATTTGTATTGGCATGTTATTAACTTAATCATTAACCATGACAGTGTAGCAACTTTTTCCGGACATCATAAAACAGAATGTGCGACTAGATACCAAACAATAGGAGTAATATTCATTCTAATATTGTTATGTACTTGGCATCATTGTATCAGTTAGCATGACGCTAGGATTGGATTATTTTGGCTGACTAGTGTTACCTGTATTATGTAGTTTCTTGTGGCTTTAGTGAGCTCCTACAGATATGACAAGGAAGTGGTCGACATGAATGTTGCCAAACTTGAAGCTGCTCACCTTCATGAATCCATCAAAAAGAAGGAATTAGATCATAATCATGTTGTGTGGATTCTTGGAACTCGAAATTTCTTTCAGCTGAGAGCAACATTTGCTTGCTATAAACAGGAGTATTCTAGTACCATTGACCAGGTCACTTTCTTACCTCTGTTTAAATGCACTCAAGGTGATTGAATTTAACCATACAAATTGTAAGAAACCTTTAAACCATTGTCTTTGACAGGATATTTTGAAATGTGGGAACGATGATTTGCAAGCTTTACTGAGAATCACCATTTTGTGCATTGAAAGCCCTGAGAAGCACTTTGCTGAGGTGATTTGATACTCATAACTATGTTATTGTTAATATTTACTGTATGAATGATACAAGTGCCATGAGCCCATGAGAAACATCTGAACTTAATCGGGATAAAAAATATTTTCTCCATTTATTTCTGACTGAAAATCCAATTTCGAAATAATTCTGTGCTACTTAAATTTGGATTGTGACCCTTGCAGACCCTAACGATGGCAGGGTCCATATTGGTTTTTATCCATTTCGTTTAAAACCTATTTGGACTTTATATCCCAGGAATTTGTTTCATAGTACTGATATAAATCAACATATATTCCGTTTTAGGAAATGAAATCCTTGTTCCTCTTCACAACTTTCAGTTTCTGTATGGTATTGCTATTTACTTATCATCTAAACCTTCCAAAAGTTAAGAACTTTCCTCAAAACCAATTTCATATATTATCTGCTTTCGACAGAATTTATCATCCTTCAGTTAGATGGATTTCTGCTATTTTTTCTCTGATTTTGGAATAGATAAACTTTAAACTGTTTAAGTTGATCAGGAGTGAGTTAACTTTTTGCTCACTAGAATTTTGTAGTATGATTTTTTTTTTCCCTCCCCCATAATTATAGATATGTTTTGTTTAGTATAATCTGTGTCAGTTTTGAGAAAAAAAAAAAAAAAATCCATACTAAATGGAGCAATTTAATTACAATTAACAATGGGTTTTACCTTGAGAAATGTCTTTTGTTGTCTATTCACTTTGATTGTAGGTTCTTCACTCGTCAGCTGAATGTGTAGGGTGTAATTGCTTTTCTCTTTTTTCGTTAGATTGCTCAACTCTCTGCAACATGTGTAAGGTGGACTTGCTTTCCTCTTTTCCCAAATTCATTGATATTTCAATATACTACTTCCGTTTACTTTTAGTTGCAACTTTGGGATATTATTTGTGAGATATAAAATATTCCAAAGTTGCAACCAAAAGTTAACGGAGGTAGTAAATAGGACTAGAACTACTGCAGTACCGTGATTGTAAATTAGACTAACTTATCAATCCTACCTTCATTGAGCCTTTTTACAAAAATTAAGTGGTGACTAACAAGTACAACTTGTATATGAAGCTGTTTTAGACTAATGTGAAATTACTTTAACTTGGGGAAAAGGACACAGTCTAGTGAAAGATTGTTTTTACTAGTTTTGCCCAAATGATATTGACTGTTTATAGAACCCCTCTAACATGTTTGTCAACCTCTGACAATTATACTCAAATGAGGGGAAAAACTTCTCTGACGTGTGCTATAACCAATTTCACTTGACCTGGACTTAACCCGACTGACCAGGTGAATTGTGAGGTTCACATTCTAATTGTTTTATGAATGTTATAGGTTTTGGTTTCTGAAAGTTTATACTTTGATGGCTACTGGTTGCTGACCTGTGTATCTGCAGGTTATAAATTCATCAGTTGTTGGACTCGGTACAGATGAAGATTCACTTACTAGAGCGATAGTGACTCGAGCTGAAGTTGATATGGTAAAGATCAATGAAGAGTATTCCAGGGCGTACAAAGAAAGTGTTGCGGATGCAGTTATTGGCGACACATCAGGGGACTACAAGAACTTCTTGCTGACTTTGCTTGGCAAAAAAATATAACCACCCAATTAGATAGTCCTTAAAGGCAATCTGGTCGATGATCTTGGCTTGTTTATCGCATTCCTGTACTATATGTAGTGTTTATTAGCATGTGTGTGAACTAATACTGATAATGGATTGTCATTGAATATTAATTTACCATGGAAGATACTTCTGAGTTTTGCTTGGCCTTCTATTGTTTTAGGGTAAATTTTTTTCAATCAATTTTTCTATTTCTTTTATCGAGTTCTAAGTGAAGCTGTGTAGAAATATCAAGGAAAAAAAATTCTAATCCACTCACATAAAAATTTTCTATTTAGTAAAAGTAAAATTGAAGTTTAAAAACCAAGCCATAGCAACAACAAACAAATACAACTACTTCATTTCACGGTTTAAGACAAATTCCATAAGATGAGATATTTCACAAATCCTCAAGAAATCAATGAAAATCTGTAAAAATATATACACCAAAACTTTGCTCAAAAGCTATTCACTTCATGTTTCTCAAATCAAGACAGAAGTGCACCTTATAATGAACTATCGAACTTTTTCATTAGATGTCATACAGTATACTATCCACAGCTTTGTAAATGCTGGAGGCTAAATCCTTGTCAGATGTGCTGATCGTTGTGATTGTTGGTCGGACTTTTATTAAAGCATTACTAGGCTCATGCACATGTATATCAAAAGATTTACCTGATCCGTCAATTGCACCTTGTCCTACTGTAATTTTAAAACCCATATCTTGTAATGCAGTTGAAAGCCTTCCGAAATCAATGCAGGTCCCCTTGGATTCCTTCCCTGTAAGTAACCGATATTTCCCATGTTCTACACTCAGCTCCCCCTTTAGTCTTGTAATGTTAATATCTTCCTCCTCCAAACTTATCCAGTGATACTGGGAGACTAAATCTGTTGGTATCTCAACTTCTGCTCTTCTCTTTAAGCTGGGGACGCGTAACATAATGTTTTCAGTGTAGTATATCACTGAGATTGACTTCGGATCTACAAGAGCCTTCAAGTTTTCGGGTAACTATTTCAAGTATAAACAGAAAAACTTCAGATTTAATGGAAAGAAATAATGAAATTGAATCAAATAGTCAGATGTAGAAGAGTTACCAATACGAACTTTGGTTGCAGCTTCTGTATCAAAGGTGCAACTTTACTTGTTCTGAAACAAAACAAAAGCCATAGGTGACAAACTGACAACAAGCATATGGAGACAAACTGCAGGCAGCAAAACTACGTCAAGGGCAGTAAAACAGATGACAATTATAGAGGCTGGCTGCAATTCCATTATTCTTTAGTTCTTTATGATAGCGCTGTCTCTTGAGGAATGCAAAGGTGGATTCTAAAAGTTTACATCAACAACAATATTCAAAAAATAAGTAAGCATTATCAAGTAACATTTAAATGCCAAAATTAAGGCACCAAGAAACAAGCAATCCAAGCAACAATCACCTAGAAAATGAGTGCAACTCAAATATATTAAAAAAGCAGAAGAACGAAAATAGCTCACCTAATGCCAGAGAGGAATGAACATTGAAGGACCTTCATGGCCAAAGGTTTGAAAGGTAGGAGAGCTAGATCAGCATCTAATGCTTTCTGTAACAATCATACAATCCACTCTTGAATACAACATAAGAAGAATTATAACAATCAAACATGACAAAGTGAAATGAAGAAAATTACCTCCAGAACAAGCAATGAATTTTCATTCTCATGCCAACGTTTAAGAAAATGAACAACAGGCCCAAGCCGCAGATTCCAATGAGGAGCAAATACTATGCATGGTTCCTGCCAAATTTTCCTGGAAACAAATGTCATTCTTATGAACAGAACGTGTCAACCACAAATGTCTCAAGGTTTGGTGCTTCATGGGAAAACTAGCACCATCTTATCAATATGGTAAAGTCCAAAACAAGAAATGTATATACTACCTTACTGTAGCCACCAGCTTCAGAGACCAAGGACGGTAGAAGAACTGAGTGTAAAAGAGGGGCATGTGTAAGAATGTGTAAGGGAGTGTTGAAGGTGGAGGATTTGTAAGAAAAAATATGAAAGAGAATATTGTAGGTAGGGTTTGTGCTGGCTTTTTTTTTGCCAAAAGAATAATTTTTTTGGTCAAATAGTGAAAAAGGAAAAAGTGTAACCAACAAAAAGGAAAGGGTGAAAGTAGAGAGCTTAGATAACAAAGAGGCATGGTGGTTGTATATGTCATTAAGCATGGAATGATAGCCTTAGTAGAGGTCCACATTTTTATAATGCAACTCAAAATTTTATCTCATGCACAAAATGGAAAATGAAAGTCTTGGTAAGTAGGTAGTTAGGAGTAGTTTGAATTCTTCAAATGCTTTTATCCTCTCTTTGTTGTGCCCCATCCCAACCCTTGATGCACAAATGTGCTTTATGCAGTAACAAACTAACAACTAACAAGTAGGCGGTTTTACATTAATTATTAGTAATAGAACCATAATTAGTGGCCTTGACTTGCAAGACCGTGGTAATATGGAAAAAAAAAAATACAATAACAATGATTAAAACTAAATAAGAATCCTGATATGTGACAAACTAATAATTAATTTGGAACTACCAACTTGCTATCACCTTATCACTTGAACTCTACAAACACTTTTACCATTGGTTAGCCAGTTGCATTTATCAGGATTATATCTAGAATTAAAAAGTGGGACAAGAAATATCCGACAAATTGATACAAAAAATTCAACAGCCATTTTAGAGATAAGATAGATAGGAACACAGCAAGATGATAAAAATGCATCATCATCACACTATGAAAACCATTAAGGTTGACTATCTAGGAGCATTTATGTAAAAAGGGGTTGTCTCCACTCCTATGAAGATGGAGTTGATGGTATTCAAGAAAGAAAAGATGTTTTTCTTACAATAAATCAGTTGTGCAGATTGAAGATAGCAGATGAAGCCTTTTCTCCTTTATAAGATCAACATGAGCAAACAAGGGCTCACCAGCAAACAACTGCATTATTACACAAGAGATCCCCAGCTAATCTTAACCTCAATAATAAAATCAGCTTACTGGCATACATACTTTTAGAGCCAAGCTTTAATGCACATACCTTTTTCTGTCGCTGCACACACAGCCACTCTGGAATTATGGTGGTGTAGGATAAAAGTTCTTCTGCAACAGAAGAAATGAAAAATATGGGGACCTATAATATCAATTACCTGATGGTCAGTTGTCAGGTCAAATTGTAAAGGAAATTTTTCAGACAACCCCCATCCCCACCCCACAAAAAAAAAAAAAAAAAAAAAAAAAAGAAAAAGAAAAAAAAATTAAGGTTGCATTCCTCAAAGACGCATAATATCAAGAAGTCAAACAAACCAAAACAGGACAAGAAATCTCATCCCCTTCCATACCCTTCCATGCCATACCTAAATCTATCTCAAGTCTCAGCCATGATTTCAAATAACCAACTAAAAAAATTTATCTGATTATACTCCTTGTATCATTCAATGCCAATCTTATATGACTGACATAGATGTTTATGTATGATGCTTACACCGGTTGAACCAATTAGACATTTTTTTCCCTATTATATCAAACAGCCCACACAGGAATGTTCACCTACCTTCAAATTTAATAATTCCTCAGAAACTGAAATCTGCTCCAATAGTTGCAACACTACACCAATGCGACCAATAGGAATCAGAACAGAGCCTCCTGCTTTAAGAGAATCAATAGCATAAGAGCATATAAATTCTAGCTTCTGCTCCTCCTCTGAACTTCCATCACGGTCGCTTAAGGACAGGATGGAGGCAACCTCTGCATTTTCATTGCTGCAATATAGTGATAGCACAAGATTCTAAGAGATCATGACATAATATGACATCAGAAAATCTAATCAAAGCATTTATGTATCTTATTTGTTTTTCTCCTGTAGCTGTTATCAAAGTCTTGACTCTTAATTAGACTACCAAAAGATAAAAGTAATATATATTTAATATTTAAATGCAGAGCAGAGAATTACATTGGAGCTGACTGATCAGTCTCTTCATCAACATCTTCCATATTATCGAGAGAAGAAAAGTCTGAAAACAGTACTAGATCATGACCTTGTAGAGCATGGTAATCAAAACTCAAGGCTGGAGCAGAGTCAAGGATAGAACTAGATATTAAAACAACATCCTTTTTTGGACTTTTAATCTCCCAATTTGATGTGCCAATATCGAGACCAGAGCTGAATGCCTTAATAATTAGCAAACCACTATAGCAAGTTTCTTCAGCATATTTAAGTGATTGCACCTTCTGAATGCAATCCTTCACGTCAGCTGCACTAAGAAGAATTTTAATTTATAATCAAAGATATAAAGAATTCCGGAAATGTGTAAGGAATGTAAGCATCAGAAACACAAAAGGAAAGGCTGATCTTAGATGAAATGAGGAGGATTACAGAGGCAATCTTATTTAACACAATCTGAAAGCTAAAACTTATACCATAAGAAAATAGAATCCAGTACATGGTGACATCTAGAAAAAGGTCATCTTAATTAAGTTAGTGAGGACATGAACCAATTACTTTTCTTTCATGCACCTTACTTTTTTTGGTTGCATAATGATGCAACACCCAATGCCCAATCGCACCATTAATCTAGAAATCTCTTGAAAAGATAATCGCAAAAACCCTGCAATTCCAACTATCATTATCAGCTTAGTATTTTAGATGCTGCATTCTATTTATATTGCTGACGATTAGAAGTAAGTTCTGGCTTAAAAAAGATATGTAAATAAACAAATTAAACAGCATTAGAAAATAGCTCATCCAACTTCTGTTATCTTCATACAGTTGAACTTGAAATGCCACCTTCCAAATTAAAAGCGTAAATAGTTGATGTACAATCAGTGTAAAAATTGTGCACTTTGATGGGGCTAGGAGAGGTGATTTCAAACAGTTAAGCGCACACACAAGCGGAGGAACCGAGGAAGGGAAGGAGGGGGGGGGGAAATAAGCACACTAGGGAACATTTCAGCGAGGCATGGACCTTGCGCCTGATTCCAGGATCCCTATTGCCTTAGTGTTGCTTGAGCCTAGACTTTAGGATCCCTATTGCCTTACTGTCCCCGCTCTTGACTATTTTTGCATTTAATTAACAGGATTTTTTTCGGGATTTATAAAAGGGAGAGTACAAAAAGGGCATTTTTACTATGATTTACCTTGTAATTGTGTTAATAGCACAACCAAGGTATTATATTTTATGAGTAAACAAAGCCAATGCAACCATAAAAGTAAAATGAGTGGACTATATATTATATGTTAAAAGTCTCAATAAGTTAAATCATCAAAAGCATAAAACACCCAAACATTATCAATTATCATCATCCAAGAAAGTTAAAGCAGCATAACAAATCCCTAAGACAAGAACATAAAGAGCTACATAAGCATAATTCTACCTGTACAATGGTAACCAGCCACCGAGCTCTGTCCCTTCTTTCCCCAAGATTATCTCTTGTATAGAAGGCGGAAATTTGACAAGCTCCTCCCACTTCATCCAATTGGCACACCCAGAGTCCTCAGGTCCATAAAATTGCCTGAACTCTCTATGCATAGAAAGAAAATCCTCCATCATAAGCTGCCCAATTCTTGTCGTTGCTTCAGTAGCATAAATCTGAACATCGAAAACCATATCAACAAACTCACGAACATATCCACAGGGGACAAAACTATAAAAGAAAAGAAAATCAGACAACAAAAGTAACTTCTGTGTATGAAATATTCACCTTAGCAACAAAATTCTTATTGCGGGTCAAGAATGGCAATCCAAGCATTCCCATAGGACTTGAGATTAATACAACATCAATGAAAGAAACATCCCACAGGTGCAAATTACTAACAGTTTTGTACCAAGGGACCCCATGAATCAAACTACTAGCATCAAGGGAATTATCAACTTTTTGCTTACTATGAGCTGCACAATCAGTGTCCACAGACGCATGACACGAGCAATCGAAAGCATATTCCAGCCGTCTTTCGGAATAAACAGGTACAGGAGCAAATATCAACAGAGCTGAAAGATCCAATGGGCAATCTACCAAAATGCGGAATCCACTAATTTCAATTATGTGACATGGCGGGAAATAATAACCCTGTCCCTTGCTCAAACAAGTCTGCAAATTGACAAGAAAACATTAAGGACAATGGAGAATATATATATATATACAGAAATGATCATATATCGAATAACTCGATCCTCCCGGATTCAGGTATCGCATTATTTGTTCAAATTACAGCATCGACGTGAGTATTAATCCCAAAAACAGAGGAAGTACATAAACTAACTAGGATGGGAAGAACTTACAAGCTTCATGGAAACAAGAAAAAAGAGAACTTTCCCAAATGATCATATAAAAAAGGGTATCTGATGATCCTTTCCTCAATGACATTCACCCATTAAATCTGATTGCGGCATTTCATCGAACACCTTGTGAGCATGGGAAGAATTTTGGAGGGTGTTTGTGATTGTGGTACTAAAAATTGTATGAATAAGAATGCAAGAAGAGAACAACGATAATAGTAACAGAGCTATTCTACAATATACGAAGTTGTAAAGAAACAAAAGAGTCAGAAGCAGCGAGACAGCTGTGCGTAGAGAAAGAGAAAGTGAGTGAAGTAAAGCAGCGTGAAATGACGGTGGCTGTTCGGTGGTCGGCGTAGTTGCCGGAGGTGGGAGCTGCGGTTGAGTAAGAGAGGTGATGGGGGTTGTGTACTTGTGCGAGGGCAGAGAGAATGAAGAAGAAGAAATGAAGGAGCACTGTTTATAACTTGGTCTTTCGTTTATCAAGTAGCATGACCGTAAATGCATCGTAGATTCGTAAATCAATAAAAATGTGAAGTCACCAACTATAGGACGCCCATATAGCGGTGTCAAAATCAAACCACAACCCCAAAAAAGCTATCCGTTTCGAACTGTAAGTGATTCGATTTGATTCGAGAAATTTAAGACTTAAACCCGATCTGTAACCGAACTAAACTCACTCTGAATCTGAACTTGACCCAATCTGAACTTAACACGACACCGATTTGATCCGACCTGAACTCAACCCAAATTCGAGTTGACCCGACCTGACCTCAAACCAAACCGCTTTGATCCGACCCGAGCTCAACCCGATCTGAAAATTGACCCGGCAAATAAACGATCTAATCCGATCTGATTTGACCCGAACTGATATTAACCCGACCCAATTTTAACTCGATTTGATTTTTTCTCGATCCAAATTTAACTCGACCATAATTAATTATTGATCTTTTTATTCAAGTTCTTATACTACTCCGTACTATATTTAATAATTATTAATAAGTTAACTTTTTTTACTACAAAGAAATAATCCGGAGTAACAAGTTTACTTCATGTATATACCAATTATATGACATTACTTTCTAAGCTTTATATTCGTCTCATCTAAAAGTTGCTACAAATAATTTGTAATACTTGAATATTAAAACCTCTTCTTTCAACTCAATAAAAAATATGATACATGAATAACTTGATGTTGACCCAATAATAACTTAATAAGGTAAAAACTCAATAATAACTCTAGTTTTAAAATAACCTTATTTGTATATGAATTGGGTCAACTCGATAAAAATCCACCCAATTCAAACACACAAAGAAATTGAATTGAAATTGACCAATTAATGAAACAACAGATCAACCTTATTCTAATCAAACCGAACTTGACTGAACCGAAATCATCCGAACCGAAATCAAACTGGCCCAAAATTAACCCGGTTAAAACTGTTTTAAACCCAATCTGAATTTATCTGAATCGAACATGAACCGATCAGGAGTTGACCCGACCCATATCCAACCGGACTCGATAGACCATGACCCGAATTTGATCTGACTCGAATTTGACTCGACCCAACAGGATCCAAATTAAAAGAATAATTTTGACTTGAATATATCCGACCCAAAGATACCCGACCCAAATAGACCCGACCCAAACTCTATCCGATTATCCAAATTGACACCTCTAGGTCCATATAGGGGTGATAGTGGGTAAGGTAAAACAGAAGATCCATCTCATATCCACCCGGTCGATGCGGCAGGGATGGAAAGAGGTTTGGTACGTGATGGGGTGGGAATATGTATAAAAAAGTGTATATGCCACAATTGATGAGTCAGGTATGGATTTTAGACTAAACCCGCCCCATTGCCGCCCTCCCCTATACTCTTCTTAGTGTCTCACAATAAAATAGTTATTTTCAACTTACGGTAAAATAGTTTAGTATAATTGTAAAATACAGATAATTTAGTAGATTAAAGCATCTAGATACTATAATGAAAAATTTATAATTTATGCAACCCGCCTAAGAAACTAAACGGTAAGTTACTCAATAGTAGTAGTGATAGCGGGTATGAGACAGGTTTGGGGTGAATATGGATATCCAAGATGGCGGTGAGGCGGGGAAGGAAAATAGCTTATACTCGTTGGGCGCAATTTCTTTAGTATTCCTGGAGTACCGTGAGCATGGTACTCCGGGGGTCAAATACTGGCTTTTTAATTAAAAAAAAAATCCTTCTTCTATTTTTGTTCTTCTACTCGTCTCTTTGTCTTTATTTTTCAAAATTTTTCAAGTAATCACTCTATTATTAAGAAATTTTGTTGAATTGAAGAGCTAATTGTTCAAAACACCAAAACCAGAACGAAAAATTAAAACCCTGAAAATCAATTAAGTGTTTAATATTTATGAGAATGTGATAAAATTTGAACAACAATTTGAATGAAGATGATTTTAATTAAAGAAGAGAAAAAGAATCGAACAAATTTATGAGAATTTTCAGAAGAAATCTTATATAGAAATTAATTTACTTGAAAATTAATTGAGCTTATTTTTTCGGAGAGGGATATTAACGTATTGTTCTGTAAAAATAACATACATTTGAAAATAACAAAAAGTTGAAGCAAAATAACAAAAAGTTCAAGTAAGATAACACAATAATCTGTTAGCAAAACAATAAATGATTTCAGTGAAATAACACAAGGTTCGTGTGAAATAGCACAAGTTTATAGCTGAGCTTCCACAAAATAACACTAGAATTTATCAAAATAACACTACAATTTATCAAAATAACACATGGTTATTGTGAAATAACAGAATGTTTAGCAAAGTAACATAAGGTTATTTTAGCAAACAACAACACAAGATTTGCGTAAAATAACATAATGTTTTAGCAGAACTACATAGTATTTAATTAGTAAAATAACATAAAGTTTTCATAAAATAACACAACATTTTGGCAAATTCAAAAATAACATAGATTCGATTGAATCAAATCAAATTAACATATTTAGTTCAAATTAGCTGTATAATTTTCAATTAATTAAACTAAAAACGAAACAAATTAAATATACTTACTTTGTTTTGCTCATTCTTGTTCATGATTATAGTTTCTTTAATCATTTTTTATGTATTGAAATTGATTTTCAGCTTTGAACAATTTTGTGCTTGTTTGAGTGGTTAAAATAATAATCAAATGAAATTTTGTGGTTTTTGTTAGAAGAATGAAGGATTTGATGATGCTAAAATGATGGGTTGGGAAATTAGAAAGAGAAAAGGTGGGGAGAGAGATAGTGGAGAGAGAAATGGAATTGAAATTTTGCTTATTTTAGGTTTATTACTCTCACAACATTTTATGTTATTTTGTTTTAAAGATGTGTTATTTCATTTAACACGTTGGAGTACCATGAGAATAGTACTCCAATAATACCTAATACTAATTGCTCGTTGGGGCAGAGATGAATGCAGTGGCGGATGGAAGTGTAACAAAGTGGGGTCCCTTGACCACATTTGAACATGAAAAAATAATTTGTATGTAATTAATTTTTTTCCTTCTAAAAATTGCTTATTTTTTAATCAAATGACCCTATTAAAATTTATCAAATGTATTTTAACCCCGTTAAATGTTTATCTGGATCTGCCACTGGATGGATGTGAATATTATACTCGCCATGTATGGTGGGGCGGGGATGAGTGTGTAGTTACCATCCTATGGAGGTAGGTGGATCACGATCAGGAAGGAGGAAGATGAAGTTTTTTTTTTCAAATATGAAAATATTTACAGTTATTATGTCACCGAGATAAACGTAGAAAAATCTTGAGTCTCTCAAAAGATAAAGAGAAAGGGTGGTGTTAGGAGTGGATTATTAGCCGCCAACAAATTAGGAAAAGATTAGTCAAAGGATCAATTAAAAGCATGCGAAATTTGACTTCAC
Organism: Chenopodium quinoa; assembly: GCF_001683475.1. Lineage (NCBI taxonomy): Eukaryota > Viridiplantae > Streptophyta > Magnoliopsida > Caryophyllales > Amaranthaceae > Chenopodium > Chenopodium quinoa. The sequence goes on from NW_018742441.1 coordinate 910,700, forward strand.
TTACACATACTAAGGAAACGAGCTGAAAAAGGAAATATAAATGGTAAAATAATACGAAGTATTCAATTGAATTATAGCTCATCACCAAGGATTTGATTGGTCTAGTTAAGAAGTCAACCGAATCATTAAAGATCTTATGAAATCAATGAAGACTATAGAATCAAACCAATAAAAGCTAAATCAAGAAACAAATCAATTGATTGGCGGAATATTACCCATGCAACAGTCTAAATTTGGTATTAACCAGGACAGACTTAACTACACCTTTCTGAGTAAGTCAATTGCCCTTCTAAGCCTTTTTGAGAAAGGGAGTTTCCCTTCAAAACTCGGACCATTGGATGATGCGTAATGAAAGCTTGGACAACAAGCATAATTACGTCCCATATTTAAGGAGTGAATTAAGGAAATATCAATCAATTAAGTCAACATATCCTAAAAAAAAAGTGTCAACCAATATCGTCAGCACGGCCAAAAACAATAAATATTCTTCAATAATTACTTTCATTGGACTTACAAGTCAATAAAAATAAGATACTCTTTATAATAGAATTCACTCAAATAGTCTAAGAGTACAATTTACAACACTTTAATACTAAAATCTCTGATATTATTCATCATCACTCTTCCTTACTCAAAAATGTCTCTTACTTTGATCTTTGTTCTTTGATTTATTATATTAGTATTATTATAATTCTATTATTTTACTGCTCTTAACTCGTTCATTTGAAAATTGTGTTTATTTTCTTTTAACAGATTTGATTACTAAACCCATTAAAACCTTTAACAAATCGGACGAAAATACTTTCTGAGATTTGTCCTAAACAGGTGGGTCTACTATTATTATAGCCAGTGATAAAGCATTGTCATTGTTGTACAACTAATATGCATACAAGCCCAATTGTTACACTTGGAAATGAAATATTATCTATATGGTCAATATGGATATACATGTACAATATCTTCTATAATCAAAATCCTTTAAAAAACTAATCTAATTTATCAGCCTGTCAAAATTGTAATACCTTCTGTGACCCCAAAACCAGAGTAACATGTGAACAGCCAATCGATAAACTATAATCAATCAAGCAACAATACAAGAAAAATACCCAAAAATACCTTAGCTAATGTTCACAAATGACTAAACTTTCTGCTATATCAGTAAATTCTGTTGTGGAAGATAATTATACTTCTAGCATATCCTACACAATTAGCTACAAAGTCACAGAGCCGAGCAGATTACGACAGAGGTTTTGCAGGCAGTCCAAGATGGGCTCATTTGCTTAATTCAGTTAACAACAGCAAAAGAATTGGACAGGTCACTGAGAAGAGCTTGATCCTTCTTCAGCAAAGCTAACTGGTCTTAAGAAAGGTGGTCGATATGCATCTGCTGCATTATGGGAGTTGATATCCAGATTACTTTCTTTCTCATCGCTCTCATCATTCTCCTTAAGAATCTACAATAGAAAGTTTAATGAGCTTTAACAAAGAAAATGGCAAAGTAATACAGCAGTATCTTTAACCCTTCCCTCTCTTGAAAAAGAGTGGAGCTTTAATGACCACATGGGTGCAAAATATCAAATTTAAATTTTCTAATACAATAAGTATGTATACGCGAACATGAAGCAAATGTTTAAGGTAAGATTCCATAACCATGCGTCCACTCCAACAGCAAAATAAATGGTACAGCATGTGCCTAGTCAAAATGGACCAATTTTATATACTAGTAAAAAAAAAATCCCAAAGCATAGCTCAATGATCAACTATGTACATAATGCAATTCTATTCCACATCCAAAAAGTGAAAGGACATGGAAATATTGAAGTAACAAATCACTTAAATTGAAATTCACAAGCACCTGGATAGTATGTTGGCTGAAAGACGGAAGAAAGCGGAGCTTGCAATACTCGTTGAGCAGTAATGTGAGCACAAGAAGTGGTAATGTGGCAACTGATGCCCCTGGCTTTGACTTCAATCCGAAAAGACCAATCATAGTGATTTGCATGAGAAAGAGGGAGAAAAAGATGTAAGAATGAACGTATGGCCAATATTGTCCACTAGTCTCATAAAAAGTTGGATACACATCCTCAATCTGCAACAAGAATAGATTGCAAAATTCCAATTATGCACTTGACTTGAATAGTATTGTAAGAAAAAACATAAAATAATTCATGAAGCTGTTGATTGTTTTCTGATATTCAACCAAAAATCCTTTTCAACACAACAGCATGTCTTGCATATTATATTGATACTTCAATCCTATAACTAGCACTAAAGTCGTCTGTGTGTGTGTGTCCTGTCCTTCATGATTTCTTAAGGATATATACCTCTGCTATGCATTAGCCTGTCTTGTGTTATTGCCTAAGAAATAGCTACTGTACTATTTAGTAGCTTTCTCGCCATAGGCATCAATACTAATGAGTTTTCACTTTTCAGTACATCAGCTTGCTTCATATGTTTTTCTAAATAATCTCACTCAAACTTGAAAATTTTCGGAACCTTTTAATCTCAGGTTGCACCTACAAAGATTGATGAATCATGCAAAGCAGTTCAGAGTTATATCATAGAAACAGCTCTCATGATGTGATGGGTAACATAGTGCAACTTAGACAAACTGTTTTCTATAAACAAGGTATTCATGAGATCAAATAAACTCTAAGACTAGAGATCTACCAACACTTTGATTCTTATATAGCTTACATTGTGAGAGGCAGAAATTACTTAAGATCATAGAGCCTGTCATCAATGGAAGAAACTAAAAAGATACGATTTACAAATAATGAAAGCTGCTCCAAGTGAATGCTGAGTTCTTATGGCGTGCACTCAAAATTGATAAATAAAACACACACATCCTGTAACAAACTACTACTCTAATTCACAAGCAAGTAGAATAAGCAAGAGATTAAGCAAAAGAAATTGATTTGAGGAATAAAAGGGAGGCTCATTCATTAATAAATGGAAGGTTTCTTACAAGCAGTGGCTTGAGGCCACAAATTTCCAAGAGAGTGATTTTAGGTTACTAGTCTCTCAATTTACTCAATTACACAAAAGCTGCCTATGCCTAGCCATTCTTCCCTTTTTTCATATATATACACTCGTTCGGCAAAAGCTGCCAAACGAATCCCAGCTACCCCCTCCTATACTCTTGTCCTGTGCCCCCTGCAATGTGCTGCTCCACTAGTTCCCCCTTTCCTTGTTCATGGCCCTTCTTGCCCCTCCTTATGTAAGTAATTAGCCCACGTGGCTGCACAGCTCCTAGGCTCGGTACAAATCCCAAATCCCCCCCTCCAAAGGGAAAAGGAGAAAAGGGAAGCAAACCCTTTTCCTTTATATTTTCCCTCATTTCAAGTTTCAACTGATTACCAACTAGGCAGAAAGGGGGAAAAAACAAAGCAAATTGATAATTCAACTCCAGATTTAGCAGCAAAACCATGAACCTTATTTATTAAAAAGACAATTTCTCTTTTCCACTTTTGCCTACATTACAGCTAAAAAGAGAAATTTGAACAAACTAACCTGGTTCATGTAGACAGCGTATCCCAAGTATAAGTAGCCAAGCACAAATGGAAGGAGCAAGGGAGCCACAAGTGCATAAACCATGCCAATCAGAAAGCAGAGACAAACAAAAGGGATGACCCTGAAATAAGGCAGAGAATAAACATAAGGAGATCTTTTCTTTCCACGACCAAATGTATGTCTCTTTATGGCATCCCAAACCAGTAGGCCCGCTTGCAGTATTTCTAGTGAGAAACCAGACAGTCCATCAGACAAGATGTATGTTGTGAAAAAATCAGCCTGATAGACAAATTAAGCTTATGAGATGTTCAGAATCTACAACATTTAGAGCATACATGTTTGAAATCATTGCATTTTGCAGAGTAGGATACTAGGATTTAATTAAAATTATTATTCATACCTGAAAATAAAACAGTACACCCTCATACCACGCTTTTTGACATCATAAAATAATTTAAGTAAAAAAAATCAAGTAGTGTCAAAATCAAAGGAGAAACATATAACAAAATTCCATAAGAAAGTTGGCATTATAAACTGGTTTGACAACCTTACCTGAGCTGTGACAGCACGAGCCAATCGGCTAGGAAAATCACCTGGATGACTGAAAGATTCTCCAAGTTCATCAAGGAGAGATCCTGATAATAAGGTCAAGAAGAAAACATTGCCAACTAGAAAGTAAAACACCATATTGCAGACTTTCATCTCTGTCTGACTCTTTGAGGGATAGCCTGCTAAGTGAGCCATCCCCAGTATTGAATAAGGAACAACGTAAATAAATCCATTTAGTATAACACTTGGAAGGTACCCTGTTACAACAGATCTTAATCCTGGTCTGCAAAAGAGTTCAAATGTTTAAATTAACCATTCATACAGCATCAGCAATACTGAAAAAATAGGCGAGAAGAAAAAAAAAAGGTGCAGTTTGCTCAAATTTGCAAATATGAAGTCACAGAAGAATCATAAATCGGACAAAAAAACTATGTCCAAAATAGGTGCGTCCTGTCCAATCAAACATTCATATGAAAAATTTAGATTTTGTATTTATAAATGATCTAAGTTTCATTTACCTCGTCTATTGTCTAGCTGAGCATTACTCTTAAGAAGTTGTTTGTCGACCCAATAAATAAAACAGTAATAGTATAGAATACCAAAAGAAAACAACATAATACATGATTATGTTCCTAATTTTTACAATTGCATTCATAAATCACAAAATTTTTGGCATAGATTTATGACAAATTTAGGATCTTTCACTAATACTTCACTTAACCAAGTCAATCTGTTAACCTATAAAAACAGTTCATTTCAAATTTAGGATCTTTCACAGTTACACTTATACTTCACCTAGTCATCACAAATAATAAATCAATGATCTTAAATAAACATGCTTCACGTAAATAGAGGAAAACACATTTGTCAATTGACTTATACAAAGCAGACTTCAAAGTTAAGGCGTGGTTTTGAAGAATGGCTAACAAAGACCTAGATTCAAGTAATACTTAACACGAGGAATAATAATGTTTCAGTTAAAAAACGTTGTTACCACATCTAATAAAAAAAAATTCAGTTTCCAACCAAGTGCTCTAGAAAATATCCTCCTGAACAAGAGTTTGTACAAGACTTTAATCAAATCCAAAAGGCTAGAAGATTCTTGAAGACGGGCTTGAGGCTTCAAAATTAACTTTCATAATCTATTAGCTAACATGATTTTGCCATAATATTAAAGTGTGAGTTTTACATGTAAGGCCTTTTAATTCAAGTTCAGTAGCTAAATCAACTATATAGAATGATTTATAAACTTAGATATTTTCATTATGTTTAGGTGTGTGAGATTATGTTAGATCCACATATTTGTTTATTTCCTATGGCTTATAGGATTCCTAAGTCTCTAGGTTTATCATCAGTGCTTTGCTTAAAATAAAGGGGTCACATTAATAATTCAAAATTCTGATTTACTGAATTTTGCTTTCATTCAAACTTATGATGCACTAGTTAACAATAGGAGCTATTGCCTTTATAGTGTATCCTTCCATTTGCCCACCATTAATATCACCTATCAACCATCCATCCATACATATCCTAGACATGAAAACTCCAAGGCACCTATCCTTTCTATTCTACAGAAAAACTTGAGGAAAAAAATGGATTCACTTGAAATGGATAAGAAGCTTTCAAATCGATATTCTTTACGCCTGAAGTAATAATAATAAATCAATGTTAAATTGTACATGCCTCTCCATTGCTGCAATGAAGCTAAGATTTTAAGTGACAAAAAAAAGATAAACTTAATGGTTTTATTGGGAATAACTATGTTCACCCTATCAAAGTTTTTTTTCATAGATAATATGAAGTTCTCCATAACATAAGGCAGAGACAAAATATGTAACAAGGATCTACCCCCTAAGCCTGCAGATGAAAAAGAAAAGTGGAAATGAAAAACTAAAAACTGTTCTCTGTTACTACATTTGCCAAATCCTTCCTAAGGAGGGGTTCACTGATATTCTAGCATCATAAGTCTTATCTCAAAACAAGAAGAATGGTTCCAAATAATACAAAGTGAATTGACAATAATGGGTCCAAAAATTTTAACCCCCGCTCTTAACCAAACATTAATTCTTACAAGGCTAATTACACCTATATATATATGTTACCTAAAATGTTCAGAATCAGACATTGAATATTCTCGCAAAATGCTGCAAGAAAGAAAAAATATAGAATTGGATTTTTTTTTTTCACTCGCCACATGGACTAATTTCAACATTATGTTTAGAATTCAATTTGAACGGTCTAACACACACAGTGTTACCTAATACTCTGGTTCCCCTTGCAAATTTAACATTTGGAACGCATACTCTTGAACACTTTTGGGCTGAATTATCATAAAGGTCTCATATTCGTTCCACATACTGAAGTGTACTACACATTAAGTAACCCTGATCACAGTCACATTGACATGTGAGACTGTGAGTCTTCCCAAAACAATTGCTATGGATTTTTATACCAATTTCCATATTAAGCTAGTTCATAGATAGCACAATGAAACAAGAATACTCACATTAACTGCACGGCCATAGCTGGAGGGAACCACTTCATCAGCCTTTCAAATTTTGCTATTCCTTGAACAGCTGCTACCGGCACAGCAAAGAAAATTGTAAGAAGTGTTGCAGCAAGATAGAACCCAATTTTGTACAACAGCAACCTCCGAGAAGGGGTTGACAAGTTTTTCCATAACAAATCTCTAGGTTCTGGAGCTTCTTCTGTAATCCACAAGAAAGGATGTGGGTGCTGTTGGGACTGTGCAGCAAGTGCAGCTCCGACCCGAGATTTAAATGTCACAAAAGCAGCAGGCAACTCCTAAAATAAAAAAAAAATTCTTACTGAGCCAAACTTAGCACAACATAAATGGAGGTCATGGACAGGAAAAGGGATTAAGTAAGATAGCTGCTTTCAATTCCACACACAATGTCGGACCCTCGACACTCGGACATGGACAGGACACTTAGACACTCCATTTTAGTTGAAGAAAGGGAAAATTTTCAAAAATACCCGAGTCGGACACTTGGACACGTACCCGTATCGGACATGGATACCCAAGTCCGAGTAACATAAGTCGCATGCAAGGGCACACCAAAAAAAAAAAAAAAACAGGAATAATCTCAATTTTGGCCATCTATTATTATTCCCAACTTTGAGCATACTCAAAATGTTCACAACTAAAGACAGAGTAAGGGCTATTCCGATAATAGTCTGAGGCAGGCAGTGTAAATTTTCATTTGTAAAAATAAAAGAAAAAAGAATAACCCTCCACCCAGTCACCCACTACCTTTATTCCTTTTCATATCTTTTCTATCACTCTCCACCACCACAATCTCTTCCTTACTTACATTCTATTCAAGCTCTCTCTACCATCAACAACTCACCATCAAAACCACTCCCTCCTTTGCTCAGAAACCATTTTTTACAAAAATTAACAGTTTAAAGTAGTGTGGTTAACAAACATTAATGTCTTTAGCCCAAAACATGTACATGCATGTCTTCATGTTTAAATTTATACTTACATGTATATGATTAAAAGACCAAATGGTTGTGTTTATACATACACAAAGACACACACGCAAAGATACTTCATCACTTATAAATCAGGAAAGGGGGTTGGGAAGATAAAAACTAAAGAGCGTATGCATCTATCTTATCCTACTAGAAAGTATGACCATAAAGGCTCCAAACAAGTTACGATGAACGGCAAACAATAACAATGTCTAAACTTAGTGAATAAATGAAACTGTCACTACAAAGCTAATTTACCATTTTCTGAAGCATAGTTTCATACTGCATACCACTTATAGCACCACATATTCTGCAAAGTTTTTCCTCCAGAAAAGTGATTTTTGAGGCATCTCCTCTCAAAGGTTCAGAAAGTGAATCATTCTGATTAGACTTCCTTCTCATGGACTTCTCTCGCAACCATTGTATCTTTCTTTGTATTAAGGCTGCTTGTTCCTACACAAGGCAATGATTATTTGATATACTAATTGTTTTACAAGAAAGAAAAGCCAAATCTATTTCCCATATTAGAACAAGAGTGGTAGCTTGAAGCAACTCAAATATTATTCATTTGTCCAACTAATTTAACTTTTTTTCCCCTGAGAGTAAATTACATATGATAGGGAGGAGATGGCATTTAGGGGTTACATCCCTATTGAACGTCGATCCCTGGTGTACTTGTGATTTAGCCAATTGAATAATATCTTTCCCTAAGATATTTTAATAAGTTCTCTAAGATCAGACACAAAAACAAAAGAAAAAGATTCTTGCAAGGAATATAAGTGATACTAAATTGAGCTAGCCATATTTGATTTCACACCATTGAAAGATAACTCCAGAGAAACCCCAAGAAAGTAATACTGTCCCACAAAGGAAAAAGGAAACAAAAGAAGAAGGAAAAGAGAGAGAGAGAGAGAGAGAGAGAGAGAGGGGGGGGGGGAGGTCAAACTGTTTGGCATTGATCACCACTCAATAGGCCTCCTAATTAAAACCACATCAAAACTAAATATCAGCTGAAGTAAATCTTAAACATGGGGGACTAAATATCTGACCATGTGGGATTAAAATCATTAAATACCTCTCTACTTTCTACTTATAAGAAATATTGACAACTAAAATAAAAATGCAAGTCTTATATATATAAATAGCCTACATTAGGCAGGTAGCCAAACACTTTGCAGAAAATGCTGATTCCATGTCTCATCTATAGGCAGCTGCAAATTGGTGCACAAAGTATAGATATATTCAAGAAAATAGCAATTAATGGACGCCTCATAATGCTTACCTGCAGCAAAACAAGATCCCTCCCATCATACAACATTTGATGGGACTGAAAAGCATGTTGATAATGTCTGGTAAAGAAGTGATGTACACTGCATCCATAGCTTTTATGTTCAGGGCAAAGTGGAATTTCTCGAACTAAAACAGTGAAGTGATCTGGTCTATCCTTTAACTTTTGAAGCCATAGAATTCTTTTAGCCAAAATCTCTTTATATTCCTGCATATTAGAAAGGTTTAACGTTAGTCTTGACATCACTGGTTCATAGGTAATTCAAAAATAGAAAAAAGAACATTGTTTTTACGAAATTTTTTCACATTGAGCATGGAAAGTATGTCCCTCTCATAAACCAGGTTTATAACTCCAGTACAGATCTCATCAGTCCCATTACCTTCAAGAGTGGCTGAAAATGTTTCGTTCTGACAAGGTTAAGCTTATACTTCATCCGTTTTTAAATTGATGCATCATAGAGAAATGGCACGCAAACCAATAAGAAGGAAAGATAGTGGCGTGATTTACATATTTTCCCATGTGATGAACTTTAACTATGGTGTGGAGAGTTGGTTTCCACTTATTTTGAGGATAAGATACTAAAATAGTAATTGCGCACACAGAACCTTACTAAAAAGAGAGATGATGCATCTATTGTGAAGCATCCCAAACAGGAATATGATGCATCTATTGAGAAGCAGAGAAAGTACCGGAGTATGTAGAAGTGTGAATAATATTATGAGTCACATTGTCAGTTGTCACTCTTGTCAGTATAGTCAATTTTCAACATATCAAATTAGATCTACAACTCATTAGCTCCTCAGATATTAAGCTTAAATTTAGCAAATCCGGAAGTTAGAATTTACATTAGAAAAACTTTCAATAGATTAAGGTGATTAGACCAACACATTCTCACATCTTGATAATTACCCTTGATTAGCCCATATTATGATAGTTAGTTTGAGGTGTGCTAATACAATCTATAAGTGATAGTGCTATTGGAAGCACCTAATAAGCATAACCACATAGAGTTCCCTTTAGTAATTGTTTCTTTCCATGCTAGCAAAAATCACAGAACAAGTCCTATCATTTGATTAGGATGACTGACGTTTCCTTTCTCAAATATTCTTTAGCTAGCAAAAGATTGAACAGAGGAAGATTATCTTTTAAGGAGATTTGTCATCCTCATAATACCTAATTACACTCACTCCACAACTCCTCCCCACCCTCACCCCCCTCAATTCCAGAGGTTAATAAAATGAATTTTAAAAAAAAAAAAAAAAAAAACAAATGCATACTTTTATTAAGGAAAACATGATAAATTTACATTTTCTAACAACAACAAAATGATCCAGATGTTACTCAAGGTATATTTAAATTCCTCTTAAATTCTTCAATCACCTTCAAAATTCAAAATATATGTCAAATTGTAACGCTTCGCGATAGAATCAAAAAAAAATTTCGCAAAGTGATAGCATGTTTAACAGATTCATTATTTTCCACTTGAAATTTCTCATCTATTTGAGTTAAAATGAATAAGCCCTTAATAAACCTACTTAAATGTGCCTGAACTCTTATATCAAGTTTTCTTTAAACCGTTTCTCTGTAGTGATGAAATACTAAGGCCAATATCCCAGCATTACTGTATCCCAACCCAATGATAATACTAGAAGCAGAAAGAACTAGTTTAGAAATTGAAAGCTGAAAAGGAGGAAGCAGTGCAATAGATTAATAATATTAGCATATTTTTCCACTTTCATGTTTAGGATGCTCTAAGACACCTCTAATTTAACATGATGATACCAACTCCCAATATAACGGAGGAGAACCTAAATTCTAGATAACTTTGGAATCTATATTATGAACATTTGTCCGTCCAACAAAAGGCAATTACTAGTACTAATCAAGCAATACTCACCTTGTGGTTCTATTTATACACACACACACACACACACACACATAGAGTGATTGATATTGAGTGCAAAACTCACCTTATACAGCATATACAATCCATACAAGGATATGAGCCATAAGCAAGAAAAGTGGACCCACAGCCTGTTAATAGAAGTAAAAGAGGTTGTGAATATACTTGGAAAATTAACTTTAATGGTTCCAAATCATGAGTATCCAACATCTATGAGGGTATAGTATTATCATAATATTATACATTAAGCTCAACATCACATTCAGAAGCTACCATCAATATAATAAAGTCATTGAGAATGGAGTGATACTGACAAATTATTTATGAGAGAATAGCTTGAATTGTATTGATGATCTTGGCTATTATTTATAGCCTACAAAAGATAACCTACACAATATAAACTCTATCATATAAACTTCCATAAATCTATCTTAGAATATCACTAAGATATATTATTTTCCTAAATATAATATTATGAGATATATATGGAAAATATATCAGAATAATATATTTTCCTATATTCCTAACACCCTCCCGCAATCATAACGGCAGTAACACGAACGTTACGATTGGAAAGTCGCACTTTGTTGAAGTCGATTGAGTTGCACTACTATGTTGATGTCGCCTTCAAAAAAATTTTTATTTAAAAAAAAAAACGAACTTTTGCTACCACGGCCCTTTGCTGGTGTCCATGGTCTTCTTTCACGGCCCTTTGCTGGTGTCCGTGGTCTTTTGTCACGGCCCTTTGCTGGTGTCCGTGGTCTTCTTTGCCACGGCCCTTTGCTGGTGTCCGTAATCTTCTTTTCCACGACCCTTTGCTGGTGTCCGTGATCTTCTTTGCTAGGCCCTTCGTTGGTGTCCGTGGTCTTTAGCATTTTTTTTTTAATAATAAATAATACGCCAAACGTGGCTTTTCTTCATCTCCATGGAGATGCAATAATGGAGGAAGCACACTCAAACACTACAACCTAACCAAATCACATATGATCATTCATATTGATCACATACACCAATAATAACCCACGTATCACATGGTTATTCCAAAAAAAAAAAGATTAAATAAAAAAAATAGAAATATCAAAGAGCAATACTATTGCATAGCGGAAGCAAATTTATGAATCCCACCGGTGGGTTTAATATTCTAACCCACCGGCAAGGGGGAGTATTTGTGTGAACGGTCCCAAGATTTAACCTGCTCTTGATACAATGAAAAATTATTTATGAGAGAATAGCTTGAATTGTATTGATGATCTTGGCTATTATTTATAGCCTAAAAAAGATAACCTACACAATATAAACTCTATCATATAAACTTCCATAAATCTATCTTAGAATATCACTAAGATATATTATTTTCCTAAATATAATATTATGAGATATATATGGAAAATATATCAAAATAATATATTTTCCTATATTCCTAACAGATACCAAGCATATCATACAAATTATTAGCCCCAATGACCTGTCACAACACACCAACTAATGGAGGCAAAAGGGGCCAAATGTAGAATCATAAAAAATTTCAACCTTACATGCATAATGTATAATTAATGAAACATAATCTTCCTTATATACAATTATTTCTTCCAGAAAAAAATAAGAAAGACTTAGAACTACACCCCTAGACCCTACCATATCATGTCTAAAGTAGAATATATTGAATTTTCTGGAAAAATCAAAATTGTGCACATTATGCTCAAAATTTATGCACAACAAATTTAAGTCATAATATTTTTTGCACATTTAGTTCAAAAAATATGCACATTCAGTACAAAATATATGCACATAAAAATATAAAATCCTTCTCATACTAAGGAACTTCTCATTTGACCCTAAATTTATACATATAATGGGATGGGTGGTAAACCGGTGATGGACCAAAATAGATTACCCGAATCCGACCTGCATCCTCACCCACTTTTCCTCCATAATATTTAACTAGGTGATTGGGGTTTTAGATCATCCATAAGATATTTCTATCCCTACGCACTTGTAGTAATGTCCTCAGACAAAGACATGAAGAAGAGTAGCATATTACTATATAATGATATGGCAGCTAATGGGGTGGAAAAAACCCTTATCCATAAAGGATCTTTAAAGTTCAAAAACAGGCCTGCAAGGCTGCAAGTAAAAAAGTGACAAAACAATGCAAGTTACTACCATTTCATAAATACAATTTCCTTACTCTTAAGTCCTCTTTTAAGATATAGAAGAAAATTAAACTCATACTCTATGTCATTGATGCAAAACAATGCAAGTTACTCATTGTATTAAGATTTATGTCTACTACAAGAGTAAGTGAAAAGTTGTAGAGAAAAAAAACAAGTAGACTTTTTCAATTTCAGATATAATACTTCGAATTAAGTAGTTTAAAAGAAATGCAGTCCATGATTATCTACAAAGAAAAAGAAACGGCAAAAAACCTGCCAAAAAATAGTACAAAGAAAAAACAGAAGGTGAAAGATAAGTACTACAAAAAATCATATGCTAAAATCACCCACAAGCTGAAACCAAGATAATAAGGTAAAAATTCTAAGAAGCAGAAATGAAGACAATCAATTACTCTCATACATTATTTTGCCGAAGATGAAGGAGAGCATATATTCTGTACCTATTAGACCCTGCTTGGATATTTGATATGGTAAACGAATTCATGTAATGTGAATGGTTGGACTGTGAGGACTCGGAATAGTAATTGAGTGGAAGAAGTATTAGCAACCCGATCACAGAGCAAACCACAAAAAATCTGATACTGCAAAAAAGCGATCACCGTATAAATAACAATGAAAAGGATGTAATATAATAGTAAAAAGTTTCTTACAAGAATCGAACATTAGAACTAACCAGTAAGATATACTTCATCAGTTCTATTAATATTGCAACAAGGATGAAATTACGCATCCCAAAGCACATTTTATATACTAAATATCTATAATTGTGTAAGAGTAAACATTATAAAAAGTTGATATTGTGAAAGTATTTTATGAGACAAATCCAAGAAGATCCCACATGACTATATTTTGCTTAACGTAATAAATCATATTATATGTTCAAACAAGAGTGATGAATAGTGCAAAAAGTCCATTGATGCAATATTAATAGAATGGAGGAAGTAATAGAGAAGACATACCATACCTAAAATGTACCCCAAACAATTATGGGTAACACTAGAAACTACACAGCACAAATTATGTAATGCGGAAAACCCTTTAAATTTGACATCATTTAGCAAGCATATTAGTCCAAAAGCAGATCATAATAATAATCCATATTCATTCTTTTAGTAGTACCAAATTACCAAATGTTTCCATGGTAAAATGCTTTTTGTTTGTGTTAAACAAGGAGATCATAGAATCATCATATATCAATATAAGTTTACGATTATATGTTTCATATGAGACAATTAACTCTTACACATCTCCAGCAGTTGGCTTTATGTGTTTGTTGACTAAAAGAAATGAGGTCAGCTGCAAAATATCTGAAGAAGCTCAACTATTCATCACAAAACAGTGAACATATTCAAATAGCAATATTTCCCTGATTACCACCAATAGTTTAGTGTTCATCACTTTATCTAAAAAGATTGTCTCATTCTTTAATTTAGACCTTCTTGTTTTCAACAATCACAAATTGGATTTAATGTGAGCTTCATTGACCTGAAATTACATCATTTTTTGGTCAAGACAAAGAGCTTCTTATACTCCACACTCGCAAAACACATCAACCACGATAGATATTTTTTTAAGGTATTTTTTCACAAAAAAAAAAAAAAAAAAAAAAAAAAAGTGTTATAAAAGGTGGGTTTTTTGCAATTTTTCCTTCATAAAATTTCATTTAAAAACTCACAGCATTGTATTTTTTTTTTTTATACATACACCTTCACAAATTTTTTATCTGACTCCAACAAAATAAATAAAAAAATTACTCCGTAATAAAAAAAAAATCATAAACAAAACTATAGTGAAGAAAATATAATCAAACATATTAGAATAAAGAAAGGGAATTCAAGACGTTAAATCTCATTCTTAATTTCTTAAATAATTTTCATAACACCTCTTTTAAGTGGAAGTTTAAGGAGATTAATCACCTTGGTTATACTCTTGTGTAACTCTTATAACCCCTCCTTTTTTATGAGAATATTTAAGGTGATTAATTACGTTTGATGGGATTCTTCTTCTATACATTTCTATAAATAGAAGATGTCTTTATTATGTTTCATACACTTAAAAAAAATACATATAAAACACAAGCTAAACACATACTCTATATTGGGCATAAGTTACTTGGAACCTTCCACCCAAAAGTGCCTTTGAGTGGAAGTGGTGTGTTAACCTCAGGGAACGTGCCGACGAACCCAATTGAGCACCCCAGTTGCGTCGGAATTTCGTTTTCAAGTCGGTGAATTTCACTGACACACCGTACTCTTCCTACTTTTGTGAGATCAATTTTCCCGTCTTGCTTAATATTTTTATACTATTTGTAATAGACTACTCCTTTATTTACAACAAAACAAACCACTGAAATCCGGAAAATGTAGCAATGAAATTAAATTATGAAAAAATATAGTAAGATACCCAAATTTGAAGAGACGGATGATAATGAGAGCATCAAGGCCAGAATTGGTGAGAATATCGTCCTCGGAAACACGAAGAGCGCGAGGAATCCACGAAACGGAAGGTAGAAGACGGCGAAACGAGAAGCGATCAAACGACAGCGGTTGTTGCTGATGAGAGAGACGACGAGCGTAGTAAATGAAGGAATTGGAAGGTTGTTTCTTGAGAATGGAGAAAATACAGAGGACCGCCATTGCTAACCCTATATTTATTGCTGCTGATGCTAGAAGACCTTCAGGAGTCATTTTAATGGAGGTTCTTCAGGAGAGAGAAAGTGAGGTGAATTGAATGTTTGAGTTGGTTTTTGTTTTGAGTGACATTTCAATTGACACTGCCGTGTAATGTGTATTGCAAGTTTTACGTGGCAGAGTTTTAGAGCGGGAATTTTGGGCATTTGACGTTTTAGCCCTCTACTTTTGCTTACCCATAAGGGAAAGGACCTTGGTGAGATGATAACCAGTGTTTGATCCGAGCGTAATTCTTGATTTTATTTTTTTTTAAGCAAATTCTTGATTTTATCTATTACCTCCGTTTTTTTTTAACTTTGGAATATTTTATATTTCACAAATAATACCTGCAAAGTAGTATTATGGATTTCTTTGGTTTTCTATTGAGTATAAGATGTCGTGTTTTATTAAGTTAACATGGTGCTTACAATCTCTTTACTAATTCTGTCATTGTAAAAACTAAGGTGTTGTTTGGTTGACATTAAGAAATGTGGGAATTGAAAATTTTTTGGTTGATAAAAACAATGGTGAAATGGGGGAAGTAGAAAATCCTAAGAATTTCAATTCCTACATTAATTTCAATTCCCACACAATGTAGGAATTTAATTATCTAGCTCCTCTTAGGTAAATAGAAATTTTTATGAAAAGATAAGTAAGCAATTAAATTCCCACAAATTCCAAATTCACGTGAATTTCTACTTCCTTTGTTAACCAAACATTTGCTTAAGTATAAATTGACTAATCCACTTAATATCGTAGTAACTTATAAAGTTGAACTGATTAGGGATGGAACAGTTCTAAAGAGGTAGAAGGAGGAGGTGAGTAGCAAATATAAATGTATAAAGTTTAAGTGTATTCCTTGTGTGATTCAGTGATTGTAGTTGTATGAGTCTTAATATGGAGTAGTTTTCTTGTAATAAAACTTAACTTTTTTTACTTAATTATGCTTCCAGAGACCAAAATTATTGTATGAAATAAAAAGATGTAGTTAGTAATTTTTTTGTCCATTGTAAGGTTTCTGCCATTTGTTGTTGCCGGGTATACAATAAATCTTTGAATGGTCAAATATGCCTACTTATTAATAGATATTGTTAAATTTTGATTTGTTAAAGATATATGGCGTAACCGATTTAACAAGTTTTTATTTTAATGTTGTTTATATTTACTAGTATATAAGTTCAAAATACACTCAAATTTCCAAAAAAAAAAATGGAAACAAAAAACAAATTACCTTAAAAAGTCAAACGTGACAATTATTTTGGAACATAAGAAGTAGTCCAATTTTCCTCAACTTAGAATTCATACACCAGTAGTGTCAATAAACCCCAATCAAAATTTCCAATGAAATTCTCAAATGAAGATAAATGGTGTGGCACATTAATTGTGAACAATTATAAAAAATTGAATATATTTTTTTTCTTTGCCTTTTTTAACAAAGAAACAATACAAAGCCTAACTAATTACCCACTACCTAATAATTGTATATTGACCTATGACTAAAATCTACCTACTACTATATAATTTTGCCTTCTTTGACAGAAGTAGATCAATAAGTTAGAGTGTTAGACGAACAGTAAAATAATGCATTGTTCTGTTAATATGATGACAGAAATTCACTATCATATGGAACCTTTGTTGCAGGGATCCATTCATTTCCTTGGATCAACTGAGAAACAGTGTATGGCAATGCCTCACTTGCATCCTCTACCACCTTATAACCTGACCATTTTACTCTCCTACTCGTATCAGCTCCCGGTCCCCAGTTTCTGTACTCGAGGTAGATTGCATTCGAATCAGTTGTATTAGGCCACTTTTCCCACCCTGAAGGACTGATTAACCTATCCAAGAACGATTCCATTACCATGACAGTCGAGTAAGGAAACCACGGTCTACCTAGGAATCCACTTATGTTGGTCCTTAACCCATCCTCGGGTGCTAATGTAAAGTTGCAGCCCTGCAGTGTGAATCCTGAATTCTGATCTAAGGACTGTCTTCCCTGTGCTGTGTACGTTACTATCAGATATTCTGATACACGGCCATAGAGGTTGCATTTCTGAAAAACTGCAGTTGCAAATCCGAAGATGAAATCAACTGTTCCATAGATGTCACACTCTCTATAGAATTGACTACCTTGTTTAGCATACAGAGTGTCATGGTACCCTATGACTTTACACCTGTAAAAAATCACGTGGTTTGCAGAACATAGAAGTGCTACTGCTTGCCCACTCTCACTTCCTGCATTGTTCTCAAAAGCTATGTCTTGTGCCATGAATCCATCACCTAAAACAGCTGCATTTCCATGTACAAGATCGTATTAACACGGGCATAAACTAAAATGTTCTGCTTGTAAATTAACATGACAAATTAACAAAGGAGACACAAACACAATCATACCTATCATATCATAAAGTATGCTAAATTACAGCTCATTACAACATATAATGAATTGTATAAAGTATATAACATCTTTACTTGAAAATAAAAAGTTAATGTTATGCAGCATATGAAATTGGCTTTCAACTGTAAAAAAGTAATCCTGCTAGAATCAGAAGACTTGTCAATGCAGCTTCCGTTTCGTGTATTACATACCAATTTAAAACAAAATCAATCTGATTGAAACCCATATAATGAATTTTATATGCTTTACGAATTAAAGCAGGCTGCTGTGACAGAAGATATTAGCATATTTTTGTCAAGTGCATCAGATTCTTCAGTATACAGAACATAGAAAACTGCTTATTGCTACCTTTTTTTCTGTAGAATCTGAGCATTTTTATACTAATATCACAAAACTCGATATCAATCAAAACACGATTAATTCATCTATTGTTACTAAAGAAATAATCCCAATCAAGAAACAGGATGAACAGCAATAAACTGATATACATATACTCACTGAAGGTGGCAGTTTCTGAAGTTGAAAATTCAGAAATCCGACGATTAGCTGTTATTTTGGTGACTTCTGCTCCATCCCCAACTAATGCAATGTTAGTCTTGCTTTGAGGTACGATCACAACTTCATTGTACACACCAGAGCAAACCCGAATGTAGAACCGCGACGAGGCGTATGATGGAGCAGAGAGGATAGCCTCTGAGATTGTAGTGAAATCCCCATCTCCATCTAGAGATACTGTGGCATTAAAGTTGATATTGTTTGTAATGGAGTTGGGTTTATGAAGCTTATCATGATATTTTACAAAGAAATAAACTCCAGGAATAGCCACTACAAGAATTAGCAGTATAAGCCAAACACAATTATTTTCTGCCATTTTGGATTATTTTTGCAAGTATTATTGTGGATACATTTTTTCTGGTAGTTTTGTGTATATAGGAAAATTGTACGGAGTAATATGTTTATAAAACTTTTGTTATCTTTATATTTTTTATATATCTACTTGATTGTTTTTAGGTCTCAAGAGTCTTTATCTACTTGTATAAGATCAATTAAAAGAATTCTATAAAATGATTTGTTAATATTAAAATATACAATTATATAACCTATATGGGCCAATACGCCATATGTGTTTTGGGACTTTGAATAATAAAAGGGACGGTGGCTAACTTATAAGCATATGCATGCACCTATATAATATGGTTTCAAGATGTAATCTAATTACAGGCTTTCTCACATTTATTTAATTTCAGTTCAGTTGAGTTCTAATCAGTTCAGTTCAGCTCCAATCAGTTCAGTTCAGTTCAGCTCCTAATTTCCCTCTCTCATAAAATATTCATTTCAGCTCACTTCAGCTCCAATCAGTTCAGTTTAGCTTAGTTCAGCTCCAATCAGTTCAGTTCAGCTCAGTTCAGTAAATGTGAACAGACTCTACATGTAATGTGGCCACTTGTTTCATTAGAGAAAGCCATATCGATAATCAACGTGTTTCTATGTGGCCGGTTGACATACTCTAATCCTGACTGACGAAATAATCCCTAATCAAGTAACTCTTGCCACACGGGCACACTGTGTGGCTAGCCACGTGAAACTTTGTGTATTGCACTATTGCCAAATAATACTCATTTCTTAAATAACTCTTGCCACACGGAGTATATGTACATTAACTTTCTTTTCTTAATTATGATGTAATAGTACATTTGTTTTGGCAAATTTTGATAATTAGGAAAATTATTATGACGGCTTATTGAGGAAATTCAACATTGTCAGAGGGTACGAAGTAGCAGTGAGATTTTTCAGTCTCTCGTGAATTGAATATTATGTTCTTAACTTATTATAGTAATGTAGGCAGCAATATAGCATGGGCTAAGGTGCAAAAGCTGAAACGATGCAGACAAGTTTTCTCATTTTTATTGTTTACTTTAATAATTGTATTTGTATTTGAATCAACATATCAGCAATATAACGACTTTATGTGATTATAATGCAGCTATGGAAATAATAAATGGATGTATTTATTCAGATGATCCAAGAGGAAGAACAGATGTTTGGTTTTTATGAATTCACTACTGCTTACAATCTCTGGGTCATATTTCACATCAATAAGTAACTACTACATACTCCATAATTCAACAGAGTGTTTCTCTCTCTATGGAAAACCAAAGAAACCCGAATGAGAACCAAAAAACTACTGAAGAAAGAGATCAATTTGCTAGATCCAATAAGAAACCTAAGAGGAAAATTACACATGAAATCTCCAATCGAGAGAACCAATCCTTCCAGGATGATGAGGAAATGGCAGATGCTGATAAAGGAGTCAATGAGGCTCCTCATCAGAAGGGTATCCACCAACACAATGCCCCCTCTTTCAGCAATATGCTGCAAAATGGAAAAACCAATCCTGGTAATTCATACTTGGTGATGGGAAATGATTCTGATGATGACGAGGACATATCTGATGATGAACTCATCCCTGAAGAAGTGTTTAATGATGACAGATGTCCGGTAATTCATTTATCGAAAGAGGAAAAATGAATCCTTAGGCAACCGTGGAAGCACTCACTCATCATTAAGATGTTCAGTGGTAAGTTAGGCTACATGGGACTCATGCGACGACTGAAGAAGAAATGGAACATCAGAGGAGAATTGGCCCTCACTGATATTGGATGCAATTATTATATTGCAAGGTTTTTCAATATAGCTGATTACAACTATGTGCTTACACAAGGGCCTTGGCTTTTGGATGACAATTATCTGACTATACGCAAATGGGTACCAAACTTTGTTCCGGATGAATCACCAATCAAGGTATTGACTGTATGGGTTCGTATACCAAGTCTTCCAGTAGAATACTTTGATGTCAGTTTTTTGAACAAAATCAGTTCGAAGATTGGAAAGGTTTTAAGGGTTGACAAAACCACGGCTCAAGCAGAGAGAGGTCATGTTGCCCTTGATGTTTTGATGATAACACAAGTAAAATAAAATGGACTAATGCCTTAATGAGTTTTGTAGTTTATTCATTACAAGTTGCAGGAATAAGTTGAGGCAAGGGAACTAGAGCTAAAAGAATAAAGAGATTAGTTGCAGTGTTCCTGTAAAGGATCTGAAGCTTCGGAGCAGAGGCTAAGGAAGGAAGACTCGGAGAAGAGACTTCTTAGAGAAACTAAAGTCTAGAATATTTTATATATTTTAGGTTTTATGTAAGTGAGTTTAATTAAGAATTAATACTTAGTGGAATGCGTTTTTGAATTTGTCAAAAAGATAGAATTTGTTAGATTGCTTGGAAATAGGAAACGGTTTTGGAAAAAATCTTTTCTGTTTCATCTTTTAATTTATATTTTTTTATTTCAGAAAAATATCTTTGGAAAACTAACTTCCTAAACTTGTGCAACTAACTGTAGATTCAGTCTTCACCACTTGCGTACAAGCTGCTTCAAGAGGATCAATATGTCCTGGTTTTTAGGACATGATTTAAAATCTGGAAGTGGTGGAAAGTAGTGGCGTTGATATGCAGTAGTAGTGGCTCAAGTGGTAGGAGTGGTGGCGTTTTTTTCCCAAGCAATGTTTTCCTATAAATACTGAAGTTATTCTTGGGATAACTTCACCTTGCTCAATCATATGTTTCTATCTTTCTTGTTTTCTAAAAAGAGTCAAGTGTCGCATTCCACTTAAGTGTTTTTCTTAATTACTTTCACTAGAGTTATATATATTTGAGTTGTAATTTGGGAATTGGGAGTTTGAGTGAACTCTAAGAGAAATCAGTTGAGAAAGAGAGAGAAGAGAAGAGTGGCAAGTAGAGGGACTTGCTGCTGGGAACTTCAAGTACATAGTTGAACTTGAAGTCTGATTCATTAGTTTGTAATAGGTTGTTTGCCCTGTTATAGTGAAGAATCTTTCCTAAAATCCCAAGTAGTCGTTGTTTTTCCTCTTGTTAGGGCCAAGAGGTTTTCCACGTAAAATCTCTCTGTGTTATCTTAAAGTTCCTTTAGCTTTGTTTTATCAATTCCGCAAAAAGTTAGCTAAATTCCTCCAAACTACAATTCACCCCCCTCTTGTAGTATTCTTATAAAGCAACAGGTCAATTCACTCGTCTTAGTGTAGAGATCGATTTGTCAAAACCTTTACTCTCGAAATTCTGGTTGAAGGGAAGGATTTGGCGCATTCAATATGAAGGCATCAAGATGGTGTGTTTCAAATGTGGGAAGCTGGGTCATTCAGAAAGTGAGTGCATTCCTATTATGGCTTAACAAGAGCATGATGGTATGACTATTCATCATAATCCACTCCATGATAATGCCCCAAAGCCAGAGGAAACAGAGGAATTTGGAAGTTGGATGTTAGTGAAGAAACCAGTGCAAAAACAATCTGCTAAGCCAAACAAACCACCACCGGGACCTGTCAAACCCAACGGTGGTGCTGCGGCGGTGCAGGTCAACGCAAATTTTGGTCAAAATCAACCCAAAGATTTAGCTAGAAAGAATCAATCTACTAGCAACAATCTAGGAAACGGGTCAAGATTTGCGCTTCTGGAGAATCATCAAGATGATGAGTTGGAAATTCTTGGGGAGAATTTTAAGGAAGGTGAATATATTTCGAATATTTTCAAAGATAATGATGGAAAATGTTAAGATATTTTGAATATTTTCAAAGATAATGATGGAAAGTGTTTTAGAACTATCAATTTGGGGGATATTTCCCAAGGATTTTTTCCTAATAATGAGCAACTAATGCAATCTAAGGAAAAGAATTTGTTATCAAATCAATCAAATTAAAAAAAAAATCCTACCCAAAATCTATTAAGAAAAAAAGAAAATATCTTCACAAAATATTCCTACCCCACTAAAAGAGATTCCTTCTAATCTCAAATATTATGTTCCCTAAAATATAGCAACCAAGGCACAAGGAAAGGAAAATTCTAAATTCATATTTGAGGCTAATAAGGAAGCAGACAAGGAAGCCAATTCTCACGACCTTACTGTGCACTCACAAGACTTTAACAAGCCATCCCAAGCTACTCTCGAGACAAATTCAGCCAGCACTTATGTTGCAGACACTTTGCCCGATAATGCTGAGAATCCCACTAGAGAAGACCTTATTCATAGGACAAACTCTGGAGGCACCCTACATGGTGAGCACGAACCCCCTGACTCATATTCTGGAGGTTCAAATGGACTTATACCTACCACCAATCTCAGATCCCCCGAATTTGGTGATGACCTTGGGAATTCCCATTGAGATCAAACGCTTGCTGAGACTAATCAGTGATGCCTATATGACCATTTTACCAAAAACATCTGTTTTAATGGAAGACACTCTACCTAATCTGGCTCCGGACTCTCTACCTATCACATGTATGGTGTGGAATGTACAAGGGGCGGGAGACTGTAATTTTATCTCGTCATTGAAAGACTTGGTGCGTACTAATCAACCTAATGTTTTAGCATTGGTTGAAACTCATATCGGAGGTGAACAAGAAACCAAAATAGCTTCAATCCTGGGCTATGATGGTCACTCTAGGGTGGATGCTATGGGATTCAGTGGTGGCATTTGGGTGTACTAGAAAACGGAGTTGGTTACTGTAAGTCTAATTTTGAAACATAACCAGCATATCACTATGGAAATTACTAGAAGAGGTGCGGTTCCCCGGTATTTTTCTGCTGTATATGCAAGTCCCGATCCTCTGAAAAGGCGTGAATTATGGGATGAACTAAGATCTTTTGAGGCATCTCATGAAAAACTTTGGCTAGTTGCAGGGGATTTTAATGACACTCGTTTCCCCTCGGAAAGAAACAAGTCTTGTAGAGAAACCAATCGGCGTTCGGCTTTGTTCAATGAATGGATAAATGATATGGAACTACTAGAGGTCGAATTCTCTGGTTCAGTGCACACATGGGCTAGAGGTTTGACTCTAGAGACTCGTCAAAGTGGTAGTCTTGATAGAGCACTATGTAATGATAGGTGGGCTACGAGATTTGAAGGTGCTTCAATGAAGCACCTCCCCGCTATTCATTCTGATCATTGCCCCATATTCATATCTCCGAATGGTTTCACCCTGTTGCAATCCCTCCATAGGCCTTTTCGTTTTCAGGCTGCCTGGTTATCTCACGAAAAATTTCGTGATTTTGTGGCAACTTCCTAGGATAAAAATGCGCCCCTCATGCCTGCTTTGTCAAAGTTATCAGATAAATTCCAAGTCTGGAACCGAGACATTTTTGGCAATATATTCAAGCAAAAAAGAGTGCTCAAAGCTTGAATAGGGGGCATCCAAAAGATTCTGGCTACTCGTGTAGACAGGGGTTTAATCAAGTTAGAATCAAAACTGAGAAGGGAGTTAGATGAAATTCTTGACAAAGAAGAAACAATGTGGTACCAAAAATCTCGCATCGAGTGGTTAAAAATGGTGACCGTAACACATCTTTTTTTCCATCTTAGTACGATCGTACGACAGCGGAAAAATAAGATTGTAGCTTTAAAGGGAAAGAATAATAAATGGCTTTATGATAAAACTGAGATCAAGGATCACATTGTGGACTATTTCACCACCTTATTTATGGAAGAAGGTGAACCTAGCAGATTTGATGTTCCTAGTGATATTTTTCCAGAGCTGGCAGCACGAGATTGGAGTCTTTTGACCAAACAATATTCAAGGCTGGAAATTAACAATGCAATCAAAGAGATGACAGCCTAAAAAGCTCCCTGTCCGGATGGTTTTCAAGCTCTCTTTTACAAGAAAAATTGGGAATTTATAGCTAATACTATGTATGATACTATAATTCCTATCCTCGAAGGCAAAGGTTTCCCTGAGAACATTAATGACACTTTCTTAGCTCTTCTGCCGAAAGTGGATAAACCTGAACTTGCATCTCAATTTCGTCCAATTGGATTGTGTAACGTTGCATACAAGATCATAACCAAGGTGATCATGAACCGATTAAAACCGGTCCTTCCAATTTTGATATCTAATACTCAGGCAAGTTTTGTTCCGGGTCGTCAAATAACGGACAATATTGTGATTATGCAAAAAATTATTCACACAATGCGGCGTAAGCAAGGGGAAAAGGGTTACATGGCAATCAAGATTGATTTTGAAAAAGCATATGATAGTTTGCGTTGGTCGTTCATCCGAGACACTTTAGTACAAATGAATCTTCCTATTACGATGATCAAAGTGATTATGGAATGTATTACAACGGCTTCCTTACAAGTGCTATGGAATGGTGAGCCTTCGAGGAGCTTTAAGCCTAGTAGAGGAATTCGTCAAGGTGACCCTCTTTCACCTTATTTATTTGTGATGTGTATGGAGCGTTTTTATCAAGTAATTGAGGAATCAATTATCAATGGGAATTGGAAACCAATACGGGCTAGTAGAGATGGTCCCCTTCTGTCGAATTTATTTTTCGCAGATGATATTGTGCTTCTAGCCGAAGCAAGTGTGAGCCAAGCGCAAATAATTAACACATGCCTCGAAAGATTCTGTGCAGCATCTGGACAAAAGGTCAGCAAACCTAAGTTAAGAATTTTTTTCTCTAACAATTTTTTTGCTGATTTACAAGAAAACATATGTGCTAGTATGGGAATGGAGGTTACTTCGGATTTTGGCACCTACTTGGGCATGCCAACTCTGACCAGCCGAGTGACCAAAGCTACTTATAGCCATTTGTGTGAAAAAATTGATCGTCGTCTCGCGGGTTGGAAATCGAAATATTTATCATTGGCAGGCCGTAAGACACTAACAAAGTCCACAATTTCAACAATGTCCTTCTATTCAATGCAATCCGCAAAAATTCCTCGTTCGATTTGTGATGATATAGATAAAAAAAACGAGGAAATTCATTATGAGAGGCAATGAAGATCAAAGGAGAGTTCATTTCCTCTCTTCGGAGGTCTTGCAAAAGCCCAAAGAACTTGGTGGGATAGGTATTTATTCGGCCAAACAAGCCAATGCGGCTTTTCTAATTAAGCTTGGATGGAGGGTTTTATCGGAACCTCATTCTCTTTGGTTAAGGGTATTGCGTGCTAAATATTGTAAGGGTCGTTGTGACATCGACATGTTCGAACCCAAGGCTGGCATGTCCAATGTGTGGAGTGGTATAACGGTAAATGCTAAATTCCTCAATGTGGGGGTCAAATCGGCCATAGGCAATGGCATGACAACTTTGTTTTGGGATCATGCTTGGGCTACAGACCAACCACTAAGAAATTTTGTCACTCAACCGATTCCCATGGAGTTGGCAGGGGAAACCGTAGCAGATTTGTGGGAAGAGCAACAGGGATGGCGTTGGAATATTTTCAGTCCTTACTTGCAAGAGGACAGCTTGAAAATTATTCAAAGCTATAAGGTGCAGTCTGACCCCAACATTGGAGATTTAGTCTTCTGGAAAGGGAACTCGCAAGGAAAATTTACAATTCGATCAATGCTAAGTATTATGAGACACGAAACTGATGTACTCGACGAAGAGAGTTGGAATGCTGTGTGGAAAGCCCCTGTTCAGCAGCGAATCAGGGCATTTCTCTGGCTCACGTGTCATGACAGAATCTTGGGTAACCTGAATAGATTTAAGAGGAAACTCACAGATAGCCCTCGTTGCTATATATGTGGAGCTCAAGAGGAGAGTACTTTGCATATTCTTTGAGATTGCTCTACTGCAAAGGTTGTATGGTGCAAAACTTTAGCACCCTCCATCTTTGACAGATTTTTTCAAGGTAATTTGAAAGAATGGATCACCAAACACATCGAAGACAGAGACCGAGTTGAAGATGAAAATTGGGCTACTTACTTTGGGGTGGCTCTTTGGTGGATTTGGAGGTAGAGGAATTGTTTTGTTTTTAATAGACAAGATGAAATTCCGATCGATTTGGGGGCTTTCCTTCAAGTGAGGTACGATGAAGCTAGGAGAAGCATATTGGGTTTACGAGAAGATATGGGTTCTGGCAGAATGCTAAAGCAGCAGATTAATGTCTCTTGGCAAGCACCTGATGAAGGATTGTATGTGTTAAACTATGATGGTGCGGCTAAGGGAAATCCAGGGGAAGCATGTGGAGGTTCCATCATCCGTGATCACAGGGGGGGCTTCGTGTCTGCAATTTCAGCTTGCTTTAGAGCCTGTATTTCCTTCAGAGCAGAGGTGTTAGCTCTCACTCAAGGCCTAAAACTAGCTCTAAGCCTTCAAATCCAGCAGCTCGAAGTGCAGCTAGATAACCTGGCTTGTGTTTAGGTGCTCTAGAAGGAGTGTTATCATGAAATCACTCTCTGCCAAAAGATGCTACGAGAAGCTAGTTGGAGAATTAAAGTGGCTCACATCTATAGAGAGGGCAATCGCACAGCGGATTGGTTGGCCAACCGCGGAGTCTTTCAAGACACAAGAATTTATTTAATTGAGTCGGTCCCTTTAGAACTTAGTAGAATTTTAGTGGAGGATTCTAGAGGCGTGGCCTTACCACGGCTAGTCCCTAGTTTAATTTATTGTTTTTGTTTTTTTGGTCTGTTTTTGGTTTTGTTAATTTCGTTTTGTTTTTTCTCCTCTTGGAATCCTGTTCCTCGTTTGAATAAAAAAAAAACAATCTCTGGGTCATACAAATAATTCCAACACCAAAGACGATTACAAATAATCTAACCTAACAATCCCGATGCCTTGAATCAACTTTTCCTAAGATGAAAAACCATGTTTGCTACAAAGCGATACAAAACTGAGTCTACAAGAGTACAAGCTGATGCACTTGCATTAAGTACGGTTAGTTCACAGCATAATAATTGAATAACAATCAATCTAGCCTTTCGAATGCTCGATAGAAGTGCAGAAAATTGGCAAAGAAAAAATTGAAAGATGCTTCAGAGGAAATTATCACTAGTAGAAAAAATGATATTTGTAACGCCTTATAATTAGTAACTGGCGTATGTTATGCTAGTTACGAAAACATTAATAGTAACTGACTAAGATAATGCCAGTTACAAATTTCATGACATTAGTAACTGGCGTAGTAAATGTTAGTTACTAATATGTGGTTTATCATTGTTTGAAGTTTTATCAGTAACTGACTAAATAAATGCCAGTTACAAATATTAAGTCAAAGAAACTTTAACTAAAAAGTTTGTAACTAGCTTACAAACGCTAGTTACAAATATTAAGTCAAAGAAACTTTGACCAAAGCGTTCGTAACTAGCGTATAAACGTCAATTACAAATATTAAAAGTTTTGTAACTATCTTACAAACGCCAGTTACAAATGTTAAGTTACTACTTCCTATTAATTTTATTTAATTTCATTTAATTTCATTTAATTTTTTATTGAAGTTAGAGGAATCAATTTCTCGTTGAAAATAAACAATAGATTCAAACTTTTTATTTTCGCTCCAACTTCTCGCGCTACTGGTAAAAACTCCTTCCTCCTACAGTTTCTCCTTCACTCCATTCAGTATTGTTTTGATTTTTCGAATTTGGGTTAAGCTATAGTGGTTCTATATCAAGATTTTAAGGTATGTAGTATTTCGAATTAGGGTTCTTGTAATTTCCCCTTTCTTTATTTAATAATAGCCCTAAAATTCGAATTAACTTTTGTTGTTGATAAGTTAGTCGAGTAACATAACTACAAACACTAGAATAAGAATCGCAAAATACAAAACGGTTAGCAAATTATTCTCTACAATTATATAAAACGTATTTCTGCTGGAGGCGTTTTATGGGTTTATAAATAGAGAATGATTACCTATAATAACCGTTTTCTATTGTTTATTACCCAAAATAAAAAAAAATAATTAATTAATGGTAGAGTCCCTTTTTTTTTTTATTTAAGGAATAGATATTAGAATTACTTTACCCTCAAATTAATTTATTTATGAAAGAGAAATAATGTAACCCACGCTAATTTCACTTTCACTTCATTTATTCTGAAAGAAGCGTCAGTCTTTGCACCGCCGAACCCACCGCCGCACCCACTGACGCACGCCCGTAGTCATCGACACACCGGCGCACCGCCACACCCACCGAAGCACCACTGCACTACTGCACAGTTGCGTTACCACTGCACTAAATAGGTGAGTTTCGAATTATTCCTCTTATGTAGGAATTTGATTCGATTTTGTTAGTATAATTGCAGTATATATTCATTATTCGAATTATACAATTAAATTGTACTTATAATTCAATCATATATTGCTCAACTTTCAGTATTTTGATTGGAATTTTAGGCAGATTAAAAGAAACTTCAAAGTTCTAGTTTTAGGGCAAATTATTCAATCGATTATTTACGCAATTAATTCTATCGAATATCAGCAATTTCAATCAAACTACCCTTGATTTATTCGAATTACATTTATTTCATTTTCAATCAAAATGAATTTCGCCAAATTAATCTTACTATGGTCAAATATACAATTTTAATTAGATAAAGAAAGAGGGGCAGGGTAAACTTTTTGCCACTATTATGGATTTGATGTTCATCAGTTCATTTATGTGATAGATTTTAGGCATTTTGCTTTCTTTGCTTTTTGTTCATGAGGGTGTTGGTTATAATTTATGTGATTGAATTTCTGTGATAATTAAATTTGGTTGCTCATTGCTTTGTGTGTTCTTTGATGGTGGTTCTAGTGATGTATTAGAGTAGTCATGGCGTTTACCATGTTTACAAGGATGAGTAAGGAGGTGTGAGTTTTTTGATGAAGCTTGAAAATGTTTTTCCAACTCAGGTACGAATAATTTGATTACACTTTTTGTCTAAATTTAAGTAATTGTGATAATTTGATGTATTTAATTGTAGATTTTTTTGGATTTTTTATTACAATTTTTGTCTAAAGTTGAGTAATTGTGACCTCTTCTTTTTGTTGCATGCCAAAGCCAATTACTTTCTTTTTGTTATTTCACAATCAGCATTCATCAGGGGCCTTTGTCCATGCTTCTGGAGTCGAGAAACCTCGTTATCACTGCTTTGATTTAGTGGAGAAGTCTTATGAACATATGCAAGGTCACATATTTATAGTGCGGGTTGATTAAGTTTCTTCTGCTCATATAGGTTTTGATACTTCGCTCTTGAAATTTGACAATTGGGAATTATCAGGTGATAAATCTCTTCTTCTTTTTTTGTCGTGCTTGTAGTGATAGATAAGTGCTATTGTTTTTGCTTAAGAAACCTTCCAAAAATGTAAAAATTGTTTTATGTCATTCTATTGTCATTTTCGCAGAACTTGAAGATGCGCCATTTCTGGAAATAAATTTAGGAAGTTCCCAATCCAAAAAAGGGTTATTTGATGAGCTTGACCAGGCTGGTTATTTTGGGGTTCTATTGAAAAAGGGAGCGTCAACTCATTAATTTAGAGGGTGGATGTTTACATAATCTGCTATGTTGTACTACTCTATGATATAATTTACTATTCTATGATATCATTTACTATAGACAGGTACATAATTTTCTCTTTGTTTATATGCTATTGATATAAAATGGGTTAAGTTATAACTATATGCTCGTTGTCGGTTGTATGTCTTCTCTTAATTTAACATGTGGTAATTTATCACTGTTAAATCACTATATAGAATACTTTTTTTCCACCAAATTAGCGTTAGTTTGTTTTATTAAAGTGCATACTTGTACTCCTACATGGCTACACCTTCTCATGTGTTAAAGTAGCAAGGATGCAATTTACCTCAATCGTTGTTAAAATTCTCCCATCAAAGGTAAGATCTGTTCATACCTTTTTGTAAATTCAGTAGAATCTCACTGGAACAGTTTAGAGTCAGTTTGAAGGTATGACTTCTCTGGGCTCGTTCTCCTTCATAACAGATGATTTTTAGGTGATTCTTGTTTTTGAATTTGGGTTATTTTTTGTCTACTCTGTTCCTGTAAAATTTCAGAATCTTTTGAGTTTTTCTGCTATTAAACAAGATTGTTTTATGAAAACTGGTCAATTTTTGTTCAATTTGGTATATGCTTCTTTTTTAGAGGGTTTTTCTTAGAGCTGTGTTGAGATTTTTGCTGGGATATTCTTGTGCGGTTTAAGGTGTTTTAAGAGTATTTTGTTGGGAGATTTTTGTTCCTTTCAAACTTATTTAGCTTATCTTGCATGGCTACTACCCAGTCAGCATCTCTCAAGGCTTCTTGATGGTTTTTAGGCTCTAGGATGGACAAAAATGCATGGAACACACAAAAGTTCATTATTTGCGATCTTGTTTGAGTTCCTTTTCTTCTGTCACTGATTATGAGATCAGTTGGATGGGAACCTTGATATTTGAATGGACTTGGTTGAAATTCCCTTTCTAGAACTCCAATTTGAGGAGCTTTTGGTTTTGTTCCTTCTGCTTCTTCTTTTTCTGCAGGTTCCTCATTTACCTGTACATCTGGTTGAGGAACTTCTTCATTCTCTTAAGGATTTTCTTCTAGAGTAGGCTGCTATTCCTTGGTTTTCTTTTGAATATCTTCTTCATCCATATCTCTTATCAATCCAATTTCAAAATCATTATCTTCTTCTTGTTCCTGCACACTCACAAACTGGTTAACTTCATCAAATATTATGTGAATGCTTTTCTCAACACACATTGAACTTTTATTGTAAATTCTATAAGCTTTGCTTTTAGAGGCATATCCAAGAAATATAGCCTCTTCACTTCTTTCATCAATTTTCCCTAGGTTTTTCTTACCATTATTATGTACAAAGCACTTACAACCAAAGGCTCTAAGATGAGATATGTTTAGCTTCCTTCCCCTGAACAATTCATTGGGAGTCTTTTTGATGATGTTTCTGATTGTTACCATGTTAAGGATATAAAATGCTGTATTATTATGTACATGATGTAACTGAGTCCAGCGCGATGCGACACGGGTAACAATTCATTATTAGGTGTAGGATGTAATAGAGTCCAGGGCGATGCGACAGGCTTGTCGTTCAACGCTAGCTTTGTCGTTCCACGCTGCTTTACGCATTTCCTAAAAAGTTGTACGGAATCCTTAATCTTATTAAATTCAATTAACAACACATACTTATCTTTTAAAATCAGATTTTAATCTCTTGAAAAACATTTGTTTTAATTCAAATAGAATTCTTTATTTTCATAAAAAATATAATTATTATTCTTAATCTCATTAGAACTCAAAACAACTTTCTAGATTATTCTAGAAGATTAAAATCAATCCTAATAAATTTAGAAAAATCAATTCATGGGCACTCCACTAGATCATTGGGCCATAACACCATTTTAGGCCCAAGTTAATATTTTAGCCATAACTTCCTCATTATTCATTGAAATTGGGCTTATAATATATCATTGGAAAGCTCTTTTCGAGCCCAATCTAAATACACTATTATAAGACCCTTATTATGGACCAAAATAAATTGGACTAGACATTTTCCATAAATAAAGTACATTTTTGAAAACAAAAAGAAGAGATATTTTTATTAAAACAACCGCATCACAAGAATTTTCACACTTTCACTTCATTCGATAATCAAATCACGTGAAAGGTATTCATCACTGGGTTTTGTTTTTGGGGAGACACAATTAGGTGACTATAATAATCTACGAAACTGGTAACAGGTAGAAAAAAAACACTCACATTGCCACTAAAACTGATCGAGAATCAACTTCCTCTCTGTTTGCTTAGTCAGCAGCTACAACATTAGGATCTGTAAGACACAAAACCCTTAAAGAACTGAAACCATTGAGTCATGAAATCAATAGTAGCAGATTAGCAGCATGATTGCTTCCAAAACAATTAAAAGAATAAATTAAATCAAATTAAAATTACACTTCAGGTATTTTATAATAAAGAAATTTATAAAATATAAGAAGCATTCCATGCTTATTAACTATTCCAAAACTTAAAAAGTAAATTAAATAACTTCCCATTTATGTTCACAATTCTCATCAAATCTTACCACTTACAGAAAATTTTAACCTTATAAGAATGCCAATTACTTTTTTCTACATATCCATGCATGTCCATTCCACAACCTCACAACCACTAAAACATAAAGTTCATAACTTCACCTATAAAACCCCAAGACAACACTACAATCAATATGACTTAATAAAATCTAGAAAATTTACAAATCTAAGTCATACGACAGTGTAGACACCTAAAAATGTCTACCCAAAACCAAATCTGATGATGAACACCTTTCACCGCCATTATTGGTCGAGTTGAGTATTTAACCTTTGGAGTGCTTAATCCATATTTCCATTCAATACATTTCATAAATCAATCCAATTCCTAGCTCATTTCCCTAAACCATAACTTACTTTCCACTTTTCGTGTCCACATCACAAAAACCGTAAAAACTGTTGTCTATCGCAAGATTTTTATTACGATTCAAATTCTATCTTTTCTTGATTCTTAGACCCTTCTTTTTTCATTATAAATAGAGGTCACATCACCCCTTTTTAAATCATCAACAAGCTTGATCATCAAGTCATTCTCTTCTCCCTCTTTAACTTAAACACTAGCCTCCCTATTCTTCCATTATACTTCCCCTAAGCACTCTAAGGAGTCCATAGTTAACCCGAGGTTCTGTCCTTAAACCAAGGCGTAAAATAGTATAATTAACTGAGGGTTTGGACCAAATCAACTCTACTTTATATTTAATTTAATTGTTTCAATTTGATTTATATATTTATTGAAGTTACTAAAGTTTATTCATGATGTAGCAATTCAAGGAAGCGCGAAAAGTGAGTAATTAACACTACTACATTTTCGATCAAATGTAACGTCTAAAATAAGCCTAATGCAACGGCTGCATTGATTACCGTTGCATTAGCATGGTCCAATACATCAGTTGCTTAACAGTAGAGCCTAACACAACGGTTGTGAGTTTGCCGTTGCAATAGAGCGGATTAATGCCACATCCATTAGGATATTATTAAAATATAACATAGTCGCATTATATCCCTCTTAGTTTCCCTAAAATTGAAAACCCTTCACTACTTTTATCTTTCCTTCAACTCAATCCGCCGCAAGGTCACAACTCTTCATCATTGAGATTCTTCTGCCATGGCCTTGGTTACATACCTTCACTCGACAAAGCTAATGGTGATTCTCTAGTATTAATTCTCCTTTTTTTTTTTTTGTTTTATTTTAGAAATTTTCGTTTTTATATAGTCTTAGATCTCGAATTTTCTCGGGTCAGTTTGTTCTTAATTTTCTCGAATTGTGAGTTACACCCACCACTACAAGGCGTGAAGGCGGAGGTCGTGATAATAAGCTCCAATTCACTAATGAACATGCTGGAACTCACAATTCTCTCATGGTGGAACTTTCTATGCTCATCTCATTGTTCTCGGGTTTGTTTATAATTTTAATTTCAAGGTTTAATTTTTCTAGGCTTTTTTAATTAAATTTTTATGCAATATGGGATTTGTTGGTGGAAAAAATTGAACCCGAATTGAGGGGTTTTGTTTGGAGATGGTTCTACTGATGAACCAAGAAATCGGATTAACGTGGTTTACTTATCTTATTTTTAGATTCAATATAATCTTTGTTTGGTTTTGAAAATTGTAATTATCATGGATACTAGTTCAGTATATTCAATAAGAAGGATGTCACATGGCTTAGAATAATCTGGCTTAGAAAATTGTGAGTATGACAGTATGAGTTCTTAGTTATTCCAATCTGTAGCCGTTGGTCGAGTGATTCTATTTGTAAATTCAATCCTTAAGCTAGGCTGCTCAGTTGAAACCTTAAACTTGATAAGAATAGTTAATGAAGAGTATCCATAAAATTTTGCCCGAAACTTTATTAATTTTGAATCTGGTATATGTTAGTTTGTTCCTAAATCTGGTAGTTATGCTCCATATAATCTGGTCAGTTTGTTATTGATGTGACATTATCTGGCTTTAATAATATATGTGCACAAATATAATACAACTGTTGTAATTAGCTAGCCATGATGCATGGTTTTTTTTTTTTTTTTTTTTTTTTTTTTTTTTAATTTAATAATCTTTTCAGATCTCACCATTACTATTTTTGAAGTGTCTTTTGTGAAGGTTGTTTCATAGGAATAGACTTAAGGGAATATCTCACCATCATGTTCTATTTGAGTAATTTAGTAAGTTTTAATTTTAGGCTTTTTGTTGTTTTATTTGTAGTTAGTTAGAGTGTGGGTTGATGTTATCGATTAAAGTTATTGGTTGATGTTTACTTTCATTCAAGGAACTAAGAATGCTCTCTTTAGCTTTGGGCTCTAGCATTACTAATGCTTTTGTTTCTGCTATTGCTTACATCTTTTCAAAGTCAGAGTTGCTTGACTTTAGTGGGTAATGCCTTATTATAATTTTTCATTACTTAGTCAAATTTGTCATTCACTAGCAGGTTTAGGCTGTTTCTAGTTTACTTGGTTTACCCAGATGAATCTTAGATTGGTTTGCTGTTGATGTAGGTATATCATCACTGATAGCAGCGTTAGAATGATAAGTATTGTGTTCTCCTAAATCAAGATTATTAATAGTGCTTTGCCGTAATATTACTTCAAATAAATTTTTATTCATGGCTTGGATATAACTGTGCCAACTTTTTTTTTTGTTGGTTTCAATTTTGTATCATCTGTTTGATTCTGTGTACACTACTTTCTACATATGAATAGGTGGTATTTAATTTGCCTCAGCAAATGTTAGAGGTGCACATCTTCTGTCTGTATTATTTTTGATGTCTAGTTTGTGTTGCTAACTGTTTTACTGATCAAAATAAGACTGAGAAACTAATATTGTGTGTATTATATATGCTTCTCTTGTGTGTGCATAATTCCAGGTTTATACTTATTATCAACATGGCAGTAAGAGTAGGGCCAAGCCTCCTGTTTCAATTTAAGGGGAGGGGGGGACAAACATCAAGTTCCTTTTTTTCAGTGCTCGATTATTCTATAATCCCATATTGATTTGTTTGTGTTTTGTTTATCAGGGGATTTAGATCCATTGGATATGTGTAAATAGTGCTAGAGGTGGATACTGAAGCTGAAGAAGATACTTCCTCAATTGTTCTTGAATGGCTTTACTTGAGAAATTGGAGAAGTAGGAGAAAGAAATGATAATGCTGTCCAAAGGATTACTGAAAATATTGTTTAGGGGACAAGTATTTTTTTCATAGTTTAACTAGTGATAATTTAATTTTGTAATTTTCCTCATAGATAACAATGTACAAACTTTTAATTTATATTTAATAAATTCTAATTTTTTTTAAAAAAATTTCTGATTTTAATTGTATTATTATTATTATTGCCATTAGATATATGCACTGCGTGGCATTAAATATAGAGAACAGTGGCATTAGAGTATATGCACCGTGACATTAGGTGTAGGAAACCGTGGCATTAAGTAATATAGCTAATGCCACGACAATAATGTTGTCGTTACAACAAATATTGATCTAACGCAACAGATCATTGATGCCGTTGCATTAAGTGTCATATGCCGTGACATTAGACCTATTGCAACGCCAGCAGATGCCACGGTACATGGCCGTTGCATTAGGCCTAATGCCACGGATTTTGACGCTTAATGCAACGGATTTGGGGGTTGCAATAGGTAAAAAATGTAGTAGTGTAATCACTTAATTACTCTTATTTTTAATTTTGTTGCTAGTATCATGATTAGGTTTATTATGATTTTGATTTGACTAACAATTTATGGTTAAATTGTTCCAATATTAATGTTTATTCTATTACATTTATTGATCACCATATTGCATGTTTAAAGGGAATATGTAATTGAAAATCAAGACTAATAAGATAATTTGGACGACCGGTTTAGGTTTCTTTTTAATCTTGTTGATAATTCAAGTGATCATGATATTTTAGAATTATATGCTGCATTAATATTCAACTAATTTAGCCTAATAATAGTTTGGAGCAAATTGAATTTTTGTTTGCATGCCTTTGAGATAGCAGGAATCACTTTTCGCTATAAGAATCGAGTACATGCCAATAAGGGCGAATGTAACTCCATGACTCACTTCGTATCATCATCCCCGATCCTCCTTTCGTGGTTCTGAACCATATGGAGTTAATAATATCATGGATTATGAATGAGTTGTAACTTTCACGGGTCAATCGTTGTTGCCTTTCGTTGTCCTTTTTTCGTGGTTGCCTTAAAATGATCCGTGAACGGTTTGCAAGTTCCTTAAAAACTTGATGGCGACTCCCTACTTTCCTTGTCCTTAATCGTTTTATGTCAATTCCCACTACCTATGAGTGCCAAACATATTCACAACATGCTTACATAGGCGCATTTCGAACGACGCCTACAATTTGGCGACTCCACTAGGGAGGATTCTGGGTTATTTATCGATTTGAGTGATCGGTATTTAATTGAGATGAGTGGATGAGACCTCAAAGATTCTTGAATTGTATTTGCGATTTATTTGGAATTGTCACATATGCATATGCATTTTAGCTTACCTATTTTTCCACAATAGTACGTGTTCTACGTATGTGGCTAGCCCGGGGGATTTAAGCTCTATCAACCCGAAAACACTCATGGAAATAAGGGTTCATCCGAGATTTTAAATCCACCCAAACCATGGAATCGAGTTTGATTTCATCACAAACTCGCTGAGCCGCCCGTTGGCATACACCCTCAAGGGAGGCTGCCTTGCTAACGTGTCAAAACTCTTAACCATGGTACCTTTTGACACCTAAATAAGCTTGGCCATAGTGGAACATAGAACTCGACTCTAGGTTGCGAACTTCATTGCATCATGCGTGACAATGTATTTATATGTGCATTTTTTTATTGACTTTTTATTTTTATTTTTCTCTTATCAAACCTATTTTTTAGAGTCGAGTCATAGTTTTTTTTTTTTTTTTTTTTTTTTTTTTTTTTTTTTTTTTTTTTTTTTAAGTCAACCCTAATTTTATTTCCGTATACAGCACAAGAGTCAACTTGTTTTGGTCATAGACGGAGTTCTAGAAAGAGTTAAGTGTTGTGATACCTATGTATTTGTAGCCCCAAGTTTTATCTTTCATTTGGAGTTGGTTTCATACCAATCAGAGTCACAGATTTGATGTTATAACTGATATACTACAAGCTGTCCATTTTAATTCAGTGGCGAAGCTAGAAATTCCAAATTAGGGGGACAAATAGACATCACATAGTTTGATAATTGTTAGGGGAAATAAATACTCAAACACATAGATGACACAGATAGTTATTAAAGAGTTAAAGTTGTACCACGAAAAAAAATCCAAAATAATTAGTAAAAAAAAAAAATATCATATACCAACTATTGTTTCCAAAATATTTGCTTATGACTTGAGAAGTTTTTAAATTTTCAAATATAAATAGTATAGGTTATCAATGTATGGGTTCTTTCATGCAAAATTATAAAATCATTTAAAAAGATGTAATTGTTAAGAAATAATGGAAGGATATATGCATTGTCTTGCTCATAAATAATTAAAAAAAAGTGTAAAATGCTACAAAAAGAATTGAACTTAGGTCCTTTAAACAATTCCTCATTCCACTCACCAAGATGACAACTAGGTATGTCAGTGGGGAGGGTCAAGTAGGATCCCTGCCCCAGCCTAGAAGCTCTATTTTTCTAGATTAAATAGAATGGAAGAAGTTTCATTTGTTCAAGTTGAGCTCTCTCTTTTTTCAGTTTGTCCGCTCCTTATGCATGTAATACTAAGAAAAAAAGAATTAATCTAAAACGAAAAAAGGGTAAAATATAGAAAAAAGAAAAATTCCGACTAAGTCTTTGACGAAGGAAATCAAGACTCGTTACTATTTCGACACTCGACAAGTATGTGAAAAAGTCCTTGTCGCTAGGTATTTGACCAAATAGGATCGTCCAGTTCCTATAGAACCTATCCACTAAAATACATCTAGATGGGGATAGGACTAAGCGGAGCGAAAAGGGTTTTCTATAAGATGGGAAATGAAAACTATTAGCCCCACACGAGGTTTGTGAATAAGTGATTGTCTGAGAATGAGCAAGGAATACTCATCTTTCTGCTAAACAAGATGTATTGAACTCATAATACATTAGATACTTTTTATGAATGTCAACTAAGTAGCGTAAGTATATTTCTCCCTGTAGGGAATATTTCAAGCGTTAACCCCCTAGCTCGAACCCCACTGTGATCATACACTAAAGTACAGTGGCGTCCAAAGGGAAAGAAGATAGAGCAAAAGAGTCGCCAACAAGTTTTTTTAGGAACTTGTAAACCGTTCACGAGGTGAAGGTTACACCCCTTAACGATCCAAGAGATCGCTAACTCCATAAGGTCTTGAACCAAATAGGGTTCGGGGATGAAGGTACAAATCCAACCTAAAAGAGATTGAACCTGCCCTAATAACAGGCCTCTACGTTATTCTGATCGTATTCATGTGCGCTTTCTGACTAACATGCAATCAATAGGATTAACTTAAACCTGTTTATCTATGTTGGTTGAATATAAATGTACAAACAAATCTATTATTGGCGATCACTTGAATTATAATCACATTAACCCTAACAAGATTATTAAATATCTTAATAAGCGTGATTACACGTACAAATTCCCTTTAATCATGCATAAAAGGTGTGATCAAGCAATAACAATAAATATCAAGCAACATAATAATAATAATAAATTATAATCAAAATAACCATAATCATAATAATCATGTCAAAGCATAATAATATCAAGATCCTAGGCATGATACTAACAAGATTAATAACAAACCCTAGCATGTCACTAAGCATAAAAATCAAAGCTTTAACCCTAACATGATACTAACAATCATAAATATTAGGAAGAACATAAAAGGCATCATACTTTAAATCATACTTGATATTAAAATTACCCTAGACATGATATTAGGAAATTATAATAACAACCTAAGCATGATTTCTACATCATAACATCAATGCAAACAATTAAATCACTTACTTTGATGCCTCGTACGTTTTTCTAATAACAAAATACACGCGTTAGTAACTTCAAGGAAAATAATAAAATCAAACAATTAAATTAAATAATAATTGAAAGAGAGATTTGGGATCAAACCCTCAGAAATTAAACCTTTCACGTCTAGGGCGAAGGCAACTTCGAATATGGCTAGGTGTATCAAAGTCTTGTGAATGCGGAATTTTGTATTTGAGAAAAGCTAGTTTAGAAAAGAGAGAGAGAGAAAGAAAGTAAAGAAAAACTTGATGAGAGTTGGTGAGAATGAGAATCGGTGATTGTAGGTGATTGTGGATGAATCTTGATGATTGTAGATGATTCTGGGTGAATTTTGATGAATGAAAACGGAGTTTTTACGACGTTATTTATAGAGAAAATTAGCCAAAAAGATAAAATATCAAAACAGAGTCCTAGCGCACATAAAACGATGTTGGCGCCAACGCTGGCTATTGGCGCCAGATGCCAGCATTAGCGCCAGGCGCCAAGCGTAGCGCCAGGCGCTGATCTGGAAATTTACGCGTTTTCTTAAAATCAGATAAAAATTGCCGTACATGAGGATAAAATCGTATTTCCCTCAAAAATGCTCTTTGATTTTAATTAAAACTCTGAAAAGTCAACAAAAGTCAATTTATCAATGCTAATTGAATTAGGAATGAAAAGAACCTTCTAGGAGAATCTAGAAGACTAAAACCATTCCTAATTGCACTAGGAATGATAAATCTATATTAGGCCCTCCTCTAGATCATTGGGCCGCATATGAGGCTCAAACCGGTCCCAGTTCAGTAATTTGGCCATAACTTCCTCAATATTCATCGGAATTGGGCTTATAATATATCGTTGGAAAGCTCTTGTCAAGCCCCATCCAACTACACTACTATTGGACCCATATCATGGACCAAACAAAATGGATTGGCTGTTTTCTTAAAATAAGTTTTCAAAAATAGAGAGAAGAGAAAAGAAATTAAAACTATCCGCAACACTAAACTTTCCACACTTTCACTTCATTCGATTATGATTAAATGTGAAAGGTACTCATCACTGGGTTTGTTTTTGGTGAGACACAAATGGGTGTCTACAGAAGCCCCCACTTTGACTGAGTTTGGAGAAACGCAAGTTTCGAAAATAAAAGTCAAAGTAGCGATAGGGACGGAGAATGATTCAGAAAATTCTGCGATTCTAAATCACTCTTGTAACGCCGATACCTGCAAAACTAGCGTTAGTTAAACATATAAAAGAGTTAAGAAACACGTATCTTGCACCGTCGAGCACTCGCCTCTGAAAGTAACCGATTTGCTGCCGCATTACTGTTGTTTTGATGACCTCCTGCCAAGAGAATGCCATCCCGCTTGAAAACCGCTACGCTTGTAACTGCTTCCAATATTGAATATTGCTTCGCTTGAAACGATCCTCTTCCGCTTTGATAATATTCCACGTCCAAGGGAATACTATCAAAGATTTCTCTGCTTGAAACAATCCTCTTCCGCATTGATAATACTCCACGTCCAAGGGAATACTATCGAAGATAACTTCTCTTGAAATCATCCCCTTCCGCTTTATGACCATCTTCCACGTCTAAGGGAACACGATCGAAGACAACTTCGCTTGAAATCACCTTCAGTTGCTTTTTGACAACTTTCCACAATCTATGGAACGCCATGTTGCTGTTTCGATGTTCACTCGTCTCTGAACAAAGAGCTTCTTTTTTTAGGATATGTTCACGCGCCTCTGAACAAAGAGCTTCTTTTTTGGATATGTCCACGCGTCTCTGAACAATAGAGCTTCTTTATAGGATGCCCACGCGTCCCTAGAGAAAAAGAGCTTGATGATATGTCCACGCGTCTCTGAACAAAGAGCTTTTGATGATATGTCCACGCGTCTCTGAACAAAAGAGCTTTGAGAGAAATGTCCATGCATCTCTGAACAAAAGAGTTTTGATTGATATGTCCACGCGTCTCTGAACAAAAGAGCTTCGATAATATGTCCATGCGTATTTGAACAAATATTAAATTCATGTTAATCAGGCTGATGCACGAAATCTGTAAATCAGGGGGAAAAGTTTTCCTTTCCTAATAAAAGCAGGGGGCAACGCTCATTGATTGGGTAAACGTCTAAATGACATGGCAGACGTTTTTTTAGTCAAATTAACGCTTGACTAGTCAATGTTCTAACGTCCGTCTTTTAGCAAATTGGGTACTGATTCCTGGTTACTTTCCCAATTTCCGAAACCCTAGCTCGAGATTCTCACCGATTGTTTCTTCAATGGCCGGAACTCTGACATTCCATTGCCGGTGATGAATTGTAAGTGAAATTGAGGTACTTGAAGGTTCTTTGGTAGTCGGAATAAAACCAAAAGCCGCAACAACGTCCGGTCGAATTCGGATAGAAAAGGTTAGTGGATCAAAATGTGGTATTCTGTCGAATAAAAACTCAAATTGCGTACGTTTTGCTCTTGCTATGGCTTCAATTGATGGCCATTTATGATTATGGTTCTTATTGTGAATAAAATGTTGCTGTTGATATGGCTTCAATCGAAGACCGATTGTGTTTCCGTAAATTGTTGTTTGTGGTCTTGCTATGGCTTCAATTGAAGAAAATTTATGTTTCTGGAAATTATTGTCAATCAAAAGTTTTTGAAATTATAACTCCATTACCTTATCTTTTGCGAGTCAAATATCTTAGCTTATGCGATTTTTCTGTACATTTTCCTCTTGCTATGGCTTCAATGAAGACCGACTGTGTTAATTTATTTCGTGTTTTTTGTTTTTGTTGTTTTTTTTTAAACTTAAAGGTTAACGGGGACTTTACTAACCCCATTACTAACTTCCGTCTACTGTGCCAAGTCAGCTAACGTTCCAAATAATATAAAAATAATTCTTCTGTAAGAAGATGGCCTACATTCAAGACTGATTTACAAATTGATGTAAATCAGGCTGATCAATGGGGACGCGCCCCTGAACAAAAGAGCTTTGAATGATATGTCCACGCGTCTCTGAACAAAAGAGCTTTGAATGATATGTCCACGCATCTCTGAACAAAAGAGCTTTGATAATAGGATGCCCACGCGTCTTTGGAGCAAAAGAGCTTTGGAAATGTTCACGCGTCTCTGAACAATAGAGCTTGAAAATAGGATGACCACGCGTCTCTGGAGCAATAGAGCTTTGGAAATGTTCACGCGTCACTGAAAAATAGAGCTTGAATAATATGTCCACGCGTCTCTAAGCAAAGAGCTTGAAAGAAATGTCCACGCGTCTCTAAACAAAAGAGCTTGAAAGAAATGTCCACGCGTCTCTGAACACAGGAGCTTGAAAGAAATGTCCACGCGTCTCTGAACAAAAGAGCTTTGAAAGAAATGTCCATGCTTCTCTGAACAAAGGAGCTTGAAAGAAATGTCAACGCGTCTCTGAACAAAAGAGCTTGAAAGAAACGTCCACGCGTCTCTGAAAAAAAGAGCTTTGAAAGAAATGTCCACGCGTCTCTGAACAAAAGAGCTTGAAAGAAATGTCCACGCGTCTCTGAACAAAAGAGCTTTGAAAGAAATGTTCACGCGTCTCTGAACAAAGGATCTTGAAAGAAATGTTCACGCGTCTCTGAACAAAGGAGCTTGAAAGAAATGTCCACGCGTCTCTGAACAAAGGAGCTTTGAAAGAAATGTTCACGCGTCTCTGAACAAAAGAGCTTTGATGATATGCTCACGCGTCTCTAGAGCAAAAGAGCTTGAATGTTTTTTGCGATAATATTTTGAAGAAAAATTTCCGAAGACCAACGCTTGCCAATCTCTAAAGCTCGCTTGAACTTTGCTTCTGTTGAACCATTATGTCCGTGATGAGCCAATTCTTAGGCGCTTTAAGCTAAGTGAGAAGATCTTTCGTCAGGTCGATCACTTAGACTGTAATCAAACCGACTACTTAATCATGTCAAATTGCTTATAGGGGCTAAATGGCGTACCAAGGAACCCGAAATTGCTGTATGAGGTCAAAATCACCTTTTTG
Organism: Chenopodium quinoa; assembly: GCF_001683475.1. Classification (NCBI taxonomy): domain Eukaryota; kingdom Viridiplantae; phylum Streptophyta; class Magnoliopsida; order Caryophyllales; family Amaranthaceae; genus Chenopodium; species Chenopodium quinoa. The sequence continues at coordinate 954,536 of NW_018742441.1, forward strand.
AGAGGCTTCGAGCTCTGTCGCCGCTGAAAAATCTCTGGCGCCAAGAATTGACTCTGTCGCCAGACACTGGGATCTAGCACCAGACGCTAGATGTTGTCATCTGGCGCTGGAGTAGTTCTTCCTTATTCTGCTGCACCTGTATTTATTTTTTACTATAGAACTTTTCTAATCTCTTTAATTATCTTAGGGTTGACCTAAGGTCTAATGTCGCTTGACTCATTAACTTGACACAACTCAAGGCATAAACTTGACTCACTGTGATTGACTCGAGGTTGACTCTACTCAAAGTGTTTGACACGTGTGACTCATGACCCGTGTGTGCATTGTATTATGATTGTACGACTCGAAAATGCTAAAAAGCAAAAATTTTCCGTCATTTTTGTGGAGGGTACCGACTTTCTCCCGAAAAAGAAAGACGCGAAAAAGAATCGAAATTTTGAAGGCATGTTGAATGAGCTTAGTCAAATGTTGTTTCTCACAGTACAAGGATTTTAACATCTTAGACTATCCTAGTTGACTCGATAATGAAAGTACTTAGGTAACTTAGGCACGGAGGCTAAGCATTTCATACTTCGTGATGCAATGACAATTATGATTGATGAGTGATGTTGACAAGGCATGCTTCAGCGTTATGTTAAGATTTCATGACAAAGGGTTCCTAAGGGAAGTATATTTGGTCATGTATGTGTGATGTATGAGTGAAAAATGACACTAAATCTAGGCCGCAAGGGTTAAGTGTGTGGAGAAATATATTGAAAATAGTCAAATGGTGGTGACTCTTAGGCTAGGTAAGCTAATGATGTAGGGATCAAGCCCCCAAGTCTAGCTCTAAGGATAGGGATGAGAATTGGATATCCCTTGATATGATCAATTATGAATGTAAATATTAATGCCTTTTATTACGGCCGCACCTCGATGTGAGTTTGCCTACGTATTCGTTAGGAATAAGGCCGAACGTAGCTCTAGCCGAACCTCGCACAAGTGTATGTATACCTCAAAAAGGTCTTTTTAAGGGTTGTAACGTGGTTAGGCTAAAGGTTAAAGAAGAAGGGGATAAAAAGGCTCAAGACCGTAGATAAGCCCCCAGGGTGTGCAACCTTGCTTTTGAGTCTTTATATTTTTATGCTTGAGGCTTGCTTCTCTTTTTTAGCTCTCTTCTGTTTTTGCTTTAGCATTTATTTTATTTTTGCAAGTGTGGGCAATCTCGATCATGCGGTCTATCACTCACTTGCCATTCATGTTTCTCAGGCACGGTACCGAGCACTCGATAAGAGACGCAATCTGAGACGTGTTCATATCAAAGGCATGTTTATGTTAATGACATTGGAACACTTGCCCTTAGTTACACTTTTATTATTTTTTTTTTTATTTTTTTCTATTTTAATTTGATCTTTTGAAATTACTCAAGCTTTTGAGATTGCATAAGTTACACACCATCCCAACCCAAGGTTAGATAGATGTGGGTTGAAAAAAGAAAGGTCTATCGTTAGACGAGTCTCAAAGTGGTTTATGAAGAAAGGATTTTAAATTAGAAGGGTGAAAGGTGATATGATGTGGCTACAAGGGGTGCCTCAAATCATTGGTATATCTTGTGCTTAATTTGACAATGTTTATTTTTTATTTTTATTAATGCAATATAATGAAATGATCATATGCAAGAGAATAAATGCTCATTTTATTAAAAAGGGAAAAAGAAAGAATCTACAAAATTAATCTAAGGGAAAAGAAAGATGCCTATGCTAGACTTAATGGAGAAAGGGAAAATAAAGAAAAAGAAAAAAGATGTCATGAAATCTCGTCGTCGAAGCTCGCCTCTTGTCTTGTATTGTTTGCTTTCTCATCACTCGCTCTTCTTGTTAGCTAGAGGCAATGGGATCTTATGTGCTTCTATGAGATCTTGAATGAGATTTTGAAACCTGTAGCATTCATCATTAGTATGACCGCGTCCTCGATGGTACTTGCAATAAGAGTTGGGATTCCATCTCGAAGATCGATTTTTTGGCGTTGGATCCTCGGTAGGGCCAATAGGTTTGATTAATCCTCGATCATAGAGACGATCGAAAGCAGCATCGTAGGTCATTCCAATGGGTGTGAACTCTCTCCTGAGTTTCCTTTTAGATCCTTGATTGTCCATGGCTAAGACACCATTATGGTCAAAGGTACTAACATTATTACTAGAGTGGGCATTTTCAGAAGAAGAAGGATTGTCGTTCTTCTTTCCTTTCCAGCCACTGTGGTTACTATTGTTAGTAGCTTTTTGTTTTGCGAGGTCATCTTCGATTTCAATTCCGATGTCATAAACGGCTTTAAAAGTATTCAAATTATGTTGATATTTTAAATGCTTCGAATATTTCTCTTGGAGATTCTTGATAAACACCCTCACATATTCTTTTTCAGTGGGCACCTCAATCATCTTAGCGGAAGTTTCCCTCCATTTATTAAAGAAAGAAGTAAAGCCTTCATTCTCTTTTTGTCTTAGCATCTCAAGTTGTCTATAATCGGTTTCAACTTGAATATTGCACTTGTACCTATCAATGAAAGCGTTTACTATCGATTCCCAAGAAGAGGTTTTTTCTTTCTCGAGAGAAAAGAACCATTGTTGGCAAACGGTTTCAAGAGATAGAGAAAATAGAGAGGGAAAAACCTTCTTATCGATACCCTTAATATTCATTATAGTTTCGAAAGCTCTTAAATGGAAATAAGGGTTATCTGTTGCCTTGAATTTAGGGATGTCAGTGGCGTTGAACTTATGCGGAAGAAGTTCCTTGTCCAGCGAGACCCCTTGTGAACTCATGCCCTGAAATTTATAGTCACTAGATAGCTTTCTCAAACTTTCTTGCATGAGGTTCATTTGTTGTTGCTTCACAGGGTCATCAATTTTGAGGGTTAAAGCCTTTAACACCTCAGTCACGTCATTTAATTGATTCCTAAGTTCATTGAACCTCTTCTTGACTTGCCATTATCTTTTTGACCTTCCTCTTTTGACGGATCGGTTTATCAAAAAGTGAAACTTGAATAAAGATATTGCCCTTGATTAATCGCCCTTCTCTCCTCGACCAAGTACTGTGGAAAAGGAATTTGGGGATATTCATTGTTAATTATTTGACTCAAACTTTGTTCAACATGCAATGGATGGAGGAAGTGAAGAATGATTGGAATAGAATGTGAAGGAAAATGATGTAGATGGAGGGATGTGAAGAATTAGGAATAGAATGTACCCCCAACTCAAATGACGGAATAAACCGACTCATGCATGAGCTTAAGACATGGTCATGGTGACATATACTCAAAGTGTGTGCTAAGACTAGTGAGTGTAGGTGACATGTTGAGACTCGTGTCATGACCATGTGGCTAGACTATGTGACCAGACTCAATTAATGACTTAACAAGGTATGATTGACAGCGAAATTTAACCGACTTAATTAGCAAACTGGTTAATTAGACACTAGGTGATAACTCGATCAATAATCCGAACTGTCGGCAAAACGACAAGACTGGCGTCGCACTGTGTAGTGTAGCGCCAGACGACAGAGCTGTCGCCAGGCGCCACACTCCACAGAGTGGCGCTATAGTCCAGACTTTGGCGCCAATGCTGGAGCTTCAATCTGAGACTGTTTTCGGTGTTATTAATCAACAGGGGTATGCCTAAAGTCGTACTAGGTCAGTTCTGATTAAAATATTAGACTTTATTTACTCAAATTAATTAATCAATTAATTAATTAGGCAAAATTCTTTTAGTCATTAATTTATTTAATTTCAACACAAGTCAAACAAAAGGTTAAGAAAACATAGTATATGCACAACAAATAATCCACAATTAGTCAAGTAGGCACAATATGATGCAATGAGTTTGCAACCTAACCATTGCTCTAGTTCTCTAAAGTTCGGGATTTGGTTTAGTCAATAGAGGGTCCATGGTTAATTGTCCAGATACACCGCGCGGAAGCCTAACCGTGAAGAGTTGGCGCGAGTGGATGGGACACCGCGAATTTTAGAAAAAATTCGCTTCCATGGTTTGGTGAATTCAACATTCTCGGATGTACCCTTTGTTGCTCAGAGCGTTCAATCAGGTAGATGGAGCATGAATTCCCAGAGGTTTATGTCCATATGTAGAACACATATGGGTTTCAAAAAAGTGAGAAAAACTCAATCAGGAAGTAGGATCGAGCAAACAATACGAAAAACTGGTCGAAATTAGAACGCATATTTCTGGCTCGGTATTGGAAGAATTTGGCGCCAGCAAACAGAGCTTGGCGCCAGGTTTTACCTGTAGCGCCTGGGGACAAGCCTGTTGCTGGCGCTACAATTAAATGTCCGGCGCCAATGCTCTGGTCGCTGACGCTAATTCCTACATGCCTCAACAGCTTTCAGTGCTCCATAAAATTTTCCAGTTTCGCGCAGTGTTATTTTGGTCCTAGTTGTGAAAGATATTTCTCAAATTTCCTACGTGTAAAATCCTATGTTTTTACTCATTACGGATGGTCTTTCCAATGAGATCTTTTTTATGCATATGACAATAATGTTAATCAAAATTACGCACATGAAATACTTAGGACGTTTCGAGTCTCATCCACTCATTCTAAATCATTGCCGAAACAAATTCAGGAATTAAAATAAAAATTCTCCCCAGCGGAGTCGCCAAAAACTGTAGGGAATATTTCAAGCGTTAACCCCTAGCTTGAACCCCACTGTGATCATACACTAAAGTACAGTGGCGTCCAAAGGGAAAGAAGATAGAGCAAAAGAGTCGCCAACAAGTTTTTTTAGGAACTTGTAAACCGTTCACGAGGTGAAGGTTACACCCCTTAACGATCCAAGAGATCGCTAACTCCATAAGGTCTTGAACCAAATAGGGTTCGGGGATGAAGGTACAAATCCAACCTAAAAGAGATTGAACCTGCCCTAATAACAGGCCTCTACGTTATTCTGATCGTATTCATGTGCGCTTTCTGACTAACATGCAATCAATAGGATTAACTTAAACCTGTTTATCTATGTTGGTTGAATATAAATGCACAAACAAATCTATTATTGTCGATCACTTGAATTATAATCACATTAACCCTAATAAGATTATTAAATATCTTATTAAGCGTGATTACAAGTACAAATTCCCTTTAATCATGCATAAAAGGTGTGATCAAGCAATAACAATAGATATCAAGCAACATAATAATAATAATAAATTATAATCAAAATAACCATAATCATAATAATCATGTTAAAGCATAATAATAGCAAGATCCTAGGCATGATACTAACAAGATTAATAACAAACCCTAGCATGTCACTAAGCATAAAAATCAAAGCTTTAACCCTAACATGATACTAACAATCATAAATATTAGGAAGAACATAAAAGGCATCATACTTTAAATCATACTTGATATTAAAATTACCCTAGACATGATATTAGGAAATTATAATAACAACCTAAGCATGATTTCTACATCATAACATCAATGCAAACAATTAAATCACTTACTTTGATGCCTCGTACCTCTTTCTAATAACAAAATACACGCGTTAATAACTTCAAGGAAAATAATAAAATCAAACAATTAAATTAAATAATAATTGAAAGAGAGATTTGGGACCAAACCCTCGGAAATTAAACCTTTCACGTCTAGGGCGAAGGCAACTTTGAATATGGCTAGGTGTATCAAAGTCTTGTGAATGCGGAATTTTGTATTTGAGAAAAGCTAGTTTAGAAAAGAGAGAGAGAGAAAGAAAGTAAAGAAAAACTTGATGAGAGTTGGTGAGAAAGAGAATCGGTGATTGTGGATGAATCTTGATGATTGTAGATGATTATGGGTGAATGTTGATGAATGAAAACGGAGTTTTTACGACGTTTTTTATAGAGAAAATCAGCCAAAAAGATAAAATATCAAAACATAGTCCTAGCGCACATAAAACGATGTTGGCGCCAACGCTGGCTATTGGCGCCAGACGCCAGCATTAGCGCCAGGCGCCAATGCTAGCGCCAGGCGCTACAGCTGGCGTTTGGCGCTGATCTGGAAATTTACGCGTTTTCTTAAAATCAGATAAAAATTGCCGTATAGGAGGATAAAATCGTATTTCCCTAAAAAATGCTCTTTGATTTTAATTAAAACTCTAAAAAGTCAACAAAAGTCAATTTATCAATGCTAATTGAATTAGGAATGAAAAGAACCTTCTAGAAGAATCTAGAAAACTAAAACCATTTCTAATTGCATTAGGAATGATAAATCTATATTAGGCCCTCCTCTAGATCATTGGACTGCATATGAGGCTCAAACCGGACCCAGTTCAGTAATTTGGCTGTAACTTCCTCAATATTCATCGGAATTGGGCTTATAATATATCGTTGGAAATTTCTTGTCAAGCCCCATCCAACTACACTACTATTGGACCCATATCATGGACCAACCAAACTGGATTGACTGTTTTCTTAAAATAAGTTTTCAAAAACAGAGAGAAGAGAAAAGAAATTAAAACTATCCGCTACACTAAACTTTCCACACTTTCACTTCATTCGATTATGATTCGACGTGAAAGATACTCATCACTGGGCTTGGTTTAGGGGAGACACAAATGGGTGTCTACACTCCCGATTGTTCAATCAGTTGACAACCATATTTCCCAATTGTTCTGGTCCATTTACAGTTATTGCTTCATTAAACATAGTAGGTAAATAATCCCAACGTGTTACATAAGGCAGATATTGTATAATTGTTCGGTTTTTTTGCAATTTTTTCCATACTTTTATAAGGTGTTCTAAGTGAGTTACTTCAGTTGCATGCTTTTTTTTCCCCCTTTGAATCAAAATAAAGGCGAGGATTAAGGGCAATTTTTATATTTGTGTCAAAAAGTTTTTTTATTCCAAAATTAGGATGTCGCAAACCAAAAACAACTATACTTATTTCCTTTTTGAGGCTTATGCTTTTTTGAGTCCAATCGTAGATTTTATGCCAGTTATACCTTTACTTTTTTTTTTTTTTTTTTTAGCCTTTATTTGGCAAGTTGCTGTAAGTTTTCGATGAGCTCTTTCATTGTGTCCTAGAACAATGAATTCTTTTTTCGAGAAAAATGATTCTAATATTCTAATACTAAATAATTGATAAAATCGATCCCACGACTACAAGGGGCCCATTTTTTTTTTTAAAATAAAGTATAAATGTGCTTCAATTTCACCCCAGTGTAGCGTAAGTAGATTTGAAGTCAAAATAATTATACGAAAAACACGATTTAATTAGCCATAATTACTTTTCTGAATTACTTAAATATCTGATAATTAATGTGGTGAAAATCACAATGCACCTCTTCATCTCCTTATTTTTTTTGACAAAAGGAAATACAAACAAATTAAAAGATAAAAGAAAGTAACTCTCTACGACGAGCAGCATCAGCTAACATATGAGCATTACCAATCGAAGACCTATCAACCTTACGAATATGACGAGTAGCAAAGGAGGCCAGCATCCCACGAATATCTTCCAAGATCCAACATCCGAGATATCTTTTGGACCAAGATCCAAAAGTAACTGAGGAATAGCCAGACAAATTGTATGGAGCAAAAGACGAGAAAAACCCTGTTGAATAGCATGGCGAAGACCCCAAAGATAGGCAGTAACTCGGAATGTAGGGAGAAACTAGCAGTGCACACCCTGACACCTCCAGCAATCAGATCAGGAGAAATAGTATCCCAAAAAAACCAGCTCTCTCCAGCAGTGTGATCGTGACTCTTCCAAGCACCATCAAAGAACAAGAAAACTTCATAATCCTCCTGTAGCGAACCACAAAGAGCATAGATCACGGGACGAGAAGGAAACCCGGAGGAGTGCCTGATGCATTCAAATCTAAACCCCGCTTCCCTACTTCTGGTGCTCTAACTTGCAGCAAAATACGGAATGGACTGGGGAGAATAAAACTCTGATCTGAATTTGACATTATTCCTAGCCAACCATTTCCACCAAGAACTAGAAACTAACCCAACCGAAGCAGACATGCTTTGGGAAATCAAGCAAGAATAAGCCGATTTTGTCAAAAAAGTGCCATCACGAGTGTGCTTCTAGTAAATAAAGTCATCAATCTTCTGCTTTGGATGTTCTAACCCAAGAATAGCCGAAGCAACCAACAGAGGGAAAAGATGATGAACCAAGGAATAATTCCAGGCCAAAGACCCTGGTAACAACAAACCTGCTACAAAGGTAGGCCTAACAGTATCCGGAACAGAAGATCTAAAAACCACATCATAATTTGGAACCCAAGAATCATCTAAAATCCTAACCTTCTCTCCCGTCCCAATCTTCCAAGAAATACCTTGAGAAAGGACTGCACCCCCTTCCAACAAACCGCAACTACCCCATGAAGGACGGGAGGTCAACAAGGTAGGCTTTGGAGCAAGTAAGAGACGGGTTCCGTGAATAGCTTAGCTTCCTAATTAACAATTTTATCAATTGGTATAATATTCATTTGCTTAATATTGATTCACATTCTTTCTTCAATTACCCAAATTCAAGTTCTCTAGATTATGAATTATCTTCTCAAAAAAAAAAAAAGTTTTCTAGATTATGGAAATGGTTAATATAAATAACATTAAAAAAAAAAAATCTATCACCAATTATTCAACTATCATCTTGTTTATATTACTATGTATTATTTGTTTTCAATCAATTTTGCATTGGCAAATTGCTCTTTGTTCTTTATACTTTATTTCGGCAATTATGTTCATCTCCTAACGTGCGATCGACCTTTCTTGGTCGATTGCATAGAGTTAACACAATATAGTTGTTACTCTGTTTTTTTTCTTACTTGTATGTACATTTATTTGTAAATATAGTGCCATGATTTAAGGGATTTGATTTACTCTAATTATAGTATATAGTTATAATTAAATATATAATTATAATCATTAGTACTATGATTTTATCATCCTAAACTCTAGTCATATCTAGTACTTCGTATAATTATTAATATAATTTTATACCTTTGAATATTTAAATAATGTATGTTTGGCAAGCGATATTGAATAGTTTGGCAACACTGGTCAATTGAGAAAGATATGCAAGAAAATCAACATTGACTAAGGGTCTGTTCATATTTACTTATTTTCAGTTCAGTTCAGCTCCAATCAGTTCAGTTCAGTTCAGTTCAGTTCAGCTCTTAATTTCCCTCTCTCATAAAATATTCATTTCAGCTTAGTTCAGTTCAGTTCAGCTCCAATCAGTTCAGTTCAGTTCAGCTCCAATCAGTTCAGTTCAGCTCCAATCAGTTCAGTTCAGTTCAGTTCAGCTCAGTTCAATAAATATGAACAAGCCCTTAATTATAAAGACCTGCGCCACAAATTTCTTGAACAAATCAATTTTTTTATGAAGTGGGGATTATTATTGTGTATTACTCCGTATAAAGTACTATATAATTTAAATCAAATAAGTAGTAATTTTTATTTTTTTTCATTTTTTTTTGTCGATTCGTTGTTTAACTATATTCAAAGAAAAAGATTAGTTATGTGAGGCCATGAGGGGGCCCTTTTCAAATATTATGCCCAGGGCCCATGGTATATCAGGAACAGGGCTGCTCCTTCCTTCTTTCCTTCCTATCAAAGCATCAATAACAACAAACTTTTTTCCTCACCAGGCGGCAAGAAGTAACTCATAAACAGCCATGAAGACAAAGCACGATGCAAGCTTCTCACCAAGATTTCATGTTTTCTTCTTCTTTTGTTTCAACCCCCCCTAAAAAGTCTAGCGTAGGTTCTCCTTATCCATGTGTCTATGTGTCACATTTCTTACCTTCTTCATAAATGAACATCTCTTTCTTACATTCGATCATGTGATTAGCAAAAAAAAAAATAAAAAAAAAAACACTACTAGAAAAGTACCGATTTCCGACGGAAAAAGTCCCTCGTAAACTCCCTGTTTTCCGTCAGAAATAGTTTTTCCGATGGAATTCCGTCGGGAACTATCGTCGGAGAACCCGAACAAACCTACCAACCACCTTAACCCATTCAACCCTAACCCAGGCCACCTAACTCGAACGAACCTACCAACCAGACCCACCACGACCCTAACCCAATAACCCAGATCTACCAACACCCTAACCTATTAAACCCTAACCGCCAACCACTAAATTAATCCACCCCACAAAATTAAACCTAACCCAGACCAAAACCCTAACCCAGACCTGACCTAAAACACCCAAACCCCAGACCCGACCTAAAACACCAAAACCCCTAACCCAGACCTGACCGAACCGTAACCAAACTAACCTTCTCTCACCACCCTAACCCACCTTACCCTAACCCTTGGCCCTGGCGGCACCCACCACCACCTCTCTCGACCCACCTATAAACTGACCCTAAAACCACCAACGAGCCACCAGAACCCAATTTTTTTTTTAAATAAAAACTTTAAAACAAAAGACAGAACATTAAAAACATCAAAACATACCTTTAATTATGAAATTAGCTTCGAATTTCACCAAATTTAGGTTAATAAGGCGAAATTTGACAATAAAAACTCTAGATCTAGAGTTTTGAATGTCGAATTTAACCTTAAAAACCGTATAAAATCAAAAACATAAGACAATTGGTGCGGCAGGGGGGATTTATAGGGGTGGTAGCGGCGTGAAACGACGGCAGTTGTGGGTGAGATGACAGAGAAAGAAGGGAAAGAGGAGGGAGAAGGAGAGAGAAAAAGGAGGGAGAAGGAGAGGAAAGAAGAGAAAGAAACATCAGAGGGAGAAGGAGAAAGGAGAGAGAATGAAAAGGGGAAGTGAAAAAAACGACTGAGGGTGAAATATAATAGGGGGGCAGAAATATTAGGGTTTGTAATTTTTTTTAATTATATTCCGACGGAAATTTCCGACGGTTTTTAATTCCGTCGGAAAATTACATTTCCAACTGAAAATTCTGTCGGAAAGCCCATATATTCCGACAAATTTACATTCTGTCGGAAATTTCCGACGGATCTTTAAAATCCGTCGTAAAAGTCCGACGGAATAAAAATCCGTCAGAATTTTCTACGTTTCCTACGGAATCAGGTGTCCGTCGGAACCAATCCGTCGGAAATAGGCCTATTTCTAGTAGAAATGGCCGAACCGAACACAAGGTATACCAATGATTTGAGGTACCTTTATAACCTATTCATTCCCCATTAACCCCTCAATCACATATCCATTTCTTCATCAACCAATTTGAGCCTCGTCTAATGATTGACCTTATTTATTCAACCCACATTCACTTAACCCTGGGATGGGAAGGTGTGTAATTTGTGTAACAGTCAGAAAGCAAGTTAAAAAAAAAAAAGAATAAGTAAATAAAAAAACAATGTCTAGTGGCAAGTGTTCCAATGTCTACGATATGAACACGTCTCAAATTGCGTCTCTCATAAAGTGGTTGGTACCGTGCCTGAGAAACATGAATGCTAAGTGAGTGATGGACCGCATGATATGAGATTGCCTACATTGATTCAAAAGAATGAAAAAAAGAATGGAAATTGAAAACAAAAAAAAATATATGAAAAATAAAACTTGCAAAGTCTAATACACAATTGCATATCTTGGGGGCTTCTCTCAGGTCTTAAGCCTTTTACCCATTTCTTCCTTAAACAATCAGCTTAACCACATTACAACCCTTGAAAGACCTCTTTAAGGGGTACATACACTTGTGCAAAGTTCGGTTGGAGCTACGTTTGGCCTGGTTCCTAACGGATACGTAGGCAACCTCACATTGAGGTGCGACCACATTCATATGCATGATCGAGTCGAAGGATATCTAATGCTTATCCCTACCCATATAGAGATAGACTTGGGGGCTTGAACCCACGTCACTTAGCTTACCCAGCCTAAAGAGTCACTATCTTTGCTCTCCTCACATTTCCTTCCATCATCATAGCCTTTGCAGCTTCACCTTAGTATCACTTTCACACACTTTTTTCACACATACATAGCCATATCATCTTTCCTTTAGGAACCCTTTATTATGAAATCTTGTTCCTTACCACGCATGCTTCATCATCTTTCAAGATAACATTCATTAAAAGAAACATTGTATACTTGCTTAGCTTCCTAACCTGAGTAATATTCATTGTTTCACGCATCACATAATGTGCTGAGCAATATTTATATATCAATGATCTGTGGTCATACAAAGCATATCGTGCTTAGCTCCTTGACCTAAGCAACGTTCATTATGAAATAATCACTTCATCTATATACCTGCTTAGCTTCCAAACCTAAGTGACGTTCAAGATCGTTTCTTTACACCATATATGACGCTTAGCTTCATGACCTAAGTTCATTCATCTATCGTGTCACATGATGTAATTGTCCTTCGCATCCTAGCCTAAGAACATGCATCATGCATACATTATTTTCAAGATAAGCGATTCAATCTATACGATTCATTTCGTCTTGGTCAGCGAGGAGGTTCAAAACTTCTTCCCCTTTTCATATTTTTCTTTTTGGGAAGTTCAAAAAAAATTTCAAATTTTTTCATCGAGGGAAGTTCGAAAACCAAACTTCATTTTTCACGTGTTTTTTTTACGGGAGAAAGTCGGTACCCTCCACTCATGACAAAATGACGGAAATTTTTTGCTTCTGTATTTCGTTTGTTTGTTTCTGTGCACACACTCACTCAATACACATATGCACACAATCACAAGTCATACACATGTCATGTCATGGCAAGTCAAGTCAAGCTTGGTCAAGTCAGTTGGTTAAGTCAATCAAAGTATATACGAGTCCTTGACAAATCTTATTTTGCAGGTCTCAATTATAGCCCACGTTTGGGGACAAGCGAACCATCTACAACCCATGTTTAGGGATAAGCGAACCAATTACAGCACACGTTTGGGGACAAATAAACCATCTACAGCCCACGTTTGGGGTCGGGAACAAGAGAACCATCTATAGCCCACGTTCGGGGACAAGCGGACCATCTACAGTCCACGTTTGGGGACACGCGGACCATTTACAACCCATGTTCGGGGACAATCGAACCATTTATAGCCCACGTTTGGGGACAAGCGAACCATCTACAATCCATGTTCGGGGACAAGTGAACCATTTCTAGCCCACGTTCGGGGACAATTGAACCATCATCATTTTTAGTGATCATCGCCCAAGCGAAGACGATTCACGGCGCAAGGTTCTCAATGCACAAAGACTTGCAATCTCTTCATCAGACAAGTTTTTCCTGAAGCATGGAAAATTATCGGTCGTTGCTACCTCTCCAGGCGTAGTAGACAACGATTATATCATCTATCGACTTTCCTCAAGCATGGAAAGTATCATCCGATGGATTTCTTCAAGCATAGAAAACTGCCAAAATCATCCGTCGACTTTCTTCAGGCATGGAAAGTATCACAACAAACATTATCATCTGTCGACTTTCCTCAATCATGGAAAGTATCATCCGGTGGATTTCTTCAAGCATAGAAAACTGCCATATTCATCTGTCGATTTTCCTCAAGCATGGAAAGTATCTCAACAAACATCATCCGGTAGATTTCTTCAAGCATAGAAAGCTACCAAACTCATTTGTCACCGATACCCTGGTGTCATACACCATCGAACATATTCGTCAGCGATAAACTGGTATCAGATACCATCAAACATATTCGTCAACGATAAACTGGTGTCAGATAAGCATTCTATCTCTTTACTCTTGTATCTCTGGAACTAACATTTTTCTTCTGGTATTGGCATATACATAGTGATTTAGGATCGCAGAATGTCTTAAATCACTCTCTGTCCCTATTAACTACTTTGACTATTATTTTCGAAACTGACTTTTCTACAAACTCAGTCAAAGTGGGGGCTTCTGTAGACACCTAAAAATGTCTCCCCAAAACCAAACCCAATGATGAACAACCTTTCACCGCCATTATTAGTCAGGTTGTGTATTTAACCTTTGGAGTGCTTAATCCATATTTCCATTCAATACATTTCATAAACCAATCCAATTCCTAGCTCATTTCCCTAAACCATAACTTACTTTCCACATTTTGTGTCCACATCACAAAAACTGCCGTCTATCGCAAGAGTTATATTCTGATTCGAATTCTATCTTTTCTTGATTCTTCAACCCTTCTTTTTCAATTATAAATAGAGGTCATATCACCCCTTTTTCAATCATCAACAAGGTTGATCATCAAATCATTCTCTTCTCCCTCTTTAGCCTAAACACTAGCCTCCCTATTCTTCCATAATACTTCCCCTAAGCACTCCAAGGAGTCCATACTACACCCGAGGTTCCATCATTAAACCAAGGTGAGAAGGTATAATTAACTGAAGGTTTGGTCTAAATCAACTCTACTTTTTATTTAATTTAATTGTTTCAATTTGATTTATATATTTATTGAAGTTACTAACAGTTTATTCTTGATGTAGCAATTCAAGAAAGCGCGAAAAGTGAGTAATTAATCACTTAATTACTCTTATTTTTATTCTTGTTGCTAGTATCATGATTAGGCTTATTATGATCGATTTTGATTTGACTAACAATTTATGGTTCAATTGCTTCCAATATTAATGTTTATTCTATTATATTTATTGATCACCATATTCCATGTTTAAAGGGAATATGTAATTGAAAATCACGACTAATAAGATAATTTGGACGACTGGTTTAGGTTCCTTTTTAATCTTGTTGATAATTCAAGTGATCACAATATTTAACAATTATATGTTGCATTAATATTCAACTAATTTAGCCTAATAATATTTTGGATCAAATTGAATATTTGTTTGCATGCCTTTGAGATCGCATGAATCACTTTTTTCTATAAGAATCGAGTAGAGGCCAATATAGGCGAATGTGACTCCATGACTCACTTCATACCATCATCCCTGATCCTTCTTTCGTGGTTTCGAACCAAATGGAGTTAGTAATCTCATGGATTATGAATGGGGTGTAATATTCACGGATAAATCATTGTTGCCTTTCGTTGTCCCTTATTCGTGGTTGCTTTAAAATGATCCGTGAACGGTTTGCAAGTTCCTTAAAAACTTGTTGGCGGCTCCCTACTTTCCTTGTCCCTAATAGTATTATGTCAATTCCCACTTCCTATGAGTGCCAAGCATATTCATAACATGCTTAATGTAGGTGCACTTCAAACGGCGCCTACAGGCATAAATAGTTATCCCACATTCATAAGAGAGGCAAATCAAGCAATTATTCACATTACAAGCATTGAGTCATTTGGCTCTTGTCCCTGATGTACGCTAAGCCAAGTAAAATAACACACTTCTGTGAGCCATTAATTTTCATTAATTTGAGGTTGAAGTTTATTAAGATTAAACATTCAAATTATCTAGTAAAGAAGATGCATTAGCATTACCTTGACATTTCTGTGAGCTATTCCACAACAAAACACAATTCTCATCATAATTCCGAATCCTGCAGCACAAATTGGTCATCAGCAAATAAAAATCCAAATTTGAAAAAAACCCTTTTAAATGCACTATTTTGCGCAAAAACCTTTTAAAAGCTTTTTGGCAAAAGAAAACCCAAAGTTTAATTTTGTTTGTTGAAGACAACATGTGCCTCTAATTCACGTGATTAAGCTTTAATTTTTTCCTAATTATTCACTAACTCTTACTTAGCCCTTTATTAACTAAATTATTTTATATACAAATATAATAATAAAAACCACAATCCCTACAACCAGCCAGTCTTTCCTCCTCCTCTGGCAGAGTGGCATGCAGTATAGCCCCCCCAACCGAGCCGCCGCCTTGAACCGCCGGCGGGACTTCTCCCTTTCCCCCCTAACCCCCACTACAACCCTCCCCCTTCCTTAAACCATCCTAACCTCGACAAATCACCTAACATTGATGATTTCTTCTCTAACTAATTAAGACATCGATGATAGCATCAACATCGAGTGGCGGAAGATCCTCGACAACGACGGCAAGAAAGAGGGAGAGAGAGAAAGTGAGTCAAAGAGAGAAAATGATGTGGGAGAAGAAGTGTGAGGCACCTGTCGGTGTTAGGGTTTAGGGAGGGGGAGGGTTGCAGCAACCAACGGGGGGAAATAGGAAAGGTAAGAGGGTTTTCTGAGGTTGAGTTGAGGTGGGTCGCTGGGAGTAAGGGGTTCAAGGCGGCGGCTCGGTTGAGGGGAGGGAGCTGCTGCCTTGGGAGGGGGAAAAGGAGGGAGTGGCTGGCTGGTATGGTGGTGGGGGTGGTGTTTTTTAGTTTTTTTTAATATTATTTATTTATAAATTAAGTTAATTAATAAATGGCTAAGTGAGAGTTAGAAAATAATAAGAATAAATTAGAACTTAATTAAGTGAATTAAAGGGATTAGGTTTTCTCCAACACAAAAATTTCACAATCGGGTTTCCTTTTGCTAAAATGTTAAAAATCGGGTTTTCTTTTGCCAAAAAACTTTTAAAAGGTTTTTTTTTCGCAAATGGAACATCTAAAGGTTTAATTTTTTTTTGGAAAATTTGCCTAAATAACATGACAATGACAATAATTTTAGCATACAAGCTTAAGAAAAGTCAAGCCCGTTCAGTATTTCAGTGAGAATTTCATGTCATGAAAGAGTAGCATATGCATTAAATACTTGTTTTACCACCTAACTTACAATTTCCTCATAAATAAAAGGAAAATTTGAAATTTGGTACCTCAAAAATGGGGGTAATTGAATTTTGATACCCATCTAAAATTTTATTTTAAATTGGTACCTCAAAAATAACTAAACTATAGATATCAGTACCTCCGTTAGCATTCTATCAACTTTTCCGTTAGTGGGTCCCATTATCTAATTATGAGTAAAGCACAAATACGGTCCCTAAACTTTCGTATTTGTGCACTTTTAGTCCCTCAACTTTCAATTGTGCATTTTTGGTCCCTAAACCACCATATTTGGTGTTTCTGACATAAAAGTTGAGGGACTTTGCCTAGTCAGCGAAAGTTTAGGGACCTTGAGTCAGCAATAATATTTTTTTTTTGTTAGATTTATTTATTCAATAAGAATCTTTATATGTGAGGTGGCTAATGTGATGATGAAAAAAAGTTTAAGACTGAAATTAGCCACATTGAATCAGTATAACCAAAACTAAATCATTAATTAGAAAACTAAAGTAATTAAATTAAAAACAATGTTCTTCAATATTAAAACCAATTAAAAATCTTTTGATCTTTTGATTGAAATTTATTTTAATCTTTATCTATCTTTTCATGGCTTCCTCTCTCTTCCCCTCTTCCCTAACCTTAACCCCCCTTCCAATTTTCTCTCTCCTCCCTTCTCCCTTAGTCCAATGGCTTACAACTCCCTCATCTCCTTCGACAATGGCTCCCACCCAATCACCCATAAAAAAAATTAGCCAAGCTTCGACAATGGCTCCCTTTTCTCTCACAACCACCACACCACCACCACTACTCGATCGATTCGCATCCGATCTCAGCATAGTCGGCGCCTTCCACCTTGTCGGTTTGTCGCCGCCTTCCACCTTGTCGGTTTGTCGCCGCCTCCTTTTCCCCTTTTTAAAGTTACTGCCTCATTTTCCCTTTTCAAGATTTTGGATTTCAATTCTTGCGTTCTTGCCATCAATTGAATTCTTAAAGTGCATGTGAGTCATTTTTCTCCTCTCCTTTTTCGATTGGATTGCAGCAAGTAATTTAAAGGTTTTACGGGTGGGTCGGCGGTGGTTTCAATGGGTAATAGGTAGGGTCAGGGTTTGTGAATGTGGTTTCGGTGATTGTGGATGGGTTGCACTGCTGTTCGTCGGTGGGGGAGTGGGGTTGGGTTGTGGTGGGGTTGTGAGGTTGCGGTGGTTGCTTCGTTGTTGGGTTTAGGGGTGGTTTTTTTTTTTTTTTTTTTTTTGAAAGTTAATTTATAAAATCATTCAGTGTATAGCTAATTTTTTTTTTTGTTTGGGTTTTTTTTTATTAAATAAGAAATCAGTATTGTTTCTTAATTACTTTTGTTTTTTAAATTAATGTTGATGAGAAAATCAATGTGTCAGAAGAGAAGTAAAATGACAAATAATATATTAAGGTCCCTAAACTATTGCTTAGTCAACATAGTCCCTCAACTTTTGGCTGAAAAACACCATTCAAGGTGGAGGAGGGACTAAAAGGGCACAAATAGTTTAAGAGGGACTAAAATGGCACAAATACGATAGTTTAGGGACCGTATTTAGTCTTTACTCCAGAAACACCAAAGTGGTAGTTGAGGGACCAAAAATGCACAATTGAAAGTTGAGGGACTAAAAGTGCACAAATACGAAAGTTCAGGGACCGTATTTGTGCTTTACTCATCTAATTATTTTATAATTTAATTTATTAAAAAAAAATAAAAAACATTTAATAAAAAAAAAACTTAAAAAAAAATCAGAAAACTGCCACCCTTCCCCTGTGCCGGCTTCCGGCTATTGGTGGCCGAATTCCCCGGGCACCGGCGCCGGCCACCCCTTCTCTTTCCCTCTCTGTTTTCCCCTTCCCCGAAACCCTAGCGCAACCACTTAAACTAGCCCAGCAAGAAGCCGACAGCAGCAAATCAACCCACCACCGCCGCATAACTCCTCTCCCCTACCCAAAATCGTCGCCGAACTGCCGAAACCCCAACCCACACCCATACCAAAACCCACAAACAGCCGTACTCCTCTCACCCTTAATCTGAAACCATATCGGGGCTAAGGAATTTAAGATCAACGGCTTCAATTGGAAGTGCGAAAGGTGGTGGTTTTGTCGGAGGAATTGGTGTTGGCTGGTGCGTGGGAACGGAGCAGGGGTTGCGGTGCTCTGCTAGTTGCGGGATGTTGGTGGTGAAGGCAGTGGGCTGCCGAAATTTACTGTTGCGGACTGGAGCATTAAGGGGTTTTAGGGTTTCGATGTGGTGGTTTTCAGATCAGGTGGGTGGGGGTGGCGTTGTCGCGGGGAGGCAGGGCTGGTGGGGGGGTGGCGTCGTCGTGGGGAGGCAAGGCTGGTGGGGGTTGAGGGGAGGTTGCTGGGCGCGGGGTTGGTCTACTGCCGGTGGAAGGTGAGTGGCTGGTGGTATTAGGGGTTTTTTCTGATTTTTTTTTAAAAAAAATTTTAAGTGTTTTTTTTATTAAATGTTTTTTATTTTTTTTGATAAATTAAATTATTAAATAATTATATAATGGGGCCCACTAACGGAAAACTTAAAGGAACTGGACGAAGGTACTGATATCTATAGTTTAGTCATTTTTGAGGTACCAATTTACAATAAAATTTTAGATGGGTACTAAAATTAAATTACCCCCATTTTTGAGGTACCAAAATTCAAATTTTCCTAAATGAAAATGAAAAAAATGGGAAAAAAGAGACCTGCATATCAGCTATTGTCGAGAAAACAACAAACTTCCTCTCAAGGCAAGTATCATCCTCACAAAGAAAATAAGCATCACGGAAGTGGTTCTGGGAAAGATGCAGGATTATTTCGGCTGTTATTTTTCTTATAAAACTAAAATGGAAGTGGAATGAAATTGACAAGTGATGTAACCAACTTACCTCCAAGTCATTATAATCCTTGTAGTATTCAAGCGGAGTAGACTCGGTAGAGTGTAGCCTGCAAGGGATGGATTTTGGATTAAGTTACACCTGCAACTTATAAAAATTGGCAAATGTTTTCCAGCTTGGATATTTTAAAAATAGGTGGAAATTTACAAAACCCTTTTGTATTATCAAAGCATTTCATTCACAAGCATCTAAGAAGTAAAGTGGACCCATAAATAAACTAAGACTCCCAGAAATAAGAAGACTTGTTAAAGATGAGATGAGGAGGAGGATTATTGGTGTATAATTAAAAGAAAATACAAATAATGGTTACTCTTGCAAACCGTATAGTTCACGGATCACAAAAGGCAACCACGATTAAGGGAAAACGATAGGCAACATCGATTGACCCGTGAAGGTACACCCCATTCATAATCCATGAGATTACTAACTCCATATAGTTCGGAACCACGAAAGGAGGATCGGGGATGATGGTACGAAGCGAGTCCTGGAGTCACATTCGCCCGTATTGGCCTCTACTCGATTCTTATGGTGAAAAGTGATTCTTGCGATCTCAAAGGCATACAAACAAAATATTCAATTTGATTCAAACTATTATTAGGCTAAATTTGTTGAATATTAATGCAACACATAATTCTAAAATATTGTGATCACTTGATTAAACAACAAGATTAAAAAGGAACCTAAACCGGTTGTCCAAATTATCTTATTAGGAGTGATTTTCAATTACATATATATTCCCTTTAAACATTCAATATGGTGATCATAAAAAAATAATAGAATAAACATTAATATTGAAAAAAATTCAACAATAATAGCATTAGTCAAATCAAATAATAAATTAACCTAATCATGATACTAGCAATACTTAAAATAAAATAAGAGTAATTAAATTAATTAATTACTCACATTATTCCGTGTTTCCTTGAAATCGCTACATCATGAATAAATTGTTAGTAACTTCAATAAAAATAGAAATCGAATGAAAATTAAATTAAATAAATGTAGATTTGATTCAGTCCAAACCCTCAGTTAATTATACCTTTCACGCCTTGGTTTAAGTATAGAACTTTGGGTTAAGTATGGACTCCTTGGAGTGCTCAAAGAAGAAATGATAGAATAGGGAGGCTAGTGTTAAGGCTAAAGAGGGAGAAGAGAATGATTTAATGATCAATATTTTTGATGATTGAAAAAGGGGAGATATGACCTCTACCTATAGAGGAAAAAGAAGAGTCCAAAAAACAAGATAAGATCCGAATTATATCGGAATAAAACTCGATAGACTGCAGTTTTTGCGGTTTTTGTTTCTATCATATCTTTTGATCCAAAAATCGGAATAAGATAAATAAGATATAGTTGGAAAGCACCTGAAGTGTAATTTCTAACCCAATTAGAATCAGAGTAAAATATTTTGTAGAATAAAATATATTGCCGAAATAGTGAGACGGTGTCAGTTTTTGGATAGAGTTTGATATTTTAATCATATCTTTTCCGTTATAGCTCGGAATTGATATTATAATATATCATTGGAAAGATAATTTCAAGGGCTATCCAACTATATAAAATTTAGATAAAAACTATTAGGTAAAAAAATAATATCTGTCTATCTTTGAACGTCTTTCAATTCGAATAGAATTAGGACTTTTAAAAAAAAAATAGTTTTATTCAATTTCAAACTCTTTAATCTTATCTTTTCATAAAGGATAATTGAGATTTTTTAGAAACTTATAGAAGCTTCCAATTAATCCTAATTGGTTTAGGAATGGGATTAAATCCTTTGGACCCTCCACATGATCATTGGGTCGTAGGTAAGGTGGGCTTAGGTTCGATTTGGGCTCAATTTAATATTTTGGTCATAACTTATTCGTTATAACTCGGATTTGGGCTTAAAATATATCGTTGGAAATCTCTTTTAAATACCCTTCCAACTATTCAATAATTGTACCCAGATTATGGACCAAAATAAAATGGTATAAACGTTTTTATAAAAAGGACACGAAATGAATGATTTTAAATGACATGAAATGAATTATTTTGGGTTTAATGGCACGAAAAGAGGAAAATAAATTATGGTTTGGGGAAATGGGCTAGGAATTGGGTTGGTTTATGAAATGTATTGGGATTGAATATGAATTTAAGCACTCCAAAAATTAAATACTCAACCGACCAATAATGGCGATGAAAGGTTGTTCATCATCGAGTTTGGTTTTGGGGAAACATTTTTAGGTGTCTACACATCTTATATAACAATGAAGAGTAATATGAGTTGTTAAGAATATGAAATTAAAATTGTTTATAGTGTATTATTGAATTAGTATTCAAAATTTTTTAGCAATATGAAATAATGAAGAAACATAGTACAGTTAGCAACAACTTATATAAAGAGCATAGTGAGGATCAAAACATATTCTGATGAAACTAACATCAACATCAGTAATCTTAATTGTAATCACCACTACAAAAAGATTGTTTTTTCGATGCAGGGCCCTCGATGCTGGGCAAGGAGTGTCCGCTATTAAATATACTATCCGCATTTTTTCCGATGCTTTTTGGGTCGAAATTAGTTTTCGGCGTAACGCTTTTTGGGTCGAAATTAGTTTTCGGCGTAAAAAAGCGTCGAGAAACTGTAGCACGCGCCCCACACGTGACTGCAAATACCCAAACTGCAGAATATAGGGAAAAACAAAACCGCCGAACACAAACAAAAAAGTTTCTGCTACTCAGTTATCAACCCTAATTATACTTGTATCTTTCCATCATAATTCTACAGAAACTTATGGAACCATTGATTCCAAACTCATATCTTCATTTCTCTCCAAGTTTCAAAGTAAGGTATATCAATTTCATATTTAGATTTTTGCCCATCTTTGAATTTGTGTCGCATTGAGGAATATCACTTTAAATTCATATCTTTGTTTCTGTTTAATTCAATTTCGAATTTAGGTACATCAATTTGAAATTCAGATCTTAGAAATCAATTTCTAGATCTTGATCCAAAATTTTAGGCCCTGTTTGGTAGTAAGCTTATTGGGGGTATATTATCTTATTTGACTAACTTTAGCTGATTGACTTGTCAAACAAGCTAATACAAGTGTTTGGTAGTAAGCTCATTGAAAGAGCTTATTTACCTCAATAAGCTTTTTTCCAAAACGTGAGTAACCCAACGTTTTCAAAGAGCTGATTTGTTTTGGTAAATTTAAATTACAATTTTGCCCTCTTGTAAACCCTTTGAAATACAATCAAGCAAAGCAAAATATATACTCACTTCTTCAGTTCTTCCCTCAGCCGTCCACCACTCCATACAAAGTTTAGCTTGTAATATTCCTTTTCAATTTTATTGATGTTGTGCATTCAGTATTGTTAGTATAAAATTATTCTTCATAAATAGAATTATGTTAAAAAAATATCTCACAATATCATTAATAAAATTATATGCCCAATTATATCTACTATATATGTAAATTTGTTTAAATACATATATCATTTATGAAATAAATACTCCTTCAATGTTAAATATGCTAATATCCTTGGTCATTTTGCATACTCAAAAAGCTTTAAGTAATCAGCTATTTACCAAACATTTTTATATAATCAGCTATTACAATAAGTTAGTCAAATCAGTTAATAAAATCAGTTAGTCAAAATCAGCTTACTTAATCAGCTTCAGCTTTCAGCTTTCTCCCAAATAGGGCCTTAATCTATGTCAACTTTCTTAGTGCCGATCAGTAATACCAAGGTACATCCTTTCCTTATGTTTATTTTTTTTTCGAATTGAATCTTGTAAATTGTTTTTAACTTTTATTTTTCAATAATGTTACAAAATTATACATGTTTAAATATTTGATTCATAAGACAGTAGATGTTTCAAGGTTTGTATACAAAATATTATTATGTTTCATTCTGCTTCTATTTTAGTTCAATTTTTCAAAATTGGCCTTTTGTTCTGCAATTCAAGCGTTATGATGAGTTTAGAGGTGATTGATAGCCTTTTTTCGATTAAGTTTTGATTTTGTTAGTTTTTATTTGGTTCTGTATGTAATGTGTTTTTTTAGGGAATAATCTACATTCTTTAATCTTTTTTTTGTTCTGTAAATGGTATCTCTGGCACAGGTGGCCTCTCACACTATGGTCTATGATCTTAATATGCACGGATATAATTTCTCTACTCACTCCAATTGTATTTGATGTCGTCCCTGTCTTTACCGATAGTATTCAGGTAAAACTTACCCTTCATACCTGAATCAATCTATTTTCTTAATTATTTAATCTGAAATTGTGTAAATTGGGCTTGAATTTTATGGGATTCCACTGATCAAGTGGAATTTAATTATTGTACCATTTTACATGATTTTTTAGTGGTATATTAGAACAAATGGGGTATTATATTGGAATTAACTGATTTTAGATGTCTTGTCTAAAACAATGACTCATAAACTAATGGTGCATTATTTGTCCTGTTCGTCTTAGCGATTAACTTGCATAAAAACCTTATGAGATTTATTACCCTCATGCTATTAAATTATACTAATTCTTTGTTTCTAACTTCTATTTGTGTTTGAAATGCACAGTGAAAAATATATTGTTCAGACTTTCAAGTTAATTATATTAAGCTTTATTTGTTCTACAAACTACAAAAACACCATGAAGCCGATGACCCTTTTTATAGCTGTTTTAATTAAAAGCAAAGGTGCACTATTGTAGACACCCATTTGTGTCTCCCAAAACCAAACCCGGTGATGAATGTATTTCACGTCGACTCATAATCGAATGAAGTGAAAGTGTGGAAAGTTTAGTGTTGCGGATAGTTTTAATTTCTTTTCTCTTCTCTCTGTTTTTGAAAACTTATTTTAAGAAAACAGCCAATCCATTTTGGTTGGTCCATGATGTGGGTCCAATAGTAGTGTAGTTGGATGGGGCTTGAAAAGAGATTTCCAACGATATATTATAAGCCCAATTCCGATAAATATTGAGGAAGTTATGGCCAAATTACTGAACTGGGTCTGGTTTGAGCCCTATATGCGGCCCAATGATCTAGAGGAGGGCATAATATGGATTTATCATTCCTAATGCAATTAGGAATGGTTTTAGTCTTCTAGATTCTTCTAGAAGGTTCTTTTCATTCCTAATTCAATTAGCATTGATAAATTGACTTTTGTTGACTTTTTAGAGTTTTAATCAGAATAAAAGAACTTTTTTGAGGAAAATACGATTTTATCCTCCTGTACGGCAATTTCTATCTGATTTTAAGAAAACGCGTCGATTTTTAGGCAGCGCCAAACGCCAGTTGTAGCACCTGACGCTACGCTTGGCGCCTGGCGCTAGCCTTAGCGCCTGGCCCTAAGGTTAGCGTTTGGCGCTAACCTGGTTTTACGCGTCAGAACTTTGTTTTTTATGTTTTATCTTTTTGGCTGATTTTCTCTATAAATAGCTTCCTAAAAAACTCCGTTTTCATTCACTAATTCTCACCAACTCTCATCAAGATTTTCTTGATTACTCTCTCTCTCTTTTTTAAACTAGCTTCTCTCAAATATAAAAATTCCGCACTCATTAGATTTAGAAACACCTAGCCATATTCGAAGTTACCTTCGCCCTAGACGTGAAAGGTTTAATTTCTGAGGGTTTGGTCCC
This sequence comes from Chenopodium quinoa, assembly GCF_001683475.1. NCBI lineage: Eukaryota > Viridiplantae > Streptophyta > Magnoliopsida > Caryophyllales > Amaranthaceae > Chenopodium > Chenopodium quinoa. Next base: position 979,632 of record NW_018742441.1, read on the forward strand.
CAAATCTCTATTTCAATTATTTAATTTAATTGTGTTTATATTTTCCTTGAAGTTACTAACGCGTGTATTTTGTTATTAGAAAGAGATACGAGGCATCCAAGTAAGTTCTTTAATGGTTTTTATTGATGTTATTATATAGAGTTCATGCTTAGGTTGTTATTATGATATTCCTAGTATCATGTCTAGGGTAACTTTAATATTAAGTATGATTAAAAGTATGATGCTTCCTATGTTCTTCCTAATATTTATGATTGTTAGTATCATGTTAGGGTTAAAGCTTTGATTTTTATCGTTTAGTAACATGCTAGGGTTTGTTATTAATCTTGTTAGTATCATGCCTAGGATCTTGCTATTATTATGCTTTAAATATTGTGATTATTTTTATTATGATTATTATTATGATTATTATTATTATTATTATTATTATTATTATTATTATTATTATTATTATTATTATTATTATTATTATTATTATTATTATTATTATTATTATTATTATTATTATTATTATTATTATTATTATTATTATTATTATTATTATTATTATTATTATTATTATTTATTGCTTGATCACACCTTTTATGCATGTTTAAAGGGAATTTGTACTTGTAATCACGCTTAATAAGATAATTAATAATCTTGTTATGGTTAATTTGATTATAATTCAAGTGATCGCCAATAATAGATTTATTTGTGCATTAATATTCAACCAACGTAGATAAATAGGTTTAGGGTTAAACCTATTGATTGTATGTTAGTCAGAATGCGCACATGAATACGATCAGAATAAAGTAGAGGCCTATTATTAGGGCAGGTTCAATCTCTTTTAGGTTGGATTTGTACCTTCATCCCCGAACTACAGTCATGGTTCAAGACCTATTGGAGTTGACGATCTCCTGGATCGTTAAGGGGTGTAACCTTCACCTCGTGAATGGTTTACAAGTTCCTAAAAAACTTGTTGGCGACTCTTTTGCTCTATCTTCTTTCCCTTTGGACGCCACCGTACTTTAGTGTATGATCACAGTGGGGTTCAAGCTAGGGGATTAATGCTTGAAATATTCCCTACAACTATGAAACAAATGGGCTACATGTATCTGTAAGGAGGGTGATCCCATCGTAAGGGTTACTCTCCTTAAATGCCCTTAGCCACTTAAAAGCCTAGAACTTTACACTTGTTAAGGTGTAGTAGGATTTGAATTCCTGACTATTTGGGGGACCTTGAATTAGAATTGATTCTATCATCACGCTTTTTTTATAAGAAACAAGTAGGAGTCGCCAATGAGTTTTAGGAAAAACTCATAAACCTCGTTCATGCCTTTCTTCCATGTGGAGTTCATGGAATAATTAGCACAAATCATAAGTTTATCCATGCCCAAATTGGTCTATAAACCAGAAATGAGTTCGGGAGCGAGGGTACTAAGATAACGTTCCTTTAGAGGGGAATCGTCATCCTAGCCCTAGTACGGCCTCTACTAGCTCTTCCTTTTTCACAATTTCATCACCAAACAATATATGCAACGCGATACCTAAAACTATGTTAGTTGATGTTATTTACTAATAATATCACGTAGGAATTACATTGCAAAGCCGTTATTCTTATTTTATAATATTCGTGAAAGAACAATAGATAACTAAGACTCGCCTTTGCTTAGGTGATCAACCAACAATTATTTAATTCAATTCTAGTCTTATTTAATGCAAGAAGTTATGTGGAATTGATTAATTAATTACTTTAAAAGTGATCAAACAACACTAATTAATTAATTAAAGTCCTTTTAAATAAGAAAAATAAAGGTGATTTAACTAAGTGCTCGGGAATTTACCACTTCTCTTTGCTAGATCTCTGTTTAGAACACTTTTGGACATCTTCTTGTTGGGGAACCTCCACCGTAGTAACAAAGTATCGAAAGGGTGAGTGTTTAGGACAAGAGGGCTAGGTTACACAAGTTCACAAGTTATTTTGCCAGAGTTTTTAGGTTAATTTCTATTTGTTGAAGCCTCAATTTAAGCTCGTATTTATAGAGAAGGATTAGGTTTAGGGTTTTGAGCTTTCTGTCGCAGCAGATGTCGCGCGCAACAGATGAAGTTGCGCGCGGCAACCCATCGCAAGTTATAGAGTGCGCTGCTATGAGCAACGCAACTATTGTTCTTGCGCGCAACTTTATGGTAAGATTCGATTTTACATTTTCCGTATAATTTCCGAATAATTACAAATCTTCCGCAGCGCAACTCTAAAAGTTGCGCTGGGTGTCGCATGCAACTGAAATACTTGCGCGCGGCAGCCCAGCGTGACTTTGTGAGATGCGCGCGGCTTTTTCTGCGGCTGCACTAAGTTTTAACCTAGGCGCTCCTAAATCCGTCATTATTAGGGTTTAAGCACGGGCTTAAGCCTAATTATGATTGGGTTTAGTTAATTAGACCTTTGTTTTGGCTTTTCTTTAATTTGGGCTAGTCTTTTGTGTTTTGTGCTTAACCAGTTATCCATAAGTATTTTTCACTTCGATCCAACACGAAGATGTCTTTATTTGTCGTCATTGCACTTCCTGTTGGGACAGGAGGCCAAAAGTAGATGTCTAAAGTTAGTTCCCACTTTGATCGAGTCTAGAATAGACGATGATCAAAGTAGTCAAGGAAATAAATCCGAGACTCATTCTGCGAAGTTCTCTAAGGATAGCGAATCTTTCAGTAATGTTTAAGGATTTCGAAACAATCCTTGGTATGCTTAGTGTTTAAAACAAGTACCTATTAAGGCTAGAAAAGGTCCTTCCTAGTCTTAACGCGCTAAAGAATCTAGATTGATCCTTTACAATTGTAGAATGCTCTTACAAGTAAAAGTATTCTAGGTGATGTCAGGTCATGAAAAGAAATCGATTTTAAAAGAATAAAAGGGGAGGATTTCCTCTCAATCGTGTCATCATTGGTCTAAAGTCCCTCGATATGTAATTGAAACTTTAGCCTGACTTTAACAAAGTAAAAGATGAAAAAAGGGTTTTCGGTATTCGAGCCAAAATGGTCCGGTATTCGATCCAGGTCCGGTATTCGATCAGGGTCCGGTATTCGAGCACGACGTCCACAAGATAGAAATACATGTCTCAGGACTAGAAGCATATATCAAAATTCAGTGAGAGGGAAGAAAGTCAGCTACTCTCTCATCAGTTTTGTCCACAAGAAGAGTACACGTGTCTTAGGACTGGGGGCACGTGACTACATAGGCGCGACATCGACTCGTCGCTTCTTTTACAGGGGGCGGATTCGACACCCTAACTATCCGGTAAGTTAGTAAGCGCACTAACTACCGTATTTGCTCCCATTCAAGAAGTGCCTGTTCCTGAAGGTTCGGCGCGCCTGTCGACTAGTTAAGCTGACGCCTACAGTAATTATCTACCTATTAGTTCCGAGAGGTAGATCTTGCAAAGCTTGGGCTGAGTGAAATTTTATGGCATCACCTACGCCGTACAATTTTACGTCGTACGATACGCCATTTGCATATTTACGCTGCATGAAAACGCCTTCCTTTTTGCTTCAGACGTGAAAAGAGAAGAAAACCCGGACATTTGTAACGTCAATACAGTAAAATGACAAACCTGTCTATGGGTGCTTTTACGTAAAGCACTACCACGGAACTTCTTAAGGCACTCTTACGAAAAACGTTCAAAACGTATGCTTGGGGAAGGCACAAAGCACGGTGTGCATGCAAGAATGATGCAAAAAACTAACAAAGAAAAAAACAATTTACATTATGCAAAGCATAAAAAGATTTTGATAATTTGCACGCCATTACGTCTAATAACTCAGTGGGTCGCGCTGGCCAGGCGCGCGCATTGTTCTAAGTTGCGTTGGTCTGTCACGCGCAAATAATTCAGTTGCGCGCGACATTTAAGTCAGCAAAAAGAGAATCGCTGAGCGGGATTTTTCATTTCGCTTTCTTTCTCCTTCCTTCACGATTTTCCCTTTTTTCTCTCTCTAAAGAGCTCGGATTTTCTTGTTTTTCAAAGCTAAAGGAAGTATATCTCGTCCCTTATTCATATTTTCCATAATTCGTTCATTCTTGGCTGAATTTGGGCGATTTTTGAACTGTTAAACTCCAAATTTTGAATTTGGGGGTTTTTGATTCGACTTGTTTTCATGAATCTGTTTGTTTGTTGTTGTGACATGTTTAAGCAATATATTGAAATAAATTTCATGTGAAGTTATAAAGTATTGATCATGTATGAGCATGTCAAGCATATATGTGCCTTTTTTGTTCTAATTTTGACTCCGTGCTTGAACTTTATTTCTCTTTTGTTTTGCTCACATAGACTATACTTGTCAATTTTAATGTAAATTGAAGTGTTTAGAACAACAAGTATGCATAAAAATTATAAATGAAATTTTGAACTTTTATAATGCATGAATTTGTTTTTGCGACTCATGTTTATTATTATTTTTTTCATGCCTAAGTTGCAAAATTGGTTTTATCAATGATAAAAATAACCGATGGTTATTATTATTCACTTATAAAACTGTGATTTCAAGATTTGCACAAAACTAGTTAATTTAGGAAATTCTTGAAGAGATCACCGAACTGGTGTAGCTTGGTTATATTTCGGGTTCATAAGCCCCCATTTTACATTTTCGAATGTTGTAGCCCTCAGTGTTGGGTGACTTCGATGATTTGCTTGTTGTCAATAATTAGACCCTTTCATGTTGCTTGAAATGGGTCTACAAATCCCGTGTTTTGTCTTATTATGATAACAACTAGGATCTTGGAAACGATTAAACTAGCGTGTTTAAACCGTTTTTTTGACCATTGATAGTTTTAACAAAGAAATTTGCTAATTCTAGTAATATTGGTCATTCATTAGAACAAATAAGGGAAAGATGAAATGTTGTTTAAATTTTTTGTCTATTCTTGCTACATTTGAATTCTTTATTTTAAATTCAAATTTTGTCACTGTTTTGAATCTCGAGAAAGTAGATGTTATGCTCCTTGCGAGATTCTGATGTGTGCAACAATGGAAAATAGTTTTAAATGAAGGCTCCTTAATTTAGAGTTTAGGAGTCTTTTGTTTACATTCTAACTCATGAAATTGTTTGTTTTATGTTTAATAAAGTGTCTTGATACAATTTTCTTGATGAATGATTGAGTACTAAACTTTCATATGAGCAAGTATGTATCATGATTTTGTTTCTTTTGCTCTATACTAGTCATACTCTCTAAGATCTAGAGTAAATTAAAGTATTGAAACAACAATTATGCACTAAGATTAGTTTTTTGAAGTTGATCTTGAAAATGGCTCGAGTATGTAACCTGTTTAATGGCCAAGTTCAGTTGCAAACTTAGTATTCAAAGGAACAACATGATTATTATATCATTTTGATTCATTTGAAAATTGTAAGGCTCGAGATCTACGTAAACCATTTGTAGTTTAGGCAATTCTTGAAAGTAGCTCGAATGACATGAATATCTCATTTTTTTTTGTTGATATCGGAGCCCCCATGTGTCGGGTTATGCACATTTTTGCTATTTCGCAAGTCTCAGAGCCCCCAATTGGGGGTAAATTCTAATGACTTGCTATTGTTTAGGTAATTCATATGATATTGAGATGGACCTGTATATATATCCTATTTTTGTTTTTGAAATATTTAGAATAGTGATATGGCTTTCACATTTTAGTTAAAGTTATTTTCAAGAAAGCAAGTTAGTTTTTTGCTTGTTTATAGACCAAAAAAAATGCGTTTAAGGTTTAGTAATCTTACCTAATGTCTAAATGTTTGTAAAGATCATTGCAATGATTTTATTCTTCAAAGTTGATTTAGAACATCAGATATTTTCTTTGTTCTTGTCAATCTTTGATTTTGGTCTTATAGGTGGTTCATTTACCATCCCTTAGTCAATAAGCGAGAACAAGTTCGAGTCAAGAAGAAATCGAATCTTAATTCATTCCTTTTGGAAATATTTATGTATATACATGTATTATCCAAACGGTTATTGAGAATCTGAAAATTTATTTTTTTTGAGAAAACAAAAATTCAGAAACGAAATTTTGAATACTATTTTTATTAGAAACATGTTGTTTTGAATAAGAATTCAAAATTTGAAAAGGGTCCAATAGTTTGTTTTGAAATGTAACTTTTTCTAGCAGGCAAAAATCATAATCATATTAGCTTCAAAACTGGACCCAAAATGGAAAGAAAAGTCTAGCTCGTAATTGAGATTGACTTTTTTGTCCAAGATTGATGAAGGTAAGTTGTAATTCGCATCTTATTTCGACAAAGATATGAAAATGTGAGCAAACTTTTGTATATCTAATTTTGTTTATGTTCTACTTTTTAGTGTTTGTCATCATTGTCATATTTTGTTAATTGAAAGTGAAGTTCTTCCAATTAAATAAGCACCATAGTTTGAAAATGAATGTTTATCAAACTTAGGTTTGGTGGAGTATTAGAATAATTTATAAAATTGTTGTAATCACTTTCCAAAATATAGTCTCATTTTAAAATGAAAGTTAAGGTGAGACTTATATTTTTAATTTGAAGCCCCCAATTGTACACTTAGGTGACTTTTGGAATTCATGTATACATATGCTAGGGGATGTTTCTCATGTTTATTTATAGCCCCAACGTTTGTATTTTTTAATTTGTGGAATTTTGCATATCTTTATCATGAATTGTTTGATCAAGTAACATAATTAATTATCTTGGTCAAATAATAGGAAGTGGTATTCTTCCCTTTGTCATTTAAAGTTATTAAGATGGATCGTAATAAGCTTTGCATGACATTGATTTCGCAGCATAAATAGCGTGTTCAAATCTGTAAATAGAGAGAAGTGGGGATGTCCTGGCTTTTTTTAACCCCCAATTTGAGGCAAAGAGAGAAAAATTATGCTACTATTTTTGAGTATTTTAGATGCCAAATGGGAGGGATCATCCCGACTTACCCCCTTAAAAAAGAAATGAACAAAAAAGACGGATTTGTATAAAAAGGAAGGGGAATCCAACTTTCCCATAGAAGAATAAAGAAAGAAAATTAGACATGTTTTCGAAAAGTAAGGATTGTTGACTTAATAATTTGAATCATCGTGATGACTTGGCAGTGAGGTATACGTGTAATAGTGATAACGATCATTTTTTTCATGTAGCAATCATGTTCAATCAATGTTCCTTGCTTGGAGAAGATGGAGATATCCCACGCAGGCGGACATATTAGTTGCTCATGATAAGTGAGAAGGCCAATGCTCAAGATTTGTAAAAGACATCTAAAGTTGACATCGAGGCTGTCGATATATCAAATCAATTTATTGTATTAATTCTTTATCTTTCGAGGCAATGTATAGAGAACTTGAATTACCTAGGTAATAAATATCCCTATTATTAAAAGAAAATAATATGATTATTTTTTTAGAGTGATAGTCATCTCATTTTTCTTGGCAAAAAATATGGAAAACATCGAATTTAATTTGATTCGATTGCTTTACTAAAATGGTGTCATCAAGCCAATGGTTATCAATCGAAATCATTTGAATTTTTTTATATGATTTTGTAATCATAACTCAACATTTTATGAATTTTATATATGGGCATGGCTACTCAATAGTAGGTCCATATGTGCAAAGGCCTAAGATTAGCCATATTTTTATGGAATGATGATTTTTGGTAAATTGTTATGGTCTACCTTAAGGAGGGCCTTTCCAAGGTCGTAACGTGGCTAGGCTTATGAACAATGGACAGGCTAAATATACTCCCAAAATCCTTTACTTTTGGTGCTTATCAAATTAGAACCTTTCTTCTTTGTGTGACAACTCCTACATTAGGTGCCTTTTCCTTGTCATCTTTCCTTTTTTTTTGACAAGTTTTGTTTTGGGTTTAGAACGGTTTTTTTCTTTTTTATTTTGCATTTGATCTTTCCTTTTGAGTTTACACTAACTTTGTGTCCCCCTCTTATGTTTCGTTTTCCCAATTTCCTATTTGTATCTTTGCACCATTCCCATCCCAATGTATGGAATAATGCAGGTTGAATAACTAAGGCTCAATTGACGAGGATCAAAAAGGCTGCCAAAATGATGGATTTTCTCTAAGGTTAAGAACATGGGATTATATTTATGGAGTTTCAAGTTGCTTCCTGTGTTGGTGAAATCATCATATCCTTTCTTTGTGGGCCTAAGATGGGCCTCTTTTCATTCAATACATCTTGTACCAAAGGTCATCAATATTCTTAAAGTGTTGAGTATGTATGCCTTTTGATATTGCCTGTTTGTATGTATACGTTTTATTTAATGTGAGCCAATAACGATAAAGCGATTGAAAAGGCCTTTCCCTTTCCCTTGCTCTTCTCCTTCCCTTTTTTCGAAACACTTTCATCTTCTATTCTCGGCTCCTTCCCCTTTCTAACCTTTTCTTGAGGCCACAATTCTGGACGAATCCCCATCTCTTTCAAATCTAACCGTGCACCCTTTTCGTCCTTTGTTTTGCCTGGGATATTCATAAGCGTCCCCAAAAGAGCATCACACACATTCTTCTCTATATGCATCACATCAAGACAATGCCTAACGTCATGTTCTCTCCAGTACGACAACTTCCAAAAGATTGATTCTTTCTTAAATAGAGGAGCGGAGACCATAGTTTTTTCTGATTTTCCAAACACCGTTCGTATCCCTTTCACCCGAGCACTAATCTCAGCACCAGTCAATGGTCTAGGCACAGTATCCTCTTCTACGGTTCCATCGAATGCCTTTTTCTGCCTACGGTACGGGTGATCACGCCTAAGGAACCTTCGAGTCCGTAGGTAGACATCTTTGTGAGAATGAGTCAGGTATACGCTTGATGTGTCATCAATACATATGGGGCATGCTTTTTTCCCTTTGACCTTGTACCCACACAAGTTGCCATATGCAGGGAAGTCATTCATGGTCCACATAAGGGCTGCACGCAATGTGAACATCTCGTTCTGATGAGCATCGAAAACGGAAACCCCTTCGTCCCACATCTTTCTCAAGTCGTCAATAAGCGGCGCAAGGTAAACATCTATGTCGTTTCCAGGTTGCTTAGGACCAGTTATTAGCAATGAAAGCATTACATACTTACGTTTCATGCACAACCAAGGAGGCAAATTATAAATCACTAAAAGTACCGGCCATGTGCTGTGTTGGGTACTAAGAGTGCCAAATGGATTCATCCCGTCCGTGCACAACCCAAGCCTTAAATTTCTGACTTCATTACCAAATTCCTCAAACTTCAAATCAATGTTCTTCCACTGTGGAGAGTCAGCTGGATGCTTCAGCATTCTGTTTTTCTTTCTTCCCTCTGCATGCCACCTCAAGTTTTTAGCGTCTTTTGGTATTGAGAACAGACGCTTAAACCTTGGAATAATGGGAAGATACCACAACACCTTAGCAGGATGTCCCTCCGTGCCAGGATTGCAACTCATGCGCTTGTACCGCGACCGCTTGCATCGTGGACACTCCTGCAGTTTTTCATACTCATTTCGATACAAAATACAGTCATTAGGACATGCATGTATCTTCTTATACTCCAAACCAAAGGGACACATGAGCTTCTTTGCGTGATAATAAGACTTAGGAATTTCATTCCCATCAGACAACATATCACATAATGCGGTCAACAAAGAAGTAAAATTGATGTCCGTCCACCCATGCTTCGACTTAATGTTGAAAAGTGTTAGCACGTCCGATAGTTTGGAGTATTTTTTGCACCCAGGATACAAAGGCTTTTTGGAAGCCTTCGATAATAATTCAAACACTTCACCTTCAACACCTTGCAACATCTCATCCACTTGTTCATCCTCGACCTCATCCACCTGATCTTCATCGGCTCCATCCTCACCATTATCAACAATATACTCATCATTCTTGTATTCCTCGTCCACATGAATCTCAGTGCTTCTAACACGCACATCATTCCGATCAAGATCCCCACTGTACTCTCCACTTTCTCCGTGCCAAATCCACACATGGTATAATTGCCTAAGCCCACAAAATAATACATGATCTCTAATGATTTCAACACTATCGACCACATTCACACAATTACAATCAACACAAGGACAATAAAGGCCTTTGCCTCCCAGTTTGCGTTGATAAGCTAAAGCCCTCTCGCAAAACTCTTGAACCCCATTCCAAAATTCCAATGTATCGCGTCTACCATACATCCAACCACGATCCTTCTCCATTTAGTAAATTGTCTCTAAACATATATATATCACCATATAATTATAATGTGTAAGTGCTACATATTTTATGTAAATCAAATTCAAGTACAAAACGTGAATATACCATTCATATAGTGAAAAAATGCATGTTTCCAAAGGGTCCTTATCACTCCAACCTAACCCATTCTTGAATGTCTACTCTCACTAGTAAATGTATGTCAACTTTCCAATTTTAAGGAAAATCCGGCAGCATTTCCCCCTAGTTCTCCAAGTACACGATGTAGATAATTAATTACCCACATATGTACCCTGAGAACATAGTGAGGAAATGGTAAGCCAAGATGTTCCTTAAAATCGAAAAGAAAACATACATTCACCACCTAAGTGAGAGTACACATTCAAGAACAGTCCCAACCAGGGACTATTCAAGACTTTCTCCTAATGAGAAAGCCTTGAACGGGTATCTAGGCATATGATGATGCAATTCAAGTATTCTATATATTGTTGTATTTATTTGCAATTAAACAATACACAAGTTGCAATTTCATGAATAAAATTTTATTAAATGGATGAATAGAAAGAAATATAGGTAAGTAAAGTTTAGTAGTCATACCAATATAGCAACTACCCACGTGAGCTCAATATGTAGTCCTCAAGCTAATTAAACTCTTGCTTCAATTCACAAATCTGTTAAAAAAAACACATCATTCATTGAACTAACAATTGCTAAACTAACATGTCAATTCACTAATTTATTTATAAGTTAAAACACATCATTCATTGAACTAACAATTGCTAAACTAACAAGGTTACTAATCTCTAATTTTTTCAAAATTACCCATCAAAACAACTTAAAAGTAACCATTCACCCATTCCAAAATTCATCTACTTTAGTAACAAGCAAGGTTACTAATCTCAAATTAATTAAAATATACCCATCTAAACAACTTAATATTAACCATTTAAACATTCCAAAATTCAACTTATTTAATAACAAAGTTAACTAATCTCTAACTTATTCAAAATAATCCATCAAAACAACTTCAAATTAACCATTAAAAGTAAAATACCAAATTTCACCCATTTAATTAAGTACCAAGGTTAATATATTTTCTATAATTATTTCAAAAGCATCCACCAAAACACATTAAATTAACAATTAAAACATAATAAAATCCTACTAATTGAGTAACAAGGTTACTAATCTCTAATATTTTCACAATTTCCCAACTATATTCAAACCTAAAATTGAGAAAAATTATATTCAAACCTAAATTTTAATTTACTAACAATGGTTCAAAATGCAAAACAAATTAATATATATAATTATATAATTGGAAAATAATGTAAAAAAAAAATTAAAAATAAACCTTGAGACAATTAGGGCAGCAGCTAGGAGGAGACTCGGTGGTGACCCTCAGGCCGGTGGTGCGGCTTGGTGGTGGAGGAGCCTCAGGGGGGTGGCGCAGCTAGGTGGTGGAGGATAAAATTAGGGCTGCAGCTATGACGAGGGTTAAATCGGTCGCTACAATCTAACTTTCAATCAAACAATACTTATACGAACACCCTATAACCAAGTACAATGGCAAATAAAGGTTCGGTCCACGAGGAACGAGAGTAATTGCAAATCCATCTTAAACCTAAGCTAGTTCGAAATCAATGGAAAATGGTGTTCTAAAATACTACTAATAAGATGGGATAAACCAGATAAACTAAGACACTAGGGAAGACGGGAATTCACCAAACCATCGGTAACTACGCAACAAGGAATCACAGAGACAAACGGGATATGCAAAGACTATATGTCTAATCAATATCATGAGGTAGGAAGACAACGAGCAATATTAAGCTTGGATTTCTCATGCACTTAACATTACTCGATACATAATCAAACCACATTCAACAATGAAATACTCAATTCACAATCTCTTGTTCAAATCAAGGATATCATGCAATCAAATTCAAGATTCTATGTTAGCTACTCCTATTATAATGAATTAACATGCAATTGCATATAATCAATTTAATCACAATCCGTTTATCAAAATCAATCCTCAATTACATAGATTACCTAGGCCGGGTTTCATCCCGAAACCCTAGCTAGGAGACTACTCACACATATTCATAATCAAAGAAATAATGAATTCCAAAAGCATAATAGATATAAACATGAATTCTGATTAAGGAATAATAAAGCTTGATTAATAAACAAGAATGAATAATACCAATTGTATTGATGCGAATCAATGGAAAAGTTCAGAACTTTGATATCCGTCGTCAATGAATAACACAAAGATTCTTCACAAATCTTGCTTCAAATCAATCCAAGAAAACTAAAATCGCTAGAAATATCTCTAAGAAAACTAATGAATCTCTAATACTAAGAACGTTCTCCAATAACTCTCTACAAAGGCTCTCAAAAACTATCTCTAAAACTGTCTCTCAAATCCTCTTAAAGTCGGGCCTTATATACGTCTTCTAATTCGGAGAAGTCAAGCGCGCAGTTAACCCTGGATCAGCACGGCCGTGCTATATTTGGCACGGCCGTGCTAGCTTGTCAGTAAGTAAACCGGATTTCTTCTTCAATTTGGCACGACCGTGCTATATATGGCACGACCGTGCAGCTTCCTGGCACGGCCGTGCTAAAAATGACACGGCCGTGCTGAATATGCTCTAGCACGGGGTTCATACTGAAGCTGACACGGGCACGGGCAACATCTGGCACGACCGTGCTAATGGCCTGCACGGCCGTGCTGGTGCGTGGATACTGACACGGCCGTGCTATTGGTTTGCACGGTCGTGCTGCCTTGCCTGGGGTTGCTTTCTTATAGGCCAACACGGGTGTGCCTATGGTAACACGGGCGTGCTGCCTGTGCTATGTAATCAATGCACGGCACTTGAACTTCCTTAACTCCTCGGACTTCGGTCAAGGCTAGCTCGGTTACGCATCAAGGGCTCGGGATCCGATTAAACTCGGTTGATATTACCTGAAAACACATCAAAAACAAACTGAAAACCCGTGAAGCACGTAATATGGGGAACGTAAGCATAACAAGGTAATAATCGGCCAAAACGGGCCCAAATACATCCAAAATCATCCTAAAATATGCTCTAAAGCGCGCCCTAAAGTGCGCTTGTCAAAACCCCCCAAGCTACACTTTTGCTAGTCCTCGAGCAAAAACCAAGGGAAACACACACAAGATCAAATAAACTATGCCATTGCGAACAAATCAAATTAAGCATGGAATGAAATCAATGGATCCTACTTAGAAAAACCATGCACGGAGTGAAAACTCACTCAAACAAGCAACGAGACACACAATCCAAGATATCGTTGATCAAATGCGAACAAGACCTAAACCAAGCATAGAGAACAAAGAAATCATGCTTCCCTCTAAACCCAACCAAACCGGCCACGTCCTCCCCTTTTGCTTCAAATCACCACCCTAATTGGCCCCTCGTGATTCCTCGAAGGAACCGGAAAAAGTGATGTTTTGAGGAAATAACAAAGGTATCTCGACATCTCGATTACGCATAATCTTTCCATAGGGTTGAAAGGTATCTCCCTCCACCGTTTGAGAACCGAACACCTCTAAAGTCTAAGGGTCTTAAAGGGTTGTAATGTATTGGAAATGGGTAAGGTAGGTGAAAACAATTTAAAAAGTGGGGTTAATTCCTAAATGAAGCGCAAGAATCACAATTCTCAAAAACAATAGTTCAAAAGATGTAATTCACTTTCCACAATCTCATTGATTCACATTCTTACACATCCCAAATTATCCATATAATACACACTCAAATGACCTCTTTCAAACTTCAAAACTTTATTTATGTGTCCTTGCCTTTTTCACAATTCGGACGGCTTTTCTCTTCTTCTTTTTTTTCTTTTTAAATTCTTTTTTCTCTTTTTTTTTTCTTTTTTATTGATGGCAAAATGACTTTCGCATTACATATTTACAATTAGGCTCACTTTCACACCTGCTCAAACCAACTATCAAACTTTATTTCTTGATTAGTAAACAATAAGCTCAACAAACCTATCTAGGTAAACGCTTCACAACTAAGGGTTGGTAAAACATTGGCCATCGGGTTTGTAACACGGTTAACCAAGAATGGAATTAAATCTCAACATGGTTAGCAAGTAAGATGATGTAAAAAGAAAATCAATTTGTAACAAAACAAAAGGAACAAAATAAGAAAAATGAAAAAGGTGCCCTCTTCCTCCCTTAAAAGTGTCAAGTCGGTCTCGGGAGCTACTAGTCAACACAAAGATCGAAAAATGCGTAATCAAGGATCCAAATATGCCACTCAAGAAGAATGATGAAGGCTAGAACAATAAAACCTCACGGGATTCAAAAACAAAGCAACTACCAATTAAGGGGATCAAATCCACAAATGGGAAGCGACTCCATCTTACCACAGCCCAAAGGCATAAAGTTTCACATGACAAAAGTGTTCTAACAACCTACCTTCGCCTAGACTCGTCTACATTGATCAACAATAGAATCAAACTGTGTATTCATCACTGGCTTAAGTAGAAATAGACATTCCATACACATTCATTCACATTTCGAATCCAACATGAACAATATTCCAAAATTTTGCAATTAGACAAGTTTATTATGATCCAAAAACATAGGAAAAGACTACGAGGCATATCATATAAGCTAAACCACACATCCTCATAGCAGAAGCTTTTCCTATCTAACACAAACATATGTACAACTAAGCCAACTGAATAAGTTGAAAGGCACATAACGAGGCATAAAAATCACATAAAATCCTAATCGACAAACAAGTGATCGAATGATATCAACATCAACGATCCCAGGTTCCTTAGAACCGATCAAACATCCTCGAACCATTCAACTTCTTCCTAAACTAAACTATCCTAAGCACACAAAAAAAAAAGGAAAAGATCTCACCAAATTTGCTTCCCGGGAGCTCCAATTAACGGCCATAGCATCGTTCTTCAAACTCATGTCGCGTCTCGAATGTTCCCAATCTGCAAAAAGGAAAGACATACTAGCAAACAAGTTAAGGTTAGTCTAGGAAAGCAGTAAATCTTTTTTTTTTTTTTTTTAGAATGAATACAAGTAAGACCCCCCCCCCCCCAAGCTAGAATCAAACATTGTCCTCAATGTGTATACATCAAGGACTTACAATAGTAAGGAGAGGGAGGTAACTAAAGGGAAAGGGAAAGGGATCACGAGTTAGGCCCGCCCGGGCCATAAGGGAAACGGGAGGCCATATCATCAACACTCCTCTTCAGGTCTCTGAAGGCGGAGGTCATATCCTCGTTCGACCGGCGCAAATCCGCTACCTCGAGCTTCAAATCTTCCATTCCTTGGCGGAGCCAAGTGAAGTCTTGCGCCGGGATCTGCTGGGCCGCATCCGGGCCACCCTCCTCGTCATCATCATCACCTCCTTGGCCCCCGTGGGCCTGCTCATCCCCCTGGTGAGGCTGGGGACTGCGGTCTACATACTCCGTGCCTTCGTCCTCGTGCCAGGCGAAGTCGGGGTCGAAGAACCAGTTGTCCTTGTTGTAAACCACCGTCCTCTCCGGATCGGGCAAGTAGGCGTATGGCTTGCCTGCTACGAGCCACAAATAGCAATCCGGCTGGGATGTCCCTTCAAGCCACTGCATGGCTCTCAAGGTGCGCATATCAAGCCTCGTAGTGCCTGGGATAGCCTGCAAGTCAGAAAAATCAATCCCATTATATTGCGCAAGAATGGTGATCATGCCACCGATAGTAATATCACCCCTACCCCGGGCTACACCGTCGAGGTGGTCTAGTAACCACGCTCCCATGTCTAGACGCCCGTCCCCACGGGTGAGGTGCCAAATAAACTGTAACTCCCTAATGGAGACTACACCCGAACTATCTCCTCTAGCAAAGATAGTAGAGGAGAAGGTCCTGTGGGACAACCAAAAGGCGGGATTGACGATGGAAGATGCCTTATCCCTACGGGGATCTCTATCCATCTTCCCCGTGATTTGCCGCCAAAACAACCCGGAGTTGTAGTGTTTTGAGTGGCCATCCTTAGGACCATATTTCAGGTCGGATGTCCACCCAAAGGCGGCATTAACTTGGGCCACCGACATTTGAATGGTGCCCGAGTTCATTAGTTGAAAGGACAAGTACCGGGGTGAGTTATTCTCATCCCGATGCACGTACAAAGAAGACAAAAATTCGAGGGTAAGCCTCTTGTAAGTGAGAGCATGCATGGTAAGGAAAGAATCAAAGTTGGTAAATGAAAATAGTTGAACCATGTCGCTTTCGATCCCTAGAGCCCTAGCGGCTAAAGGGTCGTAGAACTTGGTAGGCCGGATCGGTCGGTGGGATAATCCTACAAATTTGTCCAAAAAGGACGGGTTATTAAAAACAATACCCATGGTGTCCACCGTGGGTGGAACCATGGATGAGGATGCATCGTCCCGACCCGGTCTCCTAGTCGATGTCTTTGTTCTAGGCATGTTTGATTCAAGAAATTAAGCACAATATACCAATTAACAAGCAAGAAACTATCCTAGCATGCAATGTACTACCCTAACACTACTAGTTCACCCAAACTTGCAACAATAAAGCACAATTCAACAACAAATATTCAATAAAACTAATGAAATTGGACAGAAATTGCGAAAATCAATGAGTTTAAGAACGAATTCACCGAGGACTCCACGAAGTGGAGTTGTGGCGAGCTCAAAGAGGGCCGAATTTTGCGTCCAATCACTTGAAAAATGCTCCAATGCAAGGAGGGTGCCGAGATCTTGAAAGAAGAATATGGGGAAATAGGGTTTGATTTGAGGAATTGGGGGAGGAGGTTGGGGGTTTGGGTTAGTTTAGAGAGAAAAAGGGGTAGGAAAGAGTGTTAGAGAGTTAGGGAATAATGAGAGAGTTTGAGTGAAATTGTGTTTAAAAACACGAAATTTTATCCGAAACCCGCGCTGCACGGCCGTGCTATAACTGGCACGGCCGTGCTGAGGTTTGGCACGGCCGTGCCGAATTTGGCACGGCCGTGTTGGCTTGGCAGGATTTTTGCGAAATTGAGTTTCAGATGGCACGACCGTGCTAGAATTAGCACGATCGTGCTATTACTTGACACAGCCGTGCTGAAAATGGCACGGCCGTGCTAGAATGTCAGTGGGCTTTTGAGGTTTGGCACGGCCGTGCAGATTTTGGCACGGCCGTGCTGGATTCTGGCACGGCCGTGCTGGATTCTGGCACGGCCGTGCTGTCTGATGGCACGGCCGTGCTGTCTGCTGCAGTCTGCAGGTTTTCTTTTCCTTCAAGGCACGCATCACTCTCTTCATTCCGACTTCTAACCAATCTTCTACCTGCACAAAAACACACAAGAGCACACAAAACTCACACAAATTAAGAGCTAAACCAACTACAAAACAAAAGAAACTACTCTAGTAAAAGCAAGAAAATCGGGTTGCCTCCCGGAAGCGCTAAGTTTAACGTCGATAGCTTGACGTGGTCACATTCAACTCTTGTGACCGCATTTGAACACATCTATCACACCAACATGGGCTCCCTCATAGTATGTCTTCAACCTTTGCCCATTAACCACGAAGGATTGCAACCCACTAGAATCATAAAGCTCAACCGCACTGGAAGGGAAAACATCTTTGACAGTGAATGGACCCCTCCATCTTGACATCAACTTACCGGGGAAGAGCTTCATCCTAGAGTTATATAAGAGGACTTTGTCACCAACATTGAACACCTTCCGCTCTATCTTCCGGTCATGGAACTCCTTAGATCGGGACTTGGATAGGTTCGCACTGTCATATGCGTCCATCCGAAGCTCCTCCAATTCATGAAGGTCCAACATCCGTTGCTCTCCCGCGCTTGCTAGATCAAAATTTATCTTCTCGATAGCCCATTGAGCGCGGTGCTCTAGTTCGACCGGGAGGTGACATGCTTTCCCGTAGACCAAGCGGTATGGGGTGGTGCCTATTGGGGTCTTGAAAGCGGTCCGGTATGCCAAAAGTGCATCATCAAGCTTATCGGACCAATCTTTCCTATTCTTCGCCACTGTCTTCTCAAGGATGGACTTTATCTGTCGATTGGAGACTTCCGCTTGCCCACTAGATTGAGGGTGATAGGTTGTCCCGAACCTTTGATGTACTCCATTCTTTCGAAGCATCCTTTGAAAGGCCCCATGCACAAAGTGTGACCCGTTGTCACTTATAACCGCCCTAGGAACCCCGAACCTTGGAAATATAATCTTCTTGAAGATTTTCACCACCACCTTGTGATCATTTGTAGGGGAGGCTATTGCTTCCACCCACTTAGACACGTAATCCACAGCCACAATTATGTATTGGTTCCCACGGGAGGAAGGGAAGGGTCCCATGAAGTCAATGCCCCACACATCAAAGATCTCAAGTTCAAGTATGGGTTTTTGAGGCATTTCATTCTTCTTGGAAATGTTTCCACTTTGTTGGCAAGCATCGCAAGTCTTCACAAATGCCCACGCGTCCCTAAAGATATGGGGCCACCATAGCCCACATTGCAAAACCTTTTGGGCTGTTTTATTAGCCCCCATGTGACCTCCGCAAGGGTCGGAGTGGCACATTTTCAGCACACTATGAACTTCTTCCTCCGGAACGCACCTTCTTAGGAGACCATCTACACCTCTCTTGAACAAAATTGGATCATCCCATATGTAATGCCTTGCATCTCTCCTAATCTTCTTCCATTGGTTCTTGGAGTAATCGGGGGGAAACTCCTCACAAGCCAAGTAGTTTACCATATCCGCAAACCATGGTAGAATTTTCTCCTTGAGGAGGTATAAAACATCATCCTTCAACTCATCACAAATGGGCAGCCCATCATCTTCTTTTTGCTCCCTCTCCATGCGCGAAAGGTGATCCGCAACCACATTCTCGGCTCCCTTCTTGTCCCGGATCTCCACATGAAATTGTTGTAAAGAGAGGACCCATCGGAGGAGGCGTGGTTTGGATTCCTTCTTCGAAATTAGGTACTTGATGGCGGCATGGTTGGTATAAATAATCGTTTTGGAACCAATGAGGTAGTCCCAAAATTTCTCAAATGCATGAATAATGGCTAGGAACTCTTTCTCTGTAGTGGTGTAGTTCCTTTGTGCTTCATTTAAGGTCTTGGACATGTAATAGATCACGTGAACCCTCTTCTCAACTCGTTTCCCAAGAACACCTCAAATAGACGAATCACTAGCATCGCACATCAACTCAAAAGGTAGATCCCACCGTGGTCCTTGCACAATCGGTGCCGAAATCAAAGCTTTCTTAAGTGTGTTAAAAGCTTGTAGGCACTCTTTGTCGAACTTGAAGTCGACTTCCTTTTGCAATAAGGCATTCAAAGGCTTGGCTATAAGAGAGAAATCTTTTATGAATCGCCGGTAGAACCCCGCATGCCCTAGGAATTGTCTTACCCCTTTTGCATTGACCGGTGGTGGTAGCTTTGCTATAACTTCAACCTTTGCTTTGTCCACCTCTATGCCTGCATTTGAGATCTTGTGACCGAGGAAAATACCTTCTTCAACCATGAAGTGACACTTCTCCCAGTTCAGGACTAAATTCACTGTCTCACACCGTTGTAGGCACTTCCCCAAGTTCACTAGGCAATCATCAAAGGAGGCTCCTCCAACAGAAAAATCGTCCATGAAAACCTCCATCTCGGCCTCCAACATGTCCCCAAAAATGCTCATCATACACCGTTGAAAGGTGCCCGGTGCATTGCAAAGTCCAAAAGGCATTCTCCTGTAGGCAAAAGTACCATATGGACAAGTAAAGTCGTCTTCTCTTGGTCATCCGGGTTTATAGGTATTTGGAAAAACCCCGAATAACCGTCAAGAAAGCAATAATACTTGTGCCTAGTTAGTCTTTCGAGCATTTGATCAATAAAAGGGAGGGGAAAATGGTCCTTTTTGGTAGATGCGTTTAGACGTCTATAGTCTATGCACATCCGCCAACCGGTCACCGTTCTAGTTGAGATGAGCTCACCATTCTCATTCTCAACTACAGTCATTCCCCCCTTCTTAGGGACAACATGCACAGGGGAAACCCATCTAGAGCTCGAAATGGGGAAGATGATACCTGCATCAAGGAGTTTGGTGATCTCTTTCTTCACCACCTCCCCCATTTGAGGATTGAGTTTCCTCTGCCTCTCAATAGAAGGCCTTGCACCATCCTCGAGAGTTATGTGATGCATACATATAGCGGGGCTAATACCCTTGAGGTTATCAATGGTATAGCCTATGGCACTTTGATGCTCTCTCAATACATCACACAACTTCCGAGTTTGATCCGCATCTAAAGAAGAATTCACAATGACAGGATAAGTTGAATCAGGGCCAAGAAATTCGTACCTTAGATGTGATGGTAGAGGTTTCAATTCTACCTTAGGGGCCTCGTTTACCTCTTTTGTGGTGGCCATAGCAAGTGCATACATGGGTGTAATTTCATTGAAACCGTTATCACCATCATCTTCCTCTAGCATTTGCTCCTCTATGTACCTGCTCTCATCGGTATCACTTGGCTCAAGATCATGGTTAGTAGAAAGCAATAGTGTATGCATACTAGAGACAATCGAATCAATAGTGTCAATCATCATGCAGTTTTCGGAAGTAGACAAAGGATATTGCATGCTTTTGTTCAGATCAAATTCAAGGACCTCCTCTCCTACCTTTAAAGAAATCTTGGCACTCTTCACATCAATGAGAGCACCAGAGGTAGCTAGGAAAGGTCGCCCAAGAATAATAGGTATATGATTATCTTCATCCATTTCCAAAACTACAAAATCCACAGGTATCACAAATTTCCCAACTCGTAGGGGAACATCTTCTACCTTACCCTTTGGAAATTTGATCGAACGATCAGCTAACTGTAGGGTAATGTTGGTAGGAAGAAGTTCTCCTACCCCTAATCTTTGATATACAAAATATGGCATAAGACTAACACTAGCCCCAAGATCACATAATGCATTATCAATTTTCATTTTATTAATAGCACAAGGGATTGAGAAATTACCTGGGTCTCCCAATTTGGGAGGCATCTTGTTCATGATGATTGCACTACAATTCGCGGTGAGGTTAACAGTTTCCACCCCATCACAATTCCTCCTGCCACTCAAAATATCTTTCAAAAACCTAGCATAGTTAGGCATTTGTTTTATAGCGTCGGTGAATGGTATGGAAAGGTGAATTTGCTTCAAAGTCTCTAAAAACTTACCGAATTGAACATCCAACTTATGTCTCACAAACTTATGGGGGTAAGGAAGTTTTTGCAGTAGATTGGGTTCTTTGACTTGTGTTACTTCCTTTTCATTTAGGACCTCTACAGTTTTATCATTCTCTCCGGTCCTCTCCTCCTCACTCTCTATAACAGTATCAGTGGTAGGTGTAGTCACAGGTTGAATCCTAGGGGGTACTACTTCATCGCTCCCCCTCAATGTCTTTCCACTCCTAGTGGTGATAGCATTTACAGAGTTTTTAGGGTCAATACCTTGAGGTGGGAGTTTTGACACTCCAACCCCATCCTTTATAGCACTAGCCAACTGAGAAATCTGGGTTTCAAGCATTTTATTATGTGTCATCACTTCATTAAACTTTTTGTCACTGGTGGCCATGAAAGTGTTGAACATTTTGGTCTGTGCTTCCATCATCTCCTCCAAACTAGTCCTTTGCGATGGTCCTTGAGCATTGTAGTTGTCATTAGAGGCTCGGGAACCACGCGCATTAGACTGTTGGGGATTTTGATTTTGGAAGTTGTTCCTGTTACCATTGTTATTCCAATTTCCCCTGTTATTGGCATTCATGTTCTGATTGTATTGCCCTTGATTACCTGCATTTTGTTGGTAATTATTCTGATCACCAAGATTACCATGTTGATTATAGGACCCTTGGGATTTTGGTCCCTTTGGTTCCTGTTTCCCCACTGGTTTTGTTGTTGGTAGTCAGAATAATTACCCTGTTGATTATAATTGTTCCCTGTTTGATTAGGTGGTAAATATCTGTTATTGTCATTCCTAGGTCTATTATCATAAGACAAGGCATTGACTTGTTCATTATCACACTCATTACCATCATTATAGTTGGATTGAAATTGGGAATCTACGTTGCAGGCAGAGGTATCATGGTCATAAGACCCACAGTTTTCACAGAATATACATCCAGCAGGCATATTATTAGATTTAGAGTGCATACCTGCTCCCTTAGAATGGGATGGAAGATTTTGATGCGGTGGAGCGTTGAGCTTCTCTTTGATAATTGACATTTCCTTACCTAGATTTACAATTTGCGATGTCAAATTCCCGATTGCATTAAGATGGTCTACCGAATAGACCGCTCCTCCACTCTTGCTCGTGGCCTCTCGCTCTCCATCTTGCCAATCCATGTGGTGTCGTACCACATCTTCTATGATATCAATGACTTCTTCTTCGGTGTTGTTCATAATGTGGCCACCTGCTCCCGCATCGAAATTGGTCTTCCCTTGAGGACTCAATCCTCCATTGAAAATCTGTAAAACTTGATATGTTGGGATTCCGTGGTGTGGGCACTCTCTTTGGTACTCCTTGTACCTTTCCCATGCTTCGTAGATTGACTCCCCACTCCTTTGCCGAAATCCCTGGATCAAAGCTCTAGCATCGGCCGTCTTCTTTTGGGAATAAACTCTTCCCAAGAATGCTGTCGTGACATCATCCCAAGTGTGTAGAGAGTTCGGCTTCACCTCCTTCTCTAACCATTCGAGAGCTCTCCCAATAAGTGAAAAAGGGAAAAGCTTCAATCTCACAAACTCTTGATTCACCCCATTAACCTTGATGGTATTGCAGTACTTCTCAAATTCGTTCAAATGAGCCAAAGGGCTCTCATGCTTGGCACCACTAAACTGCCTTCTCTCGATGAGGGTGATCATAACCGGCCAGATCTCGAAATCATTAGCCTCAGTAGTGGGTGGAGCAATCCCACTTGAAGCTCTATATGCCCCAGGAGTTCCCAACTCCTTAAGGGGTCGTGGTGCTGGCCGATTAGATTGACGCGGTATGTCTTCCATTGGAACCTGTTGTGTGTTGTGTTCCTTTCCTTGAGAGTTTGATGACGTCAATCGAGATTTACGATTGCTCTTCAAAGTTCTTTCGATTTTTGGATCGAAGGGTATTAATTCTCTCTGTTTAGACCTGCGCATACACACTAACCAAACCAATTAAATAGCAGGGCTACAAGTGTAGCCAAAAGGGAAAAATCTTTTTGTGCTTTTTTTTATGATGAACTAGACTCAAGAAATCAAAAAGCAATTAACAAACACCGCTCCCCGGCAACGGCGCCATTTTGACGAGGGTTAAATCGGTCGCTACAATCTAACTCTCAATCA
This sequence comes from Chenopodium quinoa, assembly GCF_001683475.1. Taxonomy (NCBI): domain Eukaryota; kingdom Viridiplantae; phylum Streptophyta; class Magnoliopsida; order Caryophyllales; family Amaranthaceae; genus Chenopodium; species Chenopodium quinoa. The sequence continues at coordinate 1,003,142 of NW_018742441.1, forward strand.
AACAATACTTATACGAACACCCTATAACCAAGTACAATGGCAAATAAAGGTTCGGTCCACGAGGAACGAGAGTAATTGCAAATCAATCTTAAACCTAAGCTAGTTCGAAATCAATGGAAAATGGTGTTCTAAAATACTACTAATAAGATGGGATAAACCAGATAAACTAAGACACTAGGGAAGACGGGAATTCACCAAACCATCGGTAACTACGCAACAAGGAATCACAGAGACAAACGGGATATGCAAAGACTATATGTCTAATCAATATCATGAGGTAGGAAGACAACGGGCAATATTAAGCTTGGATTTCTCATGCACTTAACATTACTCGATACATAATCAAACCACATTCAACAATGAAATACTCAATTCACAATCTCTTGTTCAAATCAAGGATATCATGCAATCAAATTCAAGATTCTAGGTTAGCTACTCCTATTATAATGAATTAACATGCAATTGCATATAATCAATTTAATCACAATCCGTTTATCAAAATCAATCCTCAATTACATAGATTACCTAGGCCGGGTTTCATCCCGAAACCCTAGCTAGGAGACTACTCACACATATTCATAATCAAAGCAATAATGAATTCCAAAAGCATAATAGATATAAACATGAATTCTGATTAAGGAAAAATAAAGCTTGATTAATAAACAAGAATGAATAATACCAATTGTATTGATGCGAATCAATGGAAAAGTTCAGAACTTTGATATCCGTCGTCAATGAATAACACAAAGATTCTTCACAAATCTTGCTTCAAATCAATCCAAGAAAACTAAAATCGCTAGAAATATCTCTAAGAAAACTAATGAATCTCTAATACTAAGAACGTTCTCCAATAACTCTCTACAAAGGCTCTCAAAAACTATCTCTAAAACTGTCTCTCAAATCCTCTTAAAGTCGGGCCTTATATACGTCTGCTAATTCGGAGAAGTCAAGCGCGCAGTTAACCCTGGATCAGCACGGCCGTGCTATATTTGGCACGGCCGTGCTAGCTTGTCAGTAAGTAAACCGGATTTCTTCTTCAATTTGGCACGGCCGTGCTATATATGGAGGGCACTCACGACAAATGGAGGAGGACACTCAGGCTGGTGGCGCGGCTCGGTGGTGGAGGAGCCTCAGGGGGGTGGCGCGCCTAGGTGGTGGAGCAACCTCAGGGCGGTGGAAGGATTTTTTGAATAGGTGGTTTTCGAAAGAGAAAGAAAGGGAAAACAGAGAGAAGAAGGATTAAAGGCGACCGGTTTTCAAAACCCATGGTGGCCGCCGGTGAAGGTGGCGGCTGTGGTGGAGGGAGATTGAGGAAGGATTGAAGGATTGAAGGCGGCCGTTTTTTCGAAACCCAGCTCCAATGAAACAGTAAGGACTGATGAAGGAATGAAAGAGAAAGAGAAAGAGAGGAAGGAGAAGAAGGTAGTCCGCGTTTTTTTTTTTTTGAATTGGGTCCGGTTCAATTGGCACCGGTTCAAACCGGTGCCTTTTTAATTTTAGGCACCGGTTCAGACCAAACCGGTGCCTTTTCTCTTCTTCTAAAATCCCGCCCATTTCTGGACCGGTTTTGGGCACCGGTTTAGCCTGAACCGGTGCCATATGGGGGGTGCCTAATGCTTTTTTCCTACTAGTGTATGCCTTTTGATATTGCCTGTTTGTATGTATATGTTTTATTTAATTCAAGTCAATAACAATAAAGAGATTGAAAAGAGAACAAGATAGACGTACTTGAAAATATATTTTTATTAATTAATGAGAGTAAAAAATAAGTAGATTTGACAGCATGAATCTCTCAGTCTATCATAAAAAACAAAGGAAAGAAACAAAACAAGACCTAGGGTGATACATCTTGAATTGTTGACAACTTCTTGAGATTGCGTCTTCGAGCTTTGTCCGTTTTCGACGTAGGTGAAATCATCTCTAAAAATCAAGTCTATCTATATGATTCATGGTTTCATTTATCAAGTCCCTTTCAACTAATATTCCCACAGTATAGACTTTTTGAAATGTGTCTAAACCAAGGTATGGTAAATGGCACTTGTATGGTGGAGACATATTGTCTATGAACTTTGGGACAAGTTCATGATCCGGAGGTCTTTGTGGAATAAGAGCAACCTTTTATCGCCACCTAGAAAAGAAGTCAAAGAAGCCTTCTTCTTCCCCTTTCTTAAGCACTTCGAGATCGCGCAAGGTAGTTGTGAGCTCGATGTTATCTCCATATTGGGTTAAAAACGCTTTTACAACGTCACTCCAAGTGGAAGTTTGTTTTGCATCGAGGTTATAAAACCATGATCTAGCATTTGGGTCCAATGAAAGAGGAAAAGTACATGCACATAGGCTTGGCTCAACCCCTTTCAATGCCATAATTCCAATAAAGCTCATTAAGTGAGTCCTAGGATTGTCTGTAACCTTAAAGGTTGGCAAATCCGTAGTCAAGAACTTTTCTGGGAGAGTCTTGCCACTAGGTTGTGGTGGAAGCTCATAATTGAAGTAATTATTCCCTGAGTTAGCTCGAAGGACAGGTTTCTCCAAGGCCTCTACTCTTTCGGCTCTTGCTTTTTCTTGCAGAATGTTTTCTTTTTCTTTTTCTGCTTTTAATTTAGCCTTCTCTTCTTTTTTATGAGCCTTCGTTTAGGCTTCTTCTTCTTGTAGGGCCTTTAGGTTTTGGAGTTCCTCTCTAAGTTTCTCCAATGCTGTCACCCATGATCGGACTAGTATGCGAATGTGGAAGATGATCTAGGAATGTGTATCAAGAGAAATTGAGCGCGTTCACTTGAACCTTCTCTGCCAAGCATTCAAACAATGAATCAAAGTAAAATGATTGTTTTATTTCTTTTTTTTAATCCTTGTAATACGAATTCACTTTAAGCAAGTTTGTTGATGAAGAATGTCAAAAAAATTTCACCAACAGTCATTAATGGAGTGTCATGATTTATGTTGACTTCAACAAAGTAATCATCTAAGGATTTTACTTTAAATGAATTGTTTTCGAAAAAGGTAGAAGAGAAAGTCAAGAAAGTTGGATTGAAAATGCTCATCAAATTTTAGGAATATTAATCAACCCGAACATACTCCTTAAAATGATCAAATATACTATGGTATTTGTTGATCACTTAGATTGCAATAGGGATCTATATCATTTTTTTAAAAATTATGATTCTCATATTGCTCATCTTTAAAGGATAATATTTTACTATTTGCTTAAAAAGAATGATGGCCTCCGAATGTAAAATCCAAGAAATAATTAAATCATTTTCTCGGTTTTATCATTAATTATTTTCTCTTTGTTTTTGAGAATAATATTATTTTGGTATCATACTCTCTTTCTTTTCTTTTTTTTTTAAGAACGACATTTTTTTTTTTTTTCGTTCTATTTCTCTCTTTTTTGTGTGTGTGAGGCAATCATCCCAAGTAAAGTTCTCAAGATTTTCTTTTTAAACCATAGAAGAGGTAAATAAATTATACTCTTAAATCAAGGTTGACCAATTACAACTAAAAAAATGATGAACACGAAAATAGACACTTTTAAGAATAAACATATTGATGGCGTCCTATTAAAAGATGCGAACTTCTAATGACGAACGTCATAAGAAGTAATGTCATTAACTTGATAATAAAGTACGTAAATGAATCATCATAATAAAAAATAGTATCGCGTGCAATTTTCCGTCTTGCGCTAAGGTGGAAAGTGCAACTTCAAGAGTAACATCTGTCACATGCGTTTTTTTTTTTTTTTTTTTTTTTTTTTTTTTTTTTTTTTTTTATGTCGAACTGTAATTTTTGCAATTTTTTTTAATATATCTCTAGGTAACAAGTTGGAATTAGTTAGAGGAAAATTTGTAATTATTAATCCCAACTTTCAGCGATTTTCTTTCATGAATCTCAACTTAACATTATTATTGAATAATCCCAACTTTGGGGGGCATTTTCTTTTATCAGGTCATAACCGGTCAATAAAAGTCAATGACCTATTATAACAGGTAAATTGACACGTGTTAAGCCCTGATTGATCAAAATAATAAAAAAAAATTAAAATTACAAAAATTGAAAAATAAAACTCCAACCACTCCCTTCCGTTCACCAGACCACCGTGAAACCTAAACCCCCACCCTTAACCTCGTCGACCACCTCCATTTGGACCACCAAAATCAACCGGTCGACGAACCCCGACCCTTAAAATTACCAGCCGCACCACCACCACGCAACCTCGGCCCCCATTACCACCATTAGCGCGAATCCCTATCTCCCAAATCACCAGCCCGACAAACGTGACACCCAGAACCACCATCCCGCGATAACCTCAACCCCCATTACCACCAGCAGCGCTAATCCCGACCACCAAAATCACCAGCCCAGTAACCGCGACCCCTAAAACCACCTTCTCGCGTGAACCTCGACCCCCAAAACAAACAGTCGCGCGAATCTAACCCTGGCCCCAAAATCACAAGCCGCGCAACTGCGGCCCTTGAAACCACCGTCCCCCGCGAGCATCGACCCCCGAAACCACCTGCTGAGTGAATTTCGACCCCTAAAACGGTGAATTGAAGGGTGGAGGTGCTCTTGGGCACCGGAGAAGGGCAGAGATGTGGTGGTCGGCCGTTGGGGGCAGATGGTTCGTTTGGTGGTTGTGTGTTTTTTCTGATTTTTTTTTTGTTTTTCTTTCCAATACTTTTTTAATTAATAATAATAAGACATGTGGCATTTAAAAAAAATTAAAATACAAAAATTACCCCTTCTGTAAGTTATCGGTCATTTGGCCTAATTAAAAAAAATGCCCCCCAAAGTTGGGATTATTCAATAATAATGGAAAGTTGGGATTAATGAAAGTAAATTTCTTAAAGTTGGGATTAATAATTAAAAATTTTCCTTAGTTAGATTAGACACGAAGCACGTATTCATGTAGTCACAGAAGCACATAAAAGGAACCGTCAAAGCATACAATGTCATTCTAAGGTCAAGGCTTGGGTGTCCAAGGGTACCATATCTTAAGAAACGATTCACAAATCAATCACTCAACGTGTTGACTCATGACATCGCCCTCTCAACATTTTGTTGACGATATGGGTGGGATAATTGTTATTGATTTCGGGATAGAAGCCTAGTGTTGGCAACCCCTAATCAATTAGCCAATCCCAAATGGTTAAAGTGTGTTATGCTTATGCATGATGCAATGTTGCTTGTTTGTTTTTTACTTTTGTGAAAAAGGAAGATATTATGCGTTCAAGTCTCGCTCTCTAACTAGAGATTATCCAAGTTAGTTCTCGTTACAGTCCATAGGCAACCTAGTGTTTCAACCATAGCTACGAACTAATCTTGTAACCTCTAAGTCCTCAGCACAGTCGCCACTGTAAGGACGGTGATCCCATCATAAGGGGTACTCTCCTTAAATTCCCTTGGCCACTAAAAAGCCTAGGACTTTACACTTGTTAAAGTGTAGTAGGATTTGAATTCCTGACTGTTTGGGGGACCTTGAATTAGAATTGATTCTATCATCACGCTTTTTTATAAGAAACAAGTAGGAGTCACCAATAAGTTTTAGGAAAAACTCATAAACCTCGTTTATGATTTTCTTCCATGTGGAGTTCATGGAATAATTAGCACAAATCATAAGTTTACCCATGCCCAAATTGGTCTATAAACCAGAAATGAGTTCGGGGGAGAGGATACTAAGATAACGTTCCTTTTAGAGGGGAATCGTCATTCTAGCCCTAGTACGGCCTCTACTAGCTCTTCCTTTTTCACAATTTCATCAGAAAACAATATATGCAACGCGATACCTAAAACTATGTTAGTTGATTTTATTTACAAGCATTAACTCACGTAGGAATTACATTGCAAAATCGTTATTCTTATTTAATAATATTTGTGAAAGAACAATAGATAAACAAGATTCGCCTTGGCTTAGGTGATCAACCAACAATTATTTAATTCAATTCTAGTCTTTATTTAACGCAAGAAACTATGTGGAATTTATTAATTAATTCCTTTAAAAGTGATCAAACAACACTAATTAATTAATTAAAGTTCTTTTAAACAAGAAAAATAAAGGTGATTTAACTAAGTGCTCGGGAATTCACCACTTCTCTTTGCTAGATCTCCGTTTAGAACACTTATGGACACCTTCTTGTTGGGGAACCTCCACCGTAGTAACAAAGTATCGAAAGGGTGAGTGTTTAGAACAAGAGGGCTCGGTTGCACAAGTTCACAAGTTATTTTGCCAGAGTTTTTAGGTTAATTTCTGTTTGTTGAAGCCTCGATTAAAGCTCGTATTTATAGAGAAGGATTAGGTTTAGGGTTTCGAGATTTCTGCCGCAACAAGTGTCGCGCGCAACAGATGAAGTTGCGCGCGGCAACCCAACGCAAGTTATATAGTTGCGCTGTTATGTGCAGTGCAACTATAATTCTTGCGCGCGGCTTTATGGTAAGATTCGATTTTACATTTTCCGTATAATTTTTGAACAATTACAAATCTTCCGCATTGCAACTCTAAAAGTTGCGCTGGGTGTCGCGCGCAACTGAAATAGTTGCGCGCGGCAGCCCAGTGCGACTTTGTGAGATGCGCGCGGCCTTTCTGCGGCAGCATTAAGTTTTAACCTAGGCGCTCCTTAATCCGTCATTATTAGGGTTTAAACACGAGCTGAAGCCTAGTTATGATCGGGTTTAGTTAATTGGTCCTTTGTTTTTGATTTTCTTTAATTTGGGCTAGTCTTTTGTGTTTTGTGCTTAACCAATTATCCATAAGTATTCTTCACTTTTATCCAACACGAAGATGGCTTTATTTATCGTCATTGCACTTCCTGTCGGGACAGGAGACCAAAAGTAGATGTCTACAGTATCATGGTTGTGATGACTTGTTTTTGTTGCATAATTTGAACCTACAATACCCTTTATCTGATCACCTTTCCATGTTTTCATTGGATCGAACTATTAGTGTGTCGTTAATCATGTATACGGTTTGTCCTTGTCTAATATAGTAAATGATAAGAGTGATAAAACAGAAAGTATAACTGCAAGGCTGCTATTTGATAGTAAAACAAAGATATGCAAAGTATGAGCAACAACTAAACTTTCTTCATTTGAGTAATTATAAGATATGGAGTAATAATCCTCAATCATTAGTGTATTGAAGGTCAAGGATATGTACCAAAAGGTGTGATTTAAGTAGCAGCTCAATTTTAGAGCTCCCACCCCTGCAAGTCTTGTGCCAATTATCTCGTTTTTTATTCATGGCATGGTATGGTATACCATGTTTATTAAATTTTGGCTTAGGTGACAATTAGCTATTTAGCTTCAAATGTATCTTGTTGCTTCCATTATTGAATATTCATTGTAAGCTTTTATACATTGCTAACAATATTCATGATTGAGTTTGTTTGTTTACAATTGATCTTGATTTAAAATTCTATACTGTTAGCTTAGATTTGAGTACAGAACAACAACTATTGGTATTGGATTAGGAGCAGCTATAAACTGTGTGTCTAGAATCGACATGCAACAGATCCACGATTACGAGGTAGATTATTGTTTTACACCGGATATCATCATGGCTTGTCTTATTGATTTCTAATAATCAAGTAGCGTTGATTTTTGAAACTTTAATCTCCAATATTGGTTATCAAATAGAGTAGTCTTGCTTTTATTTAGTCTGAATTGTCCAATACTAAATAACTTCTTGACATGATTGTGGGTGCTATTATTAGATTTTGGTGAATATTTATATGAAAGGCTAATGTAACAGTTTTTTTCGTCCTATATGAGAAGATTGTTGTTCTTCACTCAAATTTTGTCTCAGGTTAATGATTCTAGACACGAATAGAGTTTTATTAATTTTAGTTTATAATAAATGTGTTACTAATTTGATTCATTTGTAGGTTGGGTTTTGGGTTTAGTTTTGAGAATTGATATTAAACTCTTTATGCGCGCGATAGCCCAATCAAGTAGAACCGAGTGTTGATAATTTGTAGTATAAGCAAACATGTAATAGTAATTGTTGTAGTTATTGTTAAAAACTATTGCTATTGTAATAAAGCAGAAAAAATTATTGCTATGGTTTATAAACAAATGTGTAAAAGTAATGCCGCAATAGCCCAATTCACAAAAACTGGATGTAGATAAATGCTTATTCCTATAAAGTATACAAAAAAATTGGTTGCGAATGTTAGTATCTAAGAGTTGTGTTGTTATCGAATGCAAGTATTTTGAATTTTAAGTACATATGGTACATTCATTTAATGTAACTATTAATTTTGTTTTACAATTTGATTTTCTATTGAATATGGATATGAGCTCAATATTTAAGCTTCTTTATTTTTTAAAAATTAAAAATGAGTGATAATAAGTTTTTGTATATAAAATTAAACATAATGTATTAAAGGATACTATCACGTTGTCTAATTTTCATTAAAAACGGAACACAATCGCATGAAAAATAATGAACCTATGTTCATTTTAAATGATTTACAGATAATTTGTTTTAAAATCACGTTTAAGCCAAAAAACGATTAGCAGAAATCAGAAATCGTTTCAACACACCTGTAAATACCATGCATAATAGGAAAAGATACTTTCTATTTCTAGATTTTTAAAATGTAATTTTTTTTATGCAAATATGGGAGAACCCGTACACAATAACAACTAAGACACAACCATTCGTGGCAAGGCCATGAGCTTTATGTACGGCCCAATGATCTAGGGGAGGGCCTAATATGATTTATCATTCCTAATGCAATTAGGAATGGTTTTAGTCTTCTAGAACATTCTAGAAGGTTCTTTTCATTCCTAATTCAATTAGGACTTTTCAGAGTTTTAATCAAGATCAAATAGCATTTTCGATGGAATTATATTATTTTATCTTCCAGTACGGTAAACTTATCAGATTTTCGAAAACGCGTTGGAATTGAGACTGGCGTCCAACCCCAGGCCTTGGCGCCAGACGCTAGCCATTGGCGCCTGGCGCTAGCCACTGGTGCCTGGCGCCAGTTAGCCAAGGTTGGCGCCAATCCTGTTTTGTGATCTTCAGACTCTGTTTTGTTCAATTATCTTTTTTGGTTGATTTTCTCTATAAATATCGTATTAAAAACTCCGTTTTCATTCATCAATTACCATTCATCAACAATTCATTCATTCATCATCATCTTTCATTCACCAATTCTCCATAATCAAGTATTCTTTAGCATTCAATTCTTTCTTTTTTAATACAAAATTCCGCATTCACAAGATCTAGAAACACCTAGCCATATTCGAAGTTGCCTTCGCCCTAGACATGAAAGGTTTTAATTTCTGAGGGTTTGGTCCCAAATCTCTTTCAATTATTTAATTTATTTTCTGAGGGTTTAGACATGAAAGGTATTATTTTCCTTGAAGTTAGTAACGTGTGTATTTTGTTATTAGAAAGAGGTACGAGGCATCAAAGTAAGTACTTTAATTGGTTAATCGATATTATGATGTAGACATCATGTTTATATTGTTATTATGATATGCCTAGTATCATGTCTAGGGTAACTTTAATATTAAGTATGATTAAAATTATGATGCCTTTTATTCTCTTCCTAATATTTATGATTGTTAGTATCATGTTAGGGTTAAAGATTTGATTTTTATCGCTTAGTGACATGCTAGGGTTTGTTATTAATCTTGTTAGTATCATGCCTAGGATCTTGCTATGCTTTAACATGATGATTATGATTATGATTGATATTATTGTTATTAATGATGTTGATTATTCATTATGTTGCTTGATAAATTTTATTTGTTATTACTTAATCACCTTTATTGCATGTTTAAAAGGGAATTTTGGTACTTGCAATCACGCTTAATAAGATAATTAATAATCTTGTTTAGGGTTAATTGTGATTATAATTCAAGTGATCTCCAATAATAGTTTATTGTGCATTAATATTCAACCAACATAGATTAAACAGGTTTAGGGTTAATCCTATTGATTGCATGTTAGTCAGAAAGCGCACATGAATACGAGCAGAATAAAGTAGAGGCCTATTATTAGGGTAGGTTCAATCTCTTTTAGGTTGGATTTGTACCATCATCCCCGAACCCTTATTTGGTTCTTGACCTTATGGAGTTGACGATCTCTTGGATCGTTAAGGGGTGTAACCTTTATCCTCGGGAATGGTTTACAAGTTCCTTAAAAACTTGTTGGCGACTCTTTTGCTCTATCTTCTTCCCTTTTGGACGCCACCGTAATTTAGTGTATGATCACAGTGGGGTTCAAGCTTGTGGGATTTTATTTAAGACTTGAATTATTCCCTACAACTATCCATCTTGATATGCGTCCATTGAGTGTAGATTTCTCGAATAGATACTTGAGTGGATCTAATCGGGAGACTACGAAGACGGTATGCACCAGCATGTAATGTCTTAACTTAGTCGTGGCCCACACTAAGGCGAGGCACAACTTCTCGAGCGGTGTGTAGCGTGCTTCGTATTCGAGCATCTTCTTGCTTAGGTAGTAGATTGCGTTCTCTTTGCCTTCTACTTCTTGTGCTAGCATAGCTCCCATTATCTCTTTTGTAACTGTCAAATATAACCTGAGAGGTATTCCGGGAAGTGCTGGTGCTAATACGGGAGGGTTTGCGAGATAGGCTTTGATCTTTTCAAAGGATTTTTGACACTCGTCATCCCATATTACTGGTACATTCTTCTTGAGTTTTTTGAAGATTGGTTCGCATATCGTTGTCAGTTTTGATATGAACCTACTTATGTATTGCAACCGGCCAATAAATCCTTGAATCTGTTTCTCAGTCTTAGGCGGTGGCATTGACATGATTGCTTTGATATTGGTTGGGTCTACCTCTATTCCTCTAGAGCTTATGACGTAACCCAAAAGTTTGCCTGAGGTGACTCCGAAAGCACACTTAAATGGATTAAACCTCATATTATATTTTCTTATCCTTTCAAAAAATTTCCTTAAGGCTACTTGATGGCCTGGACGGTCTTTTGATTTTACAATCATGTCGTCGACATATACTTCGACTTCTTTGTGCATCATGTCATGGAGTACAGCAGTTGCTGCACGTTGGTAAGTAGCACCCGCGTTTTTCAACCCGAATGGCATTACCGTGTAGCAGTAAGTGCCCCATGGTGTTATAAAGGTTGTTTTCTCCATGTCTTCTAATTCCATGAGAATCTGGTTGTAACCTGCGTACCCATCCATAAACAAGAGAAGCGCGTGATTTGCCGTGTTATCAACCAGAATATCGATGTGTGGCAAAGGGAAGACGTCCTTTGGACTTTCCTTATTTAGATCTCGATAGTCGACACATATTCTTACCCTTCCGTCTTTCTTCGGAACTGGGACGACGTTGGCGACCCATTCGGGGTATTTGGATACCTTGATTAAAATTGCGGTTATTTGTTTTTGAACTTCTTCTTTTATTTTAAGAGCTACGTCAGGTTTCATTCGACGTAACTTTTGTTTTACAGGTTTCATTCTTGGAATTAGTGGTATAGTGTGTTGAGCTATTTCTCTATTAATGCCTGGCATATCTTCGTATGACCAAGCGAATAAATCGATAAATTCTTTAAGTAAGTTAATTAAATCGGTTCTTTCTTGTTTATTCAATGTTAATCTGATTTTAACTTCTCTTTTATTAGTTGAATCATTTGAGATATCAACTGTTTCAGTTTCTTCAATTAGCGGTGTTTTCTTTTCGAGTGTTTCCATTGCTTTAATAATTTCTTTGTCTTTTTCATTGTTAGTTAAGCAATGCTCGTCATCTTGGGTTAGAGAAGAACACGAGAAGTAAGGAGAATGAGAAATATTATTATACTCTGAGATCATTACATCAAAGAGTGATATGTCCTCAGGGACTGGATCACTAACTATCCTAGGAGAAGAAATAGGAGGGGGAGGTACTACTACTAAAGACTTAGAAGACTCTAAAGGGAAAGACTCTGACTCAGACGACTATTCAAACATCGGTCCTTGCCCTGTCGTGATGGATATCTTCCTTCCGCTTGGAGTAGTCACCTTGATAGTCTTGCGCCATCCTTGTAGTGATCATTCAGCTGGAGTGATTAGCTTCGAGGGATCGAAGCTTTCGCTTTGTAGGACTGTTTGAATGAGCGAGGAGTTATCCTCTTTATAATTTGGCTCATTCTTTTCTTGCCCGAACAGTAATCCCATGACGTTAAAGTCAAAGCATGGGGGTGCTTTCTCCTTGTGGACGGGAGTTGGGATTTCATCAGTGAAGTAGCAATCCAAGAAAATCTTGAATCCCGGTTGTCTTATGCCGTTTACAACAAATGGCTCGGAAAATTCATGGCGTGGATAGTCCTCTCCTTCTTTTATAAACTGACCATTAAGCGTAAGAGGGTACTGATCCATTGGGATTGCTTTCTTTTGAATGCGAGCGTCCCTACGTGCTTTTGCCTTTTCCTGGGCTCGCTTGAGATCTTTCCGAGTCGGTTCGAAACCAAGTCCGAAAGTGTCTAACTTAGGGAGGTCAGGTGACTCTAGCGGTTTTGCCATTCCTTTCTTCTTTCCTAGGGTCATCCCAGGAAAGTGTCCTTGTTTCTTCAGTATGGCATTGACAATCATGTTGGAATGGGGGTCATGGCAAAGAGGGGTCCTTTCATCCTCCTGGATTAAGGAGACTTCTTTGTTAAAGCCCCATAAATCTTCATCGTTCTCATCATGCTCCACATTAATGATTGGATTCTCTATAAATTTGATCCTCATAGGTGAAGCATCGACGGTGATTGGAATTCCCCCAACTATAGCTTTCACTTGTTGGTGGAGAGACGAAGGGACGACCTTTAGATCATGAAGCCAAGGGAGTCCCAACATCAAGTTGAACGAAGCTTTAATATCTACTACTTGGAAAGTAGCAGCATGTTCTATTGCTCCTGCCGTTACATTTAGGGTAATCTTGCCAAGAGCTTAACGACGAGTGTTGTCGTAGGCCCTTATTCCTTGTGTAGGCGGAGTTAAATCTTCGTCCCTAATGCCGAGCATCCTCGCAGTTCTAAGTGGACAGACGTTGATGGTCGATCCATTGTCTAAAAGGGTCATAGGAACATTCATCCTTTTGCAGACTACTGTGAGGTTTAATGCCTTGTAATGTTTGTCGCCTTCTGGGGGTAAATCTTTGTCAGAAAAGGTGATCAAATTAACCGGGCTAGGAAGGTCACTTTTGAGGAAGTTGGCCAATCCCTCAGGGGTAGTGTCAAAATCTATCCCAATTTTTTCCAAGGCATTCATTACAGCCAACCTATGTTCTCGAGATGTTGCCAGAAGTTTCCATACATTCATCTCAACATTTGTCTCCTTAAACTACTTAACAATGTCATTCTCTTCAATGATAGGTATGGGAACTTGTTGTGTGGTTGGCATAGGTTGTGTTGAAACGGGAGGTTGCATTCTCCCGGATCTTGTGAGGACGTCTATTGATGAGTCTTCTTCAGCCCAAATGTCATCTGTGGTGTATGAAACAGAAGGTGTAGGTCCTACTAGGTCCTTTAGATATACATCTTCTTCATCACTGTCCCAAACTCCATTAATGGTTGCATCCTCTTCTTGTTGAACTTGGACTAGTTTCTTTTCATCAATCATTTTCTGAACCAAATCCTTGAATTTGAAACAGTTTTCTATAGTGTGACCCCCTGATTGATGATACTGACAGTAATATCTATCCGCCCTTTTTAACGATTCGAATGGTCTCGGTTCGAGAGGTTTGATCTCGCCACTCTCGGAGAGCATTTCGAACATTTGTGTATATGGGATCCCAATTGGAGTGTAGATTCTATTGCTCTTCTTGGGTTTTTCAGTGACTTGTAAAGGAAAGTTCTTTGCCTCATAAGTCGTTTCCTTGCTAACTAGAGGTAATGAGATCTCATTAGCTTCCACAAGATCTTGAATGAGGTTTTGAAACCTGTACCATTCATCAGTGGTATGACCATTTCCTCGATGGTATTTGCAGTAGTATTTGGGATCCCACCTTGGAGATCGCTTTTCTAATATTGGATCCTCTGTTGAACCAATAGGTTTGATTAGTCCTTGATCATAGAGACGATAAATAATAGTATCATAGGTCATTCCTATGGGTGTGAATTCTCTTTTATCTTTCGGAAGTGGAAGCTCATCATATTTCTTATGGAGTTCATTCATAGCTTTGAGAGCTTCACGTAGTAGTTGCGATACCTCCCTCATAGACAGTGTGAGCAATTGTATATCATCCTTTATTTGTCGGTTCTGGAAGGTTATCCTTGACATCGAAAAAGATTTCCTCTTCTTTTTCTATGGCACGGATTTCTTTGACAGGTCTAATGAGAGATGAGGGGTCAACCTTGTTTTCCTCATCGGAGATAGCCAGGGTATGAGCGAGAGGTGCATTGTCAATGCTTGGATTCTTACTGGCAGGGGGCAACTGCAGCTTGTTTTTGTCGATTAAGTCTTGGATAGCTTCCTTAAGCTTCCAACAGTTTTCAGTGAGATGGCCCCTACCTTGGTGATACTTGCAGTGTGCATTGGGGTTCCAATTAGCCGACCTTTTCTCAACTGGTGGTCCCCAAATGGTCCAATAGGAGTTATAAGACCTTTTGCATTTAATCGATCAAATGCGGTGTCATAACTCATACCAATAGGAGTGAAGTTCCTCCTAAATGGTTTCTTCTGTCCTTGATTGTTCATAGAAAGGACTTCTCCTAAATTAAAAGTGCTAACGTTGTTTGAGTGGGAGGTTTTGGAAGAAGAAGGATTGTCGTTCTTCTTTCCTTTCCAGTCACTGTTGGAGTTATTGTTGGCATCTTTTAACTTAGCCAAGTCATCTTTAATATTGATCCCAATGTCATAAACGGCCTTGAAGGTATGGAGATTGTTTTGATACTTGAGATGCTTGGAATATTTTTCTTGAAGATTTATTATGAACAGTCTCACAGATTCTTTTTCACTTGGTACCTCAATCATCTTAGCTGAGGTTTCTCTCCACTTGTTAAAGAAAGAGGTGAAGCCTTCATTCTCTTTCTGCTTGAGTATTTCAAGTTCCCTATGGTCAGTCTCGACTTGAATGTTGCACTTGTACCTATCAACGAAAGCGTTTGCTATGGACTCCTAGGTAGAGGTCTTTTCTTTCTTGAGAGAAAAGAACCATTGTTGGCAAACGGTCTCGAGAGATAGTGAGAACAAAGAAGGGAAGACCTTCTTATCAATACCCTTAATACTCATTATTGTTTCAAATGCTCTTAAATGAAAGTAAGGGTTGTCAGTTGCTCTGAATTTTGGGATGTCGTTGGCGTTGAACTTCTGCGGGAGAAGATCTTTGTCCACCGAGACCCCTTGCGATGTAAGCTCTTAAAACTTGTAATCGCTAGACAACTTGCTTAGGCTCTCTTGCATGAGGTCCATCTGTTGTTGCTTCACGGGATCATCGATCTTGAGTGCGAGAAGCTTCAGTATCTCAGTCAAGGTAGCTAGTTGGTTCTTAAGATCATTGACTTCTTCTTGTGTTGCCATTATAGTCTTAGCTTTCCTCTTACGAGCTATGGGTTTGTCGAAAAGTTGGACTTGTACGAAGAGGTTGTCTTTGATTAACCGTCCTTCCTTTCTTGACCACACGCTGTAAATTAAACCATTTTGTGTTTTAATTACTTGACTCGAATCAACTTGACTTTACGGTTTATTTTAAGGAAGAAAAGAAAAAAGAAAAGGGGTGCATATTTTTGGCAAAAATAATGTACATATTTTTAGGGAACTAAGTATAGTTTTTTTATATTAGAGGATTAATATCCTACTTACCCCCTTGAAAAAATTGACGAGAAAAACGCGCACACATGACTCTCTTAAACATGGTCAAACTATGTGTATTGGTGTGTGCGTTGAGTGTGAGTCACATGCTTGGACTCTTGTGTAAGACCATGGGACTCAGTGCTTAAACTCGATTATTGACTCAAATAAGTACTATTGACAGCAAAATTTAACCAAATAAGTACTTGACTAATAATCCGAACTATCGGCCAAACGAAAGGACTGGCGTCGCACTGTGGAGCTTGGCGCCAGACGACACAGTTGTCGTCAGGCGCTACACTCCATAATGTGGCGCTACAGCTCAGATCTTGGCGCCAATATTGGAGCTTCGATCTGGGACTGTTTTCGGTGTTATTAGTCAATCGAGGTATGCCTAAAGTCGTACTAGGTCAATTCAGATTAAAATAAAAAAGACTTTATTGACTCAAATTAATTAATTAGGCAAAGTTCTTTAAGTCATTAATTTATTTAGTCTCAACACAAGTCAACAAACGGTTAAGGGAAACATAGAATATATATGCACAACAAATAATGCACAATTAATCAAGTAGGCACAATATGATGCAATGCGTTTGCAACCTAACCATGGCTCTAGTTCTCTAAAGTTCGGGATATGGTTTAGTCAATAGAGGGTCCATGGTTAATTGTCCGGATGCACCGCGCGGAAGCCTAATCGTGAAGGGTTGGCGCGAGTGGATGGGACACCACGAGTTTTAGAAAAAACTCGCTTCCATGGTTTGGTGAATTCAACATCTCGGATGTACCCTTTGTTGCACGGAGCGTTCAACCGGGTAGATGGAGCATGAATTCCCAGAGGGTTATGTCCATATGTATAACACATATGGGTTTCAGAAAGGTGAGAAAAAATTCAATCAGGAAGTAGGGTCGAGCAAACAATACGAAAAAATCGGTCGAAATTAGAACGCATATTTCTGGCTCGCCAGGAAACAGAGACTGGCGCCAGCTTTTAACTATAGCGCCTGGCGTCAATACTGGCGTCTGGCGCTACAACTAAAATACTGGCGCCAAGCTCTAGCCCCTGACGCTACTTCCCACATGCCTCAGCAGCTTTCTGTGCTCGATAAAATTTTCCAGTTTCGCGCGGTGTTATTTCAGTCCTAGTTGTGAAAGACATTCCTCAAATTTCCTACGTGTAAAATCCTATGATTTTAACTCATTACGGATGGTCTTTCCAATGAGATCTTTTTTATGCATATGACAATAATGTTAATCAAAATTACGTGCATGAAATACTTAGAGCTTTTCGAGTCTCATCCACTCATTCTAAATCATTGCCGAAACAAATTCAGGAATTAAAATAGAAATCCTCCCCAGTAGAGTCACCAAAAACTGTAGGGAATAATTTCAAGCTTTAATCCCACTAGCTTGAACCCCACTGTGATCATACACTAAAGTACGGTGGCGTCCAAAAGGGTAGAAGATAGAGCAAAAGAGTCGCCCACAAGTTTTAGGAACTTGTAAACCGTTCACAGGATGAAGGTTACACCCCTTAACGATCTAAGAGATCGTCAACTCCATAAGGTCTTGAACCAAATAAGGGTTCGGGGATGAAGGTACAAATCCAACCTAAAAGAGATTGAACCTGCCCTAATAATAGGCCTCTACTTTATTCTGATCGTATTCATGTGCGCTTTTTAATTAACATGCAATCAATAGGTTTAACCCTAAACCTGTTTATCTATGTTGGTTGAATTTAATGCACAAATAAATCTATTATTTGGCGATCACTTGAATTTATAATCACAATTAACCCTTAAACAAGATTATTAATTATCTTATTAAGCGTGATTACAAGTATTAATTCCCTTTAAACATGCAATAAAAGGTGATCAAGCAATAAAAATAAAATAATATCAAGCAACACAATAATAATCAATATCATGAATAATAAAATTATAATCATAACAATAATAATCATAAAATAAAATAATCATCATCAAAATAATAATAATAATAATCATCATAAATTATAACGATTATAATCATAATCATGTTCATGTTAATATTAAGGCATAATAATAATAGCAAGATCTTAGGCATGATACTAACAAGATTAATAACAAACCCTAGCATGTCACTAAGCAATAAAAATCAAATCTTTAGCCCTAACATGATACTAACAATCATAAATATTAGGAAGAACATAGGAAGCATCGTAACAATCATATTTAATATTAAAATTACCCTAGACATGATACTAGGAATATCATAATAACAATATAAACATGATTTCTACATCATAATATCAATTAAAACCATTAAAGTACTTACTTTGATGCCTCGTACCTCTTTCTAATAACAAAATACACACGTTAGTAACTTCAAGGAAAATAATAAATAAACAATTAAATTAAATAATTGAAAGAGAGATTTGGGACCAAACCCTCAGAAATTAAAACCTTTCACGTCTAGGGCGAAGGCAACTTCGAATATGGCTAGGTGTATCTAGATCTTGTGAATGCGGAATTTTGTATGCAAAAACAAAGTTTAGAGAAGAGAAAGAAAGAATTGAATGATTAAGAGATTTAAACTGATTGTAGATGAGAACTCGTGTATGATGAGCATTGGTGAATGAAAACGGAGTTTTTAATACGTTATTTATAGAGAAAAACAGCAAAAAAGATAAATTAACAGAACAGAGTCCTGATACACAAAAAAACAGAGTTGACGCAAACCCTGGCTAACTGGCGCTAGGCACCAACACTGGCGCCAGGCGCCAGGCCTGGTCCCAGGCGCCAATGCCTAGGGTCAGGCGCCAAGCCTGGTTTTAACGGGTTTTCGAAAATCAGATAAGTTTGCCGTACTGGAGGATAAAATCGTATAATTTCCTCGAAAATGCTATTTGATTTTGATTAAAACTTTGAAAAGTCAACAAAAAGTCAATTTATCAATGCTAATTGAATTAGGAATGAAAAGAACCTTCTAGAAGAATCTAGAAGACTAAAACCATTCCTAATTACATTAGGAATGATAAATCATATTAGGCCCTCCTCTAGATCATTGGCCCGTATATAAAGCTCAAACCGGACCCAGTTTAGTAAATTGGTCATAACTATCTCAATATTCATCGGAATTGAGCTTATAATATATCGTTGGAAAGGTCTTTGCAAACCCCATCCAACTACACTACTATTAAACCCATATCACGGACCAAACAAACTTGATTGGCTGTTTTCTTAAAATAAGTTTTCAAAAACAGAGAGAAGAGAAAAGAAATTAAAACTATCCGCAACACTAAACCTTCCTCACTTTCACTTCATTCGATTATGATTTGACGTGAAAGGTACTCATCACTGGGTTTGGTTTTGGGGAGACACAAATGGGTGTCTACAATAGGAAGCAATAAAACATCCTAACATGATACTAGGAGTAAATAAAATAATCTAAGCATAATTTCTATATCAAAATATCAATTAAAAAATTAAAGTACTTACTTCGATGCCTTGTACCTTTTTCTAATAACAAAATACACACGTTAGTAACTTCAAGGAAAATATAAAATCAAACAATTAAATTAAATAATTAAAATAGAGATTTGGGATCAAACCCTCTGAAATATCAAACCTTTCACGTCTAGGGCGAAGGCAACTTCGAACTTGGCTAGGTGTGTCTAGTGCTAATGTACGAGGAATTGTGTTTGTAAAAGGCTAGGCTAGAAAGAGGGAGAGAGAAAATAAGCTTTAGCTTATAGAGAGAGAAGAATTAGAGAATTCTGGTTATTGAAAAACGGATGTCCAGGGACCCTATTTATAAGAAAATAGTCCGGAATTGATGGAAACGAATCAAAGTTCGAAAAGGAATAAAACACTCTTCTGTCGCCAACGACAGGGCTCGTCCCTAGGCGACGAACCTGTCGTTTGGCGATGCTGAAGGTTTTCCACGCGTTTCCAACGCGAAATCTATTTTTCAATCAAATCGAGTCGTAATATCCGTACGTAGGGGTAAAATCGTATTTTCATATAAAAGACTTCTTTTATTCCAAATAAAACTCATAAAACATTATTATCAATCCTAATTTCAATAGGATTTTAAAGAACATTCTAGAAGATTCTAGAAGACTATAATCAATCCTAATAGCTTTAGGAATGATAATTCATAATTGTCTCTCCTCTAGATCATTGGGCCGCATTTAAGAACCAAACCGGGCCCAGTTTAGTATTTTGGCCATAACTTCCTCATTATTCATAAGAATTGGGCTTATAATATATCGTTGGAAAACTCTTTTCGAGCCCCATCCAACTACACTATTATTGGACCCATATCATGGACCAAATTAAATTGGAATGCACGTTTTTCATAAATAGGGTAAGAAAAGAAATATTTTCAAAAACATCAAGAAGAGATATTTTAATAAAAACATTCACATCACTAGACTATTCACACTTTTGCTTTGTTCTATAATCAATGACATGAAAGGTATTCATCACTGGGTTTGGTTTTGGGGAGACACATTTGGGTGTCTACATCGGGGCAAAGATGGATAGTTGCAAACCGGTTGTTACACCCGTCGACACTAAGTCAAAACTTAACGCTCACGATGGTGAGCTAATGAAGGATCCCTCTCTCTACAGGAGTCTTGCAGATGCACTACAGTACCTAACTTTCACCAGACCTGACATTGCTTATGCCATTAAGTAGGTTTGCCTTTTTATGCATGCTCCTCGGGAACCTCATTTTAACGCTCTTAAGCGAATTATCAGATATAGCAAAGGCACTTCTGATCATGGACTACATTTATATCGTTCTGATCATACGAGACTTATTTCATACACATATGCCGATTGGGGCGGCTTCCTGGACACACGGCGCTCCTCTTCAGGATATTGTGTTTATTTGGGTGATAATCTGGTTTTGTGATCGCAAAATGACAAGCTACATTGTCCAAATCAAGTGCTGAAGCAGAATATAAAGGTGTTGCTAATGTTGTTTCTGAATTATGTTGTCTCGAGTTACATTTCCCTATTCGACAGGCATCCTTTGTTTATTGTGATAATATTTTGGTTGTATACTTGTATTGTAACTCGGTACAACACCAACGTACCAAACACATTGAGATGGACATTCATTTTGTACTCGACAAGGTTGTTCTTGGTGAGATCAAGGTTTTACATGTTCCGTAGTCTTCATACCAGTACGCATATATTTTCACCAAAGGATTACCTTGCCAACTATTCTTAGATTTCATATACAGTCTCAGCGTCCGCCATCCTCTCGCTTCGAATGCGGGGGTGTGATAGATAATAGATTTATATATTATCTTGTGAATATTTTGTAAATTATATCTTGTGTAATTAGGGTTCTCTTAATCAGGTTATACATACCTATATATATTGAATTAATGAGAATACTCCAACTAAGGACAATTACACTATTCTACACTATCGTCAACTCAACTCGCTTCTTAATTCCAACTCGCTCTAGGGTTTTGGACTTGCGAGAGAGCTTAACCATTGTGGAGTCAGCCATGGTATCTTGAAAAGAAGATAGATTTTTAGTTAACTCTCTGTCTTCCTTAATAGTATTCATTTGCAGCTCCTCAACTTGGATGAGTTGACTCGCTGAGAGTCCTCCAGAGCTGGCGATTTTTAACGACCCATTGAGTAACTTAGTGAGTTTAGACTCAAAGTGCAACCCTCCAATGGTGTAGAGTAGGTGGAACGCCGTACTAGGTTTACACCCGCCAATCCAAAGGAAGGCATGCTCTAGTAGAGACCTTCATGTTGGTGTTAGCATGACGAATACGTTAAGCTTTGCTAACTCTGCCTTGACTCGGTAGTAGCTTTCATAGTGACATATGACTCTAGCTACGTGTCCTTGTAGATTTCGAGTCAACTCATCTGAGGATTGATGATCAGTTGACTCTATGTAGGCCTTGGCAGTCGACTTGAGCTCCTCGAGGTCTCGTTGTTGCTCGAGGAGCCATGTCTCCTATACCCCGCCAAAGGACATACGTGTAGGCCGACCTCTAGCGTTGCTACTGCCACTATCCGCATTTTGACTGGTTGTCATTGTATGAGCTCTTTTGTTCTTAGCCCACGTATGAACCTTGAGATGGAGCTAGGCAGCAGGAACTTAAAGTTAGACGACTTTGATTGGACTTAAGATTTCCACCTACTTTTTCAACGTTGTAAGCCGTAAATTATCTACCTTTCCAAGTATCTCTCTTTAATTTCCATGCTGATACTCATCAGTTATCACGGAGTCTTCAAATGAAGAATCCACAGGTGACTCGGTGTCGTCCTCCTTTACAAAAATCACCTCACCAAGAGACAAAGTCAACTCATTCTTTTCCTGGATTGTGAGCCTTTGTAACCCGTCAACTCGGACGAGTTGACTAGGCAACATATCTTTAATTAACCTGCCTCATGCCCATCCCCTTGAGCAAATCGATGGATGCAACTCGGGGTCGAACTCCAACAAATGAAAAACCATACTAGGCCTCCACCCGCCAACCAAGAGGTAGGCGTCCTCAAGGTAGGAAGGCCAAACATGGAATGACAATAGGGAAACATGTATTTGTTAGGATAATCAAGACACATATTTGGAAGATTGTTTCTTTAATTTTAAGAGATGATTGATTATGTATATATTGATCGATTTATGATAGGTAATGGTTCCAGAAAAAATAAAAAATGATATCCAAGGCAAGTTCTAAGAGCCTTAACCAAAGTATAAAAGTCGGGGCCTGGGGGTGTGAAGATGCTAAAGGAGTTATGTCTTCGTCGTGTGCAATTACTAGATATATAAATGGATTAAATTATGGAGATGATTAAGTTCGTACATTTGGGTCGTCGTTTTGTCATAGCTAGAGGTACTAACGATCTTTGGACTAGTAAAATAGCCCAAAGCCCGATTGGACGGATCCTATAAGGTCAGACAAAGGGGATAGATCGAGCATTAGAGGACAAGGTCCATCACGGGCCTCATCATTCTAGGTGGTCGGCCATATGGTGGATTAGAAGGGGTTTTGGGCTTCGTGCCCAAGTCTAATTATAATGAGATTATAAATAGACTAGGTGCCTAGGGTTTGCACGCAAGCAATTAACTGATCATTTTTTATCAAACCCTAATTAGCAAACATGAAACCCAATCCCTCTCAAAGTCCTCTATTTCACACGGCTCTCTCCTCCTCCTCAGCCCCGGTGGTGTCTCGTGGTGATGGTGGTTCGTGCGGTGGTCGGTTGTCCGTAAAGGTGGTGATCGCGGTTTTCCTCAATCACTCGACCAATCTAGTATTGGTGGACGGCTCGTTTGAATCTCATGGACTAAGTAGATGAGCAACGCTTGGGGCTCTATTCTCTCCCTGATTTGCCTATCGAATAGCTTCGTGGAATTCACGCGTCAAAAGTATGATTTTGTGTCAATTTTTCCTGTTTTTTTGCTCGCTATTTCGGGGGAATCTAGTCATTTAGTCAGTTCATAACAATCTCTGTAAAGTGTGTTATGCATGCGATTCTTGGTTTAGGTGCTTTATGAATATGATTCATGTTATTTCCGCTGCGTAGTATCTATAAATTCCTACAGTGGTATAAGTTAGCCTCTTGCATGAACGCGCTAGATCATAATAATACGATTATTTGATGTCCATGTTAATTTTATAATCAATTAAGTGGGAGAAATTAATGTAATTATGGTTCAATTATTATTTTAATTTGATTAAAATTTTGGAATCGATTAAATGTGATTTAATTGTGCTCAAATAGCCATGAAGATGACCGAATTAAGCCCTAGAGCATTCGAATTTTCGAACCCTAACCCTAATAATTTTTGAATTTTTCAAAAATACTAGCCCTAAAATATGATTTTTGTGCTTGATTTTGTTTTAATTCGATTTGTTAAATAATTCATAATTTTAATCGGATTGATTTATGCATAAAAGTGTTTTGTGTATCATCATCAATTTAATTTTAAAAGTTAGAATTAAATTGGGATTAATTTTATGATGAACCCTAATTTTAAGATTGAATTTGATTTAATTTTAAAATTTGGACTGATTTAATTTAATTTTAATAAAAGTTATTTTAATTAAATTTAAACACAAAAACAAAAAGCAATTTTAAGGTCGGAAACTACGGCTGGGTGGCACAGCCACGGCGGCTGCCGACCAAGTGGCAGTCCGAGAGGGAAGGATATAAAAATTTGGCCTTTTAGCAACATGTGAAATCCGTTGCTAATTGCTAAAAATCCCTCGGTGGACGTAGCTAGCTACGGATATATCGACGGAATCACTCCGTTGGTAAAAACCTTGTCGCTAAATGAATTTAGAGACGGAAATAAAAAAATTCGTCGCTGGACTTAGCAACGAAAAAATAAATCCGTCGCTAGATTCAGCAACGCAAAAAAAAATCCGTTGCTAGATTCAGCAACAGAAAAAACATTTTGAATCTAAAAAAGAGTTGCTACTTGGGTCGACCTCACTCGGGTCAACCCGACTCGGATTTCCATGTAACGTTCCTTGAATCTCCAATCGCAAGATTGCTGTTAGTAAGAGTCGAACTCGTGACCTCAATGTCAAATAGTGAAACTCTTACCAACTATACCGAATATTCTTTGTTTACTTTTACACACAATTGATAAAAAATGAAAGAAATATTGGAGATGGAATTTAAAATCCGTCTCTAATTTAGAAACGGAATTTAAAATCCCTCCCTAATTTAGAAACGAGTTTTAAAATCTGTCTCTAATTTAGAAACGGATTTAAAAATCTGTTTCTAGTTTAGAGACAGATTGAAAATCCGTTTCTAGTTAAGAGATGAATTTAATTTACATAATTCGTCTCTAATGTAATATTTTAAATAATTAGTTTCAAAATAATTCCATCTCTAACTTAGCAACGGAAAAAAAAAAAACTCCGTTGCTAACTTAGCAACATAAAAAAAAATGTCTCTAAATTTAGCAACACAAAATAAATCCGTTGCTAGATTCAACAACGGGAAAAAATCCGTTGCTAATATAGCAACGGAAAAAAAAATCTGTTTCTAATTTAGAGACGGATTTTCAATTCCGTTGCTAATTTAGCGACGGAATTTTTAATTTCATCTCTAATTTAGAAACAGATTTTTAAACTCCGTCTCTAAATTAATTTAGAGACGGATTGTTTGATTCCGTCTCTAATTTAGAAACGGATAAAATTCCGTCACTAGAATTCTGTTTCTATATGGACATATTTTGTAGTGCGATGGAGGCAGGTGGTCCATGGTGGCTGTGGGCAGCAGCGTGCAAGCGTTGCACGGCTGCTGCCAAGGCATCCAGTGTTGCTGCTGTGCTGCTGCCCTTGCGGCAGTCACCCACCGTGGCTAGCTTCGGCTAGCCTACCACGGTGGGCGGCGATAATGGCTGGCGCTTTTATTAAAAAAAAATATTATTATTATTTTATTTTAAAAAAATTTCAAGATGAATATGATTTATTTTGGATAAGATAGAATATTTTGAAAATATGATCTTTTATTTTAAAAGATAAAATCTATTTTATTTGGATAAAAATCTTTTATTTTAGGATAAAATCAAATATTCAAAAGATGTTATATTATCCTAATTAAAGTGGTTAATTTTGGATAAGATTGATTAGGATATTCTGAGCATATTCCAAAAGGATAATAATTGATTTAAATAATGTGATTATCCCATAACTAGATTAGGATATAATTAATTTTATAATTAACTGATTGGCTAGTAATTAGGATAGAATCTCCTAAATTTGTTAGGATAATCATGTAAGATTAAATATGATTTATCTTTCTAGATTAAAATATGATTTGATTCTATCTCATGACTAAATTAAATATATGATATTTTATAAACGGTCATGAATAATATACGATATTATCTAATTATTATTTAAAATATAAGATATTTTAGGAAATGCGTTGACTTTATTTTAAACATTCGATGTTGTAGTTTAGACAAGCATGTTGAGTGATTTATTATATGGCACTTTTATAGTATATGATATTATATTGCTATAAATAGACTAGTATGGCCCATAGATTCTTAAATACGATCTGTGCATCGTGAAGTATTTTTGTAATCTGAATACGTTCTGCGTACCATTCAGTATTTTTGTAACTTTTATTTAAAGTAAATAGAATAGTTATTCAAATAGTGTTATTTTAAAGAAGCCCATGAAGTGAAGGCCCAAAGGAGCAAGGTGGATGGATATCCATGATGATTCAAGTGGGTGCATTCTCTTTTCTAGTTTTCTTAGGACTAAGGGGCCATACTATGTCATGCTTTATTTTATTGCATTTGTAGATTATGCATGTTAGATTTTATTTATGGTGATTGATGATGCGCTATATTTCACTAAATAATCACAAAATAATAAATCTAGGTCCCAGTAATATTGAGATTGCTTTTCCAATTAAAAACCCAATGAAACCTTCGATTTTTATGATGGGTCATGCCAAAGCTGGGTTTCATATTATATCTTTGGGAAGTTGGGGTAAATCAAATTTTACAATTTTAATTGGTTATGCTCAACAAGGTTACCTAAAGAGTTTAGAACCTTGAAGCAGAGGGAAATAATTAAACATGTGATGATTAATTATTCAACCAAGAATTGCAATCAGTAAAGGGTTTACTCACCTTGAAAATGAAATGGTTGATGGTAGGGCCAAAGTCCGGTCAATTATTGCACGAATACAGGGTCTTGGAATCACATAAAATTCAATTGGGATCATTTAATCATTGAATATAGTGTTTCAAATTTACCTAATTTAATTAATGCATTTATGGTACTTTAAATTTTAATTAAACATAATTATTAAACTTTGCCTTATTTTGACATAGATGGGTAGCCGTAATCACAATGACAACAACGTTTATAATCTTCGACCATTCCTTGAGAAGGATAGGTTTACAAGGGATAACTTTTCCAACTGGGAAAGAATGCAGGCTTGTTCAGGAATCTGAAGGTAGAGAGGATGCCATTGACACCCCATTGCCAGGACCTCTGCCAAAAAATCCAACTGCGGCAGAGATCAAGAAGCACAAGGAAGCTCATGACAGAGCTATACCTATCACTTGCTTAATGATTGCTACCATGGAGCCTAGTCTTCAAAAGCGTTTTGAGGACCAGGATGCCTACTCAATCATGCAAGAACTCAAAGTTTTGTTTAAGAAACAAGCTAGAGTTGAAAGGTATGAGCTCCATCGTGAGATTCTTGATTGTAGGATGGAGAAGGGCGCCACAGTTCATGATCATGTTTTCAAAATGATCGATCTAATTCAAAGTATGGAGAAACTAGGGTACCCATATAGTGATGATTTGGTAACAAACATCATTCTCCATTCACTACCAGAAAGTTTCAACTAGTTTATCATGAATTTTAACATGACTGCCACTGCAAAGACTATAAATCAATTGCATGCAATGCTGGTTAGTATTGATAAACAAATCCCTAAGGAACCTAAGAAGGAAGTTCTTATGCTTCAAAAGGGAAAGGGGTTCAAGAAGAAGGGGCAAAAGTCTAGTGCCAAGAGCAAGGGCAAGCAAGTGGCCAAGGCTCCTAAAAAGCCTAAGGCGACTCCAAAGCCTAAGGCTTCAAGTGAAAGTGAATGCTTTTACTGCAAGAAGAAGGGGCATTGGAAGAGAAATTTCCAGAAATACCTTGACTTCCACAAGAAGAATGGAGCATCAACCTCAAGTAATATGTTATAAACATTTTAACTTTCACTTAGGTATATGATACCAAGTTGCAGTGCTTAACATTGTGATGTTGCGCAGGAACTGCAAACAAGTGAAACTAGTAAGGAAATGGAGCTTGAAGGTGCACTAGAAGTATTTGAGTGGCCAAAGATAGCTTCATAGTTTTAAATTTTGATTAGTTTATCATGATTTTAGAACAATTTTCAGTTTTGATGAGGCAATATTTCAGTTTTGTTAGAACACTTATTTGGTTTACTTGGCTTGGACAAGTGTTTATCCATGACCAAGGTAATAAATTGCTTTCATTTTTCTAGATATAAGTTAATTTTGTTTTATAACATTGATATAAGTAGATCACAAAAGTAAAATTTAGATGATTCAAAGTACACTTACTTATAACAAGTAAGGTTAGGTCACATTAACCATTTGCACATCCAAAACATATGGATGGACTCTTATTCTTATATGATGAATCACTTGAGAATTAGAAGTCATGCTTGATAAGTTAGGATGACCAAGTTGCCTTTTAGTAGAAAGGGTAAAAGAAGCTAAAATGACCCTATGGAACTTATTCATATGATGTATATGGACCAATAAGTTCAAACTTAGCAAAGAGATTTAACTACTTCATTGCTTTTACTAACGATTTCAGTAAATATATCGATAATTTCTTAATGAAGTAAAGCTTGGAAACATTGAAATGTTCAAAATTCCAAAATTAAATGTAAAATCAGTTTGAGATAAACAATTTAACACCACAATATGATTGTTGTGATAAATATTTAACTTAAAAGGAATGATCATCTAAAGGGAATTTTTGAATTAATTCACAATCCAGAAACATTACAATTAAAGTGTATGTTTATGAAGAAGGAATCAAACTTTGCTTGCCATTGTTCGATCCAAGATTTAATGATTTACAAATATGGTTTTGAGGATATACATTACAACAACAATTGCGAATATACTAAACATGAAACTTAATCAAAGTAGTAGAAAAGATGTCATGAGAGTTATGATTTGGAAATGTTCCAAAAGTTATTTTTTCTAAACAGGATTAAGGGTTATGAAATCAATGTAAAATGTTTACAAAGATGACATAATGCACCCTAAATCAGAAAAATAGTTCTTCATGGGTTTTCTCATATAAACTAAGAGGTATTATTCCTATAATCGCGTAGAAACAAAATGTTTGTTGCTCGCGATAGTGTCTTTATAGAAAGAAATGTCTTCCTACAAAGCCAAGTGGGAGTAAAGTTAGATCTCGATGATATTCAAGACGAGCAACAAATGGATGTGGATAACACTACATCAGAGACGAATGCGCATGAAATTAGCTAATTTGATCAACCATGTGTCGAAGTAAGCTAATTCCACTAGCGAGACTTCTATCGTCCTACTAGAATGAAAGGCTTCAAAGAGTTGAAGAAAATAATTCTATTGTTGCTCATACTTATTGTAGGTTACTTGGGATCAAAACAAACAGTTTGTTGGAATTCTAGTGAAAGGTGGATTCTAAAATTTTCCCTATGGGAATGGTTAGAACCCATACCTACAAGAAAGCTTTAGACAAGTGCCAACTTAGGAAATGGCTTAAATCCATGAAATCGAGTATGGACTCCATGTTTGTAAAGATGTGTTAGTCCATAATAGTCTTACAAATAGGGTCAAACCTATTAGTTGGGTAAGCATATTCGGATTATTTTAGTTATGGATATCAAAATCACCTTCATGAAATGTTCTTGATGGTGAACATGTATATGATACAACCTAAGAGTTTTGAAATCAAGAAATTCCTAAAAAGTTTTGCAAACTTCAAAAATTCATTTATGGATTGAAGTAAGCATTAAGGAGTTCGAACATTCGTTTTGATTAGGCAATCAAACAGTTTGATTTCCTTAGTAGAATGTAAAGGGAAACTTGTAGGGACAAGAATTTTAGTGGGAGTAATTGGTCTACTTAGTATAGTATGTAGTTGACATACAGTTCATATGAAATGATATATCAATGCTTGAATAATAAGTCAAGCAGTGGTTAGAAAGATTGTTTCTATATGAGAGGCTTAGGAGATGTTGAGTACATATTGAGAATCAAAATCCACAAAGTGAATCTTGAAGAAAGATTGGACCTAATCAGGATACTTATATTGATGAGGTTCTTAACAAGATCAAGATGTAAGATTCTAAGATAGGATGTCTTCCCATGTCTCATGGAACTACACTCAGTAAAACTCAGTGCCTTGAAAAACTAATAGAGTTGAGTTAAAAGTAGTGTAACTTATGCTTCTGCAAAAGGAGCCATTACTTGTATCATGAAATGTACAAAGTAAGATGTTGCATATGACTTGTGCATGTATATCAGGTTTCAAGCAAATTTAGAATAAGCATACGAAGAGTTACCAAGAACAGATTTTTGAGTACTTGAGAAGCACTAAAAGGAATTCTTCTAGCTATTGTGTTAAAACGTAATTTAATCAAATTGTCAAAAGGTTATACGAATTAAAGTTTTCCAAACAGACAAGATGATTCTAGATGGTGATCTAAATGCATATTTATGTATGGATGGAGAAGGACAGTGAGCTTGAATAGTTCAAAGCAGAGCATTGTTGCATACTCAATTTCAAAATATGTGTATTAAACTATAGTAAGATAGTTAGAGAGGAAGTTCGGATTAAAATGTCATGTGACTAACAGGTCACCTTTGCCCAAGAACAAAGGAGTCAGGGTCACATCACAAATCCTAACTTATAAATATGAGATATCACCTCAGTTTTGAGATCATTGACCAGCAAAAGGTGATGTTCTGCAAAGTTTTATTATGAGTGAGAAATCACTCAACCCCTTCCATGGACTAAGGTGTGAGATTCATATTAAAGTCTTAGGATTGAAGAATGTTATGTAATTTAAGTTGTATATGATTTGAGAAAACATATTACATGAGAAATGCATCAATTTTCAGAATTATGTTTAAAATAAAAATTATTATTTCTCTTATTTAATTATGGTTTTTAAAATTAAATAAAATGTCCAAAATAATTATAAATTGATGGACTCATCAGGTTGATGACCTGGTGGATTGAAACCCCACAGGTGAACAAAATTCATATATTATTTGAGTTCCTAATTTGAGATCATTAAAGTGGATATGAATGATTTCAATAAATGGACTAGCATGTAAGATTGATTGGATAGCGCAGTTTCGTGGGCTATAGGGGCATAGTGATGCTTGGAAAATCATTGGATAGCATGAATGATGCATGATCGAACTAATGACCTACTTTGAAGTTCAAGTATAGAGCTTCCGTATATATATTAGTGGATTCCTTTGACATGAGTGGAAAAATGATTTAATTCAATGGATGTTATGACTGTGGTACACTCAAACGTCTAGCCGTAACTGGAGATTATAAAGGGTGTTTCTTGGTTAGTTCAGAAGTTGAGTGGGAGGCTTGTTGCCACAAGATTGGATAGAGTCTACCTATTAAATTAGGAAATGTGTCGTGGCCTCTTGAAGAGGGAGAATTCAGAAAATACGTGGCCGCGTTCAAATGCATTACACAGCAATCATTTGGTTTTGTAATTCTAAATCAGATTTCAAGAAACGATTTGTAGATTAATATGATCTCGACATGTGATGCAATCATATTATCAAATCGGCACATATATTGACTTAAGAAATTTGAATATTGCACCCTTGTCTCAGATAAGTGGGAGATTGAAGGAATTATGTCTTCGTCGTGTCCAATTACTAGATATATAAATGGATCAAAATATGGAGATGATTAAGTTCGTACATTTGGGTCGTCGTTTTTCCATAGCTAGAGGTACTAACGATCTTTGGACTAGTAAACACTACTACAAATATGGAAAAAGGGATCTATCTAAAGAGACTTGTTACAAGATTTAACAGGTCTCTTTGGTCAAAGAGACCTGTTATTATTGATAATAGGTCTCTAAAGAGCAATTTGTTGGCGGGAAAAAAAAAAGACCAGTTGTTAGTGTTAACATGGCTCTTTGTTTTTATTATTTTTTTAATCTTAAAATTATTTATGATTACTTATATCCTAGTATTACGTGTACACTAGTATCAAATAACTAAGAAGCAAAAAAGAAATATTGAGTAATTTTTTTTTATTAAAAAAAAAATTAAGACTACTTCACGTGTACTACTAACTTGAGGAAACGTATACTATACTACTAACTTAGAGTTTTAGACTAACACATCCTCATAAAAAAAAAAAAAATTAAATGAAGGGGCTAAAAGGGGTTTCTACTTGGTAGTAGCAGTTCATAGTTTCATCTTCTTCCTCCAATAATCCAAACCCTTGAAATTCCATGGCTTCCTTCCAAAGTTTTTCACTACCTAATTAGAGGTGATCGTTTTCAAGATTGTGTTCACCATCATCTACTTTGTAAGGCCTTCACTATCGTGAATTTTACAAAGTCGCCACCATCTGAAGCGTACTCGGGCCATGACTATCAACCACTCCGTTTGTTCAGGCGATTGTACGTGGTAAGCCGAAATGTCTCCCAACCAAAATTTCGTTCTTCTTTCATTGTTAACTATCAATTAATGATAAAGATTGTTCAATTTTCAGCCATAATACAAGGAATTGCACTACTTTGATCGATTTCCCGCCACAACCACAATCCCCTTATTCTTTTTAAGGTATTTTTCATTCATGTTCCTTACCCAGACAAATAATTGATACTAAGGTTAAAATTGATTTCTTAATTAAACCTATTCTAGTCACTAGCTTCAATTTTTATATGTTTTATATATATACTAATTTGTCTTGCTTTTGAAGTCTATTGTACTGTAAATGGATTTTATGTTTCTTTTTATTATTCTCTAATTGAATACAATGTTCTAAATTGATACGATATTTAAATTAAGATGATTCATGTTTAGTTTATAGGTGTAAAAATTCTTCTTGCATATATGGTGGCTGTTTGGGTTATGGTTTCAAATTTGATTTTCTCGTGAAAAGTACTGTTTTGTCGTATTTTGGTTGATAAAAATATTTTGTTTAATCTAGTAAAATATTTGTTGTATTTTCTAATTTAATATCTTTGTCACACCCTTACATACATTACAAGGATGCTACAAGTTTTATGTTCACTGCCACATATCTCTTTTTGTTGTTCCTCATATGAATCTTTTTTATTGTAGGAATGCAATTAATCTGAAACCTTAGTGTCTTTATTATATTTAAATTGACCTAGTCATTTAGGATTTACACATTATTCGGTTGAATATATTGATACTAATAGTAATCAACATAGTGTATGCGGAGAACTCTAAGGAAATGCCACCGAATTTTATTTTTTATTTTATTTTTATTAAGTGATAAGTGAGTATGCATTCACTAGTGAGATTTATTAAACAAATTTGAGTTAGGTTGGAGTGATAAGGACCCAAGACTTACATGTACATATATGTGAAGACATTATCGCTTTCGAAAATATTATGATTATTATGAATTAGTCATGAATTGCTATTGGTGCATATAGAATGGATCAAAGTTGGATATCAACAAAACAATCGGGTGACCCAGAATATCAAGCAAGTGTTAGGGAGTTCATTAATTTTGCAGTTACTAATAGTGGAGGTCGTCCCAAGCTACCATGTCCTTGTTATATGTGCCACAATTTGCTACATAAGAGGCCTGACGAAATACTTAATCACTTGAGTAAGTGAGCATTTCATAAAACATATACGAATTGGATTTGGCATGGAGAATGTAGGGAAAAACCTCTTGTTTGTAATGTAGAGGGTAGTGTGTGTGAAGGTGATAGAATAAATGAGGCTGATAATTTGGAAGATTTGTTGCATTCAGTGAAGGATAACTTTGATGATAATCCTACCATGTTTGAGAGCATTTTAAATGACTCTTAAAAGCCTTTGTATGACGGTTGCACTAAGTATACTAGATTGTCTGCGATTATCAAGTTATACAACTTGAAGGCATGTCATGGTTGGACTGATACAGGCTTCAGCATGCTACTAAAAGTTGTCAAAGACATGCTTCCAGAAGACAATGTCCTTTTGTAGACACCCATTTGTGTCTCCCCAAAACCAAACCTGGTGATGAGTACCTTTCGCGTCGAATCATAATCGAATGAAGTGAAAGTGTGGAAAGTCTAGTGTTGCGGATAGTTTTAATTTCTTTTCTCTTCTCTCTGTTTTTGAAAACCTATTTTAATAAAATAGTCAATCCAGTTTAGTTTGGTCCATAGTAAGGGTCCAATAACGGTGTATTTGATGGGGCTTGTAAAGATCTTTCCAACGATATATTATAAGCCCAATTCCGATGAATAATGAGAAAGTTATGGCCAAATTACTAAACTGGGCCCGGTTTGATACTTATATGCGGCCCAATGATCTAGAGGAGGGCCTAATATGGATTTATCATTCCTAATGCAATTAGAATTGATTTTAATCTTCTAGATTCTTGTAGAAGGTTCTTTTCATTCCTAACTCAATTAGCATTGATAAATTGACTTTGGTTGACTTTTTATAGTTTTAATCAGGATAAAAGAGTGTTTTTAAGTAAAATACGATTTTGCCCTTCTGTACGGCTAAATTTTATCAGAATTAAGAAAACGCGTGAAAATAATTGTTAGCGCTTGACGACAGGGATTAGCGCCTGGCGCCTGGCGCTAGCCTTAGCGCCTGACGCTAATGGCCAGCGTCTGGCGCTAATCAAGTTTTATCCTCGTCGAAACTCTAATTTGTTTTTCTATCCGTTTGGCTGATTTTCTCTATAAATAGCCTCCTAAAACATCTGTTTTCAATTATCAACAATCATCAAATATCATATATTCTCTAGTTTTCTTATTCTCTCTAGTTTTTAAGAACTCTTCTCTCTCTAACTTTCTATACAAAATTCCGCAATCACAAGATCAAGAAAAACCTAGCATAATTCGAAGTTGCCTTCGCCCTAGACGTGAAAGGTTTTAATTTCTGAGGGTTTGGTCACAAATCTCTATTTCAATTATTTAATTTAATTCTTTGGTTTTATTATTTTCCTTAAAGTTACTAACGTGTCTATTTTGTTATTTGAAAGAGATACGAGGTATCCAAGTAAGTTCTTTAATGGTTTTATTGATATTATGATATAGAAATCATGTTTAGGTTGTTGTTATAATTCCTAGGGTCATGTTAGGGTGTTTTGATCTTCCTAGTATCATGTTTAGGGTAATTTATAATATCAAATATGACAATTGTGATACTTCCTATATTCTTTCCTAATATTCATGTTAGGGTTAAAGCTTTGATTTTTATTGCTTAGTGACATGCTAGGTTTTGTTATTAATCTTGTTAGTATCATGCCTAGGATCTTGCTATTATTATTATTATTATTATTATTATTATTATTATTATTATTATTATTATTATCATCATCATCATTATCATTGTTATGATTATTAAAATTATGATAATTGTTTTGATTATTATTATGTTGCTTGATATATATTATTTTTATTGCTTGATCACACCTTTTATGCATGTTTAAAGGAATTTGTACTTGTAATCACGCTTAATAAGATAATTAATAATCTTGTTTAAGGTTAATATGATTATAATTCAAGTGATCGCCAATAATAGTTTTATTTGTGCATTAATATTCAACCAACATAGATAAACAGGTTTAGGGTTAAACCTATTGATTTCATGTTAGTCAGAAAGCGCATATGAATACGATCAGAATAAAGTAGAGGCCTATTATTAGGGCAGGTTCAATCTCTTTTAGGTTGGATTTGTACCTTCATCCCCGAACTACCAGTCATGGTTCCAGATCTATTGGAGTTAACGATCTCTTGGATCGTTAAGGGGTGTAACCTTCACCCTATGAACGGTTTACAAGTTTCTAAAACTTGTTGGCGACTCTTTTACTCTATCTTCTTTCCCTTTGGACGCCACCGTACTTTAGTGTATGATCACAGTGGGGTTCAAGCTAGGGATAATTCTTGAAATATTCCCTACAGTTTTTGGCGACTACAGTTTTTGGCGACTCCAGTAGGGAGGATTTCTATTTTAATTCCTGAAATTTATTTCGCAATGATTTAGAATGAGTGGATGAGACTCGAAAAGTTCTAAGTATTTCATTTGCGTAATTTTTATTAACATTATTGTCATATACATAAAAAAGATCTCATTGGAAAGACCATCCGTAATGAGTTAAAACATAGGATTTTTACACGTAGGAAATTTGAGGAATATCTTTCACAACTAGGATCGAAATAATGTTGCGCGAAACTGGAAAATTTTATCGAGCACAAAAAGCTGCTGAGGCGTGTAGGAACTAGCGTCAAGGAACAAAGTCTAGCGCCAATTATTTGACGTTAGTGCCAGGCGAGAGCCTTTGTCGCCAGGCGCTAAAGCCAAATTATGGCGCTGGCCTCTGTTTGCTGGCGCTAAGTTCTTCCAATACCGAGCCAGAAATATGCATTCTAATTTCGACCAGTTTTTAGCACTGTTTGCTCAATCCTACTTCCTGATTGGGGTTTTCTCACTTTTCTGAAACCCATATGTGTTATACATATGGACATAACCCTTCGGGAATGCATGCTCCATCTACCTGATTGAACGCTCTGAGCAACAAAGGGTACATATGAGAATGTTGAATTCACCAAACCATGGAAGCGAGTTTTTCTAAACTCGCGGTGTCCTATCCACTCGCGCCAACCCTTCACGGTTACGCTTCCGCGCGGTGCATCCGGATAATTAACCATGGACCCTCTTTTGACTAACCCATATCCCGAACTTTAGAGAACTAGAGCCATGGTTAGGTTGCAAACTCATTACATCATGATTGTGCCTACTTGACTAATTGTCCATTATTGGTTGTGCGTACTCTATGTATTTTTCCTAACCGTTTGTTTGACTTGTGTTAAGATTAAATAAACTAATTTATGACTAAAAGAAATTTGCCTAATTAATTAATTAATCTTAGTAAATTAAGTCTAATAATTTAATCAGAGTTGACTTAGTACGACTTTAGGCATACCCTGCAGAGTAATAATACCGAAAGCAGTTCCAGATCGGCGTTCTAGTAATGGCGCCAAGATTAAAACTAAAGCGCCACTCTGTGGAGCGTAGTGCCTGGCGACAGTCCTGTCGTCTGGCGCTACACTGCAAAGAGAGGTGCCAGTCCTGTCGTTTTGACGACAGTTCGATTTATTGCTCGAGTCATCACCATATGTCTAATTGAATAGTTGGCTAGTCAATTTGGTTAATTTTTACTGGTAATAATACCTTGTCAAGTCATTAATCGAGTCTAAGCACTACGTCCCATGGTCTTACACAAGAGTCAAAGCATGTCACTTACACTCACCACATAAAGCACACACTAATGCACACTTTGACCATGTCTAAAAGAGTCTTGTATGCACGTATTTTCCGTCATTTTTTTTTAGGGGGGTAAGTCGGATATTAATCCTCTAATTAAAACACTTGTTTGAACTCTATATTTAACTCTAAAAAATGCACACCTTATTTTTGCCAAAAATATGCACCCTAATATGCACCTTTTTTTTGTTTTTTTCTTTTTCAAAACTCGTAAAGTCAAAGTCAATTTGAGTCAAGTCATTAAAACAAAAATGGTTTAATTTACAGCGCGTGGTCATGAAAGGAAGGGCGTTTGATCAAAGACAACCTTTTTATTCAAGTCAACTTTTCGACAAACCGGTCGCTTGTAAAAGGAAAGCTAAGACAATAATGGAAACTCAAGAGGAAGTTAATGAGCTTAGGAACCAATTAATTACTATGACTGAGGCGTTAAAGGTTTTAACCCTCAAAATCGATGATCCTGTGAAGCAACAAAAAAATGGACCTCATGCAGGAAAGTCTGAGAAAACTGTCTAGTGACTATAAGTTTCAAGGAATTAGCTCACAAGGGGTCTCGGTGGACAAGGATCTTCTTCCGCAGAAGTTCAATGCCAACGACATCCTGAAATTCAAAGCGACTGACAACCCTTATTTTCACCTAAGAGCCTTCGAAACAATAATGAGCATTAAGGGTATTAACAAGAAGGTGTTTCCCTCTTTGTTCTCTCTATCTCTTGAAACCTTTTGCCAACAATGGTTCTTCTCCCTTGAAAAATAAAGAACCTCTACTTGGGAGTCTATAGTAAACGCTTTCATTGATAGGTACAAGTGCAACATTCAAGTTGAAACTGGCTTTAGGGAACTGGAAATTCTCAAGCAGAAGGAGAATGAAGGTTTCACTTCTTTCTTCAACAAATGGAGAGAAACCTCTGCTAAGATGATTGAAGTACCAAGTGAAAAAGAATTTGTGAGGTTATTCATTAAAAACCTGAAGTACTCCAAGAATCTCAAATACCAGAATAATCTCCATACCTTCAAGGCCGTCTATGACATTGGAATTAATATTGAAGATGACCTGGCTAAGCTGAAAGCTGCTAACAGTAACTCCAACAGTGGATGGAATGGCAAGAAGAACGACAATCCTTCTTCTTCTAAAACTACCCACTCAAACAATGTTAGTACCTTTAACTTAAGTGAAGTCCTTGCTATGAATAATCAAGGACAAAAGAAACCATTTAGGAGGAACTTTACTCCTATAGGTATGAGTTATGACACCGCATTTGATCGATTAAATGCAAAAGGTCTTATAACTCCTATTGGACCATTTGGGGACCCACCGGTCGAGAAGAGGACAGCTAACTAGAACCCCAATGCACATTGCAAATATCACCAAGGTAGGGGCCATCTTACCGAAAATTGTTGGAAGCTTAAGGAAGCTATCCAATATTTAATCGATAACAACAAACTGTCATTGCCTTCTGCCAGTAAGAAGCCGAGCATTGATAATGCACCTCTCGCTCACTCATTGGCCATCTCTAATGAGGAAAACGAGGTTGATCCCTCATCTCTCATCAAACCTATTGAAGAAATCCATGCTATTGAAGAAGAGGAGGAGATCTTTTTCGATGCCATGGATGACTTTCCTGAACTAGAAAGTAAAGAGGATATATAATTGCTTACATTGTCCATGCTGGAGGGATCAAACTTGCTGCGTGAAGCTCTCGAAGTTGCGAAGAAACAATTAGAAGAGCTTTAGAAAAAATGTGACAAGGTCCCATCCACGAAGAAGAACCCCTTCTCTCTACAAGTAATTGACAGACCCAAGAAGAGTAATAGACTCTATACTCCAATTGGGATTTCATATGCTAAAATGTTCAACATGCTCTATGAGAGTGGAAAGGTCAAACCTCTCAAACCGAGACCATTTGAATCACTAAAAAGGATAGATAGGTTCTACTGCCAATACCATCATTCAGGGGGTCACACTATTGAAAATTGTTTTAAATTTAAAGATTTAATTCAGAAAATGATTGATGACAAAAAGTTAGTCCAAATTCCACAAGAGGAAGACATAAGCATTAATGGAGTTTGGGACAGTGATGAAGAAGACATATACTTAAAAGACATGGAAGGACCTCCACCTTCAGTGTCATATGTCATGGATGACTTCTGGGTTGAAGAAGATTCATCTATAGACGTCCTCACAAGATCTGGGAGAATGCAACCTCCTATTTCGACACAACCTATACCGACTACGCGACAAGTTCCCATA
Organism: Chenopodium quinoa; assembly: GCF_001683475.1. Classification (NCBI taxonomy): domain Eukaryota; kingdom Viridiplantae; phylum Streptophyta; class Magnoliopsida; order Caryophyllales; family Amaranthaceae; genus Chenopodium; species Chenopodium quinoa. The sequence goes on from NW_018742441.1 coordinate 1,042,175, forward strand.
CCTATCATAGAAGACAATGATATTATCAAACAGTTCAAGAAAACCAAGGTTGAAATGAATGTATGGAAGCTTCTAGCAACATCTCAAGAGCATAGGTTGGTAGTGATGAATGCCTTAGATAAGATAGGGATAGATTCTGACACCACTCCTGAGGGGTTGGCTAACTTTCTTACGAGTGATCTCCCTAGTCCTATCAACCTAATCACCTTTTCCGACAAGGATTTACCTCTAGAGGGTTACAAGCATTATAAAGCACTAAACCTCACAGTATTTTGCAAGAGAATGAACGTCCCTATGACTCTTGTAGACAATGGATCGACCATTAATGTCTGTCCACTCAGAACTGCGAGGATGCTAGGCATAAATGATGAAGACTTAACCCCGTCAACACAAGGAATAAGAGCTTATGACAACACTCGTCGTCAAACTCTTGGCAAGATTACTATGAATATAACGACGAGAGCGATAGAACATGCTACTACATTTCAAGTAGTAGATATTAAGGCTTCATTCAATTTATTGTTGGGACGCCCTTGGCTTCATGACCTAAAGGCCGTCCCTTCATCTCTCCACCAACAGGTAATGGCCATAGTTGGAGGAATTCCCATTACGATCGATGCTTCACCCATGAGGATTAAGGCTATAGAAAATCAAATAATTAATGTGGAGCACGATGAAGATGATGAAGATTTGTGGGGCTTTAATGAAGAGGTCTCCTTAATCGAGGAGGATGAAAGGACCCCTCTCTGCCACAACCCCCACTCCAATATGATAGTGAACGTTATTCTGAAGAAACAAGGACATTTTCCTAGGATGACTCTAGGAAAGAAGAAAGGAATAGCAAAATCGCTGGAATCACCTGGCCTCCCTAAATTAAAAAATTTCAGACTTGGTTTTGAACCGACTCGGGAAGATCTCAAGCGAGCCCAGGAACAGACAAAGGCGCATAGGAACGCTCGCATCCAAAAGAAAGCAATCCCAATGGATCGGTATCCTCTTACTCTCAATGGACAATTCATAAAAGATGGAGAGGACTATCCATGCTACAAATTTTCCGAACCTTTTGTCGTAAATGGCATAAGGCAACCGGGATTCGAAATTCTCCTAGATTGCTATTTTCTAGATGAAATCCCGACTCCTATCCACAAGGAGAAAGCACCCCCATGCTTTGACTTTAATGTCATGGGATTACTATTTGGGCGAGAAAAAGATGAGCCGATATACATAGAGGATAACTCCTCGCTCATCCAAACGGTCCTACAAAGAGAAAGCTTTGATCCCTCAAGACTCATCACTCCAGCAGAAGGAACATTATAAGGGTGGCGCAAGACAGTCAAGGTGACTACTCCAAGTGGAAGGGGAATCTCCATTACGACGGGGAAAAGACCGATGTTCGAAGAGTCGTTAGAGTCAGAGTCAGAGTCTTTTCCTGTAGAGTCATCTAAGTCTTTAGTTGTAGCACCCCCTTCTTATATCTCTTCCCCTATGATAGTTAGTTATCAAGTCCCTGAGGACATATCTCTTTTCTATGTAATGATTTCTGAGTTTAATCATATGTCTTCTTCCCCTTACTCCTCGTGCTTTTCTTTAACCCAAGATGATGAGCATTGCTTAACTAACAATGAAAATGACAAAGAACTTATTAAAGCAATGGAAACACTTGAAAAGTAAACCCCCATAATTGAGGAAATTGAGACGGTTGATATCTCAAATGATTCAACCAATAAAAGAGAAGTTAAAATCGGATTAACACTTAATGAAGAAGAAAGAACCGATTTAATCAATCTTCTTAAAGAATTCATCGATGTATTTGCTTGGTCATATGAAGATATGCCAGGCATTAATAGAGAAATAGCTCAACACACCATACCGCTAATTCTAGGAATGAAACCTGTAAAACAAAAGTTGCGTCAAATGAAACCCGACGTAGCTCTGAAAATAAAAGAAGAAGTTCAAAAACAAATAACTCCAGGTTTTATCAAGGTATCCAAATACCCCAAATGGGTCGCCAACGTCGTCGTCCCAGTTCCGAAAAGGATGGAAGGGTAAGAATGTGTGTCAACTATCGAGATCTAAATAAGGCAAGTCCAAAGGACGACTTCCCTTTACCACACATCGATATTCTGGTAGATAACAAAGTGAATCATGCACTCCTCTCGTTAATGGATGGCTACGCGGGGTACAATCAAATTCTCATGGCAGAAGAAAACATGGAGAAAACAACCTTCATAACACTATGGGGTATTTACTGCTAAACGGTAATGTCATTCGGGTTGAAAAACGCGGGTGCTACTTACCAACAAGCAGGGACTGCCTTGCTCCATGACATGATGCACAAAGAAGTTGAAGTATATGTGGAAGATATGATTGTGAACTCAAAAAATCGCCCAGGCCATCAAATAGCCTTCAGATTATTCTTTGAAAGGCTATGAAAATACAACATGAGGTTAAACCCATCCAAGTGTGCTTTTGTAGTCACCTCAGGAAAGCTTTTGGGTTATTTCATAAGCTCTAGAGGAATAGAGATAGACCCAACCAAGATCAAGGCAATCATGTCAATGCTATCGCCTATCCAAGTGTGATTTATTGGCCGGTTGCAATACATAAGCAGGTTCATATCAAAATTAACAACAATATGTGAAACAATATTCAAAAAGCTTAAAAAGAATGTTCCAGTAATATGGGATGACGAGTGTCAAAAAGCCTTTGAAAAGATCAAAGCCTATCTTGCAAATCCTCCCGTATTGGCACCATCACTTCTAGGAATACCTCTTAAGTTGTACTTAACAGTCACCAAAGAAACAATGGGAGCCATGCTTGCACAAGAAGTAGAAGGCAAAGAAAATGCAATATACTATCTAAGTAAAAAGATGCTCGAGTATGTGGTACGCTATACACAACTTGAGAAATTGTGCCTCGCATTGGTGTGGGCCACAACCAAGTTAAGACATTACATGCTCGTGCATACAGTCTTTCTAGTTTCCTGATTGGATCCACTCAAGTATTTATTCGAGAAGTCTACACTCAATGGGCGCATATAAAGATGGATAGTTAACTTAGCCCAGTTTGATGTAAGATTCATGCCTCAAAAAGCTATCAAAAGATCTATGGTTTCAGATTTTCTAGCGGACTTTCCAATAGAAGATTCAATGCCAGTACACGAAAATGAATTTCCAAACGAAGACTTGATGGTCACAGAAGATGATACTTGGACCTTATACTTCGATGGAGCCTCAAACCAAAAAGGATGTGGCGTTGGAGTATTATTAGTAATACCTAAAGAAGAGCATGTTCTAATCTCCATAAAGCTAGATTTCGACGTTACCAACAACGCTGCTGAATACGAAGCATGCGTGGTAGGCCTTGAAACAGCTTTGGCATTGGGAGTGAAGAAATTACGAATGTTCGGGGGCTCTTCGTTGATCATCAATCAGATCTCTAATAGATGGAAGGTAAGGAGCGAAAGTCTAGCCCTTTACTAAACTTATCTAGAAACTCTCACTACTCAGTTAGAGAAAGTGGAATACACGTATCTAACTAGAGAAGAAAATTAATTTGTTGATGCCTTACCAAGACTAGCCTCAATGGTTAGGATTCCTACGGAAATCGAGCAAATGCCTCTAACTATAGAAAAAAGGCATAAACCAGCTTATATTCAAGCTATAGAAGATGATGAAATGAAGAAGAAGAAGAATAAGAAGAACCGTGGTATACGGATATACTTAACAATGTCACCAAAGGAGAATACCCTCCCCATGCTCACAAAAGAGCAAAATGAGCATTAAGACTCTTGTCTTCCCAATACGTACTCATAGACAACGAGTTACACAAAAGGGTACCTAAGGGTCGAGCTCTCTTATGTTTAGGAAAAAAGGATGCTCAAAGAGCAATGAGAATAGTCCACGAAGGCATTTGTGGAACTCACGTGAACGGTAAGAAGCTAGTTTAAAAGATAATGCGAGAAGGATACTATTGGACTACCATGAATAGGGATTGTCATCAATACGGAAAAAGATGCCCTAAGTGCCAAATCTACGCCAATTTACAACATGTTCTTCCATCCCTACTATACACCTACACTTCACCATGGCCATTCTCTACATGGGGAATTGACATTATTGGTAAAATCACTCCCCCAGGAACAAGAGGTCACCAATATATCCTAGTAGCAATTGATTACTTCACAAAGTGGGTCAAAGCACAATCATACGCTAAACTCACTGCAAAAAATGTAGCACTCTTTATCGAAAGAAATATTATTTGTCGATATGGAGTCCCACATGAAATGATAAGTGACAATGGAACTCACTTTCAAGCTGAGTGTGAAGAATTGTTACAAAAATATGGCATTCAACACCATCATTCTTCTCTTTATAGACCTCAGGCAAACGGAGCAGTCGAAACGGCTAATAAAAATTTAAAGACTATCATCGAGAAAATGACAGAAAATTACAAGGATTGGCCTGACAAACTCCACTTCGCATTATGGGGTTATCGCAAGTCAATTCACACATTAACAGGAAATACGCCATTTTCCTTGGTTTATGGAATGGATGTCGTACAACCTGTAGAGCTAGAGATACCATCTCTACGCATTGCATTAGAAAGCAAACTCGATGAAGTTGAATGGACTAGGGCGAGATATGAGGAGCTAATTCTACTTGATGAAAAACGACTAGAAGCTCTACATCATACTCAATGCTACTAAACTTGTATGGCTAGGCATTTTAATAAGAAGGTCAAGACAAGAAACATCAAAGTAGGAGACTTGGTGTTAAAAGCATTAAGAAAGAATGTTTTAGATCCAAGGGGAAAATTTAGGCCTAATTAGTCTGGGCCCTATATTGTCAAAACAATCCTATCAAGAGGTGCAGCAAAATTAACTGATATGGATGGCAATGAGTTCTCGAACATGACAAACCTTGACCAACTTAAAAAGTACTACCCATAATTACTTGAGTAGTATACTCAAGAGAGCTACGTTTGGCCTGATTCCTTAAAAAGGATACGTAGGCAACCCTTTACGGGTGCGGCCACTTTACTTTTTGCAAACCTCGCATCCTGATTCCTTAAAAAGCATTGGCGTCACGGAAAAAATTCCGTCGCCAGACGATTAGCTCTAGCACCAGACGACAGTGTCCATCGCCTGACGCCTGACGCCAGACTACCGCAGCAGGCGCCAGTCGTAAAAAAGCGGCGCTATTTTTCTGGGAGTACCTGGGAATATTTTGGTGATTTTCGGAAAATTTTCGACTTCTGTATTCGAAAAAATTTCTGGAAAATTAAATTTTCATTTTTCATAGCTTTAATAAATTAAATTTAGAGAAGATGATTTAATTAAAAAAAAAGCTGCAATTTCTTTAATAAAATAAACTAACAATTACATTATTGATGGAATTTAAATAAAGATTAAACAAATTAATTTTAATCTAAAATTAAGTCTAATAATTGAAAGTTAAGCCATGCTTTAATCTTTTTTCTCTTTCTTTGCTCTCTTCCAATTTTTATCTGTATCCTCTTCATTATCCATAACTTTAGCTAGTAGGCATCCTTTAGAGGACCTACATTCAATTTTTGAGTAAATAGTTTCTCCCTTAGCTAGGACTACATTTTTCTTCTCTACCCAAGCCTTCTTCTCTAAAGTGTCAGCTTTTCTCTTCCCTTTATCCTTCGTAGAGCTCTTCTTCCTAGGCATTGTAGGTGTTTTGAACTCAACTTTTTCACCCAAGAGTTCCTTAACGGGAATCACTTTGTCACCTAGACGACTCTTCACATTAGTTTTACTCTGATTTTTCTTCATGTCCTTTGAAGGCTTCTTCAGAAGCCACTTCTTCACATCATTGGGCAAGGAAGGAGGAACCTTTTGGGTAATCACTTCCCATAAAGGTCTAGCGCTCCAATAAGCATCAAATTTGTCTACTTCTTGAGAGACAGGAAATTCATAAGGACGACGAATATCCCCAGAAGGAATGGTTTGAAGTAGGTCGTACTGTCTTTTTACCCTGCAGGGATAATAAAAAGTCATCCTGGATAAACTTGGAAGACGACAGAAGGGTTGCTTGTTGACACCAACCATCTTTTCTATTTTCCACCAAGGGATGACCCACTTGATGGCAAAGTTGCAAGAGGCAAAGATCTTCTTCCATTCATGGCGCCCCATCTTAGAGAAGCGTTTTTTTCTTCTCACAAAGCAATTTGGAGTGTATTTTTCAACATTTTCTGGAGGACTAATTAATTCTAGTCTCTCCATTAGCCACATCTATAAAAAAAAAAATTCAATGCAAATAAATTAATATTACTATACAAAAATATTTTTTTGATTTCTATAATTAAAAATATTATTTTTCTACCTGTAATAAAATTAGAGAGCCCCGAAAAGGTGCTTTTGGATTTCTTTTCAATTCATCAAGACTAAGCATAGTCTCTCGAACGATTAATGGCATTGGATTTCTCCCAAATTCAATCTGCTCCAAAACAGTTGATATGATTGCTTGACCCTCATTAGTTCTACCACTAGTGAGAAGATATTGGTTAAGCATGCAAAAAAGAAAAGCCCTTCTTCTATAAACATGAAAAGACTCAGAATATGGTCTATCAAAGTAATGTCGAGCAAATTCTTTCAAATTAACTATGCTACCATCTACTATATTTTTTAGATCTTTGTCTTTTAAATTAAAGAAGCGCTCAAAATCCTTGTAATAATATTCATCTATTCTAGGGATTACTGCCAGATCTAATGCAGGGAAGCCTAAGATAGCACCAAATTCTTCCGGCAAAGGGCTAATTTCATCACACCCTAGTCTAAAACAATGAGTATCCACATCCCAATATTCTAAGGCGGTATGAATAAAGTCTACATCAAGATCTACCCCCTTGATACCATAAATAACCTCCATATGAAAAAAGTCTAATTCTTTTCTCTCCTTGGTAGTTAGAGATCGACACCATTCATGAGTGAAGTTGGTAAAACTCTTAGAGACTAAAGACATGATTATTAATTTTTTCAAAAGCTAAGGTTATATTTAATCTGCTGAAATTATGAAGAAAATTGGATGATCGGGGGGCTATTTATACACAAAATCGGCACAGTTTTAATCCGGAAAGAATTTGGAGTCAGCGCTCATCAGCGCCAGACGCCAGACCCTGGCGCTTGGCGCCAAACGCTAAGAGTTAGCGTCTGGCGCTAACCCAAAACGTGTGGCGCCAGATGGCGCTGACGTGTCTTATCATACGAGCTTTTCAAAAACCGCGTTTTTTGGCTGATTCGAGTCTGGACAATGACTTTACGATCTTTTATTCTTTTTTTTTTTACTCTAATCAATTATATTGATTTTATTTTTTGGATTTTTTTAGACTTAATTTTTAAGTCTTTGTAAATCCAATATTTTTTATTTTTGGGGGAGAAAGTCGGATACCCTCTATAAGGAGGGTGATCCCATCGTAAAGGGTACTCTCCTTAAATGCCCATGGCCCTTTAAAAGACTAGGACTTTACACTTGTTAGTGTGTATTAGAATTTGCATTCCTGACTGTTTAGGGACCCTTGAATTAGAAATGATTCTATCATACACGCTTTTTTGTAAGGAACAAGTAGGAGTCGCCAATGAGATTTAGGAAAACCCATAAACCTCGTTCATGCCTTTATCCCAAGTAGAGTTCAAGGGATATTTAGCATGAATCATAAGTTTACCCATGCCCAAATTGGTCTACATAAACCAGAAATGAGTTCGGGAGCGAGGATACCAAGATAATGTTCCCTTTAGAGGAGAATCGCGATCCTAGCCCAAGTGCGGCCTCTACTAGCTCTTCCTTTGCACAATTTCATCACCAAACAATATATGCAACGTGATACCTAAAACTATGTTAATTGATTTTATTTACACACATTAATCATATAGGAATTACATTGCAAAATTCGTTATTTTTATTTGATCAAATTCGTGAAAAGAACAAAAAGTAAACAATATTCGCCTTGTCTTAAGTGATAAAACAATCAATTAATTATTCAAATTCTAGTCTTGATTAACGAAAGATTACTATGTGAATTAATTAGTTAAAAGTTTTTTTAAATTGATCAAACAACACTAATTAATCAATTAAAGTTGTTTAAACAATAAAAGAAAAGTGATTTATCTAAGTGCTTAGGAAACTAACCGTTCTTCTATGTATGCTTAGATCTCCGTCTTAGATGTTTATGGACCTTATTTCTTCTTTGTACCTCCAAGGGTTTCAATGGATAGATTTGTTGGGGTTTGGTGAGTCCGACTCACCGCGGAAACAAACCCCGACCCAAGGAACCACTCGCAATAATTAAAATCATGAAGCATAAATAAATAATCACAAAGAAAAGATAACGAATCTTACCCTCGAAGCGAGCTTCGCCCAAAAACTGGGGCTCTTACTTGAAAGCTACGAGCACGTCAAGCGCCGCGCCTCCGACGGTATCCACCCACAAAAAGGTGAACACAACTTTAAGGTCTACTACCTGGGGGTTAGCGAGGTCCGACCAAAACCCGAGTGTTATATGAGTTTAAGAGTTTTCCCAATATTATGGAATGCTCTTTTTAACTCCCACTCAAGCAAAGAATTCTCAAGCCATTCCATGACTATTTATAAGGAAGTATGCCTTGTGAATTTCACTCATCTTTTAATGTGGGACTTTTCACAAAAAGATCCCACATGGAAAGATTGGTGAATTCAACCCTTAGTTAAATAAACAAAGGAACAAGTAACAAGTGTCACATGGTTAGGTGTGGACCATTTTCTCACTTGGTCCCCAAGGAATTTCACATGCAATGTGAACTAACCATGTGTCACCCAACCTTGAGCCCCAAGTTGGGTTCGGTGGGCCTATTTTATTTTGGCCCGTGTCCACGACCCATCAACCCGGGTCCACGGTCATTGCCACATGTGTCGCCACCGTGGTGCGCCGCCATCATGGCGCTGCCACGTGGCACGCTTCCACGTGGCACGCTGTCACTTGGTGGCTGCCAATGTGGCGGCTGCCAACGTGGATGCTGCCACTTGGCGGATGCCAACGTGGCGGCCACGTGTGCTGCCACATGGCGTTTTGCCATGTGTGCTACCACGTGGCATGCTCCTATTGGGCACGCATTCCTAGCCTTTTGCGTGGCTAGGATTTTACTTGTTACTTGATGCATTTTCCCATCTCGCCAAATCCAAAATTTTGGCTCGATATTTGAGATTCTCCGACGCTCGGTTTCGACGCTCCAAGCTCGAATTTCCGACGTCTAAATGTTTAACACTCAGGCGATGAATTAATTTCTTCCGAATTAATTCGTCGAGTTGGTTCGCATATATTTGCTTGGGTGTGACCCGAAGGGTTCAGTCAAGATTAAGCTGTAATATTAATTATATTAATATTACTGATCGGAAGCGGCCTCCACCCAGGCATTCCGATCACTTGACCTTACTGAATATATTAGCTTTCTAATAATTCTGAACCCGCTATCAGAATAATACACTTGTTCGAAGGACACTATTCCTTTCAATCTCCCACTTGTCCTTCTGGACAAGTGTGCATTTAGTGTATAGCCCTTATCCTATGTCTCTTCATGTCTCTTCATGAACTACAGAGTAAGATTACTAGTCATCTCTGTTACGTCCAGAAGTGTTTCTCGAAATCCGAGTTTGACTGTCAATAAGCAGATGATTTCTAAAATCCATCTGAGCACGGCCATGCATTTTTCACACTCTCGCTCTTCGAGAGGCCTTGTAAACAACAAGACATGTTCCCTATTGTTAGTAGGGGGATATTTCCAGTCTTGTAATGTAGCTTCTCTTACTAAGAGGACTCACCCGCCCAATGTCTGTCTTTATAATCCCCAGTTACGGCGGACGTTTGGCGGATACCAAAGCGGACCAGTACTCAAACAAGAGATCTCCCACTACTCATGGTCAAAGGAAAAGAGTTCCGATAGTAATAATGAGAAAATACTTATGAAGATTTTTAAATCTCTTAAAGTATCCTCATAGGTCGATCTAGTATGGTTCTAAACCAATACCTGTGCAAATGATTTATATCCTCATAGCACAAGAAACGGTGCTATAAATCATACTACACACTAATCTCTGATGGTCATCAATCGTCCACAAAATATGACCTTGATTAGGGATAATTTTCGATTAAAATATTCAATGTTCACTTAATAGGTGTTTCTTTATCCAAGCCATTGACTTGATACCTATTTTGAATATTTATTAAAAACGAATGGACTCATTATTTAATTCTAAACCACAATTAAATAGTTTTGTGGAATATTTAGAAATATTTTATTCCACTATGAAACTTCACAATGTTTCATCTTATGATAAATGGTTTTTCCCAAATGTTTAAAGAGTAATACTCTTCATAAAACATTCATAGAAATCACACCCATATTTGATATGCTTGATTTCTTTCATGCAATTATGAATGTTGTCGTTCACTTATTGCATAGGTTTAGTTATAATTACTTTGCAAACCTTAGCATCTTCATTATCCACCATTTCCATAATAAGATGATAAATTTTTGAGAGTGTTAATGGATTACATGTGATTCAGGATTTATTGTCCAAGCAATGGCTCCCACTCATTTTCATGATTTGAGACCTTCTACTTGACAACCTACAATCATTAATGTTCAACAACGAACCTTTCCATTTAACATCTATCTTATTATTGTCTTTAAGGCAACAATATTCTCAACATATATTTTAGTAGACTCCCCGATGATGCCTTGCTTGGGTTTTACTCCAAGCGACTCACAACGATTTGGGATACCCTAATCACTTGTGATCATGGAAATTTTCCTTAAATTCCCGCACATTATACATGGATGCACATCCATGTTACCATTCTCAAACCACGACACTTCTTGCCTCGTGCTTATAAATGGCTTCCTTGCTAAGGATCTAATCCTTGTTAAGGTTTGTGCTTGCAACATCAAAACTCAAATTATATTTGTTTCCATGCGTCAAGAACTCATCCAACTACTTATCTAAGTTCTTTGGATGTTCTTGACTATAATCTAATGATCTAATACTTAGATTAATGTCGATTGGTATTATATACGTACTTCACATGCTCTAAGCATGTAATTCATCTGACGATTCCATATCATAGCCTTACATGATGGATTTAATTCTAGAATGATTCTCAATTTTATTCCATCCATGTGACATTTAGCTCATACAGGTTACACTGAGTCTTGCCAAATTGTTCGCTATATGATGTGGTTGAAATTCTCCTACTAGAGTCTTTCTCGTTTGACTTAGTACTTAGCCTAGCTTATACATAGGTCAAACATTTACTTAGTTTCATACATATGGGTCGAAAGCCTTTCAAAGTCTTTCATGTTTAACATGGTAATTTCTTTTACTCATTTAAACATTTAATTAAGTCTATACCATAGAACTTAATTCCCAACATGTATTAATTAATAAGCTTAGGCTAAAATTAAAACTATGCTTTTACCAAACATCAAGACTAATCCATGGACTTTTCAAAAGTATGAATTTAATAAAATACGATTTTTTAAGCATTCTCGGGATTAAATACTAAACCCGACCAATAGTGGCGGTGAAAGGTTATTTATCATCGGGTTTGGTTTTGGGGATACATTTTTAGGTGTCTACAAGTGTATTATTGTGTATGATAATCTTTCTTTTTGCCAGTTTTTTCCTCGATTTGTTTATTAATTTAATGTTTGTTTAATATATATCATATACGATTCTTGGAGGAATAATAACTAGCATGTATGAAAATAAAGTAATATCATCTGTCTGATTGTTTGAACATGGGAGTACTCTTCATTTATATTTAATGATAAAATATGAGTCAATGTTCAACAATGCTAGACTCTAACAGAGAAGAGAACGGTGGAGACTAGAGATAGAGTGAAACTAAGTGTAGTAGAAGATGGACTAAACCCTATTATACCTTAATGTGATAAATCTTGTTCTCAGCTACATGTTCTCAACTTCTTAATATATTTTCCAATTCAAAAAAGCAAGAAAAGTGTGGATTTTGGGTACTTGCCAAGCTTTTTTTAATTTATTTTTTATTTATTTATTTATTAAACATGATTGTGCTTTGGTAGAATTTATCTAACTTCTACTTTAGCTGAAATTTCTTTACAGGATTAATGATATTTTTTTTGGCTTGAAATAAGCCCAAATTACTTATTTAGGTCAACATGGATTCTTTATAAACATCCATAATTTTTTTTTTTGTCTTTCTTTTTTAAGAAGATGTCCTTACTTGGAATAGTGCAGAATGGTCTCTTAAAACTCTTAGTGAGAGAACACAATTAAGAGGTCTTGTCTAAAGTAAAATCAAGGATGTAAAATATTTATTATTAGTTCTTAAGAAATATCAAGTGTATCTTTAAAGCTTTTTGGTAATTTAAGGGGTCGCACGTGATCGTTGATTCTAATGGTTATGACACACCATGTAAACTGCAACCACGTGTTGAGATAGCGTGAGTGCGTGACGGTAATGGCTCTAATGTATCCGAGAACTTTAGATTACTAGCTCATACTTTTTCCCTATGCTCCTTCATTTGCATGAACGTTACATACTTACGTATCAAGTTATGTATACACTTTTAAAAATGTTATGTGCAAACAAAATATTCTATTTAACCGAATAAATCGAAGATATACAACACTTTTTGAAAAGAATTTAGAATTTGAAAAGAAAAACAATATTTTTCAAAAAGACTTTATAATTTGGAAAACCTAAGTGGTACAATGTATTAAAACATGGAAAGAGATAGGAGAATGATTGAGAACAGCAGGAATGCAAATAAAGATTAACATTCTAAATTTTGAAAATCATAAGATAGGAAGGGAAAGGAGGGAGGGAGGAAGAGAAAGAGATGGTCAATTAATTGTCAATTTCATGTGATAAAAAATGAATACTAATGTGATAATTTGTGTTAGAGATATGAGATATCGGAAAATATATGTATGATATATTTTTCGTAGATATATCATTCAGAGAATAATATATTTAGAATATTTATGTTAAGATATTATTTTGAGAATGTATCTTTAGGGTTTATGGTTATGTTAGTATATCTTTAAGAATATTGTTTTCTATCTTATGAGTATAGGTTTTGTATAAATACTCTATCTATCGATGAATAATAATTAAGCTATTCTATTCTCTCTTTCTCTCTATTTTGTCATGGTTAGGGCTGTACATAGTGCGGTTTAGACCGCACCAAACCTCAATTTTGCAGTTTAGTGCGGTTTCAAAAAATATTGAGACCAAAATGCACCGCAAACCGCACTTTAATGCGGTTTACGATTTTTATACTATATTTTCATTAAAATTATATAAAAGAACTAAATTATATGAGCTAATATTTAACTATTAATTAATTTAAGATTAATTAAAAGAGTTTAATATTTTAATTATAAACTAATAATTATAAAATAAAATAAAAGTTTAGTTTTTAAAAGAATAATTACAATTTTAATAAAATACGGTTAAACCGCAAACCGCACCGCACCAAACCGCATTTTGCGGTGCGGTTTTTTTAAAAGTGCGGTTTGAAAAAATTACAAACCGCACTTTTGCGGTTTATGATCCAAACCGCACCGCGAACACCCCTAGTCATGGTATCAAGAGCAGGTTAGATCTTGGGAGGGTTTCACAAAAATTTCCTCCTGCCAGTGGGTTAGAAAACTAAACCCACTGGTGGGATAAAACTTTAACCAAAGCTATAATTTTTTTTTCTCAATTATAAAGAATCATGTGTGATGTTTGCTTTTATAGAGACTAAGTTGTTTGTGGTTCATGACGCTTGCTCCAATATAATCATGGGAGGAAGTTTTCGTTGAGTTTGTGTGACGAGGTAAAAACAAGGGTCCGAGCTTTTACCCATGATTTAATAAAAAAAAAAAAGAGAAAGTTATTGACTTTCTTGTGTCATGAGACAAGATATATTTGGTTCTCCTTGTGCCGTGAGACAAGGTTTGTGAGTAAATTCGAGCATGATTTTTCTCCTTTGGATATAAGTGTGGTTTACTCTGAAAAACCAATAAGAGATTTGAGTGTGGTTTACTCTGAAAGACCAATAAAAAATTTGTGTGTGGTTTATTCTGACAAACCAATTTTTTATTGGAGCTTGGTTTTGCTCTGGAAAACCAAAATTGTTATATTTGCAGGTTCGAAAAGAATGACGTTCATGCTTGATTGATAACTGATGAGTTCGAAAAGTTGAACGTTCTCATCGTTGAAAAAGAAGAAACAAAAATTTGAAGGCGGCATGGCTTCAACAAATTGAAGAATTTCCAATCGCAACGTTCGTGTTACTGTCGTTACGATTGAGGGAGGGTGTTAGAGATATGAGATATCGGAAAATATATGTATGATATATTTTCCGTAGATATCATTCAGAGAATAATATATTTAGGATATTTATGTAAAGATATTATTTTGAGAATATATCTTTAGGGTTTATGGTTATGTTAGTACATCTTTAGGAATATTGTTTCCTATCTTATGAGCGTAGGTTTTGTATAAATACTCTACCTATCAATGAATAATAATTAAGCTATTCTATTCTCTCTTTCTCTCTATTTTGTCAATTTGTCTAAAAAGTCAATCTGATTGATAACATATTTAGAAAATGAATTCAACCTTAAGATAGAATGTGTTGGATTTTTGCGTAATATTTCCTTTAGTTTACATATACTCCGTGATATGAAATAACCAATAAAACCCAAGAAAAAGGGAGGAGAAATCAAGTAACAACAAGTTCAAACCAACAAAATAAGGCAAACCTATCTCAAAATCACCAAGATAATGAAAATAGGGGTCTTAATCAAAGCCAACATCAAGTAAAGCTAGGATTAAGGTGTAACCACAAAGATTACAAGGTAGCAATCACAAAGAAAGCAAGATAATCACAAAGATTATGGTAGAGAGAGAAAGTCTCTTTGAATTACAAAATCAAGCAAAGTTCCACATTAATTGAAAAGCAAAAACGTCTTAAAAGCAACTTAAATAGTTCGCACAAGCTGACAGAAAAACGGGAAAAGGTTCGGCCGAACTCAGGGTAAGTTTGGTCGAACATGTGGATAGGTTCGGCCGAACTTTTGGAGTTCGGCCACTCCTCCAAAGATGCTGAAATCAGGTCTGAAACTGCTTGGGAGGTTTGGTCAAACATGCTTCGGTTCGGTCAAACTCCCCTGCTCGGCTGCTCCTCGTGACTGCCTGGACAGCTCAACTTCAAACGTTCATAACTTCTTTGTTTCTTGCTCAAATTTGGCATGTGACCTGTCGTTGAAAGATCTTGAACTCTACTTTCACCTCCAACTTGAATCACCTAAAAATTCCTTGTAACGAAGGAAATATGGCTGAATAAAGTAGTTTCATCATATATTGATAAGCTTCTTCCCTCTCATCCTCGTTCCCATTGTTTATCTTCAACCATCAATTGTAAAATCAAAACACAAGGATTGTTTTTATTCACCTAAGTCACGTCATAACATAGAGAAGTTATCCAAAAGTAGAATGGAGCCATAAATGCCACCAATTGGAACATATAGTCGCAGAACTCGTAGTTTTCAATGATGCTCCCGCATCAAACCCTCTCTCTTGAAAAGGAATTGACCTCAATCCCTAGAGATGACATAAAACTCAAACCAAACCTTGGATAATGACTTTATTATTAAAAGAAATAAATCCTACTTGGCTTCACAAAAGACATTCAACCGATGTATCTACCCGGATCAAACACCAAGATGACGAACTTGAGCAAAATGAGGAGTAAAATTGAGTGAACTAATAAATAAATAAAATATTTGTACATAATATAATTTTTGAAAAAACTCTCATATAAGTTATAAAAACTTACAAATTAGTAGAATCTTAAGATTTTAAATTATAAAATATATATACTTATACTTTAATTGTTTTAATCACCATACATAATACCAAATATAATTATAATAATACAGTATTATTCTTCCTGTCAAAAAAAATAAAATATTATTCTTAAAAACTCCTTCTTTGATAAAACTTCTTTCCATTTTTTGTTTCACTTTTCAATGCACATATTTATTTGGTAAGAAATTAATATATTTACTATTTAGTTTCATTTGAGTAAATCAATAATTTATACTCCCTCCGTGTTTTTTTTAAGTGATACACTTTCCTTAAACAGCCGTTTTTTTTTAAGTGACACACTTCATCTTTTAGAAATTCCTCACATTTTAATAATATATCTTCACCCCACTATCTCTTATTTTATCATTTCTCACTCCTTTTATGGTCCCCACTTCCTCTCACATTCTTTTACTTTATCATTTCTCACTCCTCCAACCTACCCTACTAACATCTTATTTTATTAAAGTCAATAAAATCTCCTAAAACTACGTGTCAGTCAAACTATGTCACTTAAAAACACACGGAGGGAGTATTAAATAAAATAATTTTATAGTTTTATATTTACTTTTAAATAGTAAATTCAGAGGATACATACAAAAATATACTATTAAAACTATGAAATACTTTGTAATTTGATCATATTCATAAGTAGAATATAATTTATTCCATATTCGTTAAATGAAAATTCATCAACAAAAATGAATTTTTAAAATTTAAAGGCTAATGATAATGCTAGTATATAATATAGAGCTTTTTTTAATTTTCATTTTTCCCCCTTAGTATTCTATGCTACCCTTAGTTAGAATTCCTGGATCCGCCACTGATCACAATCATTTTAAGACGGAGATATTTGGAACTTATTGAGCTACTCAATAAAAGAAACCATATTGCGTTCTTTAATAATAGTATAGTTTTTTTAAGATCTTTATATTCTAACAAATTCTAGACAACTTTTTTACTTTTAAAACTTTTCCCCGTAAAAACTTTATCACTACTCCTTGTAAATTCATGTATCATTGCTACTGCGAAACCCGAATACAACCACGAATATCACAAAAATCGAACAAAACCACGAATTTTACTTATCTTGCCGCCGAGGGAGCACGACTAGTTATGAATAGTTATGATGTAATATTACATTTGTTTTGGCAAATTTTGATAATTAGGGAAATTATTATGACGGCTTACTGAGGAAATTCAACATTGTTAGAGGGTAGGAAGTAGCAGTGAGATATTTCAGTCTCTCGTTGAATTGAATATGATGTTTAACTTATTATAGTAATGTAGGCAGCAATGTAGCATGGGCTAAGGTGTAGAAGCTGAAATGATGCGGACAAGATTTCTCATTTTTATTGTTTACTTTAATAAGGGTAAATACAAGTTTATCTGCCAAATAAACGAATTTTTGTTAATCTGATGACATTTTTGTAAATTTATTGAAAAAGTGAGGTAATTTATTCAGTACTTTTGGTGAGCTATCCAATTACTATTTGCAACTTATTTTTACTGTTTCCTAAAGAAATTACACATGTACCCCTCAACTAGTACATGAAAAGACACATATACCCCTTAACTGGTACTTGAAAAGACAATTGAACCCCTAGATAAACAAATTTTGTTTATCTGGGAATTAACTGGGTACAGCTCCTTTAATAATTGTATTTGTATTTGAAACAACATATCAGCAATATAATGACTTTATGTGATTAAAATGCAGCTATGAAAATAATAAATGGATGTATTTATTCAGATAATCCAAGAGGAAGAACAGATGTTTGGTTTTTATGAATTCACTACTGCTTACTATCTCTGGGTCATACAAATAATTCCAACACCAAAGAGGATTACAAATAATCTAACCTAGCAAGTAACAATCCCGATGCCTTGAATCAATTTTTCCTAAGATGAAAAACCATGTTTGCTACAAAGCGATTCAAAAACGAGTCTCCAAGAGTACAAGATGATGCTCTAGCATCAAGTACGGTTAGTTCACAGCACAATAATTGAATAACAATCAATCCCGCCTTTTGAATGCTCGATAGAGGTGCAGAAAATTGGCAAAGCAAAAGCTGAAAGATGCTTCAGAGGAAATTATAGTGGTACTGAACCATAAAACACTACTTCAGCTGGGCCGGTCATGTATATACGGTTATCTGCCTCCCTCCATTCAATCTCCAATGGACCTCCAGGAAGGTCAACAGTGCAATTCTAATCCCCCAAAATAAAATAAATAAATAAATACGTATTCAATAACAGTAGCAATATCAAACAGTAAAGGCAATGAAGATTGAAGAAATAGAAAGCAATTCAGAGAGGAATATGAACATTGTTTGGCTATCAGGGAGCATCACAAAAAACATGAAATACTAAGCAGTACTCACCCTCTCAGATCGACTCTCGAGCACTGCAGCAACGACAACTGCACAAGCTCCTGTTCCACAAGCTAAAGTAGCCCCTGCACAAGTGCACAACCAAGTAATTGGGGTCAACAAGGATGAGGAACAGCCCAACTAAGATAAGTATACGTATATAAATATACAAAGTAATTTAGAAAAAGGGAAAGAAAAAAACATTCTATAATTTTATACTCTTAAAACATTTATTAAAAAGACTTTCAAATAAAATCAAACCTGCACCGCGTTCCCATACACGCATCTTCAGGTGTGACCGAGAGAAAACTTGAACAAACTCTGCAAGATCAATACAGTTTTCAGGAAAATTCATGATCCTTAAGCTAACGATGAAAGAGACTTTCAATAAGAATCAGTGTATGATTTACTGAAATGTTTCCAAAACTAAAAAGAAACAATAAGTTCAGAGATCCATAATACCACAATTCATGACCAGTATATCATAATTCATAAACTGGTATAATAAATATGTAGTAGTTATATCCCTGCATTTCACAAGTAAAGTTTATCTTACCTAATGAAAGAAAAAATCAACAAAGAACACGGACTGCACTTCAATAGAGCCTTTTTTGAGATAAACAGAAAGATTCAAAGGTATCAAACTGCCAATGGATAAATTCAGACAGTCTGGTGTATCTATTATTCTATATGTTCCGCAGGAAAGTATAATAGTGTATTAATCAGAAAGGCAAAAGCAACATCATGTTGAAGTAGATCTATAGATATATCAGCATGCAAGATCCCACTATTTTTGCTTAATTTATAAGACAAATAGATATAACTTCATAATGTTAACATCTTGGACTTCAGACAGCCAAAAATATAGATTGCCGAATTGGTGTGATAGGTTTTTCGTTCATTGAGTTCAAGAACATACATACAAATACATCCATACTGGAGAAAGACAATCTTCACCAGATTGATCCCATTATGATAATATGCAAAATTCTTTTCTTGTGTGTGTGTGTGTGTGGGTGTGTGTGGGGGGCCGGGGGGGGGGGGGGGGAATGGAGAGGAGAGGAGTTAGAATCTAAATTTCCATTGTTGCAGAAACCAAAGTGGTACTTCAACTTTGTACAGGACTTTGCCAGGCTGGAGTACAAAATTTTCTGCTAGCCATCTATGCTTGTAAATGATTTCAGGGAAAATTAACAGAAGATAAGAAGCACAATGAAAGCATATGTCACAAATTAATGGATGTCCAAACACGGAAATATTTGGGGGGGGGGGGGGGAGGGAGGGGGGCTTTTTTAAAGAAGCAAGGCACAAGCTTTCAGAATCACTAACGACTTGTTCCAGTTCAGATTGGATAAACAATGGATGCTATCATAAAATCTTTTGGCACACAGAAATTGCCTCTAATGGCAACATACTCATGAGAAGAAAGAGTATTATCAGTATCAGAGAAACATGGAGAATAAACGTCATTACAAGATTAACACATAAAATGTACAGTTATTTTTTACATCACATCATCATTTATCAAAATTAAAAACTGACCAGTGTTTGTTCGAGCTGGAAACACATCATGGTGCTCAAATTTCGGTCCAATGTCAGCCAATTGTATTTGATCAACCACCAGATTCTGCTTGGTTACAAAATCAGCAAAATTTCAAATTATGCCCATGAAAACAAACAAATAATTTGTCACCAAGGGTAAGTGAGGGAAAGAAAATGATGACCAATGTCTTAACAAATAAAAATACAACCCATAATGCACTCTTCATATACAAAATAATTTCCTTTCAACTTTAAGAGGGGGGGGGGGGTCTTAAGCGAGTTGGAAAAAAGCATTTCCAACAGAAAGGTGGGAGCAGAACAGAGAAATCCGTATTCTGCAAAGGGGTTGAGACTTGAGAAGTTGAGAGCAAAGAAGTTTCAAAGCATATTTGAAGCACTCTTTGTACTCTTCAAGCAAGAAATGAGATAGCCATAGGATGTTCATGTAGAAAAAAAGAGAAATGATTAACCATAAGGACCTAACACCTAACTAGACCAGATTCCAGACTCTGAACTTTCAGCTAATCATGAAATAACATATTCTATATGTGGACCTCTTCTACAGATTGGAATCTAGCAGTATTAGCCTACACAATCCCTAATCAAAAGATGTTATTAAACAAGACGGACAAAATTATACCTGCTCTCCTTTTCTACCAAAAGTAACACAGTGTGGATTCCCCATGCTCACACAGGTGACGCTCCAGGTTTCTCCGTCAACCACTAGATCTGATTTAACAGCAGAAGATTCCTTGTTTGCAGGCAGTTTTGTAGGTACATCAGCTGCTCTAAGCACTGGTTCACCCATATCGACTTTAACCTGACACACACAAAACAAAGTCGTAAAATGGATAAGGTGCCAGCATATAAGCAGAAACATAGACTTTTATCTCCAAAAATCATAATACTTTGTACTCCTTCCATGACTCCATCTCACTAAGATTGCCCCATATTCCTAATATGGTTATCCGGTTGTTCCATTGAGATTGCCCTGTTACTTAAATAGTTAAATGATATAATTTCCTCCTCTAACAGCCCATGTGCAACTACATAAAGGCAAAAAAAAAAAAAAAAAAAAAAAAAAAAAAAAAAAAAGCATCCCGCATGCTAAGAAATGAACCAACTCTTATATGAGAAAATTATGGGGTACAGGGCAATTGTAGTATGACGAAGGCAGTGATTGCCAAAAGGGAGCACGAAATTATTCAATCAACTTTTTACACTACTTTTTGCTATGTACAGTCGAACAGTCGTACAGATAAGGCTATAGGAAGGGAAAGATAGTGGTATTTAACACGCGGTGAAGTTGAAGCTGCAAAGGCAACCGTATAATAGTACACCTACCCTATAAAACACCAAAAGGGGCTAGAGGCTAAATTATGTACCTTTCCATCATCTTGAATCTCAGGTACAATCAAACCAGCACCAGTATGGACTGTGAAGCTGAACAGCATAGCATAGAACATGACACATAGTTAATTAGGGAGGCAGAATAAAGATCAAACTGATTTTTGATAGACAAGAGTTTCGGCAACCACAAAAGAGAACACAATGAGCTGTCCATAAACTAATGGTTTCTGTATTCCCTCTCCCTCTCTTTTTCTCCTCACTTGGGAAAAGAAAAAGGAAAAAAGTCTATTCAAATTCTTTAGAAGAAAGTCCATGTATTATCCCAAATTGTTCTGGATCTTCCTTGCATGATTAAGAAAGAGTCTAACCACCATTTCTTTTTAAAGTTTTTCTTTTTCAAAGACAATCAGCTGATGACTCGTCAAGGTAAAACTGTTTTTTAAAAAGTGTTGGAGATGCCATTTCATGCCAAACATAGCAAAAATTGGAAAACACCCTGTTGACTTGTTAAGTCTTAGAAAACACCCAAAAACATCAAAATAAATAAACACCAAAAAAAAAGGGCTTTAATAACAGTGTTAAGCTATGTTTCCGATTTGTACAAGTACAGTTCATAATTACACAAGAGGAACAACATTTACACTAACAGTGCACAACAGTTCATGCTTATCCAAAAGTACAAAGCATCATTGCTAACCAGTTGCTTTAGCCATAGAAGATATAGTCTGGTCAATTTTTCAGTATTTGAACTGGCTGATTGAAACCGAAAAAGACAGGGAGCTTATGGGATGGTTATACTATGAAAATTAATCAATGAGTGGTTCTTTTAGGAGCAAGCCATTTCTAAAATCTCACAAAGACAATAGGAAATGTACATGAATTAAGATAGGATATGTTACAGCCAATGAAGTTCAACAACTAAAATGTATTATTAGTATAGGAATATTTACAATTACACATATACATGAAATAAAGATTGACATGCACAGGCAGGGGAGCGCTTGATGGTGTAAAAGGTGAAGTTTGTATCTTCAGTCAAGTTCATAGCAGTTTCAAGCTCAGATCAGGTGGGAGTATAAAGACCTAGCTATAGTTCTCTATCAATGCTTTAACAGGTCAAGCATTTTTTATCACTAACAACTAGTCATTACTAATAGGTAAAATCATAAGGCGAGAAAGAAAAGTCATTAATCATTTAATGAAGTTAGAAGATAATGATTGGGTCGAAAAGCAATTACCTGTGTTTCCCTTGTAAGTTCTCGAGCTCGGCAATGAATCTAGCAAAGCATCTCACTCCATTACCACACATCTAAAAATAAATAAAAATTCAGTAAAAGATCAGTTAAGAAGTACTAAAAAAAACATTTACTTTTTTAAAACATATTACACTTGATTGGAGCAACTACGATAGGTAACCATAACAATATATGTATCCAGTCAATTAAGGTATGTTGCCATGTAGTCTGAAATGTTAATTTTTATAGGTGACCTCCATTGCAAAGTTTATACTTTTTTTTTTTTTTTGAAAGAATTGCAAAGTTTATACTTAAACAAGTGCATTGTCGTAGTAACTTGTAAATTGTAATAGTAATTTCAACAAAAAGAAAGTAGACTTAAAATTCATAGAGAATACAATCATATAAACAAGATCCAAACTTCAAAATGAAAACTCACATTTCATCCTCATAAAACTGGTACAATAAGTATACTGTTCACAAAGATATACACACCTCTGGCTCACTTCCATCAGAATTGAAAATCCTCATAGTATAATCAGTACCATTAGTTCCAGGCATTGCAAAGATCACGCCATCAGCTCCCACTCCAAAATTCCGGTCACATAGCTTCACTGCTTGTTCAGGGGTTACCTTGGGCTCAGTTGAGTTTCTATTATCAACCTACTCAGCACAAACAAACTAGGTAAATGGCCGAAAAGTTAAACAAGAATATTCCACAAACAAGAGAAATCATGACAAATAATTCAATTCAATCAATATATGGGGGCATTGCTTACCAAAATAAAGTCATTACCAAGTCCATGGTACTTGACAAAATGAAGAAATCCACTCTCTTTCCGGTCTAAAAAGGAGGCTCTCCCCTGAGTTTCAGGGGCCATTGACACAGCCACAACTTGAAAACTACGACGTCCTTTACAAGATTTATTCAAAGTCAAATTGTTCCTTAAAAAAGAACAATGTCGGGACTGAACCAAAGAGGACAGGCAACGTCGAGAACTTGAGTTCAATGATGAGGAAGAGGAGACTGAAATCGAGCTTGTAGTAGTGGCTGCCATTTAACCTGTAAGCCACCATATCATTTGCTTTAAAATTAGCTCTCAAATTCATCCAATACAGCATACAAAAGTAGTATATCGTATACATTCAATTCACAATAAACAACCATACTAATTTAGTCATTTAGACCATCGGATTATACATTAAAAAAAATACAAATTTTAAAACTGTTAGCTCCAAAATTAACAAAACCCAGTAAAATTCCAACATTTTACAAGTAGAAATTGAGCATCATGCTCCACATTATGGATGGGATACTTGTAGAAGACAATAATATTTATAGGGAACCAATTTATGCAAAGAATTCATTAAAGCATAATCATTTCATTACATGGAATTTAAATTGAAAAGCAAGAATGAAAAAAACTATATAACATATTAAAAATATGAACGATGTTATAATCTTTCAATAATTTGTTAATTGTAATCAATAGTTCAATGAGTTAGCTCAGAAAAAACCTGAAATGGGTACTGCCAATTAAATTTAATTAACGATAGAGTGAATTTGTGAAATTAAATTAAAATTAAACCCTAGATAGGGAATTTGATATTCAATGACTTCAAATAGAAAACGAATGTCATACCTCAGAAGCAGAATCAATGGAGGAAAGGAAGCTCGGAAACTGCTTCAATGGAGAACTCACGTTCAATGAGAGAGAGAGGAGAAGAGCGGCGTAAAAGGGATTATGTGAGAATTTCAGCAGGGGTAACCGGTAAAACTTGCTCCTTCCTCCACTTTCTTCCTTCGGCTTCGTTTTTAAATATTTGTTCTACTTTTCTTTTTCGGCCGTTTTTAAATATTTACACCATTTTTCTCTTTCGGCCGTTTTTAAATAGTTGCTTCATTTCCTTATTTAAAAAACTTTTACAATATTTAATTAATTTTTCTATTCCATATAAATCATATTTTATTAATTTTATATTTTCTCTCTACAATTCTCTCCCTTACTTTTGATTTTTACAATGTTTTATTTTTCTACCTACCCCACTACTTCATTATTTTATTATTTACTCTAATTTCTCCTAAAACTCCGTGCAGGAAAAAAATGGAACAAGTATTTAAAAACGAAAGGAGTACTACTAAGGGTCTGTTTCGATTTACTAAAAACAACTTAACTGAACTGAATTGATTGAGGCTGAATTGAAGTTAACAGAATTGAGCTAAAATGAACTATTTATAAGATAAGAAAATTAGAAATTGAATTAAAATTAAGCCGAATAGAAGTCCCTAAAATAAACTCGTAGAGATATTGGAGGAAAATTACACGATACGTTAACTGTCAATCTATATATATCAACGGTCATCATTATTCTCATGTATTGAGATTTGAGAAAATACAAGTTTTTTTTTTTTTTTTTTTTGAAAATAAAATTATCATTATCCTTCCAACCTTAGATACATGTCCCTATTAATATGATGTGCCTCTAAATTTTTTCTTAAATAGGTTAGGTCCCGTGTCATGTACGGTTATTGACAATAACATTTATGTACGTATATACTTATCAGTGATCATATATTGTAAATTTGTAATATCTCATTTTTAGTCATTAACTTTTGTCTATCTCAATTGTATCCTTGGAATGGATATTATGTTTGCCACATAAAAACTTATAGTAGAATATTGTATTTTTTAAAAAATATTTACAAAGATTATATTTTGCTATTCTATTTTCCATATTAATTAGTTAATTGAATGTGAATGTAAAAAAAAAAGGTAAATATCATTTCTATTTATATAGTAATTAAATTTTACAAATATGAGAATAATGATGACTATGAATTATTTATTTGCCCTCATTAGGATTTTTTTTTATTATTATTATTTTTAAAAATATATATAAGGGAAATTATCAATGGTACACCCAATTTTCGGGCTTTTATCAATGGTACACCAACTTAGTTTTTGTTTATCAGCGGTACACCCAAGGTTTAATACACTCATCTACAGTAACCCTAACGTTAATCAAACGTTAATTAAAGGTTAATTTTAGGTTAATCCACTTAAAATGAAATGACTAATTTGCCCCCTACTCCAAATACATTAAATCGCTCCTTTCAAACCTCAACTACCTATATTAAAAACTCCTAAGTCAGAAGATCGTTCATAATCTTCTTCTTCCTTCTCACTCTCTCCCCTTTTTCTGCTGCTGTGAGGTTCCATAATCGGCGGGCGAATTGAACAAAATTCTAGCAAATTCTGCACTTCATTGTTGATCGCTTAAGGTAAGTTTTCATTTGAGTCTTTGATTTTCTGACTTTCGCTTAGTTTTGGTAGTATATGAACTTTTTGTTTAAATGGTTGAATTTTGGTTAATAGTTAGCGAATTATGGTTTAAATTATGCATAATGTTCTTGAGATTATTATTTGTTGCTTTATTGTTGTATTTTTTGCACAAATAATTCGAATTGGGTGTGTTTGAGTAGATATATGTATGTTTGTGTGTGAAAAGGGAAAATCAGAAAGGAGAGAAACTATATATAGAGGAAGAGGGGGTGGGTAGGACAGAGTACATAAAGGAGGGAAAATGAAGAGGGGGAAAAAGGGAGGGAATTTTTTAAGTTAAAAAAATCGAATTAAACCCCTACTTAACCTTTACTTAACGTTTGTTTAACGTTAAGTGTATAGTTGATAATCGTGTGAAACCTTGGGTGTACCACTGATAAACAAAAACTAAGTTGGTATACCATTGATAAAAGCCCGAACCTTGGGTGTACCATTGATAATATCTCAATATATAATGTGCGGTTATTTATACCCTATAAATAGGGTTTTTTTTTTATTCCAATGAAGATGCTTACATTCAAGAGAAGAAAAAGAACGGAAAAAAAAAAACACGCGCAAACCCAACTAGAACAAAAGATAATAAAACTACCTACGGAGGGAAAAGCCACACCTCGATACCCTATAAATAGGTGATAGTTGTTACTCTTTTTTTTCATTATGTTGTCATACTTGTCAATATAGTAGCTCCCGATTATGACTAGTAATGTTGTGCGCTAGCCGCTAGTCATAACTCATAAACAAAAATTGCTAACTAAAGTGGAAATTTTGGTACGAGTAATAAATTCACAAAATTTCATTGAAAATGAACACCGCACTTGTTGACCTTATTACGAAGTATGCAAATATTACACTAATCAGACAATTTTTATTGATCAATGTATAGTTTTGCTATTTGATTAACATGTTTGGTTTGTTAAGGTGACAAAATGTGGGAATAATCTCTTTGGTTTAGCAATTTTGGATGCAACTTTCTGTAATATACTCGCTTTGTTTCATAATAATTCAGCAAAATTGTTAGAAAATACTCAATACGACCGTACCTTGTTTATAAGTTAATTTGTGAACTAGTACCTTACTTTATTTATTTATTTATTTTTAAAACTAATACCTCAATTAAGTTTTGATTTTAAAATGGCTCAATCTGATAACGGATTTTGGTAAAAAATCAAGTTTCTGGCCTTTGACTTTCATTTTCCCTCCATTTTTTTTTTCGTGTGTGATGCACTCCATTAGCATTCCCTTAATTAAGTTAGAAATGATTTAAATTACCAATTTATACATTGGGTGGCTCTCACAAGCTCTATTGTGACAAATATGTGAACAGATGAAAATCAAGCCCCAAAACTTAATTTTTTGGCCGGACTTCTAATATGAAGGATATGACATTGATAAACATATCCTTATGCCTTATTTTCTATGTTGCTCAGACTCGAATTTTGGTATCATGTCCGACATGTATGGTGTCAGATCCTTCGACACTCTAAGATAAAATAAAATTTCATACAAGACCATTATATAAATGGCTGTCGTGTCATATCGAAGTATTGTACAGTAGGGTGTTGGAGTAACATAGATTATTTTCCATTAACCGTACGTACCTCCTACAATTTGAATATTATTACAAGTTTACAACCAAAGTCAATATATAGCAAACATAACAAAATTACATACATAAACCAAGGCAAGACTACGTACATCAATTAATCATATTCAAAAAATAACTCTTCCATTCAAAAGGAACCCTTTCACAGCACAAACATTGGTAAAAAGGTCATGGCTAGAGAAAGTGATGACATGATTGGGGTGTAACGAAGGAGGCTTTGGTAAGCAGTAGACACATCTGAAGTCGAGGATGAAGATGAAGATGAAGGCGAAGAGGAAGATGATGATCCAGTTGCGCCGACAACGTTTACCTTAAGCTTCATTCCTGCACCACAATGCCCTGCAGTTCCACAAGTGAAAAATCGAGTTCCAGCTTTGTCTAGCTTAACAACATCGTTACCCCCGTTCATTGAGTTGGCAGCGTTGCTAGTGTCACACTTTTTGTACTCACTTTCACTCCCTAGTTCCATCACGCTATGTAATCCAGGAGTATATTTAAACACTGAAAAAAAATAAAATAATTAAAAAAAAATTATTAGTGAAAATATTATGACAGATTCAAATTTGTCATTGCCAAAGCTCAAAGCAAGGCGTCTACATATAAGGTTTTTTTTTTTTTTTTTTTTTGTGGTCAACACGTCTACTTAAAGTTAAGGATGTATCATCACATTAGAATTAACTTCATGTGAGTATTGTTATGTGAGACTATAACCCCAAAAGTACTACGAGCCTATATTATGTTCACCTAATTATAGGAAAAATAAGTAAATATAAAGTTAATAAATTCATGTAGATAAGTTCAGGGAAATTTAAGAAATTAACATTTTGATTGTTCTGATACAAATTAATAAGGGCTAAAAAATATTTAATAACTTAAAATAAGTTCAAATAATGAGTTCGAGATAAATGAGGTTGGGGGTTCAATCCCCACTAGAGACACTTTGAGGGTGGGATCTCATATCCTTCTTCCTCACAATTAAAGTGTCTGACCCGCAAATATTAGACCAAAAAACCTGACAATAATGATAACCATTTTGTAAAAAAAAAGAATATAACAAACATACCGAGTGTATCACCAACTTTGAAAGTCTGACTTTTAGCCCATGAATCATAATCTGTAGTCTCATCCCAACCATCACTTCCACCCACAACATGTTGTGTTGCACTAACTTCCTTTGCAATCAACACCATTAACACCACTACAACCATCATCGACATTCTCTTCAATCCTTCCATGTTCGTCGTAATGCTCGTACGTGTTCGATCAAACCTCTCTTCGAATAATAATTAGCTTATTAAATAGTACAATGCACCTTATCAATCGTATGAATACAATGCAATGCTATATATAATGTACAAATAAAAGCTAACGTTTTTATGAAGTCAAATGGAGGTGGCTTAAACTTTGCTTTGCAACTAAGGGATTATAGTTGCTGTTACTGTGACTAGATTATTGACAGACTATCACCGTCATAGTTGGTTGTATGAACTTTCTGGGTGTCGCAAAATTTCGATTGTTTTTAAGGCATTTATTATTTGAAAAGATTTCTTGCTTAATTTGAAATTTTTATCAGATTATATACATATTCATTTTTCCTTGCTTCTTTCTGAAATTGGTATGATTTGGGGTTTAATATTTACAAGTTTATTAGTCAATTTGGTGCACAATTTTTTATTCGTAACCTTGTAAAATTGACAAATTATATATGAGAGAATAGCTTGAATTGTATTGATGATCTTGGCTATTATTTATAGCCTACAAAAGATAACCTACACAATATAAACTCTATCATATAAACTTCCATAAATCTATCTTAGAATATCACTAAGATATATTATTATAATATAATATCATAAGATCTATATGGAAAATATATCACAATAATATATTTTCCTATATTCCTAACACCCTCCCGCAATCGTA
This sequence comes from Chenopodium quinoa, assembly GCF_001683475.1. Taxonomy (NCBI): domain Eukaryota; kingdom Viridiplantae; phylum Streptophyta; class Magnoliopsida; order Caryophyllales; family Amaranthaceae; genus Chenopodium; species Chenopodium quinoa. Next base: position 1,071,444 of record NW_018742441.1, read on the forward strand.
ACGGCAGTAACACGAACGTTACGATTGGAAATTCGCACTTTGTTGAAGTCGATCGAGTTGCACCTCTCTGTTGATGTCGCCTTCAAATTTTTTTATTTAAAAAAAAACGAACTTTTGCTACCACGACCCTTTGCTGGTGTCCATGGTCTTCTGTCACGGCCCTTTGCTGGTGTCCGTGGTCTTTTGTCACGGCTCTTTGCTGGTGTTCGTGGTCTTCTTTGCCACGACCCTTTGCTGGTGTCCGTAATCTTCTTTGCCACGACCCTTTGTTGGTGTCCGTGATCTTCTTTGCCAGGCCCTTCGCTGGTGTCCGTGGTCTTTTGCAAATTTTTTTTTTTAAATAATAAACAATACGCCAAACGTGGCTTTTCTTCATCTCCATGGAGATGCAATAATGGAGGAAGCACACTCAAACACTACAACCTAACCAAATCACATATGATCATTCATATTGATCACATACACCAATAATAACCCACGTATCACATGGTTATTCCAAAAAAAAAAAAAAAGATTATCACAATAATATATTTTCCTATATTCCTAACAAAAATACTCTATTCTCATTTATCTATTAAATTGCTAAAAACTTTTTGCATGAATAGTTAATAAACAATGGTAAGAATTACAATCAAAGCAAATTCCGTGTATACCGTTTAAGTCGTCTTACCCTACAACACTCCTTACTTCCTTAGATAGCATATACTAGTACGATAAGCTCAAGTAACATAACTTTTTAAAGGAAACTATAGGGTTCCAGATTCACCAGAATCTTTTTGATAGGATTGACTGCATCTCACTAAATGAAAATGATGATTACAACTTCACTGCCTGGACTAAGAGGGGTAAATTTGATAGCACCAAGGCTAGAGAATGCTTGTTACAGCAACATGATTTTATTGTAACTGATAATAAAGACACTTGGGACTGGAATATCATTTGGACCTGCCCTACTTCCCCTAAGATCAGACTTTTCCTCTGGCAGCTGGTGTGGGACAGACTTCCAACATCTGAAAATCTCTTCTTGAGAAAAGCAACCCAATCCAGAACTTGTACTTTCTGCCCTCTGCAAGCTGAATCTTCAGAACACCTCTTCCTCCATTGCTCCAGAGCCTCAGAATTCTGGAACCTTATGGATGTACCTTCAGCTCTTCAGAAATCAAACCAAGAATCAACCTCAAATTGGATCCTTAGAAACCTTAAATCCAAAATAAAATCCCATCATAACATCCCATGGCACATCATTTACAGGGCCTTTGGCATATCTAGAAAAGAAGAAATGCTTGGATCTTCTCTAAACAAAATGTTGATAAGTATATTAGGTGACTCGTACTTCGTAGCTTTGTCCGCCCGATCGGGCGGACATTGCCCGATCGGGCCGGGCGGAAGGGGTTTTTGGAGTACTTCGGTTGTTGGAAAAGACGTGTTCTCGCGCCCGATCGGGCGGGCCTTCGCCCGACCGGGCGATCTGGGTTTTTTCAGCGATTACGAATTTAATATTTATCATATTGTGATATTGTAACCTAAGTATATCTTAATTAGGAATCACTACTATATAAACTTCCTATTATCATTATTAGGGTAACGGAGAGAGAAACACAAGAGAGAGAATACTTTGAGTGATTAAGTTCTTCATTGTAATCTTTGTAATCTTTGCCAGTTTATAGTGAAATCATTCGATCTCGGTGCCCGTGGACGTAGCTATCACATCGATAGTGAACCACGTAAATTCTTGGTGTTGTTCTTATTGTTTGCATTGAATTTCTTTATTGTTTTCTTGTTTGTTTACGACCTTTGCTTCCGCTGTCGCACAACAATTGGTATCAAGAGCTCAGGTTCAATCCTTGGAGAGTTTCTTGAAGATAACAATGGCAGGAGATTCAACAATAAGAATTGAGAAGTTTACCGGGAAAAATAGTTTCGGGCTATGGCAAATTAAGATGAAGGCTCTGTTAAAACAACAGCAGATATGGCGTCCGTTGGCTCCAAAGAGTACTACTTCGGAGTCAGGAGACGGACCGACTGACTCGCAGTTAGAAGTTATGGAAGAGAAGGCACACTCTACCATATTACTTAGTCTTGATGATCAAATCATCACGGAGGTGGCTGATCAGGAAACGGCGGCTGGATTGTGGCTGAAGCTGGAGTCATTGTATATGACTAAGTCGTTGACCAACAAATTATTACTGAAACAGCGGTTGTTTAGCCTCCGGATGCAGTCAGGTACTTCCTTACGGGAACATCTAGAAAAACTTAACTCTATTTTGCTTGATTTACGTAATTTAGATGTTAAAATTGATGATGAGGATGCTGCGTTGATTTTACTTGTATCTCTACCGTCTAGCTTTGAGAATTTTGTAGAGTCTTTTGTTGTTGGTAAGGATTCTATAACCTTAGAAGAAGTGAAGGCAGCACTTCATACTAGGGAACTCAGAATGAAAGCTACGAGTGATAATGGGGATAATGGTAGTGGGTTGTTTGTTAAGTCCGGAAAGTCTAAAAAGAATAAGGGGTTTAACAAGGGGAACAATGCTGGGTCGGGTGCTGGAAACGGCAAGGATGGATCTAGTAAAACTACTACTAAAACATGTTATTACTGTAAAGAACCGGGTCACTTTAGGAATAATTGTCCGGTGAGGAAAAACAAGTCCCAGGCTGCTGTAGTTGAAGAGAAACCGAATGAGAGCTATAATTCAGAGGAAGATTTAGCATTAGTCAGTTCTGCTAGGTCTGATGATTTATCTGATAACTGGGTTCTAGATTCGGGGTGTTCGTTCCATATGTGTCCACGTCGAGATTGGTTTGATACATATGAACCTCGCAATGGGGGTATGGTTATAGTCGGTAACAATGCTCCATGTAAGGTCACAGGTATTGGTTCCATGAGGTTGAGGACTGTTGATGGGCGGAGGTTAACTTTGACTAATGTACGGCATGTTCCTGCTTTAGGAAAGAATCTGATTTCATTGGGTACCCTGGATGACTTGGGGTACAATGGTGTGTTTTCAGATGGGGAGTTGTGTATTTTCAGAGGTTCTGAGTTGGTACTTAAGGGTATCAAAAGGAACACCCTCTATGTTTTTGAGGGTGTTACACTGCCTAGTTCTGCGGTTTGCGCATCTGTATCTCACCAGGAGATGACTAAGATTTGGCACATGAGGCTTGGTCATATGGGGGAGAAGGGGATGCAGCTATTGTCCAAGAGGGGTCTTCTATCCGGGGTCAAGGTTGCCAACCTTGAATTTTGTGAGCATTGTGTGTTTGGTAAGAAACACAGGTCAAAGTTCAGCAAGGGTGCTCACATTACTGATGCAGTGCTCGATTACATCCATTCAGATTGCTGGGGTCCATCTAGAGTTGAAGGTATGGGAGGTTACCACTATTTTGTGTCATTTGTTGATGACAAGTCCCGATACACATGGCTTAGGTTGCTTAAGTCAAAGGATGAGGCCTTCAAAGTTTTCAAGCAATGGAAAGCTTTGGTGGAAAATCGACAAGGAAGGAAGATCAAGAAGCTACGAACGGACAATGGGCTAGAGTTTTGCAAAGACGAGTTTAATCAGTTCTGTGCAGATGAGGGTATAGGTCGGCATCATACTGTCAGGAAGACACCACAGCAGAACGGTGTAGCAGAACGGGTTAATCAGACACTGCTAGAGAGAGTTCGATGCATGCTCTCTAATGCAGGGCTTGGGAGGAGGTACTGGAGTGAAGCTGTGTTAACAGCTTGTTATGTCATTAATAGGGGTCCTCATTCTGGAATTGATTCCAAAATTCCGTTTGAGATCTGGAGTGGTAAGTTGCCTAATTTTTCGAATTTGAAGATTTTTGGTTGTGTTGCTTATTATCATGTTATTGAGGGTAAGCTGGATCCACGAGCCAAGAAGGGGTGTTTTGTTGGGTACGGGGATGGTGTGAAGGGGTTTAGAATTTTTTCACCTTCGGAGGGTCGGGTCATTCTTAGTAGGGATGTTACTTTCGATGAAAACACCATGTATTCAATTAAAAATGCAGAGATTTCAGATTTGAGAAGGGAAGGAGACAATTTATTACAGACAGATGGGGTACTTGAGGTACATCAGTCTACCATTGCTGATTTACCTCGGGTACAATATATTGATGATGATGCTGATGTTCCAGTGCCGGGTACTCCTGAACCTGAGATTACTCCTACTCATTCTAACTCTGGGGATGAGGTGGAGCAATCTAATCAGGGGTCATCTAGTCAACCTGACACCATTCTTGAGATGCCTAAACGAGTTATCAAGAAGCCTGTTAGATTGATTGAAGAGATGGAGGGAAGAAATTGCTGTGTTGATGCGATGACAGGTTATGCATTGAGTGTAGCTGATGATGTAGAGTCATTTGAACCTGCCACATATAAACAAGCAATTAGTTGTAGTGAGTCTGCGCAATGGCTTGCCGCAATGGGTGAAGAGATGCAGTCTCTTTACAAGAACAGAGTGTGGGAACTGGTAAAGGTACCGGAAGGGAGGAAGCTTGTGGGTTGTAAATGGATTTACAAGAAGAAAGAAGGGTTGTCGGAAACTGAGCAAATACGTTTTAAGGCTAGGCTAGTTGCTAAGGGGTTCAGTCAGGTAGAAGGGGTTGATTTTGTTGAGATATTCTCACCTGTGGTTCGACATACTTCTATCCGTGTGTTATTGTCAATTGTAGCACATTTTGATCTTGAGCTGGAGCAGTTGGATGTTAAAACGGCTTTCCTTCATGGCGATTTGGAGGAGGAGATTCTGATGAAGCAGCCCGAAGGATTCGAAGTTCCTGGAAAGGAACACTATGCCTGCAGATTGCTAAAGTCATTGTATGGACTTAAGCAATCCCCCCGACAGTGGTACAAAAGGTTTGATTCTTTTATGGTTTCACAAGGTTTTGACAGGAATTCATATGATTGCTGTGTGTATCATAGTAAGCTGGATAATGGTTCCATGATTTATCTTTTGTTATATGTTGATGACATGTTGGTTGCCACAAAGAATAAATCTGATATTGCTAGATTAAAGGAGATGCTTAACTCGGAGTTTGACATGAAAGACTTGGGTGCAGCTAGGAAGATTTTGGGTATGGAGATCTACAGGGATCGGGCTAGAGGTAAGCTTTTCTTGACTCAGAAAAGCTACATTGAAAAGATTTTGTCTCGTTTTGGGATGGAAAAATCGAAGCCCATAAGTACGCCAACTACTGTTAGTTGTAAGTTGTCTTTGTCTATGTCACCTCAATCAGAGGAGGAGTTGTCTTATATGTCTAGAGTTCCATATGCAAACGCGGTTGGTTGTTTGATGTATGCTATGGTCTGTACTAGGCCGGATATTGCGCATGCTGTTAGTGTTGTAAGCAGGTTTATGGCTCGACCTGGGAGGGAACACTGGCAAGGGGTGAAAAGGATTTTTCGCTACCTGAGAGGGACAACTGATATTGGTCTTGTGTACGGGAATGGTAGGGAATGCTTGGTCACTGGGTACAGTGATTCTGATTATGCAGCTGATGTGGATACCAGGAGGTCTGTGACTGGTTATGTGTTCACTTTGGGTGGTTCTGTGGTTAGTTGGAAGTCTACATTGCAGTCATCAGTTACGTTGTCAACTACTGAAGCTGAGTATATGGCTTTAACTTCTGCAGCTAAGGAGTCTATTTGGCTCAAAGGCCTAGTAGGTGAACTGGGTATTGCACAGGATTTTGCTACAGTGTATTGTGATAGTCTAAGTGCGATTTGCTTAGCTAAAGATCAAGTACACCATGATCGGACGAAGCACATTGATGTCAGGTATCATTTCTTGCGTACTGACAAGAGGATTAAGGTGAAGAAGATTGGGACTGCTGACAACCCGGCTGATTTCTTCACTAAGCCTGTTCCGTTTAGCAAGTTTAAACATTGCTTAGACTTGCTAAATATTGATTACTACGTGATGTAGTAGGCCCTGAGGGGCGAAGTTGGGGAGCTCCTGGTGTAGGTGTGTTGGCCTTAAGGTGGAGCTTGCCCGGGGCTTGTGATGCAGGTGGAGCATTATGAGTTGTTATACTTGGAGACGAGTATGTGATGGGTCTTGGTTGAAGACTTATCGGGATGTATGGCTTATGCATGAGTCTTGCATCGGGTTTGGCTTGAGATGTTTTTCCACTATGTCTTGATGGGGTCGTTTGCTGACTACGAGTTCTCGTCAAGGTGGAGATTGTTGATAAGTATATTAGGTGACTCGTACTTCGTAGCTTTGTCCGCCCGATCGGGCGGACATTGCCCGATCGGGCCGGGCGGAAGGGGTTTTTTGGAGTACTTCGGTTGTTGGAAAAGACGTGTTCTCGCGCCCGATCGGGCGGGCCTTCGCCCGACCGGGCGATCTGGGTTTTTTCAGCGATTACGAATTTAATATTTATCATATTGTGATATTGTAACCTAAGTATATCTTAATTAGGAATCACTACTATATAAACTTCCTATTATCATTATTAGGGTAACGGAGAGAGAAACACAAGAGAGAGAATACTTTGAGTGATTAAGTTCTTCATTGTAATCTTTGTAATCTTTGCCAGTTTATAGTGAAATCATTCGATCTCGGTGCCCGTGGACGTAGCTATCACATCGATAGTGAACCACGTAAATTCTTGGTGTTGTTCTTATTGTTTGCATTGAATTTCTTTATTGTTTTCTTGTTTGTTTACGACCTTTGCTTCCGCTGTCGCACAACACAAAATACCCCCTCTAAAAAGTCTACAACCCAATGCATTTGGTCTGCTGCAGAATGGTTCTTCTCCCTAAATCACTCTGGCAGAATAGAGATCAAAACTTCAGCATGGGTTCCTCCTCCCCCCACCTTCAAAAAAATCAATATCGATGCTTCTTTTATCCACCATACAAAGGAGACAGACTGTGCTGGTGTATGCAGGGACGATTGTGGTAACTGGATTGCGGGGTTCCAATGGAGAGGCTTTACAACCTCTCCAAAAGAGGCAGAAATAAGAGCTCTCAATATTGCTACAGCCTGGATTCAGAACCAGAGTTGGAGTTATTGCCAAATTGAAACTGATTGCAAATCTTTGGTCCAGGACATGAATGAAATTGATGATACTTTTCTAACCCCATCACAAATTGCTTGCAGGCAGCAGCTCCTACATCTAACTGAAGTCAAGCTCTTTTATGGAGAAAGGGGGAAAAATCGAGTTGCAGACATCATGGCAAGGGAAGCAAGAAAGAACTTAATTGGTTTGAATCAAATATGTTGGTTGCAAGTTGCGCCACACTTCTGTAATAGATATTTAGCTTTTGACTATGCAAATGTATCTATGGCTGCAAACAATCATGATGTAACTTTTGGGCAATCCTCTACGATGCCACCAAACACTACTACTATTAATAGTTAATTTCCCCTTTTCTTCAAAAAAAAAAAAAAAAAAAGGAAATCTTGTTAAAACTTCTTTTTATAAGAAACTAGTGTGTACTCTGGGCTATGTCCCGGGTAACTAGTTTGTGTACTTAAATATGTTCGACTATTTGAATAGTTAGTGTGTGTAGTGTTTCGAGCGTTACTTCGAATGTCACCTTTTTTTTTTTTTTTTTTTTACTTCTGTATTTATATTTAATCTTGTGAAAAATAAATGGATTATATTACCTCTAATTTACTTAATAATTGAAAAGAATATATAATATTATGACAAATTAGGGAGAAGAGAGAATGAATGGCTTGATTATTATTCGTCGATAGATAGAGTATTTATACAAAACCTACGCTCATAAGATAGGAAACAATATTCCTAAAGATATACTAACATAACCATAAACCCTAAATATATATTCTCAAAATAATATCTTAACATAAATATCCTAAATATATTATTCTCTGAATGATATCTACGACATATATTTTCCGATATCTCATATCTCTAACACCCTCCCGCAATCGTAACGGCAGTAACACGAACATTGCGATTGGAAATTCTTCAATTTGTTGAAGTCAAGATGCACACTCTTGTGATGTCGCCTTCATTTTTTTGTTTCTTCTTTTTCAACTATGAGAACGTCTTTTTCAACTATGAGAACGTTCATCTTTTCGAACTCATTAGTCATCAATCAAACAGGAACGTCATTCTTTTCGAACATGCAAATAACAATTTTTGGTTTTTCCAGAGCAAAATCGAGCTTCAATCAAATATTGGTTTTTCCAGAGTAAACCACACTAAAATGTTTTATTGGTCTTTCAGAGTAAACCACACTCTCATATCCAAATGAGCAAAATCATGCTCGAATCAACTCACAAACCTTGTCTCACGGCACAAGGAGAACCAAATATATCTTGTCTCACGACACAAGAGAGTCGATTTTTTTTATTATAATATTGCGTCAAGCATAATGCTATTTAATGTCTTCAGATCATCTCCAAATATGTGTTATAGTGGAGGAAGTTCACCCACATACTCCCACAAAAAAAAAATCACATACAAATGTGATTAACGTGTACCAACCCAAAAAAAAAATTTAAAGAGTATTAATATTGTATAACGGAAGCAAAATTTTGAATCCCACTGGTGGGTTTAATTTTCTAACCCACCGGCAGGAGGGGAAATTTTTGTGAGCGGTCCCAAGATTTAACTTGCTCTTGATACCATGACAAATTAGGGAGAAGAGAGAATGAATGGCTTGATTATTATTCGTCGATAGGTAGAGTATTTATACAAAACCTACGCTCATAAGATAGGAAACATAATCACTCTAATCAAGGAGTTTTATATTATCTGATATGGTATCAGAGCTTAGGTTAGATCTTGGGATTATATACAAAAATTATCACCCTGCCGGTGGGTTAGAAAATAAAACCCACCGGCGGGATATACAAAGTTTTTTATGCTTCCGCAAACACACATATAGATTTTTTTTTCTTTTCTCAAAGTTTTTTTTTAGAATCTTTATGTAACCTTGCGCCTCTTACCAACAGTAGCAATCGCGAAAGCCTCCTCCATCGTTGTTGGCAATCGCATACACTACCGCCTCCCCCTACTGGCAGTAACCACATCTGCCAACCTACTCCATGTGTCGCACTCTATTTCCACCTCCCCATGACCAACAATGATTCTTACATTGCCTCATTGGTTTTTTTTTTCTTACACATAATCACATAGATTTTGTACATAGATTTTGTTTTGGTGGCGGTATATCACAATAAGGTCAACTTTTGCACATCTCTTTTGCTATCAAGTTAGTTCCTTTTATTGTTGCAGCACTTGGAATCTTTGTGGAGTATTAATTCTTGCTACCTGGTTTCTCTTTTGAGAATTGATTAATTTCAAGCGGTGGGATTTAATCTTTTCTTGCGCAATTTTATTTGTTTTTCTTCAACTGTGATTTCACGTAGTAGTGTAGTGTCTTCTCCCCGATGATGGTTTGATCCCTTAACTTATTCTTCTCTGGATCTGCAACTTGGCCCAAGTATATGCGTGACTCTTCTCCTTCGGCCTAAAAGCGCATATCTCTACTATACGTAGGTCATGGTTGTTGCTCCTCATCGTCATCACCAGCACATGCCTACTACTTCTCTTTTGATAATGGGTTACTATACTATCCTTACCGTTCGATGCGTGATTCAGATCCAGTCTGAGCATCTGATCTTCTCCCGCTCTGACTGTGGGGTGTGATAGAGAATATCCATAAAATATTCTCATCCCAGGTTTAAGATATATTTTGTATAAGATTATCTTTGATATCTGTACATATCTTATAGTTACCTAATATGATTAGGTTTCTCATGGTAACCCTATAAATATTGATCAATGGAAATCACTCTAATCAAGGAGTTTTATATTATCTGACACTAAAGATATACTAACATAACCATAAACCCTAAAGATATGTTCTCAAAATAATATCTTAACATAAATATCCTAAATATATTATTCTCTGAATGATATCTACGGAAAATATATCATACATATATTTTCCGATATTTCATATCTACATATATTTTCCGATACCTCATATCTACATATATTTCCGATATCTCCTATCTCTAACATATTATGTCAAATTTTAAATATTAATAATAGTTGGTTGAGATGGTAAATGTATTACCTATATGTATTGGAGGTTATGAGTTCAAATCTTCTTCAAAGCATATTTTATTTTGTTAAGTAAAGTGGCTAGCTTACGTGACGCATATACTTTGGATGATGATGTGGTATTGAGACATAGCACACATACTTTAAAGAGTGTCACGTGGCACCGTTCCTTTAAAAGGAACGTCTTTTAATATATAGTATAGATTCTTTGCGAGAAATCTCCTTATAATTATTTTTTTTGTTTTTTTTTATTTTTTATTTTTTGCAAAGTCATACCTTAATCTATTTTTTTTACAACGACATACCTTTCCAGCGTTGACTACCCCAAACTCACCATGAAACTACTCTCTTCCCAGCCCCATTCATGAATTTACCCCCACCTTAACTCCACTCATGAAACAACTCTCTCCCAAGCCCCATTCATGAATTTACCCCTCCTTAACTCCACCCATGAAACCACCTCCCCTCCTTATCCCCACCTACGAAATCGAATCCCCCTCCTTTCCACCACCCCGCGAAATCTGGGTTAGGGTGGTTCAAGCGTAAATTAAATTTAGGGTTTAGGGGGCGCGACTAGGGGTGCCAGCGCCGACAGTGGAGAGGAGAAGGGTGGCTAGGGCTATAGAGAAGGGTTTAGGGTGTCTACGTCGTGAAAAAAGTGGGTTTAAGGTGGTCAACGCTGTAAAAGGGTGGTTTTGCGGGTGGGGCTAGGGAGGGAGGTGGTTTTGTGGGTGGATTAGGGTAGTCAGCGTCAAAATAAGGGTCAAGCTGTATTTTTCGGCATAATGATATGATTTCGCAACAAAAAAGATTATTAAGGTATAATTTCGCAAAAAATTATAAGGACAATTTTTTATTTTTTTTTGTAAAATTTCCTTTTTAAAATAAATATAAAGTTTAGACTTCAGACACACTCACTTGTTTTGACAAATAAATAGTGTCATTTTTTTTCCTTGGTGTTTAGAGTGCGTTCTATTCACCTGATTTATATATGAACTTATCTGAACTTACCTGAACTTATTAGTCCTAATTATAACTTATTTTAGTTATAAATTAAACTTGTGTAGCCCTGATTAACCCTTATCACAACTTATTAAAACTTATCTGAACTTTTTTTTTTAACTTATCTTATATGAACTTATTAACCCTTATATGAACGTATTTGAACTTATTAACCCTAAAATTAAATAAGTTGAAATAAGGTGAATAGAACAAGGCCTTAGTCCAATTAATTCAGATAAGCTTAAATAATTTTAGGCAAATTCAAATAAACCCAAATAAGTTGAATTGATTGAGCAATCGGACATCACTCACTTATTTTATAGTGTATGCAATTAATTATTCCATAGATTTAACTTATGACAAAGGCAAACTTTTAGATAAATCGGATGTACAATAAAATATTATACATCCATTATCAAGTTACCCTAAAATGAGCCAAAGTTACCTTAATATGAATTAAAGTTACCCACACATAAATAAGGGTCTGTTCACTTCGGCTTAATTTCAATTCAGTTCAATTCAAATCAGTTCAACTCCCAATTTCCTTCTTTCGTAAAATATTCATTTCAGCTATATTCAATTCAAGTTTAGTTATGCTCAGTTGAGTTTAGCTCCAATTAGTTCAGTTAAGTTCAACTCAGTTCAATAAATGTGACCAATCTCTAAAAGTTACGAAATATTTATGCTTTATAGATAAAAGTTACTCAAAAATTTGTAAAAGTGATCCTAAATTTGCTAAAAGTGACCCCCGATATTCAGTAAATTACTGTACACCAGATGTATACAAAAGTTACTCTTGACCTAATTCGCATAAATTAAACGCATTACTTCATATCAGGACTCCGTCAACGTAGGGGTGAAAGTTCGGTTTTCGGTTTAGTTTTTTGCCCAAACCGAAACCGAACCACCATATTTTGGTTTCTTGATTTTGCAAACCACACCGCACCACTTTAGCTTTGAAACCGAACCAAACCAAACCACCTAAATTTCAGTTTTCTTGAAAACAAAAAAATCAAACCGCACTGAATTTTCCTATCAACTATCATAAACATCAAATTTTGTAAAAAAAACCAAACCAAACCACCCCAATCAAAACTGAACTAAACCAAACAAAACCAAACCCCACCCAAACCAAACCGACATCCGAAACCACCACAGCCAATTTTTCACCAAAAATAATGAAATTTACCAAAACAAGCACGAAAATTACTAGAAATCATATCATATAAATGGATTTTTCAAAAATTCAAAAAAAAAAGAAAGAAAATTAAAAATAAGAAAACATACCTTTTAAACCAAAAATGGCCTTGAATTTCATCTCGAATTTGGTTTAAAACGGTCAAATTCGTTAATGAAAACTCTAGATCTAGAGTTTTCATGGTCGAATTCGACCATTAAAACCTTCGTTTTGGCCAAATTCCGCAAATTTTGTACGAAAACCTTCGTTTTGACCATAAAAATATTTGCTTTGATATAAAAACCTTTGTTTTGGCCAAAATAAGCAGAATTTGTGACGTTGTGCTAGTTTTGATAGACAAAGAGTAAGGTGAGGAGAAAGACAAGAAAAAGGAAAAGAAAAGTGGAGATATATAGAAGAAGAGAGAGTAAGAGGACATCGAAGAAGAGAGTTAGACTCTCAGAGAGCGAAGAGGAGAGAGAAAGAGCAAAGATGAGAAGAGGAAAGGAGAGAAGAATGGCGGAAGGAGGCTGAAAAAAAAATTAGGTTTTTTTTTTCTTTATATACTTTGTAGAATTGGACTAGGGTTTTTTATGGTTGGCCCGAAAATTCGGTTCGGTTTCGGTTTTTAATTTTTCCAAAACCGTAAGCGAACCATATAATTTCGGTTTCTTCATTTTGCAAATTGAAACTGAACCTCTCGAAAAAAACCGAACCATATTTGTTATTCGGTTCGGTTTTCGGTTTGGTTTGGTTTTAAAACGAGTTTGTTTCACCCCTACGTCAACGATGACATCTTAATTATGGCTTAATCGGGTAGCCATTTGAGTTTCTACTAGCTAGTACCCCCGGAGCTCAACGCCGAAAGGCCGAGATCCATTTGGCCATTAAGCATGTCGTATGCAAACAAATTTTCCCCATTTTGAGGAATAAATAACCTCCACGCTACCCATCCATTACCTATATTGGTTAATTAATGGCCATGCACCAATGAATTAATCAATTGAAAACAAATTCAACAAGATCGATCACATCCTCTAAGTATTTTTTATCTATGATAATTTGAAAAAGATGATTAAATAATAGAAAAATGGTACGTTAGATTTGAAAACCTTATTATAGGTGAAGAGAACAAGTCATCAATTTGTACGCCCACTCCTTTTTGTCCTTGTTTTAAAATTTGATCTACTTGACTAGTGCTTTAATTTCTTGATATCATCAAGTTCACCCCAAACTAGAAAACCTTTGCAACTTTTAGCCTCAGCCTGAGGGTTTACATGAACAAAATTTGGCTTAAAATTCACTGTGCATGCATAAAATTAGTAACTCAAAAGTCATGAATTTTTTCCACCACTTCACGTATATGGATGAGGATTTGATTAAAAAAGGAAATTGTTGTATGTTTAGGGTAATTTTACCCTGCCACGTGGCCCAATCAGAAGGTGACACGTGTCACCCCCAGATTGGTCTAAAATGGACCAATCCCTGCAAAACACTTGTCATTCCCGAAATCAAGGGAAAAGGCAGCCTTCAGGCCCAAATCCCGAGAATGCCGCCAAACGGCGCAGCCCACCAATGATTAGGGTTCAGTAACCTAATCAGGGGCACAATTCCCAAAGACCCTATAAATAGGGAGATGTCCCTCATTTTGAGGGCACGTTTTTATCATTTATTACACATTTACTATTTGATAGAGACATCTTGAGCTTGGAATCCTAGCAGATCCCTACCTAAATTTCCGCACCTTTTTTCTCCCTTCAAGTTTCTAATTTGTGCGTCGGAGGCGGAGCACCACCCAACTGGTGTCTCCGTTTGTTTTGCAGGTACAGCTCACCCCGGATCAGCCTTCGTGTTGTAACTCTCCCGAGGGACAAAAACACTCAAAACATTTGGCGCCATCTGTGGGGAGAGTACCTCGAAGATGGTTCAAGAGTTTGTACCACCCCCTAACCGTCTGGGCGAAGACCCAGAAGTCTTTACAGACCATGAGGAGGATGAGGATCCTCAGGTCGAAACCTCTACAGCCGAAGACGGCTCTCTTAGAGTCAAGCGCATCCGGCCCAGAGAGACTCTGGAGCGGGGCGCCTCCCAGGCGGGCCCGAGCAGACCCCCTGGGCAGCCGGAAGGGGCAACCCAAACGGCAGCTGGATCAGCCCCTATCACCCGAGACAAACTCATGAGGTTCATGACGAGTTTTAAGGGTGAAATTAAAGAGCTGATCACCAAAAGCAGGGTTGGCCCAAGTAAAGGTCAGTCGGCGAAGAAGACTCCTCTAGAGAAGGGAACGTCAGTCAGAAACCGGCAGCCCACTCCCCATCCAAAGGAGAAGGCAGCCGGGACCATTGATTGGTCAAAAATTCTCCTTCTTGGGGGGAACACCAATAACACTCGCCGGCCTCAGAAGCCGGTGAGAAGTAAAAAATCAACTCTTGATGCCCGGGAGATTATTAACCGGAAGAGAAACCAATCGCTGTCTAAGTCGGCTTCAACGTCGAACTTTCCAGACAGCTTCAACAACATCTCTGCGGGGAGTGCACCCTCCTTGCATGAGAGCCAGACAGGCGGTAATACCGTCCATTCTGGCCCTCATATGATTGGAGCCGTCCCGTATATGCCTACTCAGGCTTACGGGCAGTATCCTCCTCACTTCATGCAGCCGACCTTCTTTGGGGGTCAGGCAGCATATCCAAATGTCCAGCCATTGGACTGGCAGCTTCGTCTGCTGCGCCTGGGTGAACAACCTTCTGCGTTCACTCGGGAGATAACCGAGGCGGCACAGCCGGCCAAGGTTAAGAATGTGATGGTTGGTACCTATGATGGTACCACCAATCCGGAAGATCACCTCATGGCTTACACCAACCTCATGTATCTGCAGGGGTTGGACGATGCCACTTGGTGTCGATGCTTCCCGGCTATATTGAAGGGCATTGCCCAACAATGGTTTGGCAATCTGCCAGCCGGGTCCATAGATAGCTTCAGGAAGCTTGCCTTCCTGTTTGCTTCCAACTTCTCAATGAACATCCCTGCTAAGAAAACAAGCCTTGATTTGAGCACTGTTAAGCAGGGAGAGAGAGAAGGGCTGCGCTCATATGTTAGGCGGTTCAACCTGATCAGAATTCAGATTCAGGGGTTGTCTGATGAGGTAGCCTTTACAGACTTTTTTAAGGGTCTAAGAGACGGGTCGACCTTTAAGTTCGACCTAGTCAGAAAAGGGGCTTTCACCCTACAGGCGGCCCTGAGGGAGGCGGAAAGCTACATTCAAGCTACCGACCTCTACTCGCCTGGTAGCCAGTCAGACTCCAAGAAGTCTGACAAACAGAAAGACAGCCGGTCAGCTCAGCCGGCTAAAAACAAAGAAGAGAGCAAGAAAAGAAAAGAAGGTTGGGCAGTTACTGATTCTGACCAGCCGTCCCAGAAGAAAAAGAAAGAGTTTAAGTCGTACGTCCCCAAGTACAAGTTTAACAAAGATTGCAACTCCATCCTCATGGAGGTAAAGGACCGGCTATCCATTGAGAAGCCGAATCCTATGAAGAGTTCTGTCCAGTCACGGAACAAAAATAAATTTTGTCAGTTCCATGAGGAGGTCGGCCATGACACCAACGACTGCTTCAGTCTTCAGCGGGCGTTGGACCGTCTGGCTGACAAAGGGCTGTTGAAGTCCTACATTTCCAAGTCCCCAGCCGGGGCAAAAAAGAAAAACAAGGGTCAGTCCTCCAAGACTACCCCCCAGCCTACTAGTAGCTCGGATACCGATAAGGAGCCGGTCTACACTATAGCAGGCGGGTTCTCATGTGGTGGCCCTACCATCCGGGGCACCAAGAGTCATCTTCGAAAGATGGACAAAGATGATGATGAACAGGCGGAAGCCAGCTCCTCCTTCCCAGACGTCTTGATCACTGAGAAGGATAGGGGCAGCGTTCGCCGCCCGCATGATGACCCGGTGGTCATTGAATGTAAGGTTGCCAATCAGCTGGTTGGACGGATCCTTATAGACAGCGGCAGCTCATCAGACATCATCAGTCTCCGCTGCCTGCAAAAGCTGAAATACAACGTCAGCAGCATGCATCCGGTCACCCACCCCTTGGTTGGTTTTGGGGGTGGGATGGTCTACCCAGCCGGGAGAATTGACTTACCCATCCGGTTGGGAGAGAAAGGTCAGGGACGGCATATTGTCGTCAGATTCTTGGTTGTTGAGGAGTTGACCGCCTATAACATCATTCTTAGCAGGCCAACCCTCAACGTAGCCAAGGCAGTAATCATCCCGTCCCTCATGCTCATCAAGTATGAGAGGGATGACGGCTCTGTTGGTTCCTTGAATGGGGATCAGAAGACGGCCCGAGAGTGCTATCTCTCAGCCGTCCGAGATACCGTGGCCCCAGGCGGTCAGGAACCAATAGACCTTGACAATGTCAAGGATGCCGACCTAGCTCCTGCCCCACCCGTAGCCGGAAAGAAAAGAAAGGCTCCTCTGCTAGTGGATGTGAAAAAAGAGAAAAAATAGCAATCACTGACCGGTGAACGGTCAGATGAGCTCCGTCCCCAACCGGCTGGCGAAAGCATTGATCTCGTTCTGGACGAGAGCCGTCCAGAACGTACTGTTAAGGTTGGGATGGTTGCTCATGCTACCTTGGGTGCAAGCTTGCATCTTCTGTTGAAGGAATTCAAAGACATTTTTGCCTTTGAAGTGGAAGAGATGCCAGGCGTCAGACCGGATCTTGCTGTCCACAAACTCGTCGTGGACCCCAAAAAGAAGCCCATCCGGCAAAAGAAAAGAAACCACGGTGAGGAAAGAAGTCAGGCGGCAGCTGCCGAAGTCAAAAAGCTGCTAGACGCCAGGTTCATTCGGCCTTGTAATTTCCCCGACTGGGTGGCCAATGTGGTCCTTGTGAAGAAACCGAATGGGACCTGGCGCATGTGTGTTGATTACACAGACCTCAACAAGGCGTGTCCAAAGGACAGTTATCCGCTTCCAAAGATCGACAGTCTGGTCGATTCTACAGCCAGTCACGCCTTGATGAGCTTTATGGATGCCTACTCCGGCTTCCATCAGATACCCCTGTGGAAGAAAGATCAAGAGAAGACGGCCTTCGTCACTGATCAGGGGCTATTCTGTTATACTGTGATGTCGTTTGGCTTGAAAAATGCGCCTGCCACTTTCCAACGGATGATTAATACAGTCTTCATTAATCATATTGGGAGGAATGTGGAGGCGTACATTGATGAAATGATAGTCAAATCCAAGCTACAGATGGATCACCTTGCTGATCTGCAAGAAACATTCACCCCTCAGGCGGCATAAGGTTATGTTAAATCCTAAGAAATGCGTCTTTGGTGTTGAGTCTGGGAATTTTCTCGGATTCTTGATTAATCAAAGGGGGATAGAGGCTAACCCCGAAAAGATACAGGTGGTGATTGACATGAAGTCACCCCGCTCTGTTAAGGAAGTTTAGAGACTCACCGGTTATCTGGCCGCCCTGGGGAGATTCCTCAGCCGGTCAGGTGACAAATGCCTCTACTTCTTCCAAGCAATCAGGAAGAAGACCAGATTTGAATGGGGGGATGATGCTGAGGCGGCGTTCCAGAGGTTGAAAGAGCATTTACATTCTCTGCCTAGGTTGGTCAGTCCTTTGCCTAGGGAGACGTTTTACATGTATTTAGCCGTCTCAGACCATGCCCTCAGTGTCGTTCTCCTTGCTGAGCGAGACGGTGTGCAGCTCCCGGTTTACTTCATTAGCCATGTTCTTAAAAATGCTGAACTCCGGTACCCCATGGTTGAAAATTTTGGCCTTGCTTTGTATATGGCATTCAAAAAATTGAAGCCTTACTTTTTGGCACATCCGGTGGTGATTTACACGGACCAACCACTCAAGCGGCCAATGTCTACCTTGGACTTATCCGGGAGAATGTTGAAATGGGCTATTGAAATGCAGAGCCTTGAAATCACTTACGAACCAAGAAAGGCAGTGAAAGGTCAGGCGTTTGCCGATTTCATTGTGGAAATGACTCGTCCGGTGGCTCCGGATAATCTTGATCAAGTTTGGAAAGTGTACGTAGACGGGAGCTCTACAAAGAACGGTTGTGGTGCAGGCGTAATTTATGAGTCTCCTGAAGGAGACAGATTTGAATATGCACTACGCTTCAAGTTTCAAGCCTCTAACAATGAGGCGGAATATGAAGCCCTGCTAGCCGGCATACGCATGTGTAAGGCGGCAGGGGCCATGAAAATTAACGCCTACTCTGATTCTCAATTGGTTGTTAGCCAGTATGAGGGAAGTTATGAGGCTACCCATCCGGCTATGATTAAATATCTTCAGCCAATCAAAGAAGAGACCAAGGCACTTGAGGAATTCCGGCTGAATCAGGTACCTAGGTCGGAAAACAACCAGGCGGATGCATTGTCAAAGCTGGCATCTTCCGCCTGCCATGATACGCCTCGGTCAGTCTTCTGGGAAGTTCTTGAAAAGAGAAGCATCTATGAGGATCCCGTTGGAATTCTGGACCAAAGCTCTACCTGGATGGATGGAATCCGAGCCTATCTCTCAGACGGCACACTTCCTGATTCGCCACAGGAAGCAGCCGTCCTGAAAAAGCGAGCTGCAAGATTCGAGTTGAAAAATTGAGAACTCTTCAAGGCGGGGTTTCTGAAGCCTTTGTTGAAGTGTGTCACCCCAGAAAAGGGGAAAGAAGTTCTCGAAGACTTGCACTCGGGATTCTGCGCCTCTCACATAGGCGCCAGGTCCCTAGCCGTCAGAGCCAGACGACATTACTTTTGGCCCACTCTTGAGGCAGACGCCAAGGAGTTGGTGAAGAAATGTGACAAGTGCCAAAAATTTGGCAAACTCATTCACCGTCCGGCTACTGATCTGACGGCCATCCACAGCCCAATCCCGTTTGCAAAATGGGGCATGGACATTCTAGGTCCTTACACGCCTGCTCCAGGCGGAAAGCGCTACATCTTGGTGGCTGTGGATTACTTCACCAAGTGGGTGGAGGCTGAGGCGGTTAAAAACATCAAGACCTCAGACGTAATTTCCTTCATCTGGAAGAATGTTATCACCCGGTACGGGGTACCCATGTCTATGGTGTTTGATAATGGTCCTCAGTTTGAGACACCTCAGCTAAAATCTTGGTTGGGAGATCAGGGGATCTCAAGCTATTTCGCATATGTTGGCCGGCCCCAAGCAAACGGCCAAGTTGAAGCTTTCAACAAACTCATCTCAGACGGCATTAAAAAGAAAATAGAAAGAGCCGGTGGCTTATGGGCAGAAGAATTAATCCATGTCCTGTGGGCCATCCAGACAACAGCGAAAGGGGCAACCGGTGAAACCCCATTTCTCATAGTTTACGGTGCTGAAGCCGTCTTGCCCATCGAACATTACGAGCCGACTCTCAGAGTCATGCTGTATGATGAAGAGGCAAACTGGGATGCAATGCGCCTGGCATTGGATTCACTCCCAGAACGCAGGGGCAATGCCAC
Source organism: Chenopodium quinoa (assembly GCF_001683475.1). NCBI lineage: Eukaryota > Viridiplantae > Streptophyta > Magnoliopsida > Caryophyllales > Amaranthaceae > Chenopodium > Chenopodium quinoa. Next base: position 1,091,159 of record NW_018742441.1, read on the forward strand.
CTTGAGTCATGAGATTTACCGTCTGAGAAGGACGAGAGCCTACAACAAAAAAGTACACAAGCGTCCTTTGAAAGTTGACGACTTAGTGTTACGAAAAATGGAGGCAACCGGTAGGGCCAATGAGCTGGGAAAGCTAACCCCAAATTGGGAAGGCCCCTACCGGATCTATGAAGAAGTAAGGGACGGCACCTACCGCCTGGAAACTCCAGACGGCAGGCGCCTGCCTAGAACTTGAAATGTAGACAATCTAAAAAAGTACTACTTCTGAGAATGTAAACTTTTTGTAAACAGTGAGTCAGTTAATGAAGATTCAGACTTTGTTTACAAAATTATCGTTTGATTATCCATCCGGGTAATATCCAGGCGGATTCCCCATTTACCTAACTAAGTTCGATACTTAGTGAAGGTTACATTTGTTTTTCCGCCTGGGTAATACTCGGATCTCTTGTTTATTTAAGTTTGATACTTTGTTTATTCAACTGCTTGACTATCCGCCTGGGTAATACTCAGACGGATTCTCCATTTATCTAACTAAGTTTGATACTTAGTACGATCAAATTTTTGCCTGTCCGTCTGGATATTACCCAGACAGACTCGTATGCTTAAAAAACTAAGTTCGATACTTAGTGTAAATTCAACACTGATTAAGAAACTAAGCACAAAAACGTTTAGTGGCTACACAACCGGTCTCAAACAGGATCAGAGGCTAAAATGGCCGGATGGTTGCTATTTTTATAAAATCGCCTGTCCCAACATGGACAAAGGCGTCCGGCGACACCCCTCCGGGTGCAATCGTCGCAGAGAACAGATTATCTGTCGGTTCTGTGTATCCATGGAGACGGCAAAAATTGAACGACCAAATTGGTCAACTCATAGCCGTCTGACTAAAATAACCTACGAAGAACGAATAAGTTCCTAAATACCAGATGCCCATAGGCATCAGTCGGTAACCAGCTGAAGTTCTCACTTAGGTTATTTATTTTAAAATTGCACCTCACCCCAATTGGGGCAAGAGTTCAATGGCTATGAAATCTCTACCAAGACGGGCATAAGCCGTCTGTGTAGTGACCGAAACGCCTGTTGGTGTACGGCTGTGCACTTAGTTTGGGGCAATCACTACTGTGATTGATTGACTTACAAACATATCATGCTCTTTGCAGCATTAGACGTTTTCAAGTCAATCAACCAGCTCCAATTGAAACCAATCACACAGCCGTCCAGGGGCAAGGACAGCCGGACTACTGTCTAGTTAGGCAAGAAATCGCCGCATGCTTTTGATAAGATAGGCAAAAATTAAAAATTCAAATGCAAAATATTCAAAATCGACTTAGTCGGTGCAATTCATAAAAATTCGTCCAACCAAACAGTTGTAATGGATCAAATGTTAACCAGATCCCGTCCAGGAGAAAGAAATTGTTAATTAACACGGCTCCACAGCCGGTAAATACAAGAATACTCGGCACGCAGGCCGGAAAAAGCAAGTTTTGGCATACATCCGCTGAATAAAAAGGAATTAAAAAAGCAAAGACTGGCATACTGCCGCTGAGGGGTTACTTCTAGCTTGCAGACGGAGCCTCCTGGTTCTCCCCCTTCTCCTCATCATCTGAGGGAATTTGGTGCGCTTCGCCGGGACCAGGAAGCTCAGGCGCGGTTGGCTCATTGTTGCTGAGCCAGGCTTCAAAGGAGGCAGGCTCTGGCTCACCTTGCTCTCTCAAGTGCACCACGTACTCGGCATAGCTGTGTGCCATTGCCCAGATGCTATAATCAGCGTCTAGGTACAAGGCAGTCCAAGCAATCTTCATACGGGCGTCGTTGTCAGCATCACTCTCAGCAACAAGGCGGTTTTGCTCCGCCTCCAGGGTTGCTGCAAAGTTTTTCTGAGCTTGAGCAACATCCTTCTCCAGCCTCTCAACCTTGGATTTCAGTTTGCCAAGGTCCGCCTGGGTCTTCTTGAGCGCCTCTTCAGCCTGTTTGGCGCTCTCGTCTGCTTTCTTCTAGGCCTCCTCCGCCCCCTTCTTGGCCGTCTCAGCATCCGTTACCCGCTGGTCGGCCGCCTTCAGATCTAGCTCCAGCTGCTGGATTTTAGACGCCTGTGTCATAATTATTGCTTTAGTTTCAAGTTCATTTACGATAGTTGAGTGGAAAGCAATATTATCAGCGTCTATGGCGGACTTCTTGGCCCTTTTTACCTCTTCCCGTTTACGGGAATAAGGACGTTTGAGCCCGTCCACCCGCAGCATGGCCTGCAAAAAGCAGGCGGTATAAGAATTAAAGGCGGGATAATTACTTGAAAAAAACAACATTGAATTGACAAGTTTCTTACCTCAGCCAGAAGGGATAGAATGCGTTCAAGATTGAACGTCTCTATCCCAGGGATATTGTCCTTATCCCTCTTCCGGACGGCATCCAGCATGGCCTTGGCGTGCTTCTGGACGTCTGGCCAGCGGGGAGATTGATCTGCACCACAATCAATACGCGATGAGTGCGAAACTAAGGCAGCACCTATCTGTTGTCGACCGTCTGAGGATGACGTCTGTTGGGAGAGGGATTTCACCCGTAAAGGCCACCCCAGCTCAAGCGGGGATTCAAAAGGGTTCTTACCTTCAGAGCCGGCCAAGCGGGAAACGCTTGTAGGCGTGGTGAACCCCGCGGCTGCTGAGGGGTTGGCAAGATCAAGGCACAGGCTGCCGCCTACCTTCTCGAGTCGCCCCGCTATCCGCATCGTCTTAGCCCCGGCTGAGGCGCCAGGAGTTGACGCAGAGGCAGACTTTTTTATTTTATTGAGGACGGCTGGGGCCTCCTCTCTAGCCCGTTTGAGATTCTTCTCAAACGATTTCCCAACTTCTCCCCCCTGTGAAAATAAACAAGTAAAGGTTAGTATCCGGGCAAGACAGTTTATAAAATAAACTTAAGAAAGGGTCAGGCGCTAAATACCTTGGCCCTTAGCTCGGCCGCAGCTTTCTCCGCAAGATCTTTGCGGATGGTCGCAGAAGACCGCTTGGGAGTTTTCTCCGACTGCAACATGTTTAGCGCTTCTTCTGCAAAAATAAAGAAATTGATCAGAATCATAAATCAATTCCGATAGAAAAATACTACAGACGGTGTGAACCCAGGCGCATACGTTTATTAAACATGTGCCCTAGCCCGCAAGCGGCTAAGAAACATTCATCCCTGAACCAGGCGCTCTTGGGAATCCAATTCTTAGGGACTTTTATTGTTTCCCCGGTTGACAGAGTTGCGTCTGTGAGGCCGAAAAAGTCTGCCTCGATTATTTTGTCAAAGTCTTCCTCTCGGATCCGGGGAAGAGCGCACTTCCTTCCTAACAAGTCGGGCTTCTTATTGTACAGACGGAATTCATAATTTTCCCGTCTGGTTGGGGCTGACATCAGGTAGAACCTGTGCTTCCAGCCATCGAACTTGGAGACCTTGTCCAAGGTCATCATGTATTGCGGCTGTGTGGTTAGAGTATACCACGCCCTCCAGCCGCCTGGGCTTCTGCTGAGGTAATGCATGCTTGCAAAGGCCTCCCAGCCGGGGTTAAGTCCTTGGAACTCGCAGGCGGCAACATACCCCAGAATGTTGGTCCAGGAGTTGGGGGTAAGTTGCCAGACCCCAAGGCCGTAGCCTCTCAAAATTGCCTTCACCGCCTGGTGAAGGGGGAAGCGAACGCCGGCTTTGAACGCCGCCTCATAACAGCCAAAATAGATGTTGGCGTTCTCTTGATCATCCCCCCAAGCGACGGTGCCCAGCTCAGGCGGCACCCGGATCTTATACCCGTCTCCAAGCGGGTGCATTTTCTTAAAGTTCTCTAAGTTCTCCCCCATCTGGATTTGGTCCTTGGAGGAGACGTGGATGCTGAAGGGATTGTCCTTCTCACTCCACTTTTTCATTTCTTCCTCCTCGCTATCCGGAAGAGGGGGCAAGTCATCGCTGCTCTCGGAGGTAGAGGCGGAGCTGCCGCTCTCCGTCTCCCCCTCACTTTGGTCCATGGGGGCAGAGGCGGCCTCGTCGCCGCCTTGGTCACACTCTTCCAAAAAAGAGTCTGCAGGGGTTGAAGGGGCGCGCAGAGGGGATCTCTCCAGAGCGGTCTGGTTTCCCTGACCAGACGTTTCTCCCTCAGGCGTTTGGCCGCCTGAGCCTTCGCTTTTGTAATTCGGGTCCGTGGCCGTCTGCATTATCCGAGCCATGGTGTCCTGCACAGACACATAACTGGTCAGAATCCATGGCAAAGGGTGGTCCCAACACCCCGAGCCGGCACTCCCGTCCTAGACTCAGCCGACCCTGGTGACCGGCTGGACTCTAACCTAGGTTGTGTCGTGTGTGTTGGTGATGCATCCATTTATTGCAAGAAATATGTACAAGCGGTGAAAAAAGAAAAGAGCTGAGAGAGACAGAGACGGTACCTTTTGATTTGGTATCTGAACGTAGACGGGACCGGCTGTATTGCTGAAGAACAAACTTTCTTGCTCGCGTCTGCCTCAAACAAGTGACTTCTGCTCTCTCAGATTTTTTCTCTCTAGAAAATTTTTGTAAACGTACAAAATTATGAGGGTAAAAGGCTATATATAGAGGGTAAATTTGGGGACATTTCCGTAATTTACCCGGAAGGTGAACGGTTACTCTGTAACGGTAAAATCACCGCCAACCGGAGCGTGACATGTGTCACAGATGCCACGTGGCGTGCCACGTCACATCTGTGAGGGGCAAATGTTTAGGGTAATTTTACCCTGCCACGTGGCCCAATCAGAAGGTGACACGTGTCACCCCCAGATTGGTCTAAAATGGACCAATCCCTGCAAAACACTTGTCATTCCCGAAATCAAGGGAAAAGGCGGCCTTCAGGCCCAAATCCCGAGAATGCCGCCAAACGGCGCAACCCACCAATGATTAGGGTTCAGTAACCTAATCAGGGGCACAATTCCCAAAGACCCTATAAATAGGGAGATGTCCCTCATTTTGAGGGCACGTTTTTATCATTTATTACACATTTACTCTTTCATAGAGACCTCCTGAGCTTGGAATCCGAGCAGATCCCTACCTAAATTTCTGCACCTTTTTTCTCCCTTCAAGTTTCTAACTTGTGCGTCGGAGGCGGAGCACCACCCAACTGGTGTCTCCGTTTGTTTTGCAGGTACAGCTCACCCCGGATCAGTTTTCGTGTTGTAACTCTCCCGAGGGATAAAAACACCCAAAACATTATACATAGCCCTTAGGGCTACATATAAGCATTAAATTTACACTTGAAAATCGTAAAAAGTTAGGAAATCATCAAAATATGAATACTAATAACACTAATTTACGCGTGTTCTTAAAAAAATATAGTATAACTTTAGTACAACGTTATTTAAAAAAAAAAAAAAATTCTTTTTTATTTTTACGACAGGACAAAAAAAATTAGGGATTAAGAGAGTAGTTATCTTGCTATGCATACGATGTCCAATGGGCCGAGGGAGTGAGGGCCATATGTAATACAGTACAAGGGTGGCCAGTCTGGCCACAAATCCATTATGGCATTGATTTCTATTGGGGGAAGGTACAAACAAAATTGCAATCGATAGATGAAAATTAAATACTACGTATAATTGAAGCAATCAAGGAATTTACATTTAATATGGATGCATTTTTATTTTTATTTTTTTTGTCCAAAAAAAAAATGTATGGCTGCGTTATGAAAGTGACTTGGTGATTGTGACTTAGCCTATGACTTGGTCTTCCAACACTACCTCGAACTTCACGACAATATTGGACCATTTTTACAATGTTACGGAGTCGAATTTTACAATTATTCCATTACATGTAACTTTTCCACTCAATTTGATTGTATATTCCTCTCTAATCCGAAATTCAACCCCCAAATTCCACATTCTAATTGGTCGTAACTCGTAAGGGTGCCAAAATCTTTGTTCTTCCTTTTTTTTTTCTTTAATCATCTGCATAAAAAAAAAAAAAAAATGATATTATATTATAGGATAATTTCGCTACAAAAGTTTGGACATAAAATTCTACATGGAATATCGCTATATTAGATTAACAATTCTAGGAGAACAACAAAAATAGAATTAAATATTGTAACAATTGTTGAAGGACTAACTCAATCAAAAGGTTAAGTTGATGGTTGAGACCCAAAAATATGTTTTATACTCTATCACTTCCCCTCACATAAAAGACCCTTTGAGTTTGAATGTGGATGCTGTTGTTGGTAAAATAACTGTTGAAATCAATAACAAACAAAAAGATTAGAACTTTCCTGCATTGAAGATCTCAAACTCACAGTCGCGCCGTGGAACAAAATCAACTGCCTTAGAAGCGAAATACGCCACCACCGGTACAAGTTTCCTAGTGACGCACGCCCCCCAAGTTTAACGCAACTCTCTCCGTAATCCGTGCACCCGAACTCGAAGAGTGGAATTGCTCAAGAACTGTTCAGATCTCAAAAGGTAGGTTTGTGTTTTCGGCTAGAAAAGTGAATAATAATCATGAAAAGGCAAGACTCGTATTTATATGAGTCCCGGAAAAGGAAACACGCAAAGCAAACCGACCTAGGAAAAAAGGCGGGCCCGATCGGGCGAGCTCTCGCCCGATCGGGCGCGAGATCGAATTTCTCCAGACGCTGTGTCGCGCCCGATTGGGCGGACACCGCCCGGTCGGGCGATCTGAAAACCCCATCCCGGGCGAGCCATCGGGCGAAGCCGCCCGATCGGGCTCGTCAAAAACTCGAGTCCGCCGCCCGGTCAGGCGGGCAGCGAAGCCCGCCCAATCGGGCGCGAGAGTTCTCGTAGAAAAACTCTTGTCCGCCGCCCGGTCGGGTGAAGCCCGCCCGATCGGGCGCGAGAGTTCTCGTAGAAAAACTCTTGTCCGCCGCCCGGTCGGGCGAAGCCCGCTCGATCGGGCGCGAGAGTTCCCTAATTTTCCTTGACCATCTCCGCCCGATCAGGCGAGAGCCGGCCGATCGGACGCGAGTCATCCGTTTGCATTACCTATTTCCAACAGCTGCACAGGCCCTTCCTTACTAGATGCGAATTAATTTCACTTTGAAAACCAATTAAGGATTCCATATGTGTGTAGAGATCAATTGTCCCACGTCAAAAGAGTGGTAGGGAGGTGACTATCTTATAAATTTTGTAAAATTGTAGGTCTTTTTTTTTTATCGTCATGTGGTTTTAGAATACAATCTTCTTATCTTGTGCGTTAGTGGTCTCTCATACTATCCCTTGTACATGACTAAAGCCAAATGTCATATAAAAAGAACCCGTAACATAAGATTGAATCTCTTCCACCGTTCCATGCGATTCCCTTTACTTCACTATAAACCAAGAAAAACATGTTGAATCCCCAAGACTTCAGTAATTTTAGTGGAGTCAAAAATTTCTACCACACTTGATACGCAACATACTTGGAAAGGAATAAAGAATTGATACTCTTATAGTCTTATAGACTAACTTACCAAAAGAAAGAGTCCAAGGTAGGCCCTTTCTTACCATTCCACTTCATTTCTTGGCCACAACAGTCAACTTAATCTAACAAAACAGAGTTATACCATTCAATTTTCCTGGAATTTCATTTTAGTCTTGTTTCTTCATCACTCGTTTTCTTCTTCTTCTTCTTCTGTTCTTCATACCAGAATTTTCATTCATCAGCCAAAAATAATACTATAAATAGTTGAAAAAATTAAAAGGGTGATCCCAAAAAACCCAAAAAAAATTTTAAAAAAATGAAGAAGATTAAGCAAGTTAAAATGGAGACTACAAGAAGTTTCTCAGAGCTAGTGTTAGAGCTTGTTGCATCAGCAGATGAAGTGGTTTCTCTAGCAAAAGACTCTGAAATCGACACGGAAGTTTTAAATGAGTTTGCTATCTACATTGAGAAGCTTTCGCCGATCTTAGACACTCTAAGAGAAGATAAGATGATTATGGACACTCCAAGTATAAGGTCAGCCATAGGGTCCGTAGAAGCCGAGCTTCAACGAGCTCGTAATTGCATTGTCAACAAGAATACATGCTCGAATGATCATCGTTTCGATGTCATCCAACAATTGACTCATGATCTTGGGAGATCATTAGGCCTTTTATTGTTTGCTAGCATTGGGGTGTCCTTAGACTTAAAGGACAAACTTGGGATTTTGCATAAGGAGATGATGAGTGCTAAGTTTGATCATCATTCTTATTGTTGTTCGTCGAGTGAGAGTACTAGCAGGGAGATTGTTGAGGAGATCATGAATGAAGAACAGAGTTACCGCGAAAAGGAAGAGATTATGATCATAGAAAGAGAGGATGTTGCATTACAACTTAAGTATGGAAATGATGATGAGTTTAAGAATTCTCTTTTGGGATTAGAGATAATGATTAGGGATAAAATCGTTGATTGCGAGTGGATTACTGATGAGGGTATTATCCCCATTTTGTTTAATCGAATGGGTTCGAGCAAATGCATTGATAGATTAAGTATAATCAAGGTGCTAAGAAGCATTGCACATGAAAATCCTCAAACCAAGGTACTTACTCTCTTCTATTAAATTTGTTAAACTGTTTTTTTTTTTTTTTTGTTTTTTTGTTTCCTAGTGTACTTAAGCACAATTAGGTATTGTACTAACTAAGTTTAACAGGAAAAAATGGCAGATATTAATTCCCTAACAACATTGGTGAAGTCCTTGGCTCGAGATGAGATGGAACGAAGAGAAGCAGTTGGATTGCTGATGGATCTTTCTCAGTTATCTTCAGTTCGACGAAGAGTTGGGAGGATCCAAGGGTGTATAATTATGTTGGTGGCTATATTAAACGGGAATGATCCAATTTCTTCAAATGATGCAGGGAAATTGTTAGCTGGTCTTTCATGTAATACTCAAAATGCTCTTCTTATGGCTGAGGCTGGTTATTTTCATCCTCTAATCCAGCATCTTAAGGAAGGTATAATATACTACTATTCTTTTCCTTAACTTACTTCTTTTGAGGTAAAAGATTAATGCATTAGTTAATCAAGAGACAACTTCTCCATGAGTACATTCGAGGATACATCTCTAGGACCGTGATTTTCCCAAACCTACTACTCGTGTTTTACTAGCTGCTTTACTTCCTTTTCTTCTTTGTTCTTTGTTCTTTTTCCCCCCTAAATCTTTTTTAAATTTTAAGGTTGCTTTAATTTTTAAGATAAGATTGATTTTAAGGTTTTTAATTATATATAAAGGGCTGAGTTACTTGTAACTTGGGCGGTCTGATTTATGACTGAGATACATTACAAATTACATATCAAGGGTTCTAATTTGATATTCAGGGGAAAATACAGGAATTATCAATGTTTAGGCAAATTTTGAAGATCTAGATTATAAAATCAAGTTGTCAAGAACTTTGGCAAAGTTAGTAAAGTAAAGCAACTTGTGAAGACATTTTTTTTAATAAAGGCATGTTTTACACCTTTGTATTGTGGCCAAATTAGCTGTTTTATGAATTTTTCATCTAAAAGATTCAAATGGATATCATTTAACTGAGATACTTTTCTTTCAAAAGAAGCTTAGGGAAGAATCACTGGATTTGAATCAAACTTTAAACTTTGGAAGGTGGGGATGAGATCAAGCTACTTCACTGCTTTATAGAGCGAGTACCATATAACTTTACTGCAGTATGACTACTCTTTTTAGGATCTAGGGATCAAGTTAGATTGAACAAACTTTATAAAATAAGGATTGCATATAGTTGTATACTAACACTTTCGGTTTATCAAAAGTTATTTTCGGCTGTGTTCAGTTTAGAGAAAACATTCTATACTGATTTTATTTTCTACTTAAGATATACTTTGATGGAAACTCACTGAAGGTAAAGGCTCCGTTTGTTTTGACTGAAAATATTTTCCAGCATACCATCCTCTATTCATTAGGTTGCAAATTATGGAAAACGATATACATTGTAGAAAATATATTTCATCACAGAAAAGCTACTATCAATTTGAAATTATATATTCCACCCCTTCAAAATTGAAAATAGAAAAATGGATTCGCTCCTAGGAAAACGTATCCTTCCAGCCAAATAAAATCATAATTGGTTAACAGTCTGACTTAGGTGGAAGGCTTCTTGTTCTGCTGAACTTAACAATAGTAAATAAAAAGGACTATTGATTGCAGTATTAATTTGAAAGGCTCTACTTGCTGTTATGAATTGGTAGTATGAATCTGTAGTTTGAGTGACTGTAAGTAAGCAAATCATACACCAATATGATGACAGTCATATATTCTTGCAGGTTCAGAAATGAGTAAAATTCTAATGGCAACTGCACTTTCAAGGATGGTATTGACAGAAAAATCTCGAGACTCACTTGGAGAAGACGGTGCAATTCAACCATTAGTCATCATGTTTAAGACAGGAAAGCTTGAAGCAAAGCTTTCAGCCTTAAATGCTTTACAAAATGTTTCCCTCACAACCAAAAATATATCGTACATAGTTGATTCCGGTATTCTTCCTCCTCTGCTTCAGCTCCTTTTCTCTGTTACTTCTTCTCTCATGAGCCTCCGGGAACCTGCATCTGCTATCCTTGCAACCATATCATGTTCGGATTCTGTTCTTGAACATAGGGATTTGCCTGATCAACTTCTGTCACTTATAAACTTGTCTAGTCCAAAAATCAAGTGCAATATCCTTCTAGCTTTAAACAACATTCTTTCTCAGCCTAATGTAGCTGAAGTTACAAGCAAAACAACCCAAAATGGCGCTGTGCAGCTTTTGCTTCCTCTTATCAATGAAACTGACACCAAAATAAGAGTGGCAGCCCTGAATCTGTTATTTACCATATCGAATAATGTATCCATTGAAGAAAATTATCTTCCAAACATAGTGAATATAATCTCATCTTCATCGTCAGAGGCTGAAAAGGCAGCTGCAATTGGTTTGTTGAGCAACATTCCTCTTTCTGATAAAAAGGCAACTGATACACTCAAAAGGATGAATTTGTTACCTATGCTAGTCTTGTTAATTGGTTCTTTGTGCTCTTCAAGTTCAACCACCACTACTCAATGCTTAGAAGAAAGTATTGCAGGTATTTTTATCAGGTTTACACTACCTTCAGACAAGAAACTACAAGTCTATGCAGCAGAAATGGGAGTTATACCTATTCTAATAAAGATCCTCTCACATGGATCAATTAAAGCCAAATCAAGAGCTGCAACATCGCTAACTCAACTATCACAAAATACCCTTTCCTCTAGAAGGCTAAGGAATTTGCGGTGGGGTTATTGTGTTCCTACGCCTTCTGCAGATGGATTCTGTAAAATCCACAGTGGATATTGCAGTGTGAAAGGAAACTTTTGCCTAGTAAAATCTGGTGCTATTCCTCCTTTGATCCGTATTTTGGAGGGTGATAAAAGAGAAGCTGATGAAGCAGTGTTAAATACCATTGCCACTCTATTGCAGGATGAAATTTGGGAAGATGGAAGCAATTTCATAGCTACAATATCAGGTGGAGTGATGGCTATTATTAAGGTTTTAGAAGTAGGAAGTGTAAAGGCTAAAGAAACGGCATTATGGATATTGGATAGAGTTCTTCGGATTGAAGAATTTAGATCGAAGTATGGAGGTTCAACTCAAGTGGTGTTAATCGATCTTGCTCACAAAGGGGAGCCTTCTTTGAGACCCCTGGTGGCTAACATATTGATGCAGCTTGAATTGCTACAAGATCAATCCAGCTACTTCTAGTCAATGCTTTGATAGGATACATCATGTAATATTTATACTCTTTATTACTCCTGTATAAATGTTTTGTGCAGTGGATTGGATCATTTAGGCTTGTGAGCATATATAATAGAGGAAATGTAAGGAATGGTATTTATCAATGGATGTAAATTATGTGCGAAATCAGTCTATGAAAGAAAATGACACGATTTGGAACCTTTTATTGATCTTACTAATACTTGTATATTTATCAGTGTACGACTTTATGATACACAAAACAGCAGCATCAAGCACCAGTGCAAGCACCTTTTATCTTCCAAAGAAAGAAGAAAAGTTTACTCCAACATAAGAAGGTCAAGAAAAACTACGCCATCATAGAATCAATTTCACAGACTGAACTCTTTTCAAAATAGCTTAAAAGCAGGAAGAACTGACCAGCAGGGCAGCAGGACACAATTCTCTGACTAAGAGCCAATTCTAGCAGAGGTGACCATGAGTCCATGATGGATTCCATTGCCTCGGCCTTGCTTTGTTCGTGAAAAAATGTACTCTGTAGAGTTGATGCAAAAACCCCTATGTTCATATGAGCACACCTAGGAGATCAGACCACAAATGGACCAATGTTAAATGCAAACTTTTAGAAGCACTATCACTCCATGACATATGTTATGTATGATAGCAATTACATAAGGTTTGTTGTGCAAGAAATGCTGGCTATTTGGAATCAAACTTCAGTCATGAAAGTATTATTGACAAAGCAAGCAACTAAGGTATAGAAATCAGCTAAAACTAAGCGTGACAGAAGAAAACTCGAAAGCCAAACTGTGAGTTGAACTGTTGCCCAGGGATGCTCCCAATCATTAGTGCTCAGATGTGTAGCAATCCAGAAACTGGATTGCTGCATAACTTGATCATAACAAAAAATACCAAGTATTTGCCAAGCATGTATTTCACAAGTTATTATGCTTCCATGAGCTTAGGTAAGGATGTAAATGAGTCAAGTCGAGCTGAGTATAACACCATCATACACCAAATTCCAGCCTAAAACTTGACTCATGGTCCCAAATTCTAGCCTAGACACGACACTTAATAGTTAATACCAACGGAAGATACTAGTCATTTATGACTCAAGTTATTATAGGGTGAAACTAACTCCTTCAATGCCAATAGGGAGACTAGAAAAGTAGACCTTTAGGAGTTAGGACATGGTGTAATACGTAAATCAAGAGTAACACGTACATTGACAGGGTATATTAAAAGTATATGTATGTGTCCGTTGTCCTTTAATTGGTGGTGCATTAATTAAATGTGTCATCGTTTTGTATTATGTACTTCGTATGTATCAATTGGTGTTGGTAACCAAAATTATTATGTTTTCGTGAGCTTTGAGGTATTTAGTTATTTAGCTCTCTATTTTTTTTCGAAGCATAACGAATTTATCTTGTGAGGGTAATTTCTTTTTTCTTTTTTTTTTCTTCTTTCCCTTCTCCACCTTACTTAAAAAAAAAAATACTTCCTCCGGTTTTTTAGTTGACATCGTTTGACTTTTATGCTATTCGCATAACACGCTTTGACTCACTTTTGCAGTTTATAAATACGATGAAACATATTCATGTGAAATCTTGTTTGAATCGTTTCAATGTACTTCCTCCGTTTTTAATACCTGCAATACTTCTCTAAAATGGAATTGCTACAATACTTACAACACACTATAAATGGAAAGTTATTTTAAGGGAAAACCTCCTGTTTCCCTTATCTATAGTACATGACTCTCTAAATTACACTATTAGCAACCACTCATCCCATATTAAAGTGTATTATATTATGTAAACCCTACATTTCTTAATTATCGTGAAAATATATGTGCTGCAACTATAAAAAAACAGAGGGAGTATATTTTATAAATATTCATTTTTTTTATAATTTTACTTAGAGATATCCATACTTATCATATAACTAATATATAAAGCTAAACTTTTAGCCAGGCAACGAGATAGCGACACTTGGCGTTCCAATTTTTCGCCAAGTGTCACGCCACGTAGGACAGAGTTATATAGAATTCAATTTGTAGGATAAAAAAGTTAATTTAGAATTATATTTTCAATTAAACTGCATGAAGCCTGTGCGATGCACGGTTTGTTTGATTTTTTTTAAATAATGTTTTTTTTTTGTATTTATGAGCCTAAAATTTGTTATATATTTAGATAAAATTCCTAATATTAAAAGATAATATATAATATTTAATTAATTTAAACTTAAAAATCTCATTCGCCAGTTTTGCTTACATGGCATTTAAATTATTTAATTCTAAAAGAAATTAATAATCTCTTATTTAATTGGCTACTACTAAGATTTATAATCCTACATGGCGCGCTGAGAAAATTAGATCCTACGTGGCTCTCTAAAAACTCGGGAAAAAACTCCCCTTTATATATATACTAGTTTTGTGCCCCGTGCGATGCCCGGGTTATTTATTGAAGATAAATTTTTAATATTTATGTTAAATTTTTAAATATATCATTGATACAAAATTAGTTAGGAATTGATATGATTTTATGACGATTTGCTAAATTTTATCCAAAAAAAAAAATTAACAAAATTATAATTTAATTTGTACCTCTAAAATATTGGTATTTTATTGAAAATAAAACTCTAAACTAACAATTTTATCCTAAAATTATATATCTAAATAGAATTTTAAATTAACTTTTTAATCATCTATTTAAATCCATCCAACGTGGTGCGACACTTGGCGTTTAACGCCAAGTGTCGATGCCTCGTGAACTGGCTAAAAGTTTAGCTTTATATATTAGTTATATGATATATTAGATTTGGATAGAATTTTAGGATAAAATTGTTAATTTAGAATTTTATTTTTGATAAAGTATCAATATATGTACAAATTAAATTATAATTTTATTAAAAAAAAATTATAACTCTCATAAATTATCATATAAATTTATTTTTTGTATCATAGTATTTTTTTGGAGCAAAGAAATTAGCTCAAAATGCACCACATCCATTATTTATAATATATTCTAATCAATTAAAATAATATACTTTGCAATCTAATATAATTTGTCAGACGACGAGATAGCGACACTTGGCATTCCAATTTTTCGCCAAGTGTCACGCCACGTAGGATAGAGATATATAGAATTCAATTTGTAGGATAAAAAAGTTAATTTAGAATTCTATTTTCAATCGAATTTGGATAGAATTTTAGGATAAAATTGTTAATTTAGAATTTTATTTCGATAAACTATCAATATTTCATATGTACAAATTAAATTATAATTTTATTAAAAAAAAATTATAACTCTCATAAATTATCATATAAATTTATTTTTTGTATCATAGTATTTTTTTGGAGCAAAAGATAGCTCAAAATGCACCACATCCATTATTTATAATATATTCTAATCAATTAAAACAATATACTTTACAATCTAATATAATTTTATTACTATGTGTAGACTTGTCAATCGGGTCGGGTCACGAGTCATTTCGGACAGGGTCGTTATTTCAGGTTACGGGTCAAAAAATGTTTTTCACCAATGTTATTATTATTAGTCATTACATGCCTATTATATAGTTTAAATCATCACAAAAACACATCAATTCCTAACTAATTTTGTATCAATGATATGTTTTAAAATTTGACATATAGATTAAAAATTTATCTTAAAATTCAATAAACAACCCGGGTATCGCACGGGCACAAAACTAGTCTATTAAAAGGCGTTTATAAAAACGTCCACGTGTCACGTAGACTCCCCTCATTACACCACGTCACCTACTCAACTAATCATTACGCCACGTCATGCACAAGGCATTCCTAAGAACGTCCACATGTAACGTAAACTACCCTCACTACGCCACGTCACCTACTCAACTAATCATTACGCCACGTCATGCACAAGGCATTCCTAAGAATGTCCACATGTTACGTAAACCACCCTCACTACGCCACGTCACCTACTCAACTAATCATTACGCCACGTCATGCACTTATAATTAAAAAAAAAAAAAAAACCCTCTCCACAAGATTTATTTGAACACACAACCTCTAAATCTAAAATTAAGTGTTTTATCACCAAACTAAGTTATTTTTTATGTATTATTTTGAATACAAAATATTAATATGTAACAAATGACAATTCAATATGAACAACAAATTTATCACAAGAAAATTGAGTTATAAATTACAATGTATATTAACGATCAACCCTATGTAATAACCCAGGGCATCGCCCAGACCCAAAAACTAGTTAATCGTTAAAAACATGTGTGGATTGATAATAGAAGGTGTCACCTAAAAAAACAGAAGAAGTACTTCCTATGTTATTTTTTACTTGACCTGTTTCTTTTATTACGCTTGCCAATGCAAAACTTCAACGATTAATAACTTTAATTCTCCATAAGTAAAAATTATAAAAGTTATATATTATGATAGTATTTCTTAAGACGAATTCAATATATCCAACATGAACATATTTTTCCTTACAAATTATTCACAAAAGACGGTCAAAGGAGGAGTGGTGAATAGTGTAAAAGTCAGAGCGGATTAAGTAAAAAAAACGGGGGAAGTATATATTATCAAAAAGAAGTTAATTTTTGTATGAAAAGACTAAACAGCCCTTGTGCACAGGTAAAAAGTCCTAGCACAGTTGCAAGTCTAGACAGACTCAAATTCTTGTACATCATATGATTCTATAACAAATCCCTAAACCCCAAACCCCAACAAAAACCCTTCTTCTCTTCTTCCTTTATTACCTTTCTCTTCTGTCTTTTCTTTCTTCTTCTACACCAGAAAAACAATCACAAAAATAAAGTCCTAAATTCATCAATCAATCAATCAATCAATGGCATCAAAAAACATCGGAAGAAAACGAATAGGATCAAGCAATGACAACAACAATGGAGGGATATTAAGCAGAGTTACAACAACAGTTACAAACTCACCCATCTACCAAAAAACCCAGCAAACTGCTAGCAATGCAGCAAACAGTACAAAGAAGCTGCTTAAGAGCACTGGTAAAGCTGCTTGGATAGTTGGCACAACACTCCTTGTCCTCGCTCTTCCTCTCATCATCGAGCTCGAGCGCGATGCTCAGTTGGATGCTTTGGAGCTTCAGCAGGCTAGCCTTCTTGGCACCCCTCCTCCTGCTGCCCCCAATTCTTATTAGATTTTGTTTCTTTGGTTTTAGTAATTTTTGGGTTTTGTTGGGGTTTTAGGGTTCTTGTTTTGGTATAATTTAATAATTTATGGGTTTGATTTGATATTTTAGTTTGACTAAAAGTATGAAAGAACTAAGGGGTTGATGGTTTTTTTTAATTATATTTTGGGCTTAATATTCAGATATTACTTCTATGTGATTTAGCCTTTTTCAATGGTATAATAATAAAATTGGACCTGCTTACTTTGCTAATTGGTGCTTATTATTTATGATGAATTATTACATTTTGATTTAATTTTTTATGGGGGTTCTGAATATCCATCTGGTATGAAAGAATTGAAGGTTAAAGGGGTGTTCTTGCTTAATTTTGGGTTTGTATGATATTACCTTCTTTAGTGAATATCCTTCTGCTATGAAAGAATTCTGATGAAGGTGCTCTTAGTTATTTTGCTATTTCATCTGTAGTGTGAATGTGTGATGATTTTGATTAAAGGCCTTGTTTTTGTTTAACCTTATATTGATTTTTGTTACAGACTTGCAGGGTTTTTATGTTGGGATCTTGGGGTTTTAGGGCAATGTAATTTTTATTGAAAAATTTCTGACATTTTGGTGTGTTTGTATTATTTTACTGCTCTTATGTTTTGATGAATAGACATTAGACAATGAAACATTACCGATTGAAAGACTACTTATGAATAGGAAAATTTGCTGTTGTGGTGAATTTGATAGTGAGTTTCAAGGGGCTATGAAATGAAATAGAAGTGTAAATTCTTCTTTTGGATCCCATATGAATGGACCCTGACATCCATTTAGTTGATTAGTTGAAGGAGGATTACAGATATAGAGAAAAGAAGCCAGTGATTCGAGTTCTTTTGCTTTCGAGGTCTATTGAAATTAGGCAATGGTTGCTATGTTGAATACGGCAGCACCTAGGTGTGTTAGGAAAACTTTAAGCTGTCATTAAACCAAAATTTAAAGAGGGTATAGTGGTATACAAACTAATATGGCATCGGTTAATCTGACATATGCTTGTTTTGAAACTGTGATTCTTGGGAAACTAGAAAATTAATGTGGGAAATTGATGTTTGGTACTTTCTTTTGTTAAATGAGGGGGGCTTGCATGATGCAACTGGTGGATATACTATGAAGTATTGGACTGTTGATTTCGGTCATGAATGTGACTTATGTGAGGATCATATCAGAAGGGCTTGTTCATTTGCACCTCTTTCACATGCCAACTAGACTTATATATTTGTGTATATATTTTATAACCGAACAGTTTCTCGTTATTGAAATGAGATGAGGAGATCAAAGTGAGAGTAGAAGCAAACAACTTAATCACCCTTCAAATGACCTTTCTGCAGGATCAAGAATCTGATGTTAGCACTCATCAACTCTATGCAAAAATTATATGCTTTGTGACTTTGTCTCCTCTGATATTTATAAATATCTTCCCTGATATGGTTCTGTACCCATTACTATGTAGGCTCCTTGTTCTCATTAGCCTTTCATGGCCATCAAAGATATTTGTCCTGTTCCAAACCCTTAAGGAAATCATAATGACCCGATGACCACATCACAGTTTTATGTCACTTGGCTATTGTATAGTCCGTATTTAGTCTTATATTGGGATTGCTCAAGTATGGTTATGCTCCGTATAATTTTTTCTTAGGATTCACATGATTTACCATTGCTCTTAAGCGTGGGTTATGGGTATTTGGCTTAGTTTAGTCTTTGAAATAGATGGTGTTTTGGGACCTTTTGGGTGTCCTGTTGTTATTTAGTTAGACTGTAATTAACATGTTTAGTTTGGATTTCAGTTGTGTGTTGTATGATTATGTTGACTCGAATGAACAATACAAGAGGAGGGGTGAATTGTATTGTAGAGGAACTAGGGTAATTTTTGCAGAATTTATAAAGGAACTCAAACAAAAACTAAAAGTGCAAAGAGAGATTTTACGTGGAAAACTTTTTGGCCCTAATCAAGAAGAAAAACCACGATCACAAGGGATTTTAAACTCAACTCTTAATAATAATAGGCAAATTAAGACTCTAAACCTAAGTTCCTCAACGAACTCAAGCTCCTTTCAACTGATCCCTCAATCAGTTGATCTCGCTAACTCTCTCTTTCTCCTTGCTTCACTCAAAGCAATAAAACACTCTTAGAGTTTTCCCAAACTTTATCCCAATACAACTCAAGATTAAACTTTAAATTGCTAAGTACAAAGACACTCAAGGACTTAAGTGGATTATGACACTTTTGAAAGCTAAAAGACCGTAATGCTCAAGTATATTTTTCTCAACAGAAAACCGAAGCTATTTATAGAAAAATTAGGAAGTTAAAATAATCGTTGCCTCAATCACCACTCAACCACAACTTCCTTAAAACTAGGAAGCGCAAGGAGTGGGATCTTGGGTAGCAAGTAAAACAAAATACTGGGAAGTGGTTTTACTGCTTCCTAAATTATCTCAACTTATTTTGACAAAGTAAAACACACGTTTAAGATAATATTTTTCCAAAACAGATTTTTCAAAGAATAGGATAAAATCAAAACAGAAAATCTTTTCACAAAAGATATTTTAACTTAAAAGATATTTTCGAAAATTAACAAGTTAAAATATGAAAAATAAAATCTTTATCATAAATAAATTTAAATCCACTTAAATCCTAAATTATCATTGTATTATCATGAATACAAGAAGCCTAAAATAAAGATAAAATACATTAGACTCCTTGAACTCTGCTGAAGCTTCAGTTCCTCACTCAAGGAACTTGCCTTCGAAGCTTCAACTTTGTAGCTTCAGTTCCTCACTAAAGGAACACGACTTATGATTGATTTCTTTATCCTCACATAGCTGAATTAGACCTTGTGTCATGCTCCCTTCTTACTCCAGAATTTCATAGCATAAACTTGTCATTAATCAAAGCTAAAAACGAAAGTTAAACTTATATGGGTTTGCTTTGGTTCCTTGGTCATCATCAAAACATAAGGTCAACAGATTCATTGCCTCCATGTTTAGGCATGTTATTACTCTATCAGACTATCAAGGCAATTTATATTCATTAGGACTTTGTTTAAGAGCTATTTTGATTTTGTTTTGCATTTGTGATGGTCGTGTTATGGATTATCTTACCCTGAAAAATTATGCCTTATTTTTAAGGAAATGATGAAAGAAAACGATGAGCTTATGCTTATTTGTGAGAGATGTGCTTTGGCGTAATATTGGACTTAACATACTTGTTGACGAAGCTTGACAAGAATCCTTCTTTTTTTTTTGTTTGTTTTTTTTTTTAAAATGTAAGAAAATTTACACTTGGTATGTCTGTTGGGTAATTGTGGCCCAAATTTTATGGTCCAATCCTCTACAATGTCGGTGCATGCATATTATAACTTTTGGTTTGAAGTCTTGATCTTGATTATTCTAGACGAAGCATAATCTTCTAGAATAATACACATTACTCAAGTAATGTCGGTCAACTCAAGGAAAGAAGCTAATACGATCATATGCAACTTTGAAATTTTTTATATCTCACAAATAATACCCAAAATTGCATATATTACAATCGGAGGTAGTAGATGATTCTAGTATTAAAGGTTCAAGAATAATCTTGAAGGTTTTTGCCGACTTTATCTACTACTTATGCACCACTATATATATAAAGGAGTTTGACATATACAAAAACAACAAGAAACCAAATACACAAAGAGCCACACACAACGAGAGTGAGAGATAGCTCAAGCGGTTAGAGCTCCCCTCTGGATTTCAGGAGATTGGGGAAAGATAATGGTGCATTGGTGCGTGTGATAATTAGAGAGACGAATGGAAATTTAAAAAGGAATGAATATATTTGTTGCACAGAATGTGTAACAACCATTTTTGATAAATTTTGCACATAATATGAAATAGAGGTAGTTTATTAAATGTTTTAAGGATTATTCAAACTTATTATTGTTATAAGGATTGACAAATAAAGCGTGTTATTATTCTTATTACAAAATTTTATATACATGGTTGTTTACCTGTTATAAGGTGAACTATTGACATGTTTGATGAGATAAGATACATATTTGAGTTGCGCATTTGAAGTATTATCAATCACTTATTCCATAAAATAACTCCTTATATCATTTTTCTAATTAAAAATTGAGGTTTGAGCGTTATTATTTTGACAAATATGTCATAACTTACCCACAAAATAACCAATTAAACACTCATTTTATATATCAAAAACTTAATTGATATACCAACATCGCTCACTGATGTGAGCGATTAAAAAGCAAGTAATCCTCATGTGATTCCGTTTGCCACAATCTAAATCACCTACTTTTTTCTTGCCCTCATCCTTCCAACACTTTTGTCTTACCCACCAAATCATTTGAACTCATTTTTTTTTAATAAAATATTCTCTTTTAATTTCCTTTGAATAAAGAAAAAAAATCTTATCAGAATCAGTAATATTGTTAGGATCAAAATGTCTAACTATTTTACCTTCATCAATATTGGTATTATAGATTTTCTTTGATTTTTTTGTTGACATCCGACAATCTGCAAAACACCTAGTAATATCAGTCCATAAACTAGAGAAAAATTTGAACTAAAATCTCTAAATCATTTCGACAAACACTTTGCATGCAATTAATAATATTACAAAGAAACACAAAACAGAAATGGAAACCCTAATATATAAGACAACATCAGTCCAGAAACTAAATAAAAAGATGCACTAAATTTTCAACAAACACCTTGCATGGAATCAAAAATATCGTAAAAAAAAAAAAAAAAAAAAAAAAAAAAAAAAAAAAAAAAAACTCTAGTAAATAAGACTCGGCATTACTTGGCCAAACATCAAAACTAAATTAAAAAATGCACTAAAATCTCTAAATCTTTTCAACAAACACCTATTAAATAACACTCAACATTATTAAGCCAAATATCAGTCTAGAATATGAATAAAAAAATAAATAATTAATAACTCAAAATCTCTAGATTATTTCTTTGTAGTAAAAAAGTTAACTTATTAATAATTAGTAAATATATAGTATAAGATTTTGAATAAAAAAAGTAAATAATTAATTATGATCGGGTTAAATTCAGATCGGGTAAAAATAAAATTGAGTTAAAATTGGATCGGGTTAATATCAATTCGGGTCAAAACAGATCGGATTAGATCAATTATTTTTCGGGTCAATTTCGGATCGGGTTGAGCTCGGGTCGGGTCAAATCGGTTCGGTTTGAGTTCAGGTCGGGTCAAATCGGATTCGGGTTGAGTTCAGGTCGGATCAAATCGGTGTCGGGTGAAGTTCAGATCAGGTCAAGTTCGGATTTGGGTTGAGTTCATTTCGGTTACAGATCGGGTTTGGGCCTTGAATTTCTCGGATCAAATCGGATCGGTTACAGTTCGAAACGGATAATTTTTTTCGGGTTGGTTCGGTTTTGACACCTCTAACCACCAGGCCTCCTTCCTGCTAGGCGAACACAGTCACAAATTGCAGACTGCTGAACTGCCTAAACCCTAAACCCTCTTCCATTACACTCGCCTTTCTTTCTCTCTCTTCAACGACGCTTATCAATTCCCCAATTCCAAATTAGGGATTCCAATTCAGAAAAATGTTGAGAAGGAACATTCGATTGAGGAGAGAGTATCTCTACCGAAAAAGCTTAGAAGGCAAAGAGCGTTTGTTGTATGAGAAGAAACGCAAAATCAGAGAAGCTCTTGAAGGTTTGATTTTTGTTGTTTTTCTGGGTTTAATTCTCTTTTTAATTTCTGGGTTTTTATTTTCTTATTCATTTCTGGGTGTAATTGATTGAATGGGTTATTATGGGTGATTTTGTGACAGATGGGAAGCCAATTCCAACGGAATTGAGGAATGAAGAAGCTGCCCTTCGCCAAGAAATCGACCTCGAAGACGATTACACTGCAGGTATATTCCTTTTCCATCTTTTCATTGATCAATTTGTTTTGATTTTATCAGAATTTATTAAGAGATTATTTGATTTTATACATATCGAAAGACATTTGAAATTAAATTATGCTACTTGTTTGCTTATGCCTTTTCATCTAAAATTTGTTGGCTTTTTGGGTGTTATGGGGTTTGTGTTTACTTTGAATTCAACTGAGAGGAGTTGTAAGCCTGTAACCTTATTGTTATGTACTTATGTTGGTTTTTCGTTTAAGGCGTTGTTTTAATGGGATTCGGGTGTTGTAGCTGCTTAGTTATTTTTAGCTAGAAGATGAACTTCTTAGGAAGTTGTTGAGAAAGGTAATGTGAAAAAAATCTGCATTTTATAAAATGATGTTCAGTTGCTTTATACTTCCCTTTGGTTAAGTGCAAAACATGCATTGTAACCTATTATGCACGGCTTTGTTACGAGTATAAAATTCAGTGTGTGTCTGATCGTCAATCCTGACAACATTTTACATAATTATGTGCTTTTCTATTTTAAGTGTAATTTCATGCCCCCATATCAGCCATATGCAAGGATAAACATGGGTGCCTTATGTGAAATGAAAATTTTGTATTTTACACCGTATGGCTAGCATTGTTAAAGGATGGGCTTTAAAGGTTGTAGATTTTATAATTTCATAGCTCAGGTAAGTTGTAGCTAATAACACGTTCAAGATGCAGACTGTTGATATTTATAGGCTTGTAGTTTATTATCCACTTGCCCCTGGGAAAAATATTGGTCTGTTAGGATTATTGCTGATTTATACCTTTATATGGAGTATTTTGTTATTTCATTCCCATCATTGCACAGTTCCTAGGTCACTTATTGATGATGAATATGCCAAGGCAACTGAACGAGAACCGAAGATTCTCTTAACTACATCAAGGGATCCTAGTCAACCCCTTACCCAGTTTACAAAGGTTTGTCCAAGTTTCAGTGATCATCTTTTGCTTCTGACGAATAAACGTTGCTTTTGGTTTTAGAATTCAGAGTATCACTGATATAGGGAATGCTTTTTTGTAGGAGCTGAAGTTTGTCTTTCCTAATGCAGAACGTATGAATAGAGGTGGCCAGGTTTGTTATTGACAACTTATGATCTAGAATTGAGATATATAGTAGGAATTTGTTATTCTGCAGCTATGTGCCATCAATTGTTTGTTTGTGTTACCTTTGTTTCTGTCAGCTGTATATGTATCAAGATTTGATGGAGCAACGTATTGCATATACTTGAAAATGTTTGAACTATAGATACATATGATAGGAAGTCATAGACCTTTGCATTTAGCATGTACGTGCCCTAAATATGTCCAATCTTGGATGTGTGAAGACTGGACTATGTGAAATCTAATTGTGAAGCCTTACTCCCCCCTTACCCTCCCAATTGAGGGAAAAAAGAAGAAAGGACACGTCTATGGTCGTAAATATGTAAAGAAGACAAAACATCTTAAGTTGCACAAACAAATTGAGTTTCTTGTCACTCTTATGATCTGAATACAATGTACAGAGTATTAGCTAATTCTAGGTTCAAGCTTTATACTACATATTTTTGGGACCTATAAATATGAAGAAAAACTGTGAGTAGCAAGTGGCTTTCTCTTGATTAATGAAGATATTGGAAATGTAATTTACTTGTCCTGCTTCTGTCTATTTTCTATTTTGTTCTTTCATTGCTTTGCTTCTGAGTGCATTAGTTGACAACTATTGTTTGGGAATGGTATCTTAGGATTTATTCAAGGTTTTGTTTGTAATTTTTTTGTTTACGTTAGCCTTTGCTTTATTATTATGGCTGCAGATTATAAATGAGATAATTGAATCTTGCCGTGCACGAGAGTTTACAGATCTTATATTGGTGCATGAGCACCGTGGTGTGCCTGATGGGTTAATTGTTTGTCATTTGCCTTTTGGTCCTACTGCATATTTTGGATTACACAATGTGGTAAGTATTCCGCTTTTAATTTTGTACTTGAGGCCCTTACACAGTTTTACACCTGTGGCATGGAAGGAAGATCCTTATCATATCACCTGCAGGTTACCAGACATGACATCAAAGACAAGAATTCAATTGGAACAATGCCAGGGGCTAATCCACATCTTATTCTTAATAATTTCACCACCAAGGTATGACATAATTCTTAAATTTCTGGCTTTATCTTTGGTGGATTCTTCATAACAGAGACTATAAGATGTCTTGTTATAGTTTTAAACTTCTTCAAACTCACCCCAAGGATTGACTGTCTGGACTGAGATCCATTCCCCCTTTTTTGTTTTTTAAGTAATGTATTTCTAGATTTTGCTCGCATGATGTCCACATGTAACATTATGCAGCTCTGCTTGTTTCCTGTATTAAAAAATTATTGACTCTCTTTGGGCCATTTTGCAAGTACAGTTTACTGAGGACTTTGCAAGTATTGTATATTGACTATCATGTCTAATAAGTATGTTCCTCTAAATTTATCTACTGCAGTAGTCAATCATGTTAACTTCAGGATGGGTTTGTAATCTAGTAGAAATGTAGAATAATTGTCATTAAAAGTACATGTATATTCCAGATTTCCCATTTAGTTCATTCATCTTCATTACTAGTTGGAGAAGGTACCTGAACATTCAGAAGGGCTTTACTGCTTTAAACTCCACTTTACTAATTTGATTGCTAGTAGGCCTCAGACCTCTTTTTTTTTTTTTTTTTTTTTTTTTTTCCCCCCTAAAATCTACGATGACATAACTCATAAGTGCTGTGATTTTGATGAAGCTCCTTTACTAGAGGACATAGGCTATATTGTGCACTTTTTAGATAATAGATCTTCCCGTGACACATTTTGCATAGAGCGAAACTTTAATTCTGCTTGATTTCTCAGGGCTGACTCTTGGATTTATCTGCAGCTAATGAATACTAAAGCTGAAGATTGTGTGTTGAGTATTTGCAATGTGGTTCAGAGATCCATCAATTTTACTCTATTGAAGTGTCTTTTTTGTAAATTAGTCAGAATCAAACCTCATTGATGTGGCTTATGTATATCACTCAACTATGGGTTTATTTATTTCAGTCACATAGCTGATAGTGGGATTCTATTTCTTTAATAAATTACCGCTGTATATCATGATTTAACTGTCAAGCGTACAAGCTGATCATATTTTTGTTGTTGTATTTACTATTTTCTAGCTAGGGGATCGTACAGCAACCATCCTGAAGCATCTGTTTCCGGTACCAAAGCCAGATTCTAAGCGAATTATTACTTTTGCAAACCAGTCTGATTATATCTCATTCAGGTTAGATCAAAAGTGCTTAAAGATAATTTTTATGTTGTGGTATCTTAATCTAGTCATTGATGGAATACCTTTGTATTTATGAACCCTCAAATCACACCTTGACCTCCCAACATCCTCGCTGAAATGAATACATTTTCTTGCCTTTACATTTCAGCTGTGTTTTGTTTGACAAAAGATATATTATACGAACTTGTTTAGTTTATCAAGGGGCGGAGAAAATGTTTCTCAAGGGTGGAAAACAGCTCTCCAAGAGTGGAAAACTTTTTCCTTTTGTAAGAAAAAAATTGCCATATTATGTATTTCTCCCATCTATATTTCCCCCTCTAATTCCAATTTCCTTTTCTCAATAATAACTTTTTCTTGTGAGGAACCAACAAATAAAATCTAGTTTGTAGTTGTGTCTTCCCTAGCAGCAATATTTTCCATGGAAAATCTTTATTTATTGAATATGTTTTACGTCAAACCAAGCATAGCCTTCAAGTTTCTTGATTTTTCAGTCGTTCCTTGTCTTCATCCATGTTTCCATTCTTTGTTTGAGTTATGTTTTTTAAAATCACTATTAAGACTTAGGTAACTAGGATTGGACCATCTAGATTAGTGCTCTTTTATTCTATCCTATATTTCAAAGCAGGAAAAGATGGGAGGAAAGCTATGCCAAAAGTGGAAATTCTATGTATGAATGATAATTTCACTTCATTGTATTGCATATACCTGAATTTGTTTTAAGTAAAATTAATTTCTGTTCAGTAAAAATATATTCTGTTCATTAAAAATAATCAGGGAGTTCAGCAAAAATAAGGTGAAGAGAATACAGCCTTACACTAGCCATTCAGAGCAGGAAATGTAGAGATCTAATGGAGCAGCAGCATAACTCTGCTCAAGCTGTAGTGTTGTGCTTCATTATTGCTGCATGCCCTAGCAGAACAATTTGTGTTCCAAGTAGTAGACCTGGATTTAAGATATTACAGCCAAAGACTAAACTTTGATGCTTATGAGCTACCTGGCCACTATCGCCAGATCATCCACTGATCCATCTTACAGTTATCCCTAATTTTATCACTCCTACAATCCTACTTAATGACTAAGGAGACTAGGAGAGTATTGTTTTTTTTTTTTTTTTTTTTTTTTGAGGCTTAGTAATGAGACATGTTCTAGGGAAGTAACCTAGAACACCAACAATCACACACACACACAAAACGAAGAAAAAAGATATAAGAAAAGAGAACAAGTACCATGATAATGATATCTCATATCTACCTTCAACTTGGCCTGTCTCATTAAATTTTTACTTTTTTTGTACTTTGCTAATTGTTCTCAATTATATTGCAGACACCATGTTTATGACAAACAAGGGGGTCCAAAATCAATTGAACTTAAGGAGATCGGTCCTCGGTTTGAGCTACGATTATACCAGGTGAACTTGGTGATGCCAGTTTTTATTATAATTTTGTGAATGATATCATGCCTTAATTGCACTTGGTCATAGAGGCATAGTCATATATATGCTTGTCTCATCGATGCCTTCCTGACAAAGTGACAAGCTCCACTGTAATTTCAGTCTCTCTTTTGTTCATATATAATATAATAAAAAGCAACTGCTACATGCAAATTTTTCCTGATTATTCTTTGGAGAAAAATGGCTTCCCCATTATTTTATAATTATTTTACATGAAATTGATGACTGATTGGGAAGTTATGAATACTTGTGTAATCTTTCTTTTAACTTTTTTTATCAAGTGCAGAATCAAGGGTTTTTCAATATTATCAGTATTGAAGCTGCTACTCCATTTCTTGTTATTTGTCTTATTTTTCTTATTACTTTCCCCATTTAGCAAGCAATGTAATATTCCTTGCCCCTTTATTATATCAATGAAATTATTACAAATTTCTAGTCTGGAATACTGAAGTAATAAGTTCATAATTTGTATCCATAGTCATTAAAGGCATGTCCTATGGAATGGATTTACCAATGAACTACCCTGCTTCTGAGGAACTCTAAAGCTAATCTTATACACTTAACTCTTCTCATGAAAAGATTATGCTAGGACAATGTTTCTGTCTGCTAATTAATTTCTTACTCTCCCCAAATGCAGATTAAGCTAGGGACAGTGGAGCAAAAAGAAGCCCAGAATGAATGGGTACTTAGGCCGTACATGAATACTACGAAGAAGAGAAAGTTCCTTGGCGATTGATTGCATTGATTGACCTTAGATCTGATGTTGGCTGTTGTCATTTCTTTTCTTCTTTAACAGGAAAATACCTGTAATTTTTCCTTGCGATGCCTCACACTTCCCATGGGTAGATGAATGCAACTTTATGTTGTAATTTGTAATCAATTTTGACACTATGGAACATTAATTTGATCATGCTATAAAAATAGGTAAAATCTCTGTCAGATTGACCATGAGTAATCTACTGCTTTCTTTGGTATTTATATTTGCTAATTTGCGTTCACATATGCTATAATGTACAACGTGGTCTAGGTAATGTTGAGATGGCCTCTCATACTTACTATCGTCATTCATATATGCTGCTACATCCGGTTTAAATTATTTGCAACGATTTGAGTCTCAGCCTTTTTTTTTTCTTTTGTTTGACAAGTAAACTTATTTATACTCAATAATTTGCCATCATCGTATTTTAAGTATTAAATTTTAATTTACATTGCGTTAATCTCATTTTATATTTGTAGGATGTCAATTTATTAAAAACTCCTCTACACTTTTTTTTTTTTGAAACAAAATTCCTCTATACTTTCAAGTATAGAACGGTGTACAAACATTGTGTAATTGGGGTTTATTGTGGAATTGAAAAGCATAGTAAGGGCCTGTTCTGTTCCGTTGAAATTCAATTCAGTTCAGTTCAGCTCAGCTCAGTTCAGCTCAGCTCAACTCTTAATTTATGTCGAATGATATTGCTAATGATATAAAGCCAAATTTCATTCTTTTAACCTCTTGTTACAACGACAAAACAATAATAATAATAATAATAATAATAATAATAATAACAATAATAATTGAAATAATAATAATAATACTAATAATAATAATAATCAATAAATAATAATAATAATCATCAATAAATAATAATAATAATAATAATAATAATAATAACAATAACAATAATAATAATAATAATAATAATAATCAATAACTAATAATAATAATTATCAATAATTAATAATAATTATCAATAATTAATAATAATAATAATAACAATAATAATATTGATACAATTCATTGTTCAAATGGTTCTATTTTTTTGAAACATATTTCTAATGTTAATCTCATTGAGAAAATTAGAATACTACACAACTTAAACTAATTTTAGCTAATTTCAGCTTTTCTTGTTGGTTTTATATATATATATATATATATATATATATATATAATATTTTATTTAAAATTTGTTTAAATGGGTTAGATACATGTAAATGTTTTGTGTTCTTTTGTCCTAATACTATTTTATTTTTAAATTAAATAGTATATGTATTTAAAATGTTTAGCGGTTTCAAGTTTTTAATATATTTTCCATACATTTTATAATTATAATTATATAGTATATTTTTCGTAAATATTTTAATATGTACATTTGTATATACACATATGTATAGCAATAAATATCAATAAATAATCAAAGATCACTAATCCGTAGTTAAAAATCACTAATTAATAAGTTTAGTTCAGTTCAGTTCAGCTCGGTTCAGTTCAGTTCAGTTCGGTTCAGTTCAGCTGAGTTCAGTCAATCGGAACAGGCCCTAAAGATAGTGGGAGTGGGGATATTAGTTTGATACTTATTCTTTTTCGTTAGACAAGTTTTGACTTTTTACATCACTTAAGTTTTTTTTTTAATCAATTGTGCACTACTATGACTTCGTGTTGTGATCAAGATCTTTTCTCGTTATAACCGTTTTGTGATCAAGGACTTTTCTCGTTATAATGATCAAGATCTTCCGGTAAAACTTTCTTCATTCACGAGTAATTCCTAAAAAAAATGGTATCATAAATGAAACTCGTTTAGTTCTTTTTTTTTTTTTTTTTTTTTTTTCTTCCTACTTGCTACACCAAGAAAAGGAGGGAATTAGTGAAAAGTTAGTCCCTTATTTACTTTTTTGGATAGTAAATTGTGTATAGAAATTGATTTTACAAAGTATATAACATGTGGATTATGTGGTGAGATGAAAAGGATAGGAGTTGTAATTTACCATAAAAGAATAACGAAAAATTAGAAAAAAATAATATAATAATGGAAAGTAAAAAAAAAAAACATAAATATTATTACTCACCTCCTTCACTGATATATTCCCTCCGTTACATATTACTTGGAACAAAAGAATATTTTATGTCTCACAAATAATACCCTTTTGTTGCGAGTAATATGTAACGGAGAGAGTATTATACCTGTGAAGTAGCTCTCTCCATCTGCGTCAAGAATAGTTTGTTTGCAACGGAAAAAGTTACAATTCATCGGAAATTATTTCCCTTATCTAATTCCTAGAAAATTGACTTTATTTGGTTGACATTAAGAAAATTACAAGGGAGATTAATAAATTAATTTCCATATTATGTGAAGAATAGAAATTCCTAGGAATTTCAATTTCCTCCATTTTGCAAATTTTTTGTTTAACCAAACAACCTACATTTAGTGCACTTCCTATGAATTCTGAGTGGAAATTGGTGCAACCAAACAAGGCCTAGTTTTAGAAATTGCCCACTGTAACAAAATTGTTTATAAGAGCAATAATAGTGAGAAGGAAAATAAGTAAAACATACATATAAAGATTTTCTTTAGAGTTAGCTATTCAGAACATTGTGACAGCTGCTAACACGATTATTACTCAATCTATGCATTGCAATCCTATATATTTGAATGTGCAAAATTTTTAAGGCATGGACATAATAATTAGAAAATTGTTTTTTTCTCGTTATACTGATCAAGATCTTCAGGGTCAGTAAAACTTAAGGTTACATCAACCTGTATACAGTACAGTACAAAATTGAATTGATCTAATCTACAGCTAAAGCCACTATGAAACAGACTGTCTTTTCCTAACCCCTCCAAAAACGATTCTACTTCTCTGCTGAAATTAACAATCCCATGATTGCCATTTTGCCTAGCTCATTGAGACATTGCCGGATTGCACCCTCCAGAATATCCTGCTCAGTAATTTTCACGCTACCTCGGCTACATAAGAAGAAATCCATTTACAAGAAATCATAGAGCTGAAGGCTTACATAGTTGCATCATAAAATATACTCGATTCCTCAATAAGCAGCTCAAATCATCATGTATTAGGGGTTCAGCAGTCCCTATTATGCGTGGCATTTAAAACAAAGAGCTAACTGGCCACTTTTGTTGAACCTCTTTTGTTGACATGGCTATACCGACTAGTGAAGGATTAAAACAAGGTTGAACATGGCTAAATTTAGCTGCATAACATATCAACCATGTAAAACATCACCTTTTGATACTTCCATCAACTTACTCCTCCATATTGGAGGCAGCAAGATCAGCATCACCATCTGTTACAGCATTTTCTGTTACACGAGCCTCAGAATTCTCTACTTGCACATCTCCGTTTTGACCAATCTTATCTTCTTCCATAACTGTACTTTCCTTAGAGTTATTTACAGACAGGACTTGCCCTGATTTACCATTTTCCAAGACAGATCCTTCTGTCTTCATGTCATTCACTGAGGTTAAGTCTTCCTGTCCATTCTGGGTGGGTTCACCCATAGACAGATCTCCTTGTTCGAAATTAACTGAATTATATTGAAGGATCATCATCCTTGCCTGCAACATCAGCATATACATGTCAGAAAATACCCAAAATTCGTCACCCAGCAAAATATAAAACAGATTTTCAATATACTATACTCCCCATCTTAAATTAGGGCTTGCCTAATTTTCTCTTAAAAACAATTAATAAAAAATAAAATCAACTATACTTTCCCCAGCCCAACAATATTTTCCTTGCTTTAAAATCTGGGACACAAAATTAAACTAGGTAAACTTCAACTGGGAACTTGGGAAGGAAGGAGTAGGTGAATTCTAAGGCTAGAAACTATCAACTTTTGTAATTATACAAAAATACAAGACAAGTCAGCTCACCTGGTCAACCTGATGTCTTTTGTAGTTCACAATATTAGCCATCTCTTCCACACCACTGACAAGATAGGCTGGACCTGTATCCTCAACATGACGATCTGTGAAAGGCATGTTCTCCGTCAAGTTTAAAGCAAGGTGATCAGGTCTCTGTAGAAGACGCTGAAAAGTAGGTTGTAGTTCATAGCACTGCTCAAACAATGAACGGCGGCAGAAAACATAGAGGCCGAGTCTTGCACGAGACATTGCAACAACCAATCTTCTCACATCGCGCAAGTGACCCACAAATCGACTACGCACCAGCGACAGTAAGATAAAATCATTCTGCTGACCTTGAAACTTATCCACTGTTGTGACCTGAAATTAAAGTCGAAAGGGGGTAAACATACAGAAATAAAAATACTAAGAGTCAAGAGCTAAGCAAAAGTCTTTTAGAGATCACATCTAGTGATATACATGTCTATAATCTATGAATAATAAAAGGCCAAAAGGTAGCATAACTAATCAGTTAAACATCATTTAACAGCCTTTACAGTAAGAATTACCTGTGATAAAATACCACTATGACTACGGGATGTATTCATGCAAATCAGAAAACTAAGCCTAGCTTGAAAGATGGATACTTTCCATTATAGCTGTTTGTGATTTAATGCAATAAGAATACTAACTTTTTCTATTTTGAACAATGAGTAAGACATTAGAGAATTGGCTTACCTTGTTTGGGGGGCCAATAATGTCGTATGGAACACATCTTCTACTGATAACATCACGAATGAGGAATTTTTGTCCGTTATAAGTAGTTAAGATGGATATCTTATTTGCAGGATAACCCAACAGGCGCATGTATATGTAAACGCTAACAATGTATTCAGCCTCTCCCTCATTCTGATAAAACCAGGGTGAAGGAGCACTTTCACCTTTGCCATTATAATCCGGCACATCCACTAACTGATAATCATAAGAAAACCCA
The DNA here is from genome assembly GCF_001683475.1 of Chenopodium quinoa. Lineage (NCBI taxonomy): Eukaryota > Viridiplantae > Streptophyta > Magnoliopsida > Caryophyllales > Amaranthaceae > Chenopodium > Chenopodium quinoa. The sequence continues at coordinate 1,124,281 of NW_018742441.1, forward strand.
GCATTTGCTCTATTAAAAATAGTTTCTTCCTTTACATAGGGAAGGTCTCCCAGCTCTCTATACCTCCAGTTGTAAAGTTTGGCTATGCTTGGTCGTGCTCGACCCTGAGCATTAAGCTCAATATAGGGAATGCCTAGACGAACAAAACGAGTAAAAAGACTTTGATCCATGTGGCTATACTTCTGAAAGGCCATGTTTTTTACAACTGGAGGCAGCTGGTGATGATCACCAATTAATATGCAACGTTTAAGACGTGCATAACCATCTTCCTGTCTCTGCAGCAACATTGGAATAAAAGTTTCAATTTCCAGGATTTGTGCACTTTCTTCCATCAATAGGTTGTCATATTTAAATCCAATCTGAAGGAAATCTTTTCTCTTGAGAGCTGCATGTGTGCAAGTCATAGCAACAATTTTTGCCTGCTTAGTCATTAGGTAGTTAGCTCTATCCACAGTTGATTTCAGCAATTCAAATGCCCTACACTCTTCAAGCTCCTGAAACACGGTTTTGAGATGGCGAAAACATCCTTTGGCAGCCCGCATATCTTTATCAAAGGACTTTCCAGTAAAGATTGGCTGAGGGGCATCAGAAAAAAACTCTTTAAATGGGAAACGGTCCTGAACAAATGTTGGTTTATCTTTATTATCAGAACAGGCAGCTAGAAATTGTTCCCAACGTGAGTAGACATGAAGCAGCCAAAAGTACCCAGCTGTTTCACAAGTATAGCCTACATCTTCAGGAAGCTGAAGAGATCGCGCTAACCTCTCCACCTCATTAAGCAGTTCCAAACGTCGCACAAGCATTGCATTAACACGACCTTGACGACTGAAGTCCAGATCAGTTGCTAATTCCTGTTCACCTTGTCCTAATCGAAGAAGATAACGAGCGGGCACATCTCTCTAACCAAAACAACAAAAAAGCAATTAAACGGCGGATTAAGCAAGCAAAAGTAAACAAGTCATCCAAATATTATACAACATATGACAGCCAGCAAGCTAAAGCTACCTCCATTATCTTTTCAAAAAGATCATTCAGAGCCTGATTGGAGTGTGTTATAATTAAAGTTCTCTGGGAAGGACAATTGTGATATAGAACATTTAGGATCTGCACAGCTGTATCAGTCTTTCCAGTACCAGGTGGACCTACTACCATAGTCAAGCCTGGCTGAACACCAGAGATAATTGCCCCGACCTGCCAAAGAAAGGTACAAACAGAAATTGAGGATTAGAAATTAATTATATATTTTGTCTTACAAGACATGATATATAAGTCAGTTCCAAGGTGTGCTTTATCATGAAGATGAAGCTGCAGTTTTGAAGCGACAGATTCAAGTCTAGCAGCTAAATAAAAAGGATAGGTGGATAACACTAATAAAATGAGGAAACAAAAAACTTCGTATCAATAAAATGGCACAAGCAAACAGAAGATAGACACCTTCAAAAATTAGAATACTGGAGGGCAGAAACTTATCCAAGTAACACCCATTCCAGTGTAAAGGGTCAACTACGGGACCAGAACTTTCCCACTGTTAAGGACTCAAGATTCAGCTCGCGTTATCTTAACCATTAAAATAACAGAAATCTATAAAAGATTCATATACAAAATAAATTTATATTCACTACTCTCATCCTCCCCCCCCCCAAAAAAAAAAAACACACAGAGAAACCCTCTCTGCATTGCGTATATATTGGTCACCAATTCACCATCTTATTCAAAAATAAATAAAAAATAAAACTTAGTTTGAAGATACAGACCCAAATCTTGATTATTTTAATGATTTGTGCATGGAGTATATGTGAACATAAAAGGATATACATTCAAATTACCATCCATGTATTCTGAGCTATAACTACTTCAAAGTTTAAACAACGCTTCCACAAAAGATAAGGCTTGCGCTCTCAATTCCTATTCTCTGCCCCATTGATAAAATCAAAAGCTCTTACTCTTTAGTACTTTGTATATGTTTGATTTTCATGGATGACAACACTTGCATTATCTGATTTCTGAATCAGGTGTTTCACTGTAATGCTGTCAATCATAGAAAATTTTTGGGATGAAATTTTGTAATTAAAATTTTAGCTGTGAGCATTTGTTATTTAAGTAAACTTAATGCTGTGCTTCTAATTCAAATTCTTCAGTTGGTAATGTAATCTAGATGACATATATTTCATTTCTTAAGATGATGGTTGTCAATTGCTTCGAAGCAAAACTAAGTTACTAAGGATTTAATTGGATAAGTTTGAGGTCATTAGCTTATAGCCTTATATGCACTATAAATACAGAAAGAGTAGATCATATTTTTTTTTTCCAACATGTCTAGCATCTTGTGTTAAGACTTTGCACGACTTTTTCTTGCCCAAGTGACTAACAGCTACTTCCTGTATGTACTATCAGTTGCAACATATTTATTTTGTTTTAAGAGTTTAGAGTTAGCAAAAAAAAAAAAAAAAAAAAAAAAAAAAATGATATCAATATATAGTCATGCAAAATCCTGTTAGATTCATATCAATATATATACTAACAATATCAAATAAATTTTTTTACTAATCGACAATTAAACATATTAAAGGTCAAAGATGTGCATCAGCAAAATTGAAAGTCAAAACGTGACAAAAAGTTAACGGATGAAATATTATCACAATAATGAATCATCAGAATGCTAGAAGTATAGGGAGGACAAAAGGCAAAAAAAATAAATTTAATTAAATAAAATGAACCAATAAAAATTATGGTCGAAGTTTTTGCAAATTAAGTACTGCCATCTACTTCCCCCAACTTATGTTGTATTTCATGATCTTGGGTTCTTTGAAGGGTGGTGATTATTCTAGTTGGTTTTTCTATATCAACGTAAACTTTTATGCTGAATATCTGAGTTATGAAGGTGAAGAAATAGAGAGAGACGAGAAAGAATAAGTGAATTAAATAGAGGGGGAGAGAAGGGGGGGGTGTGGGGGGGGGGGGGGGGGTTTGAATCCAACACATTCTAAATCAATCAAAGCCTTAATCCCATATTTTAAATAATTTGCAGGAAATTATAAACTAGTATAATGCAACAGGCAGTTAGTAGAATCAGAAAGTCAGCAGTCAGGGTTGTTAACCAAGAATTAAAACTAATAAAGAATACCGTCCTTGATAAGTTTTAATAGAAGGTCCCAAAAGTACCCTAAACTCACATACATCAAAGATTAAAAGAGCACAAGCAAGAGACCATGCCAGGGCAGCTACCATTGGCACATGAAAATCAGAGCAACGAATTTCTTTTATTAAATAGCACAAATCGATCACAACTAATAGTCTACTACATCTTAGGTGTAGTAGAAAATTCTCAATGTCACACAAAGATGTTGATTTTTTTAAAAGAAGCTTTCATTTAAAGTTAAGTGTAATGATGATTTTAGATTCAGAAACCAGCAATACAGTAATATTCCCAACAAAAAATGCAATGCTGCAAAAGCATGAAGGAATCCTTTAACGCATGTCATTATATCATATGTTAAAGTATGCACCTGAGTAGGGGTAAATCTGACTGTGTTCTGTTTTAGCTTGTCTTGGGGGTATGGACCTGGATCAGGAGGAATATATGTCTCAACAATGAGCCTTTCTTGAATTGCATTGACATCACCATCACAGGAAGCTGTTATATTAGATTTGTTGCCAGGGAGAGCTTGAACATTGCTTTTCAGCGTCTTTGGAAGCTTAATTTGAAATGGAGGCTCCGGATGCAAGTTCTCTGAACCATCAGGATTAATGAAAGAAATCTGAAACCAAAAGGTGAAATGAAAGCAAAATATTTTTAAGTACCTTAATTGTTCTGGGGGACCAAAACAGAAATGTATGATTGATTCAAAGAAAACAGCATTAAACTATGGCAGATATCATACCTGATAATTTGAAAAACTGTCCTTCAAATGATTTGCATCCAGAAAAGTATCCTTAAAATCTACAGTCTCCAAAAGATCAGGCATGTTAGTCCACTGAGCAGCTGAAGGATTCCCATAACCCAAAAATATGTTGTGCAACCAATCAGGAACTATACACGTTTCATTCATAAGATCTCTAATAGATTCTAAAATGGCCTTGAAATTATTTTCCTTAGGTTTTCTCCGCATTAAAATGTTAAAAGTTCCATACACATCTTCAGCTCCTTTCTCTGCAATATCTGTGACATCCATGTGGTACTGTGCTGCGTCTAGTGCAACAGTTACAGTTCTCAATTCACCCTTGGGAGGCTTCCACTCGTCACGTTTAATTTTTCCAGTAAAATCATTCATCAGACCTCCTTCCTCATCCCGGATCTCTATCACTTCACATCCACGTACACAATGAAGCCCAAGTCGTTGAGGAACAGTTGCCTTAGATGCTTCCTCTGTGCTCAATGGCTCAAATGAAGGCCGTATAGAAAGCAAAAATAAAACATCATGCTCTTTTAATCCATCCCATTCAGATCTTATGTGTGATCTATAACTGGAAATGCTGTAAGTAACTTTTGTAGTAACTGCTGCTGGTTTTACTTCCCCAATGTTAGGCTGCTTCACCTCACTAATCCTGAATTCCCTAATGGGTACGGCCATTCTCGACCAACCACGGAAAGCTGTTTCCCCTTCATTATTGATATAGGCAAGAAGGTGCGGCACAGCTTCCTGAATATCCTCCCGGATTTCATATGTAGACTCCAGACGGAAAAGATTAAAATTTCTCAATAAATAATCATGAAGGGTCAAAAACTGCAAATTAAGTTTAGGGAGAGCCAGGCATCCTTCTCCAGAGTAGTTAATGTTAGGTACAAGACTTTCATCCCACATAATTTGCTCATTTGGGTAGAGTGGAAGAGCATTTATGGCTTCCTTCTGAGACTTTTGTTTCTCAAAAAAGGATACCATAATTTCAATTAGAAAATCAACCCTGTCTGACCATGGATCATTGCTTGAAATGAGTTTGAGCTGTGCATAAAAGGAAAGAAGAGAAGGAAAAAATTAGCAAATATATTACATAGAGGTACACAAAGGGACGCAGTCTGGAAACCAATCAACACATGTTACTTTAATAAAGCATAAAATAACCTTAGAACACACTAGGTCTTTGAGCTCATTAGGCGAAAGAACAGAAAGTTTCTTAGAAAGATCAACTCGCTTGTGTATTGCACCAACATTCGCTAAAGCCAGCTCCCGCAACTGAGGAACAAAAAAGCATACATAAGGTTACATGAACAAGTAGCTTACTATTTTAAAGGACAAGTTGTAATCACTTCACAGCTTTATTAACACAATCGAAGTCCACAAACCTTGGGAACTTTCTTAAAAGCAAGCAATTGAAAGGATTGAAAGCGATCATAATGTGCTTGAACGACCTCATCATCAGTCAGTTGAGTCCCTTCGTGATCATTGATCTCAAATGTTTCATAGAATTGTAACAAGTCAACCAGTTGTGAAAACAGCTTTCCTCTTACATGAGTATAAAGTGCACTCAAGTGACATTTGGCAACAACTGCAACATCAGCCACCAAAGGCCTCAAGTATCTAGCATAGCCAACAGAAATGAAATAAGGAAAATGACTTAAAGCAATAATGTGATTACGTTAACATCAGTATTGGGGAAATATCAGTAAGGAAGCTAATACTCTGTACAAATTCAAAACACATAATGACAACTAGATAAAATATGACATATACAACCAATAAACACAAGTTAAAATAGACAGTATCATCTTCACGTACAAAGTATAACCCCCTCCTAAAGAGTCAAAATAATTATTGTGCTTCCTACTTTCTGTTCTTTTTTTTTTTTTTTTTTTTCTAGAATCCTAACGCTGAGAATTCATCTAGTTTTCATGAGAATACACATTATGAAACATAAAATGAGAATAAAAATGAAATTAAAAAAGAGAAATGCATATAATCAAAAGGTAGGAAATGCTGAAAAAATGAATTTTTAAGTTAAGGAAACTAATTAAACAACTACGTAGTTCCAACAAAACCGTTACAAAATAAAATAGTTCCAATATTTCACATATACTAGGGTAGCCAAAGCGCGTGTTGTGCGCAAGATGGTTAGCCCTTTTGGCTTAGTTTTTCTTGGCTTGTGTTTGCACTTGACATGGACTTAATGGATTGATAAAGAAATATCTCTCCATTCCTTAGCCTTAATTTTCCTTGGCTTGTGTTTGCACTTCACATGGAGTTAATCGTCCGCTGCCGAGGGCTCTTGTCTTTGATGTTGTAGGATATTATGGGAAATTTAATACAATAGGTTGTACCCCTTATTTAAGTAGTGATAAAAAAAACAATGTGCTAAGTGCTAACCCTTTATATGAGAATTTATGATACTAATATATCTTTTGCGCTCATTGGCCTAATTGGAAACAACAATGGACAACATATAGCAGTATAGGGTGCTTCACAATACATATTAGAGGCATAATTAAACCATAAACCCCCACCCCCCCCCCCCCCACCCCAATTAAATATAGAAAATATTAAACTTTATTATTCCATTCTCCATTTAATTTCTAATTTATTGATGAGTCTTAAGAAATTACAAAATTACACATGTGGGTAAGAAGGTAAACAAACATTTTGAGGGGTATAATGGTCCGTGCACTATTTATAAGAGCAATTTCATACTTTTTATAAAGTAGGGTAAATAGAGTGTACATCATTCTCTTATGAAAACAAAACTAAATCATTTTCATGCATGTATGTAAAATAGATCCCTGGTGCATGTGATATGGGGACTGCCAGTAGGTGAGATATCAGTAACTAAAGCCACAGAGAAAGCAAGATATAAGTCAATGCGTTCAGATCTGCAAGTGCAGAGAGATATTTTGAATAATATGGCTGGACAAAATCTACAGTTTTGTGGAAAAGAGAGGAAGAGAAGAATTGCATTTATAGCTTTAAAAAAGGAACATTTCATATCTGCAGATTTACTTTGGAAGGAGAAACATCAGCAGCCAGAAAGGTCACTATTAAACAGGAAAGGAAGTCAATATTGAACAGGAAAGGGAGTCATTAAGTGTACAGGCATACTGCAGTTGAATAAAGATATACACTCCAAAGAATTCAGACTAAAGACCTCACCAGTCACCCCACCACCCTCCCCGCAAATTTCCCTCTAAAGCGGAACACAGTTTATGTTATCATGGTAAGCCCATTCAAAGCAAGAATAAAATAAAATTGGAATCCTATCAAAGCACAACCATACCTCCTTGTTGGCAGTTGGCTTAGTAAATCAATAAGGAACTCCATAAACCTCTCACAGTACAAGACACAAGCATCATCAACTTCTTGTAAACCATTCGTACTAATTCTTTCTGAATCATCATGCTGCGTGGAGAAAAACACCTCAGAATCCAATACCTGCATAGGTGTACATGTGTAAGTACTTACACTCTCATAAGTATGCTCAAAAGGAACAGAACTATCAACCTCCAAGCATACATATTAGCAATCTAGAAAAACAAATAGAATCCTTCAGAGGTACATACCCCCAAGAACTCCACGATGAGACTTCTCAAGAATGTTGCTTCCAGAGATTTTGATGGATCAAAATTTTCTCCCCGCTTCTTAGCCTTCTTGGCTTCTGCCTTAGTCATCTTTTTCCATTTCTTTATTAAATCAGGGTTTAGACAAAGCTCCATCTGATCAGCAGTAAAACCAAAATGATCAATAAATAGGGAAGACCAAAATTATATATATATATATAGTGTGAAGCAATATAATCTTTTAACTCTACCTGAAAACGGCCATATGACAAGCTATGCCAGCATTGCAGACTCGCCAATCTTAAAGCGGTATCACTGACAACTTCATCCTCCAAACTCTGCAAATACAAGTTCCATGAACATATTTTTGTGAGATAACAGCTTCTCCTTGGCAACATTTTCATAACAGACTATTTCCTTTCCCCATTTTCTGAACTCTACTTCAAGGATATCATGTTTAAGACAAAACAAAAGGTAGAATTCAGCACATGTGTCGTGGTTTAACAGTGTGAAGCACTACAAATACTACTAAAAAATAAATAACTGTTTTAAAACATAACTACTTAAAAGAGATTCATATAGCACACCAATTAGCACAAAGTATTGCTATTTATAAAACATAAACCTGGCACTTTGTCTGAGGCAAAGACAACTCAAAATTCTACATGCTAACATGATGGATATAAGTAATTGACACAAGCCAACTCCCAAAAGCAACAATAAGGTGAAATGTTAGCACACCTGAAAGACATTAATCATGAAAACCAAGTAGTTGGTCTTCTCCGCAATAGTAAAGCGTTCCCCCTGCACCAAATATTACATATAGTAAAATACAAGTTAGAAGAGGAGTGCCTAATGTATCTATGTTATACATATAGTTAACATATTTAGGGGAAAAATGAGAAAAATCATCCATCCAATCTATATATTGTGTATATATATTGTATATGATAAGATAAATATCGTGTATTACATTACAAATATTGTACTCCCTCTGTCCCAAAATGAAAGTCCCATTTGCCCTTTGCACCACATTTTAGAATAGTCAATAAAATTATAAGATATTGGGGTTTTGTTGATTAAAGATGATTCAAAAAAATTAGATACTAAAGTTTGGTTAATAAGAAGTAAATTTAAAAAGTAAATAGTGGGGGTTTGGTTGATCAAAAGTGAATAAATTAACAAATAAAGCTGAAATTAAATTTTATTGAGGGACAAGAGTTTTGGGTAAATTGGTTAAATGGGTGCAAAGGGATAATATGTTAAGATGCATATTATTACGCAATTTGTAAACTATTGTAAGAATAACAATTTGGAAACTAGATTCATGTTAATCGAATGAATGTAATGCTTTTTTTTTCCCCCTTTCTCTTTGTTTCTTTGTTTCAAATTTTCACTGTATGAGTGAATTTGCCATGAGATATGTTTCTTACACATTAGTTGTTTTCCAAGTAAGGATGCTAAGAGAAAAAAAATGAAAAATTGACTGCTTGTAAGTTTGTGACCATCGGAAAGGGGAGATGGCTGATGGAGAGAGTGCTAACATTCACATTTTTAAAGCAAAGTAATTTACTCCATACGATATTAAATAATAATGCAACATGCCAATCAACCAGCTACATATATGTGATATAACAGGACTTCAACTTCCAAGTTTTCCTTTCTTAATTCATTCCTATTCAAGGGGGGCAGAGATGATTGTTAAAGTAGATATTGTTTTCTAGATGCTAATCCAACAACCCACAAGTGTACATAACTGGTACACCAAACAGCTACATATAACAGGACTTCAGCTTCCAATTGCTTTGCTTTCTTAATTCTTTCCTTTCGAGTGGCCTAGAGATGATTGATAAAGTAATGATTATCTTCCAGATGATATTCCCAATAACCCGCAACCCACCTCCACAAACGAAATATATGTTTACACAAAGGGTGTGTTCCATTCAACTTGACTAAATTTAATATAAGTTCCAATAAGTTCAGTTCACAGCTACAATAAGTTCTGGCAAGTTCATTTCACAGCCAAATTCAGTTGAATAAAACACACCATAAAAGATCATAGTCTTTCATTTGCCATAGTTAGGCTTATAAACGAATCTCGCCTGTATTTTACAGAACTCAAAGAATACAATCCGTGTTATACTTTGTATTTTTACAAGCTATAACTATACTCAGTAAATACTAGAGCTGCATTGCAAGCAGTTCCTTAATAGCATACATGAGCTTAAACAATTGCAGAATCAATGCTAGTATCAAAGCAACACATTAGAACAAAAATCAAACCTGATCCTTAAGCCGAAGAACCCGCTCCAAGAATGCCTTGAACACATCTTTCCTGTCATGAAAACACACCCAAGCTGCTACATTCTCTCTGAACTGCAAAATATCCAACAAAAAACACCCATTAAAATTCCCAAAAATAATTTAAAAACACGAAAAATTCAATCAACCTAACCAACCAACCTTCTCATTAATCATGAGTATCATAGACATAACATGCTCAAAACTAGCAGTTTCAGAGTCAAAATAAGGCCAAAGATAGTTCTCCAAATACTGACTAATCTCCAAAATCATGACCCTTTGCAAGGGCACGGGTTTTCGGCCCGATTTCACGAGCAACTCCTTGCGATAAATATCATTGACAAGCTCAGCATCAAAGGGTTTTCTGGGGTTGGAATCATTTACACCAGATTTGATCCAATTATCAGCAGCAATTTTAGTAAGAGGGTCTCGATTAATTTCAGAAAGACTAATTGAATTGGGGGCATTTGAAATTGGGATTGAATCAGGGGTTTTTTCAACAGCAATTTGATGGGTAATTTCAACTGGGTATTCCGCCACTCTATGGCGTTTGAAATCGTAGGTCCCAGTTCCATATACTTTCGTCATGTAACTAGATTGGGGGTTTTTCTAGGGTTTTTGAGGGAAGAAGATGAAAATTGAGGAGAGAGAAAGTGAAAGGAGGAGAGAGAAAATATGGGGTTTTAGGTTCGAAAGGTTGAAATTTGGTTTAAGCCATTTTTGAGCTTGTTGAGGCGGTAGTTATGGCGGAGAAGAAAGCACAATGACTACTAGTGTGAGAGTGTGTTCGAGGCTCCTTTTCTTTCTTAATTTTGCGATTTTGTGTTTTCATTCTCCCCGCCGGCCCGCCCTAGATATTTTTTGGACTCGAAATGTTTTTCAAAGGGGTAATTTAGTCTTTTTGCACACTTTGTTAGGGATACAAACGTCTTTTATTTATTGTTATTAATTGGCTTGGAAGGTGTTAATCGGGCGTTATCAATGAAGTCTGAATCCTTTATGGAGCTAGAATTTTTCAATGGAGGCCGATGAAATTAATGGAAAAAGGCAAACACCTGCCTTTTAGGGGTTAACAATGCCCTTCATTTTGTATTGTTTTTAGGTATTCGTTAAATTTGGTGGCGAAATTGGGGGAAATGGTGGAGTCAGGTTGGGAATGTTGTGTGGTTGTTAGCTATTTTACATGGACTCGTACGTGTGTCGGACGCAGACACGTGTCCGAGTGCCCAATTCGTTAATTTCCAAAATTTTAGGACACGGGGATTCTGTCCTATATTTGGACACGGGTGCGAGTACACGACACTTTCATTTTGTGAAAAAAAATATTATAAGTAAAAAAGTAAAAAAAGTTAAAAGTGAAGAGGTTGAGTAGTTAAAAAACTAATAAATATAGTCACTAGTCAGTAACTACAACTTTCTATGAAATCAAAATATTAAAAGTAAAAAAAGATCTTGAGTGGTTAAAAAATAAAAAATATAACCCAAATAAAGAGCATCACACAGTTGTCTACCCTTTTGCTTTATCAATACAGCTGTCCCACACTCCCACTTACCACAAAACCTCATTCTTATCACTTTATCAGCCTTCACTCCTCAATCTTTCGCTCTCTTCTTTCACTCTCTATTTCTTTATCATGCATTCATGTGGTTGCTACACGCTGGCAACAATGGAGTCCACCACAAAACTCCGACCAACTCACGAATTCAAGTTGTTTTGGGGGGTTTAAGTTGTCTATTTGCCGAAAATGCGGAGTTTTTATACTATGGTTTTTCCCCTTTCCTTCTCTCGGAAGTGTCCGAGTGCAAATAGCCGAATCTGACACGAATTTCGTGTCCGCCGTCGTGTCGTATCGACACGGACACTCCGGAATTTCAGCCGAGTTCGGTGAACATAGGTTGTTAGTGTTAGACATTATGTGTAGTTGTGGTTGTTTAGGTTCGTCTGCTATTGATGATTGGTGATGAGAAAGGAATAAGGGAAGTTGAAGAATGTTGAAAAAGATGGAAGGAAATGAAGTTGAGGTTAATTTTTCAAAACTTTTAAAAAATAAAATTAAAAAAGTTGTTCAAAATTACTATATTGTCATTTGAGATAATAATTTTGTTACTTAAGTTGAGACCTAAGACAGGACAACCTCCAAATGTGCATCATATATTCAAGACTATGTGTACAATATATATGAATCTAGTTTGAATTTTTCTAATCTAATACTTCCTTTGTTCTTTTTTACTTGATCTGTTTCTTTTATCACGGTTGTCAATGCAAAACTTTAAAATTTAATAACTTTAATTCTCTATAATTAAAAAATATGTAAGTTATATATTATGATAGTACTTATTGAGACAAATTCAAAATGATCCAACATTAATATGTTTTTCCTTACATATTATTCACAAAACACGGTCAAAAGAGAGGTGGTGAATAGTGTAAAAGTCAAAGTGGGTCAAGTAAAAAAAAACGGAGGAAGTAATGATTTTGGATATATGATTTCATTTATTGTTTGAATGATATGATTAATAGTTTGGATGGAACCTTTTTGTATCTAGGTGCAGTGTGATATGATTGATTGGTTGGATAACATGTAATAGCAGTAATTGTCTAGATGATATACAATGTAACACCCCAATAATTCTCTCTTTAAACCTGTGAGGACCCTGAACAATATTCAAGAGAATTACTGGCATGCTACCGCCACGTGTTCAAACGTTAAGGCTTTATCAGAAAATAGCAGCGGAAAAACTAAATCAATTATAAATAAGTTTCAAAACCAACGAATGAAACCAAATTAAGTCATACAACTTGGAACCATTAAGGCCCTTATTCAAAACCCAATAAAAGTAATAAGTGATTAATTTCAGTGTTCAAATAAATTCAAACCCAAAAGAAATTGTGTCGAATAAAATCAAATTAAAATAAATTCAAACTTGCAAAAGAAATAAAATGCAAACAACCAACTCTCTACTCAAGATCCCACAACCCTGATGAATGCTGCATGTGTAAGAACCTGTGGTAATTCTGCTCCCCAATATTACAAGTGTAAAAATTGGATCGTCACAGGGTCATTGAAAGGCGAAGGCCATGACCAAAGAAAGACACACAAAGCACGCAATCAGCAAAGCTGAGTACATACAAGCTGCAAAATAAATTAAGAAATCCATAACATGCTACTAATAATCAATCATCATGCATCATTAAATTATAGACTCAACACACGACTCAGCTATTTATATTACTAAGACTCCATTAATTAATAATAGGTAAATCATTATTTTTATTCATTGGATTACGCAATAGACAAGGTTGTCCAACCCATGCTCCATTTGGAACATCAATAAAAGAAAAACCCCATGCCTTCTTTCGGAAACATCAATAAACATCCAACGACCACGGGCGCGACTCCGTGACCGTAGTTAGTATGAGATCTCACCTAACTCCTAGTTTTGAAAAATATTTGAAATAAGAGACTCGTAGATCAGACGGCCTCGAGAAAAGTACACGGCTAATACCCCATGTACCCCAACCCCTGATTGTCATTACTCCAGAAGTGCACCAATCCAGAGTTTTATTGCGAATCCATCTTGCACTTTACGTGATTGACAGGTTTAGACTTGGTGATGACTCATATGCATAACAATACAATCAATCCAATATCAATTCAATCAAGTAAAACAACTTTTCAATTTCAATTCTTGATTTATTAGTGGCAAGCAACATTTATTATTTATTCCTTTACTACCTCGGTGTATAAACACCTTGAGTGCATAAGGCACCCCAAAACCTTAACCTCGTCTTAGAAGACTTAAATTCTTCCTTTACTCATCCTGCTTGCATAATCATGAATGAGTAATAAATTAATCATTACACCAATCATATACCTTTGCCTCTAAGCGCACCTTGCATAATTAGAGCACAAATAATACTTGCAATATAAAATAGTGCACGTCATACGAAATTCACAATGTATAACCAAACAATTTAACTCAGTCATCCCTATACATGATACTAAGTTCTCGATCCGTCGTCCTTAAACATGCACCTAAAAGAAAGGTTTCGTAACTTGTACGTACCTTGAGCAAACGAATTGGTATGCCACTTTACTAACTAGAAATCACCTTCAATAAACTCCTCTCCTAAGACAAATAATAACATCTCAATCAATACCCAATCAATCAAATTTACAGCAATACTAACTTACTTTAAAACCTTCAAAATTCAAATCAAACAACACTTTAAAACCTTCCCTTTAGTTAAAATTAAAGGCTTATATATAGTTCTTTAAATTTTATTTATAAAAACCTTAAAATACACTCTTATACATGAAATTACAGCAAGTTCAAAGTCTAACAAAAATCTGAAAATTATATAAAAACCCTTAAAAATCTCCCTTTTCAATGGGTGATTAAACCCTCTTTATAAAACATCAAAAGTAGTACTTAGAAACTATTTCCAACACTTAAAACTTCAATAAAAACATATATTTATGCTTAATTAACTTTAAACATAATTAATTTTATTAATCAAACTCAAGGATAATATTTTAAGTATAAAAAAAACTTCGTTAAAATCAAAAACTGCCCGAAAATCATATTTAGAGGCTGAATTTGGCCACGAGAGGGTGGTGCTAATTACCAAAAGTAGTGAGTCTTTCTTAAAACGTTGTTTCCACATGGAAAACACTACTTTTTCATCAAAATCGGATGAGTTCAGAATCTGATCGGGATTAAAACGGGATTAATATTAACGAACGAAAATCTAAAAATTACAACACGAATCTATGTTTTCAAAATAATCTGGAATTAAGTTAAACTAATCAGTAGTTATAATCACCAAAATTTCAAAACATCATTACTATAAAAGCCCTAAATCAATTGTTCATAAAAACCCTAAAATCATGATTTTTAATAAATTGAAACCCTAGGTTTATAATTCATAAAATATGAAATTTATAACATAAATATAATCTGAAATTTATAATCTTTATACCATTAAAATATAATTTGATACTAAAAATATAATCTTTATACTAAAATCAAAACCCAAAACAATTAAATTAACATTAAGCAAAATAATGAAACAAAGGAGGATGAAAATAAGACTAACCTATTTGTGTGGGAAATTTTTGGAGATTCATGGGGTATTTATAGGAGAGAATTATTGTAGGGTAAAAATAAAGATTGGGCCTCATAAAAATAATGGGTCGATTAAGTAAACAAATGGTTTAGGCTTGTGTGATAGGACATAAATTGTAGAATAAAGGTGAATAAAATAATTTGTTCAAATAATTTTCGACCCAGGTTAATAATTTGAAACTTTTGAAATTAAATTATGAAAAATAACAAATAAATATTATAAATAAAATAAATTTAGTCTTATTTTCATCCTCCTTTGTTTCATTATTTTGCTTAATGTTAATATAATTGTTTTGGGTTTTGATTTTAGTATAAAGATTATATTTTTAGTATCAAATTATATTTTGATGGTATAAAGATTATAAATTTCAGATTTTATAAATGTCATAATTTTCAGATTTTGTAAATTTTATAACCTAGGGTTTTAATTATTGAAAATCATGATTTTAGGGTTTTTATGAACAATTGTTTTAGGCCTTTTATAGTAATGATGTTTTGAAATTTTGTTGATTATAACAACTGATTAGTTTAACTTAATTCCAGATTATTTTGAACATGTAAATTCGTGTTTTAATTTTTAGATTTCTGTTCATTAATATTAATCCCGTTTAAATCACGGTCTGGTTTTGAAGTCATCCGATTTTGATAAAAAAGTATTGTTTTCCATGTGGAAACAACGTTTTAAAAAAGACTCACTACCTTTTGTAGTGAGCACCACCCTTTCGTTTCCAAATTCAGCCTCTAAATATGATTTTCGGGCAGTTTCTTTATTTTAACGAAGTTTTTTATACTTAAAATATTATCCTTGAGTTTGATTGATAAAATTAATTATGTTTAAAGTTAATTAAGCATAAATATATGTTTTTAATTGAAGTTTTAAGTGCTGGAAATAGTTTCTATGTATTACTTTTGATGTTTTATAAAAAGGGTTTAATAACCCATTAAAAAAGGGAGATTATTAGGGGTTTTAAAATAATTTTAAGATTTTTTTAATAAACTTTAAACTTGCTGTAATTCCATGTATAAGAGTGTTTTTTAAGGTTTTTATGAAGAAAATTTAAAGAAATATATATAAACCTTTAATTTTAACTAAAGGGAAGGTTTTAAAATGTTGTTTGATTTGAATTTTTGAAGGTTTTAAAGTAAGTTAGTATTCCTATAAATTTGATTGATTGGGTATTGATTGAGATGTTATTATTTGGTTTAGGAGAGGAGTTTATTGAAGGTGATTTATAGTTAGTAAAGTGGCATACCAATTCGTTTGCTCAAGGTACGTACAAGTTACGAAACCTTTCTTAGGTGCATGTTTAAGGACGGATCGAGAACTTAGTATCATGTATAGGGATGACTGAGTTAAATTGTTTGGTTATACATTGTGAATTTCAAATGATGTGCACTATTTTATATTGCAAGTATTATTTGTGCTCTAATTATGCAAGGTGCGCTTAGAGGCAAAGGTATATGATTGATGTAAAGATTAATTTATTACTCATTTATGATTATGCAAACAGAATGAGTAGAGGAAGAATTCAAGTCTTATAAGACGAGGTTAAGGTTTTGGGGTGTCTTATGCACTCAAGATGTTTATACACCGAGGTAGTTAAAGGAATAAATAATTTATGTTGCTTGTCACTAATAAATCAAGAATTTAAATTGGAAAGTTGCCTTGTTTGATTGAATTGTGTTTGGAATGTTTGTATTGTAATGCATATGAGTCATCACCAAGTCTAAACCTGTAAATCACGTAAAGTGCATGATGGATGAGCAATAAAACTCTGGATTGGTGCACTTCTGGAGTAATGACAATCAGGGGTTGGGGTACACGGGGTATTAGTTGTGTACTTTTATCGAGGTCGTCTGATCTACGAGTCTCCTATTTCAAATATTTTTTAAAACTAGGAGTTAGGTGAGATCTCATACTAACTACGGTCACGGAGTCGCTCCCGTGGTCGTTGGATGTTTATTGATGTTTCCGAAAGGAGGCATGGAGTTTTTCTTTTATTTATGTTCCAAATGGGACATGGGTTGGTGATGTAGACATTCTATACCATATTTTACCCTCGATTTATAGCTATTTTTGTATGATTTCTAAGCTCTACGGAGCTATTTCTCGCTAATATCCTTCTTCTAGTGTGGCTTGGTCTATTTGATTGATTTTTGTAGGCATATGAAGACTTTCGGATGAAATGGAGCATTTGGAGTGATTATGAGCATGCCACGACATTTTGAGGTGGATTGGAGGGCTTTATAAAGTGATTTGCAAGTCATGATAAGTGTATTGGAGTGTTAGATGATGATTGATGATAATGCTACATGGTCGTGTACCCTTAACTACACGGTCATGCGAAGGTTCCAAGTTCGAGTGTTTGCTACACGGTCGTGTACCACGAGCTACACGGTCGTGTGATTCCATCTCCGTATGAAGTCCGCCTACACGTTCATGTACCTCTCAGCTACACGACCGTGTACGTATATGATGAAATTTGAAGATCAAGTATGGTCAGCTACACGGCCGTGTACCCATCAGCACACGGCCGTGTACGTGTGCGCAGGAGATTTATTTTATTTATTATTTTATGTTTATTTTTAGGAAAGTATAAATAGGGGTTTTAACCCTATTTTAAAACATCTAATTTTTATTATAGCTTTTTCCATTCTACGTTGTTTTGTGAGAGAACACATAGAACTCCATTGAAGCATTCATCTTAATTCAATATCAAGTATTTCACTTTCAACCTTAATCTCTTTAATTTATTATTGTTATTATGTTTTCTTTAATTATTTGTCTTGTTATTTCTATTATCATGTGTGAGTAGTTTGATAATCTAGGGTTAGGTTGAACCCTAATATGGATTGATGTGTTATTTGATTCCCAATTCCTAATTTAATTAATTTGTAATTCCTCTTTGTTAGGGTTGGTTTTATTATCAATGATTAACTAGAAATAGTATTGTTGAATGTGATTAGGTTTACAACGAAAGTTGATTCTTAATTGATTTTAGAACCCTAATTAAAAGTAAGAGTTTTTATGCATGAAAATAGCTAATTGTTCTTGCTAGGACTTATAGGATGCTGTTCTCAATGTCTTTAATATGTATGATTCCATGAAAATAGGTATGATTGCATGTTAGGGAAGCTATTAGTTGATCGAAAGAAACTCTTAGTATTGTTTTAGGGAGCCTGTGGAATGTTTATTGATTTAATTGAGGGAAAAGGATTGTTCTATTACATTGATTCATATTAGTGGGGATACTTAATCTTAGATGTTTTTAGTTCTTGATTAATTCCATAGTGTTATTATTCATTGCTTATTAGTTGATATTGTTCTTAGTTATTAATTCTCACTTATTTGATTTGGTTACTTGCTTAGTAGTTACTTGAGTCTAATTAATTAGTTGAACTATAGTCTCTTGGGATCCGACCCTTACTTGCCCGTCTACATAGTAGTGGTCTTGTTAGGTTATTTTTGTTAGGTACGCGACACGCCTATCAGTTGGATAACCTTGTCTATAGCTAAATTCAATGAAATAAATAAATGAGTTAGTTAATATTAACTAGTGAAGTCTTAATAAATTTGATAGTTGAGTCATGTGTCGAGTCTATAAACTAATGATGCGTGATGATTGACTATTAGTAGCATGTTAGGGATTTCTTTTATGTTTTGCAGCTTGTATGTACTCAGCTTTGCTGATTGCGTGCTTTGTGTGTCTTTCTTTGGTCATGGCCTTCGCCTTTCAATGACCCTGTGATGATCCAATTTTTTCACTTGTAATATTGGGGAGCAGATTAACCATAAGTTCTTACACATGCAGCATTCGCATCAGGGTTGTGGGATTTTGAGTGGAGAGTTGGTTATTGTTCGCAGTTTGTTTCTTTTCATAAGTTTGAATTTATTTAAGCTCTAGTTTTATTTATTTACTACTTTCGTGGGGTTTTGAATAAGGGCCTTAATGGTTCCAAGTTGTATGATTTAATTTGGTTTTGGTTATTGGTTTCGAAACTTATTTATAACTGAATTAGTTTTTCCGCTGCTATTTTCTGATAAAGCCTTAACGTTTGAACACGTGGCGGTAACACGCCAGTAATTCTCTTGAATATTGTTCAGGGTCCTCACAGATTTAAAGAGAGAATTATTGGGGTGTAATACCCATATATTTTATGATTTAATAAAAGATAAAATTTGAGTTGTACTTTTTATTTGATAAATTTGTCAAACTATAAAATTCTACTTTTTCGTTGGAATCTTTATATGATAAATTAGATTTTTATATGTATATATAAATATTTATCTTTATTAAAAAAAAGGGCTGCCGTTTTATTTTGATTACTATGCGTAAGTTTGAAGGGCAAACCCATCTTTATCCTTATTCATATTTGTGTTATGCTTTGATTCATTTTATTCACCCATATTTTTGGAAAACATTTATTTTGCTAATACTTTCAATTTGGTTCACAAAGTTTGGTTGTGCAATCAAGTACTTTGATCTACAAGGTAATCACACGAACCTATTTGGAGATGTTTGTATTACTAGCATATGTAATCACACTACCTTAATTAATTTTTTTACTTGTTTGATTATAAATTGTTTGTATTAATTGTACTCCGTATTGTTATGTGTAAATTTTATAATTTGTGAATTATATATGATCATGATTTATATGTATATGATTAGTGTGTGGTATTATATGATTCTAATTGCCGTATTATATTTGTGGTATTGATTGATTGTGTTATTTTTCTAGGGTTTTTAATGTTGTTTCTATAGGGAGTATTGTTTTATCGAGGTTTTAGGGTTGTTAGTGCAGAGTATTATTTTTGGGTGGAGATTTGATTATATTTGGGTCATTAGTATTTTTTTTAAGAGTTGAGATATTATGAATTGAATTGTTATGTTATTTGGGAACATGTGCCATTGTACTGTTGAGATTGTATATGAATAATTATTCGATCGAAGTATGAGATCAAAAGGTTGAGAATTATTTATTTTGTTCTTGGTTTGAGGCTCAGTGTTATAGACCTAGTCCTTGGTATGTTGGTAATGAGATAATAATCATGAGTTAAGAACGAGGTACAATCTTTATTTATATTTTTTTTCTATGGTCTCCTACAGTGGGAATTGACCCGTATGTGGTCTGGTTCAAGGTGTTTTCTGGTTATTGGGAGTATTCAAGTTTTTATACTCGTTGGTTTTATTCGAATTACCCATGTCCAAGGCTAAGTATAGAACAATGAGCATGACACACTTATGGGATAGAGTTGAGTAAAGGTTTGTATTATTATTCGAGATTTATTTGACAAAGGTTATTTTCAGAGTACAATGTGTAATGTAGTTTCGAACTACATTGTTTAATTGATATAGTAATGTTAATTATTATATTATACTCTATATTCTGATATGTGGTGATTACTCAGCTTTTTGCTGACGTGTGTGTTGTTTTATTGTGCTATTTGTATTTGCGGCCATGTCTTTTTCTTATGGTGGCCCTGCGACGATCTATTTTGGAATTTGTCCTTAATGGTGAGCAGTCAAGTTTGTCTAAACAGGTTTATTAAGTGATCGTAGCTAAAGGAGTTCAAGTGTTTCGATTAGTATGCTGTCATGAGTTTGTAAAGTTGTATAAATAGCTAACCTATAGATTTATTGGTTGTAATTACTGGGATTTTTGTAAGCCTTAACGCTCAACAGGTTGATGAGTGTGGCGGTAATACCTCCGATTTAGGTGTATGCTTCCGCAAATTTTATTTAAAGGTTGTTAATTTTTCCTTTATTTAATGTTTATTATTAGCTAGTAAATCGGGGGTGTTACAAAATCTACCCAAAACCCGCCCAAAATCGGGCTGGGCCAACGGGTCGGGCTAACTTTGATCACCTCTAACAATAAGTGATAAGGCCCCTATTTGTTAATTTTCCCCTAGGCCCCTAAAATGTCATAAACGACCATGGCTTTAACACCTACCGACTAAAATTCTGCTCAATACCCGCCCAAAATTGGGCTAGGCCAACGGGCCGGGCTAATTTTGATCACCTCTACCACTAAGTGATAAGGGTCCCTCACTAGTAGAAAATAGTTATGGGAAGCCTCCAACGGGGAGCGATTATTAAAATCCGCTTTGAAATCCCTGCAAAAACCCACCCAAAAAAAAACATTAGACATCAAATGGCAAGCGGTTTGGGTTTGAACCGCTCCCATAAATGTAATTGAAGCGGTTCAGACAATGAAATACTCCCCATTCGCTAAAAAACCCTAACATTTCTCTCCCCTCCTTATTTCTTACGCCTTCTTTTTATTCTCTCTCCTCTCTCCTCTTTCCCCTCATTTCCCACGCCACTCCATTTCTCACGGCCCTTCTTCTATCTCATCTACTCCATTTCTCACGACCCTTCTTCTTGTGAAACGCTAAACATCGCCCGCAATTTACCATATAAAGCCCACAAATATGATATGGTTTGACCATTATGCCCTTTTTCTAAAATTAAAATAATCTCGGTGTAAAAAATGTGGAGCCGTACTGGCTCGCCGGGGGAGACCGGAGGGCAGGCCGGAGATGCGGGGGACGCCGGAGGTACGTCGTCGTCGACGGAAAACGAGGTAAGTCACCGTTAAAATTCACGGTTTACCGTCGGAGTGGCTCCGGCGCCTAGGGTGGACGCCCAAACCGTAGCCTGGACGTCCAAGCCAGACGCCAGAACCACCAGAGTGACGTCCAGCCCAGACGCCCAGACCACCAGACTGGCGTCCTGGGCAGACGCCACTACACTGGGTGAGGCGGCCCTGCCAAGCGCCAGTCCAGTGGCTGTGGAAGCCCTGGCAGACGCCACCTTTAATAATTAATTTTTTTTTTTCTTTTTTGATTTTATTGTTGTTTTTTATTTAATTTTTTTGTAAAAAAAAAAATCGAAAATGATTTTTAAAAAAAAATTCGAAATGGGTTTTTTTTAAATTAAATTTGAAAATTCGAAATAGGTTTTTTTAAAATTAAATTTGAAAATTCGAAATGGTATATTTTTAAATTTAGTTTGAAAATTCGAATTGGGTTTTTATAAAAATTAAGTTTGATTATATATAATTATGTTTTTTTTTGTGTTAATTCTGTGTAAATATAGAAATTAAATGTATTATCCGTTAAATGTATTTATTGTAATATATAATTGATGCAGGAATATGGTGGAGACGGAAATGATTACAGTGGGATATTTGGACATGATGGTCCATTCGAAGAAGCTCAACAGGCGATTGATTGGGCAAAAGAGGTTGCAATTGCAGCTGGATTTTGCTTGGTAGTAGAAACTCATAAATCTCAACGGGATGGTAGAATGGATCGCATTTTTAGATGTGACCGTTATCGCAAAAGAGAAGAAAGAGATTTTCGTACAGCCACTCGGTTTGATACAAAGCGGAAAGGTTGTGGGTGTGAGTTCAGAGTAAAGGTTCGACAACTACGGAGTCGTGACGGTTGGGAAGTGATTGGTTACTCTAAATGGGGGTATCACAACCATGAGATGATAGTATATGAAGAGGGTCATCGACAACTGAGCGGCTTAAGTCCTGCTGCGAAACTAGTTGTGAAAGAAATGAGTGATGCTCAAGTGAAGCCTGCTAAAATATTAGCATCTGTGTTAGAGAAATTTCCAGAAGACCATCCAAACCGAAGACACATCTACAACGTCAGACAGCAACTTAGGTTTGAACGGTCAGAGGGAAGGAACCCTATACAGCAGCTGCTACACCAGGCACAATCACGTGGTTACCTTTTCTGGTTTGATTCTGATGAAGATACAGCGGAGGTGACTCATCTTTTCCTTGTGCATCCTGATTGTGCTAATATGATCAAGTCTTGGCCATTTGTGATTTTGATCGACTCAACGTACAAGACAAACAAGTACAAGTTCCCACTGGTTGAGATGGCTCCAACGAACCAGAACTTTCTGATTGGTCATGCAATCATCAGGGATGAGACGGCTCCAAGTTATTATTGGGTGTTGGAGAAGCTGAGAAACTACATCGGGCCTAATGTTCATCCAGCAGCCATCGTCAGCGACTGTGAGGGAGGTCTCTTTGCCCCCATAGCAGAGCTGTTTCCCGAATCGAACCACTTATTGTGCACATGGCACATCAACAACTGCGTGAAAGTGAAAGCCTACAACCTTTTCAAGAAGAATTTGGAAATGGCAGAGAGATTGGTGAATGGTAAGTGGCGGAAGATCCTACAGGCTACCACAGAGGAAGCTTATTAGACTAATTATTTGCTAAACTCATATCCAACCATGAAAAGACATAAATCCAGTTCAATGTTCATCTATTTGCATAAGGAGAAAAACTTAAAACTTTTATGCAATTTTTGCTCCATCTATACAAATATAAAAACAGTTACACTTGTTCAAAGATAATAGTTTCTGTATGGATTCTTAAATGGGGGCTTGACGACCCTCATACTACTTAGTATCTAACCCGTACCTTAAAGAAAGGTGAATTTAGACATTAAGGATCCCAGTATCACCTGTTGTCAAGAAAACCTCCTCCAGATACTTGTTCATATACTTTTTGACATCCATATCTATGGTACATCTATCCTTATCGTTCTTATAATTTACCTTAGCATCGGAACATGTTTCCTTTACAAATGCTCGAGGGTAGCTAACATGTTCTCTCTTGCAACCTTCTAGCCCACTACTAAGAAAGACAGTACTTTTCCAAAATCGTCTCATCCTTATACCCTTGACTGAACAGCTTCTCTCTAAACCATATTATCACCATAAAAGGATACAAATTATAAATGAACTAGCAAACAAATACTAAGTACATAATCAAACCATCTAATTAACCAATAAGAAGTTGAATTATAGGCTTATAGCCCGTACATACTCCTGCTGTCCTAAATTAATTGTCACATTATAGAATTATTTGAAACATCAATATGACAACTAAATCAAAACCGAGGTATTTCGAAATGAATACCAAAACCTTCTCTTCTTTTATATTCCATTTTACAATCTTGCAAATTCAAAACACCACTCTACTCTAACATTTCCCAAAATAAGTTCCAAAATAAGAAAAATCTCTAGGGTTTTAGTAGTTAAAAAAACAAATAATTGCCCACAAATTAAAAAATAAAATAATTGAAGAAAATAAAAATTGAAATTGGCTAAAATTACCTTATCAAAAGGAAGCACAGAAGTAGTATGTAACTTGCGATTCAGGAAATCAGTAAAAGAGAGATTGGAACCACGTTTGTTCTTGTTTGAAAGTACACCTGACCCATCTGAATGATTGGTAGAGCTGTAATGAAATTAGGGTTCTTCAAAAAATACCCAAGTCACTGTGGCTGGGCGTCCTGCCCAGACGCCAGGCCGGTGGACGTGGCTGCCGGACCTGGCGCCACCACCAGCCACGGGCCGTCCTGGCCAGGCGCCCCAGCTGCCTTAATTTATTTATTTTTTAATTTTTTTTTATTTTTTTTTTTTTTGGAAAATCAGAAAAATTTTCTAATTTTTTTTTTAATGTGTTTGATTTTTTCTTTTAATTATTATTAATTTTATGTGTTATTTTTTATAAGTCTAGTATATATATTTTTTATAAAATCAAATAAAAAACATAAATTTCCACATCCTAAATCAAAACATAAATTTAATAAACATAATTTAAAAAAAAAAAAAAAGGCAAAAAAAAATAAAAAAATTAAAAAGTAAGGGCGGCGTCCAAACCAGACGCCAGTGCACTGGTGGTGGCGCCTGGCCTGGACGCCAGTGCACTGGTTGAGGCGCTTGGGCTAGACGCCAGTGCACTGGTTGTGGCGTCTGGCCTGGACGCCAGTGCACTGGTTGTGGCGCCTTGCCTGGACGTCCTTGCCATGGTTCCGGCGTCCAAACTAGGCGCCACCTCGTTTTCCGTCGAAGACGACGTATCTCCGGCGACCCTCGCCTCTTTGGCCTCCCTGGGCAACCCAGTACGACTCCACATTTGTTAGATCGAGATTTGTTCACTTTAGGTACGATTTTAGAAATGGGCAAAATTGTCAAACCATGTCTAATTTGTGGGCTTTATGTGGAGATTTGCGGGCGATGTTTAACAAATCCCTTCTTCTTTCTCCTCTCTTCTCTCCCTTAATTACTCATGGTCCTTCTTCTTCTCTCCCCATCTTATTTTCTCTCTCACGTCCTCTCTTTATCTTCTTCCCTTTATGCTCCCTTCTCCTCGCAAAGCCTCCCTTTGTTTTCTCTCTCCTCTTATCACCGGTCACTGCAACACCACCGAGGTACAGCAAAACACCAACCCACCACCGAGCAACTACCCACATCAACTTGCCTCATTAATTTTTTTTCAATTCTAAATTTAATTAGGTAAGTATTTAGATCTAGTTTTGATGTAGTTGTTCCTTTTTATTTTTTATTTTTTATGTTGGCTAGAATATGCATGTTTGCAAGTGGATGGTGGTGGAATCAGTGGCCGGTGGTGGAAGAGAGTAGCAAAAAATTATTAATTTATTTATTTTTGAGTTTTTTTTTTTAGATTCATATGCATGGTGGCATCAATGGCGGTGGTGGGCAGGTGGCGTCAGATGCGATGGTGGCGTCAGATGAGGTGGTGGCAGAATAGCAACAGTTGAATGATGTCATTTAAATGGGCAATGGGAAGCCCCCTAAGCCCAAGCGGTTCAAAACCGCTTGCCATTAAGGGGTTTGAATCGCTTGCCATTTACTTTTTTTAGAAGTGCCTATTTGTTAGTTTGCCCCTAGGCCCCTAAAATGTCATAAACGACCATGGCTCTAACACCTACTTGTTGCTGCACACCTTATCCTTAACCACACTCCATCGTTAACCTTCACGCACCATAACATCACTGCAAAATCTTCACCAACCTGAAACACCTTAAATCACCAATTTACCGCCACTCAACACCCCTTTTGTTTCATCACGCACCAAATAAAACCCATCACCAACTACAAACCAATCCCAACCAATATCATGCCACAGTCCCTAAACCTCACTACAACACTAACAAGCAGCAACATTGCTCTACCAACAAAACCGCCAATCAACTCCCCTACACTACTACAAAAGGAGCTATTTTTCGACGCTATTACTTCGACGCTACGGCTAGGGCGTCAACTTTAAATTATGATATCCGTGTTTCCTCGATGCTTTTTAGTGTCTAAAGTAATTTTAGACTATTTTTAGCGTCGAGAATACGGACATCTGCCCCGCACGTGAACTGAATCAGGTAAACCCACGAATTAAAATACCACCCAATGTCACAAACCCGGAAACCCCCAACCGCCTCATATTCTCTTAACCCTAACTAATTTTTTTCCCTTCATTCGATCTGAATTCTACACAAATTCATGGTGTCATGGCTTAGATTTCGAATTCAGATCTCATTTCCCCTTGTGTTTCTCATTATTCTATCACAATAATTGATATATTTTGCCGAAAATAATTGTCTTCCTCTCAGATCTGATGGTTTGCGTTGAAAATTGATATGCGATAGCTATTGTTCGTGTTCTCCTCAAAGGTTACATTTTTATATCACTCTTTGTTGATTTTTAACTTCTAATAGTACTTCTTTCAATTTCTGTGTGAGTTTAATTGATACTTGCAAGTTGCAATTACCCAATTTTACTCGTTTCAAAACCCTAGGTTATAGATCTTGTTGAACCACTATTTCTTCAATTAAAACTCTTATTGGATTTCAAATGTAAAGATCTTTTTTATTACGGTATTAAAAGCTTGACATTGAAATTTCTTGTTTATTAGAGAAAAAAATAAAAAAAAATCAAATTACTCTTATTGGAGCAGAGTCGAATGGTTAATAGGGTTAGAGATTATATCGTGGAGCTAAAGAAACTCCTGGAAAGAAGAGCTTGTATGGAACTAATTAATGGTGATATATTGATTGCTTTATTGTTTTCACTGGTTTTGAATGATTTTGATGATAATATTATGAAGTTGTTGGCAGGGCATTGCAGTTGGATGCTAATTAAGCACAGCTGATCTTGACGAACTATATTGGTCCTCAGTATGAAATAGAGTATACTGGTCTTCAGTATGAAATAGAGACACGAACTACGGTAAGTTTACTCAAAACATGAGAATTATTAATCCATTATAGCTAGGAAAGTAATGAGATAATTATAAGTTCAAAATTGCACAATTAAGTTGTGTACTATACTTGCTATGAGCTTTTGTTTTGCTTACTGTTGTTTTTCAAATATTTGATTTTTTTTATCAAGTTATTAATTATCCTTGTTGTTGAGTGGTATGGCGGTATTTTTTTGTCCATGTTTCTCTTGATTTATTCTACTTCTTATGCCTAGAGTTGAAATATTTAAAATAGACTCTAAAATGGTTGTATTGTTGTAAACGTTTGATTACATTTGGACCTTTTTGAAACCTTGTTTGTGATAGAGACTTACTAGTTCTTTTAATTAAAAATTTATGAATTCAAATGAATTTAGTTTTAATTACCATACTGGTTATGTGAATACTTCTAGTTTAGCTCCCAGGATGAGGTTAGTCAGTTAAAATGTCTCAATTTAAAAGTGACACTTAGCCTTACCTTGGCAATTGCAGTGAGACTATTCCAACTCTACACATTCTTTTTATTTCTGGCTGTGTAGGTGTTTTATATTTTGTTGCTGGTAATATTACCATGGTTTGGAGTTTTTTTTATATGTCGCAGCTATGTATTGTTGATGATGTTATTTTACCATTGTCCTGCAGTTGCAGTAATGTTCATCCCAAAAATTATAGATCTACAGTCATTTTTAGCCTCTAATCCCTTCATGAAAGTTATAGATCTAAAAAAGTCATCCAATTTAGGCTCAAGAATCTCTCAATTTGGAATTGTGTGCTAGGAGTTATGCCTTCTGGAAATTTTGTGGTATTCTGGCTTGATTCTATCGCTGCGGGGCTGTTATATTTACTTGATGCCTGTGTGTGTGGGTTTTTTCCCTGTAGTTGGGTGGGCTTGCTAAAATGAATACATTGGCTTCTCTTATTTGTTTTAATCTGATTTTCCTCTAATTAATTATATATTAGTTTAAAGAAGTACGGTTGTGTTCTTGCATTGTAAGCAAATGCTTGATTTGAATATGAAGTGAATGGCTTTAACAGGGGAAGGATTCGTTACATTTTTGTAATTTTTTCAGCTAGAGGTGTATGCTTAATTGGGTTCTTCACAAGTTTATCAAACCCACCAATGTATTATTAGAAAAAATTGCAGGTTGATTTCTATTTTCTAATTATCAACTTATGTATCTAAACATAATAATATAAAATGAGTTAACTACTATCAACTAGTGAACTCTTAATAAAATAGATAGTTAAATCGTGTGTTGAGTCTATAATTAATGATGCGTGATGATTGATTATTAGTAGCATGTTAGGGATTTCTTTTATTTCGTAGCTTGTATGTACTCAGCGTTGCTGATTGCGTGCTTTTGTGTGTCTTTCTTTGGTCATAGCCTTCGCCTTCCAATGACCCTGTGACGATCCAATTTTTACACTTGTAATAGGGGAGCAGATTAACCGCAGATTCTTACACATGCAGCATTCACATCAGGGTTGTGGGATTTTGAGTGGAGAGTTGGTTATTGTCCGCTGTTTATTTCTTTTGCAAGTTTGAATTTATTCTAACTCGGTTTTATTCTACACTACTTCTTCTGGTTTGAATTTATTTGAACTCTAGTTTTATTTACTTACTACTTTTGATAGGTTTTGAATAAGGGCCATAATAGTTCAAACTTGTAACACTTAATTTTGGTTTTATTTGTTGGTTTTGAAATTTACTTTTAACTGATGTAGTTTTTTTCGCTGCTAATTTCAGATATAGCTTTAACGTTTGAACACGTGGCGGTAGCACATCAGTAATTCTCTTGGATTTTGTTCAGGGTACTTACAGGTTTGAAGAGAGAATTATTGGGGTGTTACAAATCATGGATCCCCAAGAACCCTATAATTAAATTACTCGCACATAATTAAATCTAAACTAATCAAAACAATTAAAGAAAGCATGATTAAAAGCAACAAGAAATTGAATAAAGCATAATAATAATAATAATAATAATAATAATAATAATAATAATAATAATAATAATAATAATAAATTAATATGAAAGCAGTAAATTAAATAAAAGGAAAAGAAAGTTATGAAATCTAATTCATAAAATCTAAATAAACTAATAAAGGAACAAAAAGCTAAAACTAAAGACTAAAACTAATCTAAAATTTAAACTATGAGACCCAACTACCTACGTTCTACCTCCCTTTAATAGGAAAAGTCAAAATCACTGATCCCACTCAAAATGAAAGTATTGTAAAACACAAAGTTTCATATACGGCTGGCCATACGGTACGGCCAGCCATATATATATATATATATTTTATTTTATTTTAAAAATTCTTCTTCACTCTCCTCTTTTCTTCTCCCATCACCATTTTCTTCAGCAATACCTTGCCAACGTTCATACTTTTCGGCGACCACCCTCAGCCTCTTCGTCGCAACATCTCCTTTTCCCCCCAATTTTATTTCTCTCTCCTCTTTTTTCTTCAAACTTCATTAATGGTGTAGTCTTCTTAGCCCAAATTTCTTCAAACTTCAGTAATGGTTTACTATTGGAAATTAATGTTCTACGAAATTTATGTTGAATTCAAGCTTATTTGCAGAAGATTTTGATTATATAACTTGTAAGTTGTTCAATTTTATCACTTAATTTTTTGTTTAATTGAAGAACGAAGAATAAATTGTTTTCGTGGATAGTGGTGGTTTCGTGGGTGGGTAGTGGTGGTTTCGTGGTTATGGGTTCTCGATATGGTTTCGTTGGTGGTTTAGGTTGGTAGTGGTTCGTTGTTGGTGGTTGTTGGTGGTAGTTTTTTGTAGGTTGTGGGTAAGGGGTTACTAGGTCGGCGGTTAGGGGTTACTAGGCAGGGGGTTACTAGGTCAGTTAGGGGTTACTTGGGGTTACTAGATCGGGGGTTACTAGGTTGGTTAGGGGTTACTAGGTTAGTTAGGGGTTACTAGGTCGGGGGTTAATAGGTCGGTTAAGGGTTATTTGGGGTTACTAAGGGGTATTAGGTCAGGGGTTACTAGGTTAGTCATGGGTTATTAAGTCTGTCAGGGGTTACTTTTATCTTGGGCTTACTTTTGTAGGAGATAATAGGTACTAATTGCGAAATAAACATCAATCATATTCATACAGTACCTAATCCCAAGATCTAATGCATAACACATAAAGAACATATAATTGTACCTTTGAAGCGTGATTCCACGTGCGATCGAACAAGAACAAGGGAGACAAAGAACCTCAAGCGTGATTCCTCTACTTGGTCCACAAGCACAGATTAAGACCTCCACTAATGCTAGTTAGTTGCAATCGAACCCTTCAATTGACCTTCTATGGAGAAGAACGAGCAACGAACATATCACGAAGCACCACACGCGCCACTAGGATGGCCGGCCGTGAGTCCAAGGGAGGGGGGGAGGAGAGAGGCGTGAAACACAGAGAGAAAGACAGAGAGAGTGAGGGTTTTGGGATTACTGGTTGCTTAATGCATAATTGACTGTTAGTTATGTTGTATCATACAACCCTAGGCATGAACCTTATTTATAGATCTCATCTCTAAATAAGAGTCCATGACAAAGCCTAAAAGCTAACTCTAATCTAACTATGCTAGCCCAATCCAATTCATGATTAGTTACTTGTTCATGAGGCCCATAAATGGGCCTCTAACTTGCTTAACCCAATACCTTTGTTGTGTGACCTCATAGGATCCATTCTAGTGGGCTTTGGATTATTTGACTAGCCCAAAGATCAATGATCATAGTCTAGCAACAGATAATTATGACCCAAAAGAAAGAATATTATCTCCATAATAGTGATCCTTGATATATATAGTAATTGCACTTATCGATGACAAAACTCCTTCAATCTCCCACTTGTCTGAGACAAGTGCACAATATTCAAATTCCTTAAGTCAATGTGTGTCGATTTGATGATATGATTGCATCTTATGTCTTGATCATATTAATCTACAAACCTTTTCTTGAGAAACTGAGTTTGAATTACAAAACAAATTATTACTATGTAATTCATTTGAGCACGGCCATGCATTTTCTGAATTCTCCCTCCTCAAGGGGACAAGACACATTCCTAACTAAATAGGTAGACTCAATCCAATCTTGTGGCAACTAAGGCTCCCACTCAAATCATGAGGTAACAAGGAAACACCCTTTATAATCTCCAGTTACGGGAAGACGTTTGAATGTACACAGTTACATCAATCATTAAATGAAATCAATTCCACTCATGTAAAAGGAATCCACTAATATATCCAGAAGCTCTATACTTGAGCTTCAAAGTAGGTCTATAGTTCGATCATGCCTCATTCATGCATATCCATGTGATTGACCAAGCTTCACTACGCTCCTATAGCCTAAGAAACTGCGCTATCCAATCAATCTTACATGCTAGTCCATTTATTGAAATCATTTATGTCCACTTTAATGATTTCGAACTAGGAACTTTAAATAATATATGAATTTAATTCACCTGTGGGGTTTCATTCACCAGCTCATCAACCTGATGAGCCCATCAATTAATAATTATTTTGGACATTTTATTTAATATCGAAAACCATAATTAAATAAGATTGAAATTTTTGTTTCAATTGATAAACATAAATTTGCAAGTTAATGTATTACTTATGTGACATGTTTTCTTAAAACATACACAACTTAAATTACATAACTTGCTTCAATCCAAGAATCTTAGTATGACTCTCATACCTTAGTCATGGAAGGGGTTTAGTAAGTAGTGTTCATGAGACATTCTCATAAATATGAATTTTGCAATTTATAAATTTTATAATAATATTCACCTCCATACACTAAGAATTGTCCTTTGCCCCTTTCGCAAGGAACTTAGGAATTTCTAGTTTGTATTCCAACGTTACATTGGATTACGATTGAAATCTATCATCACTTGTTCTTAAAACATGTGAATCAAATAGACGAGTATAGTCCATGACATGCATGATGCATCATATCCTTTGCAAAATGCATAAGTAGAATCACTCAAAACCTTAATTTCATCAACCTTTCTCAAAGTATTGAAACATTAAGAAATGTGCCATGTTACATGTGATTGAAACTACTTTCAATTTTATGTTGAACACTATAAGAATCTTATCAATATTAAGTTTCTTAACTAAGCTCAAACATCCTTCGAGACCTATCTATATAGATCTTGAATCCCAAATGTACTCATCTTCTTCTTCAAGGTTTTCATACAAAATGCATTAGCAATCACTTGACCCTTCAAGAAATGAATAATTGCTCTTTGTACTAGACCAAAAAAACTTCATAGCTCCCAGTAAACATCTTGTATACATGACATATTCATTTTATGAGAACATCAAACAATTTTGATGAACTCACAAAATTAAGAACATTAACTCCCTGATGCTAACTTCAATCCATTAAGGATCTTTTATGCATCCCTAGTATAATTGTTTTTCAAAACCATTATGATTGTATCGCATACAAATCTTCTTTCATGAACAATTTTAAGAAAGTGTTTTGAAATCCATCTACCAAATCTTATAAGGTAGAAATCACTAAAATATATTTAATAGATCTTTGCAAAATGACTAATGTAAAGGTTTCATCGTAGTCATAGTCATACTATGAATTAGTTGAATCCTTTAACAAGTCTTTGCTTTAGTTAGAAAACATTTTCCTATCTTGTCTGTTTTGCTTATAATGGGTCTCACCCAATTAGGCAAATTATTCAAGTGTCATATACTTGCTTACAGACTTATAATCTATTTCAGATTTCCTGGTTTTTAAACCACTTGGAGTTATAACTTGTCAAATAATCTTTGTTACTTGCATAATCATCATGTTCCAAAATGAATGTTTTAGAACTCTTAATCAATATGAAATCATATTTCTTTGACTAAGTTTTACATATGCTAGTTATCATTGTGGATTTTACGCAACAATTGAAACTCATACAACAACTTTGTTTAACTTTCAATGAGAAACGACAATTAAGGATGTGCACTTGGAATGTAATACCTTCGACACATGGTTATCATTCCCATTACACTTAATGAGACCACGCGTTGTCATTTGTAACATGAGGTGAATTATGCTCATATTGTTGCTTTTATTCAAATACTTCTCGAATGTTCTTCAAGATTTTAGAATTCACATTTCTTGAACTTTTCAAAGCTCTCAAACTTTTCGAGGTTCTTATACTCCCACTTGCCTTTTGAAGAGGCATATTCAGCATTGGGTGAACCAACCTTGGTTTGAACCATGTTTTTTTGTTGCTTTTCTCGAACTCTTTTGAGAATTATACTACTCCCACTTGACCTTTTGGAACAATTTCCACAAGGGCACTTACTTGAGCAACAAACATTTTGTGCTAAGTATGGTTTTTTGTAGTAGTACTGTAGACACCCATTTGTGTCTCCCCAAAACCAAACCCAGTGATGAGTACCTTTCACGTCGAATCATAATCGAATGAAACGAAAGTGTGGAAAGGTCTAGTGTTGCAGAAAGTTTTATTTCTTTTCTTTTCTTTTCTCTTCTCTCTGTTTTTGAAAACTTTATTTTAAGAAAACAGCCAATCCAGTTTGGTTGGTCCATGATATGGGTCCAATATTGGTATAGTTTGATGGGGCTTGCAAAGACCTTTCCAACGATATATTATAAGCCCAATTCCGATGAATATTGAGGAATTTATGGCAAATTTACTAAACTGGGCCCGGTTTGAGTTTTAAGTACGGCCCAATGATCTAGGGGAGGGCTTAATATGATTTATCATTCCTAATGTAATTAGGAATGGTTTTGGTCTTCTAGAACATTCTAGAAGGTTCTTATCATTCTTAATTCAATTAGGATTCTTTAGAGTTTTAATTAGATCAAATAGCATTTTCGACTGAAATTTATCATAATTTCAAAAACGCGTTAAAAGCCGGTTTGGCGTCCAACCCCAGGTCTTGGCGCCTGGAACCAGGATTGGCGCCAGACGCCAGCCATTGGCGCCTGGCGCTAGCCACTTGTCCTGGCGCCAATGAGCCAGGGCTGGCGCCAAGGTGATTTTGCGATCTTCAGACTCTGTTTTGATAAATTATCTTTTTTGGCTGATTTTCTCTATAAATATCGTATCAAAACTCCGTTTTCAAGGACGGATTATCATCTATCATTCACCACTTCTTTTATTCTTAAGTTTTAATAAATTCTGTTTTCATTCATCATCTACAATCTTCAATCGTCAACAAATTAGTTTATGAATCATTAATCTTTCATTCATTCTTTCTTCTTTATTCTTTAACACAAAATTCCGCATTCACAAGATCTTGATACACCTAGCCATATTCGAAGTTGCCTTCGCCCTAGACGTGAAAGGTTTTAATTTCTGAGGGTTTGGTCCCAAATCTCTCTTTCAATTATTTAATTTAATTGTTTTGATTATTATTTTCCTTGAAGTTACTAACGTGTGTATTTTGTAATTAGAAAGAGGTACGAGGCATCCAAGTAAGTACTTTATTGGTTTAATTGATTTTATGATGTAGATATCATGCTTAGATTATTATTTATGATTCCTAGTATCATGTCTAGGGTGTTTTTAATATCAAGCATGATTAAAAGTATGATGCTTCCTATGTTCTTTCTAATGATTATGATTATTTATTATGTATCTTGATGTGCATATTATTTTTTATATTGTTATTGCTTGATCACCTTTTATTGCAGGTTAAAGGGAATTGGTATTTGCAATCACGCTTAATAAGATAATTAATAATCTTGTTAGGGTTAATTGTGATTATAATTCAAGTGATCGCCAATAATAGTTTATTTGTGCATTAAATTCAACCAACATAGATTAAACAGGTTTAGGGTTAATCCTATTGATTGTATGTTAGTCAGAAAGCGCACATGAATACGAGCAGAATAAAGTAGAGGCCTATTATTAGGGCAGGTTCAATCTCTTTTAGGTTGGATTTGTACCTTCATCCCCGAACCCTTATTTGGTTCATGACCTTATGGAGTTGGCGATCTCTTGGATCGTTAAGGGGTGTAACCTTCACCTCGTGAACGGTTTACAAGTTCCTTAAAAACTTGTTGGCGACTCTTTTGCTCTATCTTCTTCCCTTTTGGACGCCACCGTACTTTAGTGTATGATCACAGTGGGGTTCAAGCTAGTGGGATTTTAAAGGCTTGAAATTATTCCCTACAAGTACCCTGTGCTCCGTATAAGAATTGATTGTGCATTAAACGATTTAATACAACTTTTATTCCTTGCTTTGTAGAAAGAATTTATAAGAAATTTTCTTATCCATATCATATATGAAACCTTTAATATATTTTGATTTGATGTATGTAGTTTTGTTTAGTTTTGTAGCTTATCTTAAAAGTATATTCCTTGAACAATGGTTGGAAGATAGGTAATTTACATCAATTATCAAAATGTATCTCATATAGATTGATATCTGCCTTTCATGAACATTTCATAAGGTGTTCTTTCGGAGTTTGTTGTAAAACAATTTCACAACTCTAGGATATTTATCAAGGTCTTGGCTTAAATTCTCATTATTACGATCATATTGCAATATTTTGAATGTGTTGCCAATTACATGTCTTGACTTAAATTTTCACAATTACAATAATATTGTAATGTAATAATTATCTTGTCAAGTTGATATTGAACTTCATATTGAACATTTTGAACTTTTCAAAATTTTCACTCTTATGCTTCAACTAAGCACAAGTAGTGATCGTATCACAAATGAAGTTTCATTGTCCGTCTCTAGTCTTTGAACCTTTGGTTTTCTTACAGCGATATGTATTCGACCTCGAGTTCGCATCATCATTTCTCTAAATGGTGACTTTGTCAAAACTTTTCAAATTAGAATGATATATTTACATATATTAATGGATTCATAACCTTATGATATTGAAAGTCCATTCCTTTGGATTTTTCGCATGCAATGTTCATTTTTCATTGGAATTAATTGACATATATATATATATATACATACATATATGTATATATATATATATACGTATATACATATATATACGTATATATATATACATATATATATATATATATATATATATATATATGTATATGTATATATATATGTATATACATACAT
This sequence comes from Chenopodium quinoa, assembly GCF_001683475.1. Classification (NCBI taxonomy): domain Eukaryota; kingdom Viridiplantae; phylum Streptophyta; class Magnoliopsida; order Caryophyllales; family Amaranthaceae; genus Chenopodium; species Chenopodium quinoa. Next base: position 1,160,360 of record NW_018742441.1, read on the forward strand.
ATATATATATACATATACATATATATACATATATATATATATATATATATATATATATATATATATATATATATATATATATATATGGTTTAATTATTTCTATCATATAGAATTTTAAACCTATTTAGCAATTCAAAACACATTTTGACTCAATGAAGCATAGAATAACATTTACTCCATGGTTTTTGAATCTGCAATGCTTAGTCATTACTAACATTGATAAGTATTTCGATAATGACAAGAATAAAAAACATTTATTTAATTCTAGTTAATTACTAGGTAAGGTGAAATATAGGTTCTACTTGTAAAGTTGCAACTTTTGCTTCCAGACTTGTAGATTCTACTTGTGAAGTAGCAACATTTGCTTCTAAACTTGTAGATTTATTTCTCCTTTAGCCATAACCTCTTCCTTTAGTTCAACCATACTGTGAAATGAGTGATTTAAACAAGACATCTTATGTCCAAGAAGTAGCAATATGCTAAATCGATTTCTATAATATACCTCTTAAATTTGGAACATTTCCATTATTTTACCTTCCAACTATATGAGGTACTTTCTAATTAATTGGAATTGGTCCATTTAATCTGAAACATTTGTTGTTCATAACAACTTTTAGCATGTAAGCAGTCTAGGTTTGAGAAGTAGCAACTTGTTTTCATTTCTTGGCCTATAAATTCTTAATGTAATCCTCATATATTCTTAAACCTTTTCAATTTGAACCACTTAGAACATTTCTCTTAGGTTCAAAATGATGCTTTTTAAAACTAATTTAAGCACTTTCATTATTTTCCTAAGTCTATTCAATCATCATTCATATTAAAGTTTAATCAACTATTTAACTCTTATATAAAATGGATAAAGAATCATTTGATCAACTTTTGATCATAGATATTTCCAATCACTTACTTATATTCAATCATATTGAAGATAAGAGATTTTATTGGACTTCTATACTTGTCTTTTAGAGGGTTTGTACCTCCCGTCTCATTATATCCCTTGAAACACTTTTCAAAATGAAGATGTGTTGGCATTTTACTCAAACATTTTGAATAAAACCAACCTTAGACATTTGACATGGGTTTAAAACTTGCCTTTTAGAACCATCTTAGCAAAATTGGAATATAGGTTTATGGATTATTTTTTATCCTTTTGAGAACGTTTCTCAACTTTATTTTCAATCGAGGAGATTATAATAATAATAAAATAAGAATGACATGTTACTTATAAGTAAACGCAAAATTCAATTATGTTTAATAAAATTTAAAGTACCATAAACGATTTAAATTGGTAACTTTAAAGCATTTATTCAAGGGATTTGTTAAACATCGCCCACAAATTACTACATAAAGCCCACAAAATTCACTTGGTTTGACAATATTGCCCTTGACCTAAAAAAAAAAACACTCACACTCTCATCACTCACACTCTCATCGGTCATCTTCTTTCAACCTCTCTAAAAAAAAAATTTTTTCAAACAACGCCAATGTCGAGGCGGCAAGGCAAGGAGTTGGCGGCGGCGGCGGAGGGAAGGAGGTCCCAAGGAGGCAAGGTACAATTTGTAAAAAAAAAAGGAAAAACCGCCGTGACGGAGGTGGGGCGCCCTAGCTGGACACCCAGCCGGCGGTGGTGGCGCCAGCTGCAGACGCCGCCACCAGTAGGCTGGCGCCTGGGCTGGACGCCATAGCCACGGTTGTGGCGTCCAGCCCAGGCACCAGCCCACTTGTGGCGGCGTCTGCAGCTGGCGCCACCACCGCTGGCTGGGCGTCCAGCCAAGGCGCCCCCCCCTTTTTTTTATATTTGTTTTAAAATATTGTTTTTTTTTTTTTTTGTGTAATATCTTTTTGAATTGTTTTTATATTTTGTTGTTTATTTTTATAAATTTTTTCAATTTTGTTGTATTTTTTCTATGTTTATATTTTGTTTACAATTATTTGTTTGTTTTTTTTGTACATTTTGTGTAGAATTCACTGGGTCGTCATGGTGCAGGGAAGAATGTAGAGCTTCTTAGTAGAAGCTATTCAGTGGAGAGGTCGGGGCATAGACATGTCAGATCCCGTGGTATTTCGGCCTCAGCTCGTAGAGAACGGATCCACCGTCGGGATGAGGATGACGATGACGATGATGATGCTGAGGAGGGTGACCAGGAGGAGGAGCAGGAGGAGGGCGCAGATGAGGATGAGGATGTGGACGATGGCAGTGGACCGTATGATGATTACGGTCCATTCAGTCAGAGGGTTGATGACATGTACGAGACACATATGGTGAAGGTGCGTAAGGGTAGGGGTGGTAGGTTTGTTAGCAGGCTTGACTTGAGCATCACTCATTTCTTTCACAACTAGTTTCGCAGCAGGACTTAAGCCGCTCAGCTGTCGATGACCCTCTTCATATACTATCATCTCATGGTTGTGATACCCCCATTTAGAGTAACCAATCACTTCCCAACCGTCACGACTCCGTAGTTGTCGAACCTTTACTCTGAACTCACACCCACAACCTTTCCGCTTTGTATCAAACCGAGTGGCTGTACGAAAATCTCTTTCTTCTCTTTTGCGATAACGGTCACATCTCAAAATGCGATCCATTCTACCATCCCGTTGAGATTTATGAGTTACTACTACCAAGCAAAATCCAGCTGCAATTGCAACCTGTTTTGCCCAATCAATCGCCTGTTGAGCTTCTTCGAATGGACCATCATGTCCAAATATCCCACTGTAATCATTTCCGTCTCCACCATAATCCTGCATCAATTATATATTACAATAAATACATTTAACGGATAATACATTTAATTTCTATATTTACACAGAATTAACACAAAAAAAAGCATAATTATATATAATCAAACTTAATTTTTATAAAAACCCATTTCGAATTTTCAAATTAAATTTAAAAATATACCATTTCGAATTTTCAAACTTAATTTTAAAAAAACCTATTTCGAATTTTCAAAATTAATTTAAAAAAAACCCATTTCGAATTTTTTTAAAAAATCATTTTCGATTTTTTTTTAAAAAAAAAATAAATAAAAAACAACAACAAAATCAAAAAAGAAAAAAAAAAATTTAATTTATAAGGGTGGCGTCTGCCAGGGCTGCCACAGCCACTGGACTGGCGCCTGGCAGGGCCGCCTCAGCCAGTAGAGTGGCGCCTGGCCAGGACGCCAGTCTGGTGGTTTGGGCTGGACGCCACTCTGGTGGTTCTGGCGTCTGGCTTGGACGTCCAGGCTACGGTTTGGGCGTCCATCCTAGGCGCCGGAGCCACTCCGACGGTAAACCGTGATTTTTAACGGTGACTTACCTCGTTTTCCGTCGACGACGACGTACTCCGGCGTCCCCCGCATTTCCGGCCTGCCCTCCGGTCTCCCCCGGCGAGCCAGTACGGCTCCACATTTTTTAAACCGAGATTATTTCAATTTTAGAAAATGGGCATAATGGTCACACCAAATCATATTTGTGGGCTTTATATGGTAATTTGCGGGCGATGTTTAGCGATTCACTTATTCAATGGTATAATGATCCCTATTGAAATAAATGATTCCAAGGCCCTTTATTTGTGTAATAGTTGACCGGACTGAGGCCCTACCATCAAGCGTTACATTTTCAAGGTGAGTAAACTCTTTACCGATTACAACTCTTTGTAATTCTTGGTTGAATAATTAACCATCACATGTTTAATTATTACTCTTAGCTTCAAGGTTCTAAACCCTTTAAGTAACGTTGTTGAGTATAACCAATTAAATGTGTAGAACGTGATCTACCCCATAATACCTAAAATAACAAGTGACGCTCTGCTGAGGCCGAACCACCACCCACGATTAAAGGATTGTTGGGTATCTAATTGGAAAAGCAACCTCAGTATTACTAGGACCTAGATTCATTTATGTTTTGATTATTTAGTGAACTCTAACGCATCATCAATCAACATAAATAAAAACTAACATGCATAATCTACTAATGCATAAATAAAACCTGACATAGTATGACCCCTTAATCCTAAGAAAACTAATAAAGCTGAAAAAGCTCCCACTTGAATCTTCATGGACCTCATCCATCTCATTCCTTTGGGCCTTCATTCCATTGGATTCTTGGATCAACTGCAACCTGTAATATTATTCTATTATATCTACTGCTTAAATAAAATAAAATTAATTACAAAAATACTTAACGGTACGCATACCATATTTAGATTACAAAAATACGAAACGATGCGCAGATCGTATTTAAAATCTATGGGCCATACTAGTCTATATATAGCAACAAATAATATCACATATTATAAAGTGCCACATAATAAATCACTCATCATGTTTTCCTAAACTACAACATCGAATGTTCACAATTAAGGAAACATGACACAAAATATCTCATATTTTTAATTAATGCAATTAGATAATATCATATATTATTCATGATTATCAATAAAATATCGTATATTTTAAATTAGTCATGATATAGAATCAAATCTTATTTTAGTCTTAAAAGATAAATCATATTTATCCTCAAAGATTATCCTAACAAATTAGGAAATTCTATCCGAATTAGTAGCCAATCACAAAATTTTAAATCAGTTATATCCTAAAATAATTATGGGATAATCACATTATTTAAATCAATTATTATCCTTTTGGAATATGCTTAGAATATCCTAACAAATCTTATCCAAAATTAATCACTTTAATTATGGATAATTATCAAAATAACAACTTTAAATATGGATAATATCAAACATAACAACTTTTGAAAAATTTAATGTTATCCCATATTTAACAATATTTATCCAAAATAAAAACTGATTTTATCTCAAAATATTTTTTTAATTATCTTGAAATATTTTCAAAAATAGATTTTTTTTTTGAAAACATGCGCCAGCCACCATGGTGTGGCCAGCCGAAACTAGCCACGGTGGTCGTACACCGTGAGGTGTACACTGCTATAGGCAGCGACCACATCAGGAGCAGTGCCGCGCAACTGTTGCACGGTGCTGCTGTTGCTACACCTTTCTAATCCTCCTGCTGCCCCGCCTCGCCACTCCCTCCGGACCACCTGCAGCGGCAGCCGCCGTGGCCGCGCCACCCAGCCGCGGTTGCTGCTGCAATAACCCTTTTTTGTTTCAATTTTAGTTAACAACTTTTGTTAAATAAAATTAGTGTGGTCCATTATAAATTAAAACATAACTTTTATGCTAATTCATCATATTAAAATTAAATTCACAATCTAATTTTAAAAATAGGGTTCTTCATGAAAAATAACCCCAATTTAATTTAATTCTTAAATTAAATCATTGATCATGTAAAATTCATAATTTATACATGAAATCAATGGTATTAAAATCATGAAGCATATTTAAAACAATCTCGAATAAAAACAAGCACAAAAATTAGATTTTAGGGCTTATTAAAGGTTCGAAATTTTCGAAAAATTAGGGTCAGGGTTCGAAAAAATTCGAATTCAATAGGGAAAAATTCGATCCTCTTTATGGGTATTTTGAGCGAATTAAATCACATTTAATCAATTTCAAGAGTTAAATCACATTTAATATAATAATTGAACCATAATTAAATTATTCTCCCTCTTAATTGAATTAAAATTGTGGACATCAAAGATTTATTGTCAATATACGTAAATGCAATAAGCTAACTGATACCACTGTAGGAGATAATAGGATAGTATTGCGGAATAAACATGAATCATATTCATACAGATCCCAAGATCTAATACATAACACATAAAGAACATATAATTGTACCTTTGAAGCGTGATTCCACTTGCGATCGGACAAGAGCAAGGGAGACAAAGAACCTCAAGCGTGATTCTTATACTTAGTCCACAGGCACAGATTAAGACCTCCACTAATGCTAGTTAGTTGCAATCGAACCCTTCAATTGACCTTTTATGGAGAAGTACATGCAATGAACAAATCACGAACCACCACACGCACCACTAGGGTGGCAGGCCGTGAGTCCAAGGGGGAAGGGGAGGAGAGAGGCGTGGGACAGAGAGAGAGAGAGTGTGTGAGGGTTTTGGGATTACTAGTTGTTTGATGCACAATTAAGTGTTAATTGTGTTGTATCATACAACCCTAGGCATGGACCTTATTTATAGATCTCATCTCTAAATACGAGTCCATGACAAAGCCCAAAACCTAACTCTAATCTATCTATGTCAGCCCAATCCAATTCATGATTAGTTACTTGTTCATGAGGCCCATAAATGGGCCTTTAACTTGCTTAACCCAATACCTTTGTTGTGTGACCTCCTAGAATCCATTCTAGTGGGCTTTGGACTATTTGACTAGCCCAAAGATCAATGATCATAGTCTAGCAACAAATAATGACGACCCAAAAGAACGAACTTATTATCTCCATAATAGTGATCCTTGATATATCTAGTAATTACACTTATCGAAGACAGAACTCCTTTAACTTTGTTTGGGGGTTACTTTGTCATTTGTTGATTTGGCACCCTGCTGCACCAATAACGCACTGATTATAAAATAATCAAAAGCTAAAGACAAAACTATCCTAAAATCAAATCTCAATCCTTCACCAAATAAATATCATGAACCGTCATTAGCGAAGTAACTGGAGTGAGGCTCAAGGAATTTGAGCCCACTCGTTAAATCATGCCTTGATGACTGGGGCCATCATTCATTTCGCGTATCGTTTCTTATTTAGGCCGGAGCTTCTTGCTTCTTCGATTTCAGCAAATCTTGGTCATTAATTTTTGGCCCAACTTATCTCATTTACTATTTACTTGTCCGTGATATTAAATTGGACTTCCATACTAGTCGAGCTCTTATTCGCCGAACTAGATATAATTAGCTTAGCCTTGAGCTTTAAATATACGGTCATAAAAATAAGATTAAACTCTAGTATCTTCGTAGTGGTTCAATTAGCTCGGAAATTGTCATAAATTTGCAAAACCTTACAAAATAATAACAATTCTACAAAAATACTAGAAAACGTATATTAGTAATTAAATTGATTCAAGCTCAAATAAGCACAAATGTGAACGTGGGACAGGGAATAAAAATATATATAAAATAGACTATCAATAAATGGTGATGATCGTATACTGTTGACAATGAACAAGGGAATGAGAGAAGCCAAATGAAAGAAGAAGTAGGCATATCAATTGTTGATGATTAATTGTTGATTGTTCATGCCTTGTGATGTCGGTTAATGGGCTTGATTACTTGGGATTTTTCTAGCTACTAGGGCAGCCAACGCGCGCGTTGCGCGCGGAATGGATAGCCATTTCGAGGTGACTTTTTTTAGCTTGTGTTTAGGAATGACAATATCCATTTATCACATGTGTACGTAATTATCACAAGTGTGCTATTAAAAAAAAAATTATCACAAGTGTAGCTAAAACTTGGCAGTGTTTGGGTGGAACAACGATTACTTTAGTTGTGGACGATTACTATTTTACATTATGTGTTTAAAATAAGTGTGTTTTTTTTTTTTTTTTTAATAAAGCCTTACAAATTTAGGCCATAGTTGTAAGGTTTATTGGAACAACTAAAGCATCTAACCTAACGCATAATATTCTTAAACCATAACCTTGAAAATGTTACAAACAAAAGGTTCAAAAGCAACAATTACAAACAAAAATTGAACATAATATGTTGTATGTGGTAGTGTTCTTGTATGAAGAAACACTGTGTACTTAATACTTATTCATGTTGTTGCTAAGTTGTTTTAGTAGATTCTAGGAAAAGGAAATGACTTTGATATCCCACTTTAGAACCCGAAGTCTAGTAAAGGATGTTGTTGATGCAATCTAAAAGTATATTAGCTTGGTTGCCACGGTGGTAGTTATTACTTCAAATTCTTGCTAGTCACCGTGTGAAATAATGCATTGAACAATACTAACCTTTTTTTTAAAGGTGAAGGAGACATTAAGATTAAGGAGAAATAGGAAAGCCAAGTCTATAAATTGTTGGAATTATAAAAGAACTATCAGTTTCCTTATAATAAAAAATAAAAATAAAAAGTTACAAACTCTAGCAATTCTTGAGCTTGGTTTTCTGGGTTTTCTTCTACTTAGAGATGGCGAATAAAGATTGAGGATATAGAAATTAAAGCGCAAAACTCATTAATGGGTAGAGATTATAAAGGGGTAAGAAGGTAAATAAACATTTTGAAGGGTAAAAAGGTCGTCTGTACACTATTCATAAGAATAACTTCCCACTTTTTATAAGGTAGGGATTTAATCTAAAGTTGTGCATTGCTTTAAATCTAGCTGTGAAAGAGTGAGCTAGGTTAGAGCTTAATTTTCTAATATCTAGCTTGATCACTTGCGTGGCAGTGAACTATGTGTTTAAGTTGGGAAATTGTATGTCATGTGTGCGGAAGTGACTTAATTGTTTATGCTAGCTAGTTTCCCTTGGTGTGTTGATCAAGTTAGTCGTCGTAGTTTGAGTGATTGAATTACTATGCTTGGATCCCCAATTCCCCTAATGCTTTTTATCTCTTTGTTAATTGGCTATCTTTTCCAATTCAATTTGCTTTCAACTTAGTTTACGCCTAAATTGACTTGAATCGTTGGGCCTTAATCCTTGTGGTTTGTTCCTTTGCTTCCCTTATACTTGTACTAGGGTGGCACCGTGGTAATGTGTTTATTATTATTGTTTGATAAGGAGGAGATATATACTTAGCTCTCTATTTTTCTCCTCCATTTATCAATATCATTCATTGTTTGGATAATATCTTTAAATTTAGGTTAGATGATATGATTAATTGGTTAGATGATATCATTCATTGTTTTTATTAATTGATTGGATGATATCTTTAATTGGCTAGATGATATCATTCATTGTTTTATTGAAATGATTAATTGTTTCATGATATAGGTAATTTCAAGGTTGGATGATATTATTCATTATCTAGATGATATGATTAATTGTTTGGATAGTATCACTAGTAGAAGAACACACAAATGACAAGCAATTCAAAATCGCTCCTCCTGTATCTTTCTTTAACTACTACTTCCCATTGTCACAACTCATTTGAATTTTTCTATAAGTGTATCTTTAATTTCTAGATTAGATGATATTATTCATTTTGGATAGTATGATTATTCGTTTGGATAATATTAGTGGTGGAACCAGAATTTATAAGTGAGGGGGGCCAACATTATATCTATATATGTGTATTTCGCAACTATTATTGAGTTAATTGGTTCCATTTACTATAAATAAAAAAAAATAAAAAAAATGTTAGTTGCAAGATTTGAACCCTTTACCTTGTCCACTATCACATGGCAAAAACCAACTCCTCTACACTAAAACTTAATGCTATTAAAAGGAAAAATTAATATTTATCTTGAGCCAAGGGGGAGGTCATGGCCCACCCCAGCCCCTGGCTCCGCTCCTGCTTTTAGCCTAAATCTAGTTCCAAAATGATCAACCCATTTGCATCAAATATTTCCCAATTTGCACAATACTTGGCCAAAGTTAGCTCCCCTATATAAAATTTGTTTTTCCATATACTTTTATTACTTTCTTTCTTTACGTTTTTACAAACCCCATGTGAATTTCACTTTCCAATGTACTTTACTACTACGGATTATTTATTTATTTATTCCTAATACCTACAAAATCAGCCAAAAGGGTCGTTCTGTCGAGGACGGAGGGAGTAATTAAAATAAATGATTAAATAAACCAATAATATCATGACACGTGTAATGCTTAATTATAATAAGTAATGGATATAACTGCCGCTAGTCATTAAGGGTATTTGGGGAATTTTTTAAATTCTCGGTGAGATTTGGTGAATTTTTGAAAATTTCACGATATTTGGCGAATTTTAAAAACACTCAATGACATTTAGTAAAATTGCCAAATTTAATTTGCTTTAAAACAAAAAAAAAAAAACAACAAAGGAAAGGAGTATGTAATAAACCAATTAACTCTTAGCATTTCATTGACCACAAAATAGTAATAGGACTATCGAGTAGAATAATTTTCAGAGCAAATTAAAGGCTCTAAAAATTATTCTACTCGAGCTATGGGTCCTATTATTATTTTATGATATAATTGGCAATATATTTTTAAAACGTTGCTAAATAGCAAAAAAAATATCTTTTTATTGCCTAATTAAAAGAGACATTTAATGCCTTAGTTTTTTAATAATTAATGGCTACGTGTTTTGATTTGTTGTTGTTTAAAACAAATTGTCTTACTATTTGTTACTAGATGACATCATTTTTTTGTCTAGCTTGTTGCAATATAGCAGCAAACTATGAGAGTTGATATTTTATTTGTATTGATTTAGAAACAAACAACGACAATGACTTTTGAATTGTTGCCATTACAAACAAGTCGTCTAAACTATTGTTGCTAGATGATAACGTAAGTTTATTTGTTGCCGTTTACTAATGTCAGTTAATGACAACAAACTTTTTATTTGTTGCTTATCGAAGATACTCTTCTTATTATTTGTTGCTATAATTATAGGTTATTGTCATTGGAAACAAGTTGTGTTACAGTTTGTTGTTAATTTATATGTAGGTCACTTTAAGCTATTAAGTATAATATTATTTGGAGACACTCTTCTTTTTATTTGTTGCTATAATGACATCAAATAGAGACTGATTTCAATTCCGTCTCTAATTTAGAGACGGTTTTTTGATTTTGTCCCTAATTAATATAGAGACAAAATTTTCAATTCCCTATCTAATATTTCATTCACTTATATCAATTTTGTACATAGAAGTAACCAAATAGTACTTGGCCTGGTAAAGTTGGTAAGAGTTTCACAATGTGACTTTGAGGTCACAGGTTTGACTCCCACCAAATGCGATTCTTGAGATTGGGGATTCAAAGATCCTTATATGCAAAGTCGTGTCGAGTTAACCCGAGTGAGGTTTCGGATTGGGAAATTGATCGGGTTGAATCGAATAGCTAATAAGGGATCGGTTTTTTGTCTCGTTGTGTTGCTAGAAACCAATGATAATAATTTGTTGCTATTTTTAGGCACCAACATTAATAATTTGTTGCCATATTTAGGAACCAACATTAATAATTTGTTGCTACTTTTAGCAACAACCAATGATAATTTGTTGACAACAAGTTGACAATGTATGCACCAAGAATAGAAACCACCATGGAAACTATATTTAAATGAATGCAATATTGCAAAAAAATTATTTTGCAACTAGTATCCAAAATCCCATGGCAACAAGCCTTTTAGCAAATTTTTTTTTTGTTTCCAACCCGTTGTTAGCGAGAGTTGGCAACGGATTTTTGGTGAATAGAAACAAATTTTTGTTGTTGCATTGAACCCATAAATTAGAAGGATCAGTCATGATCTTCCAGCCTAATTTGGCTAGAAAAGCAAAATTAATAGCATTAGATTTATGCAACCTAGACCACCTTAACTTTTAGGTTAACAAATTGTATCCTAATTAAAGCAACCATCGGGATACCTGTCTTAGTAGGAAATTGTTTTGAAAAGAAATCTTGATTAATTTTATCCAACGAAGAGGTAATAAAAACAGATGACGAGCTGTAGTCATAGCATAAGAAGGTGTAGCCTCGAGATGGCTTTGAATCAGCACAATCTTACCGGCTTTGGAAACAAAATTAAAATACCATAAATTCTTTTTTTTTATTTGCTTTAGAGATAAGATGTTGAAAGTTATCTTTATTGAAACGTGAGTAATTAAAGAAAACCCCTAAATATCGGCTAAGAAAAGACTTGGGAGTCCAAAAAAAAGAAAAACAAATAGATTTATGACTATTTGAAACAAACATATTTAGAGAAAACAATCGAAGATTTTTGGAAATTGATAAGCCGACCAGAGAGTGATGCAAACTCACCTAAAGTATTACGGAGAGATGTACAAGTCGTAGTCATAGCTTTACAAAATAAAAGACTGTCATCTGCAAATAAAAGACAAGGGATAAGTGGAGTCGATGGCGCAATTTTGACCCCAATACCTAGAAATTTCCTTTAGCTAAGGATGATCAACTTTGTAGCAAAGACCTCCATGCATATAACAAATAGACCTGGAGAAATGGGATCACCCTGTCTTAAACCTCTCGTGGGTTTAATTAAATCAGTAGTGGTGTAATTAACATCTGGAGAGTAAGACACAGTAGTAATACACTCCAGACACAGTAGTAATACATGCTTGAATCCAACTAATCCAAGTACGACTAAAACCAAAAGATGATAGTGTAGACCATAAAAAGTCCCACTCAATACGATTGTAGGCGTCATTCGAAGCGCGTCTACGTAAAGCATGTGTGAATTTGCTTGACACTCATCGGAAGTGGCAATTGACATAATACGATTAGGGACAAGGAAAGTAGGGAGTTGCCAACAAGTTTATAAAGAACTTGTAAACCGTTCACGAATCATTTAAGGCAACCACGAATAAGGGACAACGATAGGCAACAACGATTGCCCCTTGAAGGTTACACCCCATTCATAATCTATGAGATTACTAACTCTGTATGGTTCGAAACAATGAAAGGAGGATCGGGGATGATGGTACGAAGTGAGTCATGGAGTCATATTTGCCCGTATTGGCCTCTACTTGATTCTTATTGTGAAAAGTGATTCCTGCCACCTCAAAGGCATACAAACAAAATATTCAATTTGCCAGCTCCAAACTATTATTATGCTAAATTGGTTGAATATTAATGCAACATATAATTCTAAAATATTCGTGATCACTTGATTTAATAACAAGATTAAAAAGGAACCTAAACCGGTTTTCTAAATTATCTTATTAGGCGTGATTTTCGATTACATATTCCCTTTAACATGCAATATGGTGATCAATAAATATAATAAAATCAACATTAATACTGGAAGCAACTTAACAATAATATCTTTAGTCAAATAAATTATAATAATAACCCTAATTTGATACTAGAAATATTAAAATAAATTAAGAGTAATTAAGTGATTAATTACTCGGTTTAAAAAAAAAGTTATTAATTAATCACTTTCCGCGTTTCCTTGAATTGCTACATCATGAATAAACTGTTAGTAAGTTCATCAATAAAATATAAATCAAATTGAAATAAATAAAAAATAGAGTTGATTTGGTCCAAACCCTCATTTTATTATACCTGTAGACACCTAAAAATGTCTCCTCAAAACCAAACTCGATGATGAACAAACTTTCACCGCCATTATTGGTCGGGTTTAGTATTTAATCTTTGGAGTGCTTAAATCCATATTCAAATCCATATTTTAATTTCATAAACCAACCCAATTCCTAGCCCATTTCCCCAAACTATAACTTATTTTCCTCTTTTCGTGCCTTTAAACCCAAAATAATTCATTTCGTGTCCTTTTAAATCATTCATTTCGTGTCCTTTTTATAAAAACGTTTAATCCAGTTTATTTTAGTCCATAATCTGGGTCTAATGATTAAATAGTTGGATGGTGATTTAAAAGAGATTTCCAAATATATATTATAAGCCCAAATCCGAGTTATAACGAATAAGTTATGGCCAAAATATTAAACTGAGCCCAAACCGAACCTTAACCCACCTTGCCTACGACCCAATGATTATGTGGAGGGTCCAAATTATTTAATCCCATTCCTAAACCAATTAGAATTAATTATAAGCTTTTATAAGTTTCTTAAAGATCTTAATTATCCTTTTTGAAAAGATAAGATTAAAGAATTCGAAATTGAATAAAACTTTTCTTTTTAAAAATCCTAATTTTATCCGAATTGAAAGACGTTCAAAGATAGACAGATATTATTCATGTTCCTCATATTTTTTATCCAAATTTTATATGGTTGGATAGCCCTTGAAATTAACTTTCAAATGATATATTATAATATCAATTCCGAGCTATAACGGAAAAGATATGAATGAAATGTCAAACTCTATCCAAAACTGACACCGTTTTACTATTTCGGCCATATCTTTTATTCTATAAAATAATTTAATATGATTCTAATTGGGTTAGAAATTAGACTTCAAGATCTTTCCAACGATATCTTATTCATCTTATTCCGATTTCTGGATCGAAAGATATGATAAAAACAAAAACCGCAAAAACTGCTGTCTATCGAGTTTTATTCCGATTTAATTCGGATCTTATCTTGTTTTTTCGACCTCTCTTTTTTCTCTATAAATAGAGGTCATATCACCCCTTTTCCAATCACCAACAAGCTTCATGATCAAATCATTATCTTCCTCTCTTTTACACCAAAAAATATTCTATTCTCTCTCCTATATTCTAAGCCTTAAACCTATATTCCTAATTACATCATTCTTCCCTTAAGCACTCCAAGGAGTCCATACTTAACCCGAGGTTCCGTCCTTAAAACAAGGCGTGAAAGGTACACATAACTGAAGGTTTGGACCAAATCAAATCTACCTTTATTTAATTTAATTTTTCTATTTAATTTATATTTTTATTGAAATTACTAACATTTTATTCAAGATGTAGCAATTCAAGGAAACGCGGAAAGTGAGTAATTAATTCACTTAATTACTCTTATTTTTATATTTCTAGTATCATGATTAGGGTTATTATTATTATTATTTGATTTGAATAATGATATTATTGTTGAATTGCTTCAAATATTAATGTTTATTCTATTATTTTTATGATCACCATATTGCATGTTTAAAGGGAATATGTAATTGAAAATCACGCCTAATAAGATAATTTGGATGACCGGCTTAGGTGCCTTTTTAATCTTGTTGTTTAATCAAGTGATCACTAATATTTTAGAATTATATGTTGCATTAATTTTCAACCAATTTAGCTTAATAATAGTTTGGAGCAAATTGAATATTTTATTTGCATGCCTTTGAGATCGCAGGAATCACTTTTCACTATGAGAATCGAGTAGAGGCCAATACGGGCGAATGTGACTCCATGACTCACTTCGTACCATCATCCCCGATCCTCCTTTCGTGGTTCCGAACCATATGGAGTTAGTAATATTATGGATTATAAATAGGGTGTAACCTTCACGGGTCAATCGTTGTTGCCTATCGTTGTCCCTTTATCGTGGTTGCCTTTTATGATCCGTGAACGGTTTATAAGTTCCTTAAAAACTTGTTGGCGGCACCCTACTTTCCTTGTCCCTAATCGTATTATGTCAATTCCCACTTCCTATGAGTGCCAAGCATATTCACCACATGTTTTAACGTAGGCGCACTTCGAACGACGCCTACAATACCTTTCACACCTTGGTTTAAGAACGGAACCTCAGGTCAAGTATGTACTATTTGGAGCGCTTAGGGAAGTACTATGGAAGTATAAGGAGGCTAGTGTTTAGGTTAAAGAGGGAGAAGATAATGATTTTTAGTGTAAGGAGAGAGAGAATGATTTTTGGTGCCTCCCGAAACTGTAGAAATAAGGTTTGCATTTATAGAGGAGACGAATAGGGGGATGCACAGAACTCTAGAAGAGATAAGAGCAGCTGAAAAACCCTAATTGGGTATCGTGACACTGTACAGCCCACCATGGCACGGTGAAGCACACCGTGTCACGGTGTATAATTTGTTTAAAATGCGTCCAGATTCATAAGCGTGTGAGAAAAAAGCGGAATAGACACGGGAAAGCACCGTGGAAATTATTGCGTCACGACACAAGGCACCGTGTCACGTTGGCATGCACTGTGACACGACATTCTAGCTGTTTGCGTGGTAATTTCAGTTTTTTTACGCATTTTTAAAATTATGATAAATTTTGACCCGTAACTATGAATAAGACATGTAATATATAATTGGAAATATTATCAAGTCTACTTTCCAACCCAATTAGAATCAGGTCAAAATTATTTGTAGATTTTACGATATGGTCGTTTTAGTGAAAGGGTGTCGGTTTTGGGCCGAGTTTAGTATTTTGCTCATATCTTCTTCATTTTTAAATCAAAATTGGCTTATGATATATCGTTGGAAATATTTTTGAAAGGCCTATACAAAAAAATAATAATTGGATCAAAATTATAGGGCCACAAAATCAGTTTCTCTCGATTTTGTGATGCAGACACGAAAAGTGGAAAGTAAGTTATGGTTTAGGCAAATGGGCTAGGAATTGGGTTGGTTTATGAAATGTATTGGATTGAACATGAATTTAAGAAATCCAAGATTACATACTCAATCCGACCAATAATGGTGGTGAAAGGTTGCTCATCATCGGGTTTGGCTTTGGGGAGACATTTTTAGGTGTCTACAACAATCATAAGCTTTTTTCCATATCAAGTTTAAGGTCTAATCAACCTTTTTTACTTTTAGATTCATTGAACAAATTAAGGACTTCATGTACAAGAAGAATGCTATCTTGGATAGCATGATCCGGTGCTAAAGCATTTTGGTGAGGACCGATAATTTTCTTAAGAAAGGGTTTTAGACGAGTAACCAAAATTTTAGAAATTGCTTTATAAATAATAGTACACACTACTAGAAAAAGCCTATTTTCGGCGGAAATATTATGTCGGAAACACCCTCAAATCCGTCGAAAAAGGGGTTTCCGACGAAATTTTGTCGGAAGTCGGAAACCCCTTGGTAGGAAAAACCACTTTTTCCGACGGAATTTCCAACAGAATTCAGTCCTCGGAAGGCATTTTCCGGCACCAGAAAAATCCATTGAAACCTCCGACGGACATAAATCCGTGGGAAGTTCCGACGCTAAAGCTTTCAGCGAATTTAAAAAAAAAACGCCGCGCCACTACCGGCACGAAGTTTCACATCCTCCAACCACCGCCACCAAACCCCCATTAGACCTTTTCCCTAACCACCACCTGCCCCCTCACCACCAGGCCCGATCTAAACCCCAACTAACCTCCCTCCCTTCAGCACGACCCTAACCCTAATCCCCCACTACCAGTAGCCCCCACCCACTGAGAACAACCACTGACCTCCTTCCCTTCGCATGACCGTAACCCTAATCCCCCACCACCACTAACCACCACTACATGACACTGCAACTCAACCTAACCTAGATCTACCCACCAAAACCCCACAATGAAACCACTCCACCCTAACCCCACAATCGAAACCACTCAAACCCCCCCCCCCCCCCCACCACCACCACCGCAACTCAACCAAAGCCCATAAAAAAACTCACAAACCAAAAATAATTAAGAAAAGTAAGAACATACCTTGAATTTCACCAACACCACCTCAAAATTGGCTGGAATTTGGGTTTTAAAGGTCAAATTCGACCATGAAAACTCTAGGTTTCCACCATGAAAACCGTACTTTGGTCAAAAAATTAATTAGGTTTCCACGAATTAGTTTGATTGTGTGTGTGATGAAGAACAAACGAAAAAGAAAGGGGAAAGGGAGAAGAAGAAGGGGCGAAGAAGAGGAGGAGGAAGGAAGAAGACAGGAACAGGAAGAGGAGGAAGAATGAAAAAGAAGAAGGGGCGAAGAAGAAGAGAGGAGGAGAGAGGAGGGAGGAGGGAGAAGGTGAACAGGAAGAATGAAGGAGGAGAGAGAAATGAAGGGGTAAGGGTAAATGGGCGGGTTTATTAGGGTTCTAATTTCTTTTTTTTTAAATCAAAATTCTGTCGGAAACTTATAGTTTTCCGTTAGAAAATTTAAATTCCGTCGGAAACTTTAATTCCGACCGAATATTCCGTCGTAAATTTCCTACGGAATAAAATCCGTCGGAAAACACTTAGGGCTTGTTTGACATCATTTTTGGTTTTTAGTTTCCTGTTATTTTAAAAACTAAAAACCAAAAACAGGAAACAAGAAAAAGGTGTTTCCACTTTTTTGTTGTCAGTTTTCAATTATTATGGTTTTAATAAGTTTAAATAATTTTTTATTCATTATGTGACATATATCATATATTTTTATACAACAAAAAACCAAAAAACAGAAAACCACAGCAATGTCAAACGAACCCTTGATTTACGACGGAATTTTATTTCCGTCGTAAATTTTCGACGGATTTACGACGAAAATTCCAAATTTGTCGGAAATTTCCTACGCAAAATAAATCCGTTGGAAGTTAAGGGTTTTTCGGCGAATTTTCATGTCCGTCGGAACCATTCCGTCGAAATTAGACCTTTTTCTTGTAGTGACATAGACTAATAGGTGAAGACACCCTTTTGTGTCTCCCCAAAACCAAACCCGGTGATGAGTACCTTTCACGTCGAATCGTAATCGAATGAAGTGAAAGTGTGGAAAGTCTAGTGTTGCGGATAGTTTTAATTTCTTTTCTCTTCTCTCTGTTTTTGAAAACCTATTTTAAGAAAACAGCCAATCAAGTTTGGTTGGTCCATGATTTGGGTCCAATAGTAGTGTAGTTAGATAGGGTTTGAAAAGAGCTTTCCAACGATATATTATAAGCCCAATTCCGATGAATATTGAGGAAGTTATGACCAAATTACTAAACTGGGCCTGGTTTGAGCCTTATATGCGGTCCAATGAACTAGGGGAGGGCCTAATATGGATTTATCATTTCTAATTTAATTAGCATTGATAAATTGACTTTTGTTGACTTTTTAGAGTTTTTATCAGAATAAAAGAATGTTTTTGAGGAAAATACGATTTTATCCTCCTGTACGGTTAATTTCTATCTGATTTTAGAAAACGCGTCAATAATTTAATCAGCGTCAAACGCCAGTCATTAGTGCCTAGCGCTAGCGCCAACGTCTGGCGCTAACCTTGTTTTTGCGCGTCAGAATTCTGTGTCGATTTTCTATCTTTTTGGATGATTTTCTCTATAAATAGTCTTCTAAAAACTCCGTTTTCATTCACCAACTCTCATCAAGAAATTCTTGATACACTCCGTTTTTGCGCTGACGTGAAAGGTTTTAATTTCTGAGGGTTCGGTCCTAAATCTCTCTTTCAATTATTTAATTTAATTGTTGTTTATTATTTTCCTTGAAGTTACTAAAGTGTGTATTTTGTTATTAGAAAGAGGTACGAGGCATCCAAGTAAGTACTTTAATAGTTTTTTTTATTGATGTTATTATGTAGAAATCATGCTTAGGTTGTTATTATGATTCCTAGTGTCATGTTAGGGCGTTTTGATCTTCCTAGTATCATGTTTAGAGTAACTTTAATATCAAATATGACAATTGTGATTCCAGCGATGCTTCCTATTTTCTTTCCTAATATAGCATGTTGGTATCATGTTAGGGTTAAAGCTTTGATTTTTATTGCTTATTGACATGCTAGGGTTTGTTATTAATCTTGTTAGTATCATGCCTAGGATCTTGCTATTATGCTTTAACATGAACAGGATTATTATTATGATTATTGTTATGATTATTATTATGTTGCTTGATATTTATTGTTATTGCTTGATCACGCCTTTTATGCATGTTTAAAGGGAATTTGTACTTGTAATCACGCTTAATAAGATAATTAATAATCTTGTTTAGGGTTGATTTGATTATAATTCAAGTGATCGCCGATAATAGTTTTGTTGTGCATTATATTCAACCAACATAAATAAACAGGTTTAAGGTTAAACCTATTGATTGCATGTTAGTCAGGAAGCGCACATGAATACGATCAGAATAAAGTAGAGGCCTATTATTAGGGCAAGTTCAATCTCTTTTAGGTTGGATTTGTACCTTCATCCCCGAACTACCAGTCATGGTTCCAGACCTATTGGAGTTAACAATCTCTTGGATCGTTGAGGGGTGTAACCTTCATCTCGTGAACGGTTTACAAGTTCCTAAAACTTGTTGGCGACTCCTTTGCTCTATCTTCTTTCCCTTTGGACGCCACCGTACTTTAGTGCATGATCATAGTGGGGTTCAAGTTTGGGATAATGCTTGAAATATTCCCTACAGTTTTTTGGCAACTCCACTGGGGAGGATTTCTAATTTAATTCCTGAAATTTATTTCGGAAATGATTTAGAATGAGTGGATGAGACTCGAAAAGTTCTAAGTATTTCATGTGCGTAATTTTGATTAACATTATTGTCATATGCAAAAAAAAAGATCTCATTGGAAAGACCATCCGTAATGAGTTAAAACATAGGATTTTTACACGTAGGAAATTTGAGGAATATCTTTCACAACTAGGATCGAAATAATACTGCGCGAAACTGGACAATTTTATCGAGCACAGCAAGCTGCTGAGGCATGTAGGAACTAGCGTCAGCGAACAAAGTCTAGCGCCAACAATTTGACGTTAGCGCCAGGCGACAGCTTCTGTCGCCAGGCGCTAAAGCCAAATTGTGGCGCTGGCCTCTGTTTGCTGGCGCCAAGTTCTTCCAATACCGAGCCAGAATTATGCGTTCTAATTTTGACCAGTTTTTAGCATTGTTTGCTCGATCCTATTTCCTGATTGAGTTTTTCTCACTTTTCTGAAACCCATATGTGTTCTACATATGGACATAACCCTCTGGGAATTCATGCTTCATCTACCTGGTTGAACGCTCTAAGCAACAAAAGGTACATCCGAGAATGTTAAATTCACCAAACCATGGAAGCGAGTTTTTCTAAATTCGCGGTGTCCCATCCACTCGCGCCAACCCTTCACGGTTAGTGTAGGGAATATTTCAAGCATTACCCCTAGCTTGAACCCCACTGTGATCATACACTAAAGTACGGTGGCGTCCAAAGGGAAAGAAGATATAGCAAAAAGAGTCGCTAACAAGTTTTTTAAGGAACTTGTAAACCGTTCACGAGGTGAAGGTTACACCTCTTAACGATCCAAGAGATCGTCAACTCCATAAGGTCCGGAACCATGACTGGTAGTTCGGGGATGAAGGTACAAATCAAACCTAAAAGAGATTGAACTTGTCCTAATAATAGGTCTCTACTTTATTCTGATCGTATTCATGTGCGTTTTAGATAATTAATAAGAATTGCATTAATATTAGGTGTTTAGGTGACAACAAATCACCTAAAGTAGATTAGATAATTAATAAGAACTGCATTAATATTAGGGCATGTTTACTCAGAATGTTATTATATATATGAAGAAAAAATTGTAGTAGATTAGATAATTAATAAGAATTGCATTAATATTAGGTGTTTAGGTGACAACAAATCACCTAAAGTAGATTGAACCTGTTTAATCTATGTTGGTTGAATATTAATGCACAAATAAACTATTATTGGTGATCACTTGAATTATAATCAAATTAACCCTAACAAGATTATTAATTATCTTATTAAGCGTGATTACAAGTATCAATTCCCTTTAAACATGCATAAAAGGTGTGATCAAGCAATAACAATAAATAAAATCAAGCAACATAATAAATCATAATAAATTATAATTATAATCATAATAACAAATTATAATTAAAATAATCATGTTAAAGCATAATAATAGCAAGATCCTAGGCATGATACTAACAAGATTAATAAAAAACCCTAGCATGTCACTAAACATACAAAAATCATATATTTAGCCCTAACATGATACTATTATGAATATTAGGAAGAGAATAAAAGGCATCATAACAATCATATTTAGTATTAAAGTTACCCTAGACATGATACTAGGAATATAATAATACCAACCTAAGCATGATTTATACATCATAATATTAAAAACCATTAAAGTACTTACTTTGATGCCTCGTACCTCTTTCTAATAACAAAATACACACGTTAGTAATTTCAAGGAAAATAATAAAACAAAACAATTAAATTAAATAACTGAAATAAAGATTTGGGACCAAACCCTCAAAAATTAAAACCTTTCACGCTAGGGCGAAGGCAACTTCGAATATGGCTAGGTGTGTCTAGATCTAATGAGTGCGGAATTTTTATATTTGAGAGAAGGCTAGTTTAGAAGAGAGAGAGAGAGAGAGAGAGAGAGAGAGAGAGAGAGAGTAATCAAGAGAATCTTGATGAGAGTTGGTGAATGAAAACGGAGATTTTAGAAAGTTATTTATAGAGAAAATCAGCCAAAAAGATAGAAAATCGAAACAGAGTTCTGACGCGCATAAAACTCGATTAGCGTCGACGCTGGCAATTAGCGCCAGGCGCCAAGCCTTAGCGCCAGACACTAATAATCAGTTTCACGCGTTTTTGTTTTTATCATATCTTTTGATCCAGAAGTCTAAATAAGGCATATAATATGTAGTTGTAAAGCTCTTGAAGTCTCTACTTTCTAACCCAATTTGAATCAGATTAAAATCTTTTGTATATAAAAAGATATGGCCGAAATAGTGGAAGGGTGTCAGTTTTGGTGGAGTTTCATATCTAATGCATATCTTTTTCGTTATAGCTCGTATTTAATATTATAATATATCATTAGAAAGAAAATTTCAAGATCTATCCAACCATCTAAAATTTGGATAAATATTATGAGGCACGAAAATAAAAACTGAATATATTCCACTTCGTACAAAATAAGGATTCTTAAAAGGAGTAGTTTTATTCAATTTCAAACTCTTTAAAACATAATTATTGTAGGGAATAAATTTCAAGCGTTAATCCCCTATCTTGAACCCCACTGTGATCATACACTAAAATACGGTGGCGTCCAAAAGGGAAGAAGATAGAGCAAAAGATTCGCCAACAAGTTTTTAGGAACTTGTAAATCGTTCATAGGATGAAGGTTACACCCCTTAACGATCCAAGAGATCGTCAACTCCATAAGGGCTAGAACCAAATAAGGCTTCGGGGATGAAAGTACAAATCCAACCTAAAAGAGATTGAACCTTCCCTAATAATAGGCCTCTACTTTATTCTGATCGTATTCATGTGCGCTTTCTGACTAACATGCAATCATTAGGTTTACCCCTAAACCTGTTTAATCTATGTTGGTTGAATATTAATGAACAAATAAACTATTATTGGTGATCACTTGAATTATAACCACATTAACCCTAATAAGATTATTAATTATCTTATTAAACGTTATTACAAGTACTAATTCCCTTTAAACATGCATAAAGGCGTGATCAAGCAATAACAATAAATATAATATCAAGCAACATAATCATAATCAATAATCATGAATAATTATCATAATAATAATAATATTAAATAAAATAATCATCATCAAAATAATAATAATAATAATAATAATCATAATCATAATCATCATAAATTATAACAATTATAATCATAATCATAATCATGAATCATAAAAATAGCAAGATCCTAGGCATGATACTAACAATATTAATAACAAACCCTAGCATGTCACTAAGCAATAAAAATCAAACCTTTAACCCTAACATGATACTAACAATCATAACTATTAGGAAGAACATAGGAAGGCAAGGAAGCATCGTAACAATCATATTTAATATTAAAATTACCCTAGACATGATACTAGGAATATCATAACAACAATATAAACATGATTTCTACATCATAATATCAATTAAAATCATTAAAGTACTTACTTTGATGCTTCGTACCTCTTTCTAATAACAAAATACACACGTTAGTAACTTCAAGGAAAATAATAAACAAACAATTAAATTAAATAATTGAAAGAGAGATTTGGGATCAAACCTCAGAAATTAAACCTTTCACGTCTAGGGCGAAGGCAACTTCGAATATGGCTAGGTGTTTCTAGATCTTGCGAATGCGGAATTTTGTATTTGAGAAAAGGCTAGTTTAGAAAAGAGAGAGAGAGAGAATAATCAAGAAAATCTTGATGAGAGTTGGTGAATGAAAACGGAGTTTTTACGACGTTATTTATAGAGAAAATCAGCCAAAAAGATAAAATTAACAAAACAGAGCATTGACGCAACTGAAACAGAGCTGGCGCCAACATTAGGCTATTGGCGCCAAGCGCCAATGGCTAGCACCAGGCGCCAATAGCTGGCGCCATGCGCCAGGCTTGGTTCCAGGCGCCAGGCCTGTTTTTAACGCGTTTTCGAAAATCAGATAAGT
The DNA here is from genome assembly GCF_001683475.1 of Chenopodium quinoa. Lineage (NCBI taxonomy): Eukaryota > Viridiplantae > Streptophyta > Magnoliopsida > Caryophyllales > Amaranthaceae > Chenopodium > Chenopodium quinoa. The sequence goes on from NW_018742441.1 coordinate 1,184,136, forward strand.
TTTCCATACTGGAGGATAAAATCATATATTTTCCTCGAAAATGCTCTTTGATTTTAATTAAAACTCTGAAAAGTCAACAAAAGTCAGTTTATCAATGCTAATTGAATTAGGAATGAAAAGAATCATCTAGAAGAATCTAGAAGACTAAATGACAAGCGCACTTTAGGGCGCGCTTTAGAGCATATTTTAGGATGATTTTGGATGTATTTGGGGCCGCTTTGGCCGATTATTACCTTGTTATGCTTACGTTCCCCATATAACGTGCTTCACGGGTTTTCGGTTTGTTTTTGATGTGTTTTCAGGTAATATCAACCGAGTTTAATCGGATCCCGAGCCCTGGATGCGTAACCGAGCTAGCCTTGACCGAAGTCCGAGGAGTTAAGGAAGTTCAAGTGCCGTGCATTGATTACATAGCACAGGTAGCACGGCCGTGTTACCATAGGCACACCCGTGCTGGCCTATAAGCAAGCAACACCAGGCAAGGCAGCACGGCCGTGCAAGCCAATAGCACGGCCGTGTCAGTATCCACGCACCCGCACGGCCGTGCAGGCCATTAGCACGGCCGTGCCAGATGTTGCCCGTGCCCGTGTCAGCTTCTGTATGAGCCCCGTGCTAGAGCATATTCAGCACGGCCGTGTCATTTTTAGCACGGCCGTGCCAGGAAGCTGCACGGCCGTGCCATATATAGCACGGCCGTTCCAATTTGAAGAAGAAATCCGGTTTACTTACTGACAAGTTAGCACGGCCGTGCCAAATACAGCACGGCCGTGCTGATCTAGGGTTAACTGCGCGCTTGACTTCTCCGCATTAGAAGACGTATATAAGGCCCAACTTTAAGAGATTTAGAGACAGTTTTAGAGATAGTTTTTGAGAGCTTTTGTAGAGAGTTATTGGAGAACGTTCTTAGTATTAGAGATTCTTTAGTTTTCTTAAAGATTATTCTAGCGATTTTAGTTTTCTTGGATGGATTTGAAGCAAGATTTGTGAAGATTCTTTGTATTATCCATTGACGACGGATATCAAAGTTCTAAACTTTTCCATTGATACGCATCAATACAATTGGTATTATTCATTCTTGTTTATTAATCAAGCTTTATTATTCCTTAATCAGAATTCATGTTTATATATATTATGCTTTTGGAATTCATTAATGCTTTGATTATGAATATGTTTGAGTAGTCTCCTAGCTAGGGTTTCGGGATGAAACCCGACCTAGGTAATCTATGTAATTGAGGATTGATTTTGATAAACGGATTGTGATTAAATTGATTATATGCGATTGCATGTTAATTCATTATAATAGGAGTAGCTAACCTAGAATCTTGAATTTGATTGCATGATATTCTTGATTTGAACAAGAGATTGTGAATTGAGTATTTCATTATTGAATGTGGTTTGATTATGTATCGAGTAATGTTAAGTGCATGAGAAATCCAAGCTTAGTATTGCCCGTTGTCTTCCTATCACATGATATTGATCAGACTTATAGTCTTTGCATATCCCGTTTGTCTCTGTGATTCCTTGTTTCTTAGTTACCAATGGTTAGGCGGATTCCCGTTCTCCCTAGTGTCTTAGTTTATTGATTTATTCCATCTTATTAGTAGTATTTTAAACACCATTTTCCATTGATTTCGAACTAGCTTAGGTTTAAGATTGATTTGCAATTACTCTCGTTCCTCGTGGACCGAACCTTTATTTGCCATTGTACTTGGTTATAGGGTGTTCGTATAAGTATTGTTTGATTGAGAGTTAGATTGTAGCGACCGATTTAACCATCGTCAAAATGGCGCCGTTGCCGGGGAGCGGTGTTTGTTAATTGCTTTTTGATTTCTTGAGTCTAGTTCATCATAAAAAAAAGCACAAAAAGATTTTTCCCTTTTGGCTACACTTGTAGCCCTGCTATTTAATTGGTTTGGTTAGTGTGTATGCGCAGGTCTAAACAGAGAGAATTAATACCCTTCGATCCAGAAATCGAAAGAACTTTGAAGAGCAATCGTAAATCTCGATTGACGTCATCAAACTCTCAAGGAAAGGAACACAACACACAATAGGTTCCAATGGAAGACATACCGCGCCAACCCAATCGGCCAGCACCACGACCCCTTAAGGAGTTGGGAACTCCTGGGGCGTATAGAGCTTCAAGTGGGATTGCTCCACCCACTACTGAGGCCAATGATTTCGAGATCCGGCCGGCTATGATCACCCTCATCGAGAGAAGGCAGTTTAGTGGTGCCAAGCATGAGAGCCCTTTGGCTCATTTGAACGAATTTGAGAAGTACTGCAATACCATCAAGGTTAATGGGGTGAATCAAGAGTTCGTGAGATTGAAGCTTTTCCCCTTTTCACTTATTGGGAGTGCTCTCGAATTGTTAGAGAAGGAGGTGAAGCCAAACTCTCTACACACTTGGGATGATGTCACGACAGCATTCTTGGGAAGATTTTATTCCCAAAAGAAGACAGCCGATGCTAGAGCTTTGATCCAGGGATTTCGGCAAAGGAGTGGGGAGTCAATCTACGAAGCATGGGAAAGGTACAAGGAGTATCAAAGAGAGTGCCCACACCACGGAATCCCAACATATCAAGTTTTACAGATTTTCTATGGAGGATTGAGTCCTCAAGGGAAGACCAGTTTGGATGCGGGAGCAGGTGGCCCCATTATGAACAAAACCGAAGAAGAAGTCATTGATATCATAGAAGATGTGGTACGACACCACATGGATTGGCAAGATGGAGAGCGAGAGGCCACGAGCAAGAGTGGAGGAGCGGTCTATTCGGTAGACCATCTTAATGCAATCGGGAATTTGACATCGCAAATTGTAAATCTAAGTAAGGAAATGTCAATTATCAAAGAGAAGCTCAACACTCCACCGCATCAAAATCTTCCATCCTATTCTAAGGGAGCAGGTATGCACTCTAACTCTAATAATATGCCTGTTAGATGTATATTCTGTGAAAACTGTGGGTTTTATGACCATGATACCTCTGCCTGTAACGTAGATTCCCAATTTCAATCCAACTATAATGATGGTAATGAGTGTGATAATGAACAAGTCAATGCCTTGTCTTATGATAATAGACCTAGGAATGACAATAACAGATATTTACCACCTAATCAAAGAGGGAACAATTATAATCAACAGGGTAATAATTCTGACTACCAACAGCAAAACCAGTGGGGAAACAGGAACCAAAGGGACCAAAATCCCCAAGGGTCTTATAATCAACATGGTAATTTTGGTAATCAGAATAATTACCAACAAAATGCAGGTAATCAAGGGAAATACAATCAGAACATGAATGCCAATAACAGGGGAAATTGGAATAACAATGGTAACAGGAACAACTTCCAAAATCAAAATCCCCAACAGTCTAATGCGCGTGGCTCCCGAGCCTCTAATGACAACTACAATGCTCAAGGACCATCGCAAAGGACTAGTTTGGAGGAGATGATGGAAGCACAGACCAAAATGTTCAACACTTTCATGGCCACCAGTGACAAAAAGTTTAATGAAGTGATGACACATAATAAAATGCTTGAAACCCAGATTTCTCAGTTGGCTAGTGCTATAAAGGATGGGGTTGGAGTGTCAAAACTCCCACCTCAAGGTATTGACCCTAAAAACTCTGTAAATGCTATCACCACTAGGAGTGGAAGGACATCGAGGGGGAGCGATGAAGTAGTACCCCCTAGGAGTCAATCTGTGACTACACCTACCACTGATACTGTTATAGAGAGTGAGGATGAGAGGACCGGAGAGAATGATAAAACTGTAGAGGTCCTAAATGAAAAGGAAGTAACACAAGTCAAAGAACCCAATCTATTGCAAAAACTTCCTTACCCCCATAAGTTTGTGAGACATAAGTTGGATGTTCAATTCGGTAAGTTTTTAGATACTTTGAAGCAAATTCACCTTTCCATACCATTCACCGACGCTATAAAACAATTGCCTAACTATGCTAGGTTTTTGAAAGATATTTTGAGTGGCAGGAGGAATTGTGATGGGGTGGAAACTGTTAACCTCACCGCGAATTGTAGTGCAATCATCATGAACAAGATGCCTCCCAAATTGGGAGACCCAGGTAATTTCTCAATCCCTTGTGCTATTAATAAAATGAAAATTGATAATGCATTATGTGATCTTGGGGCTAGTGTTAGTCTTATGCCATATTCTGTATATCAAAGATTAGGGGTAGGAGAAATTCTTCCTACCAACATTACCCTACAGTTAGCTGATCGTTCGATCAAATTTCCTAAGGGTAAGGTAGAAGATGTTCCCCTACGAGTTGGGAAATTTGTGATACCTGTGGATTTTGTAGTTTTGGAAATGGATGAAGATAATCATATACCTATTATTCTTGGGCGACCTTTCCTAGCTACCTCTGGTGCTCTCATTGATGTGAAGAGTGCCAAGATTTCTTTAAAGGTAGGAGAGGAGGTCCTTGAATTTGATCTGAACAAAAGCATGCAATATCCTTTGTCTACTTCCGAAAACTGCATGATGATTGACACTATTGATTCGATTGTCTCTAGTATGCATACACTATTGCTTTCTACTAACCATGATCTTGAGCCAAGTGATACCGATGAGAGCAGGTACATAGAGGAGCAAATGCTAGAGGAAGATGATGGTGATAACGGTTTCAAGGAAATTACACCCATGTATGCACTTGCTAAGGCCACCACAAAAGAGGTAAACGAGGCCCCTAAGGTAGAATTGAAACCTCTACCATCACATCTAAGGTACGAATTTCTTGTCCCTGATTCAACTTATCCTGTCATTGTGAATTCTTCTTTAGATGCGGATCAAACTCGGAAGTTGTGTGATGTATTGAGAGAGCATCAAAGTGCCATAGGCTATACCATTGATAACCTCAAGGGTATTAGCCCCGCTATATGTATGCATCACATAACTCTCGAGGATGGTGCGAGACCTTCTATTGAGAGGTAGAGGAAACTCAATCCTCAAATGGGGGAGGTGGTGAAGAAAGAGATCACCAAACTTCTTGATGCAGGTATCATCTTCCCCATTTCATTTACCAACTTTGATTCTTTCCTTACCATGCATGCTCTCACTTACAAGAGGCTTACCCTCGAATTTTTGTCTTCTTTGTACGTGCATCGGGATGAGAATAACTCACCCCGGTACTTGTCCTTTCAACTAATGAACTCGGGCACCATTCAAATGTCGGTGGCTCAAGTTAATGCCGCCTTTGGGTAGACATCCGACCTGAAATATGGTCCTAAGGATGGCCACTCAAAACACTACAACTCCGGGTTGTTTTGGCGGCAAATCACGGGGAAAATGGATAGAGATCCCCGTAGGGATAAGGCGACTTCCATCGTCAATCCCGCCTTTCGGTTGTCCCACAGGACCTTCTCCTCTACTATCTTTGCTAGAGGAGATAGTTCGGGTGTAGTCTCCATTAGGGAGTTACAGTTTATTTGGCACCTCACCCGTGGGGACGAGCGTCTAGACATGGGAGCATGGTTACTAGACCACCTCGACGGTGTAGCCCGGGGTAGGGGTGATATTACTATCGGTGGCATGATCACCATTCTTGCGCAATATAATGGGATTGATTTTTCTGAATTGTAGGCTATCCCAGGCACTACGAGGCTTGATATGCGCACCTTGAGAGCCATGCAGTGGCTTGAGGGGACATCCCAGCCGGATTGCTATTTGTGGCTCGTAGCAGGCAAGCCATACGCCTACTTGCCCGATCCGGAGAGGACGGTGGTTTACAACAAAGACAACTGGATCTTCGACCCCGACTTCGCCTGGAACGAGGACGGAGGCACGGAGTATGTAGACCGCAGTCCCCAGCCTCACCAGGGGGATGAGCAGGCCCACGGGGGCCAAGGAGGTGATGATGCTGATGATGATGATGATGACGAGGAGGGTGGCCCGGATGCGGCCCAGCAGATCCCGGTGCAAGACTTCGCCTGGCTCCGCCAAGGAATGGAAGATTTGAAGCTCGAGGTAGCGGATTTGCGCCGGTCGAACGAGGATATGACCTCCGCCTTCAGAGACCTGAAGAGGAGTGTTGATGATATGGCCTCCCGTTTCCCTTATGGCCCGGGCGGGCCTAGCTCGTGATCCCTTTCCCTTAGTTACCTCCCTCTCCTTACTATTGTAAGTCCTTGATGTATAAACATTGAGGACAATGTTTGATTCTAGCTTGGGGGGGGGTCTTACTTGTATTCATTCTAAAAAAAAAAAAACAAAAAAAAAAAGATTTACTGCTTTCCTAGACTAACCTTAACTTGTTTGCTAGTATGTCTTTCCTTTTGCAGATTGGGAACATTCGAGACGCGGCATGAGTTTGAAGAACGATGCTATGGCCGTTAATTGGAGCTCCCGGGAAGCAAATTTGGTGAGATCTTTTCCTTTTTTTTGTGTGTGCTTAGGATAGTTTAGTTTAGGAAGAAGTTGAATGGTTCGAGGATGTTTGATCGGTTCTAAGGAACCTGGGATCGTTGATGTTGATATCATTCGATCACTTGTTTGTCGATTGAGATTTTATGTGATTTTTATGCCTCGTTATGTGCCTTTCAACTTATTCAGTTGGCTTAGTTGTACATATGTTTGTGTTAGATAGGAAAAGCTTCTGCTATGAGGATGTGTGGTTTAGCTTATATGATATGCCTCGTAGTCTTTTCCTATGTTTTTGGATCATAATAAACTTGTCTAATTGCAAAATTTTGGAATATTGTTCATGTTGGATTCGAAATGTGATTGAATGTGTATGGAATGTCTATTTCCACTTAAGCCAGTGATGAATACACAGTTCGAGTCTATTGTTGATCAATGTGGACGAGTCTAGGCGAAGGGTAGAAATAGAACACCTTTGTCATGTGAAACTCTATGCCTTTGGGCTGTGGTAAGATGGAGTCGCTTCCCGGTTGTGGATTTGACCCCCTTGATTGGTAGTTGCTTTATTTGTTAGATCCCGCGAGGTTTATCTGTTCTAGCCTTCATCATTCTTGTTGAGTGGCATATTTGGATCCTTGATTACGCATTTTTCGATCTTTGTGTTGACTAGTAGCTCTCAAGACCGACTTGACACTTTTAAGGGAGGAAGAGGGCACCTTTTTCATTTTTCTTATTTTGTTCCTTTTGTTTTGCTACAAATTGATTTTCTTTTTACATCATCTTACTTGCTAACCATGTTGAGCTTTAATTCCATTCTTGGTTAACCGTGTTACAAACCCGATGGCCAATGTTTTACCAACCCTTAGTTGTGAAGCGTTTACCTAGATAGGTTTGTTGAGCTTATTGTTTACTAATCAAGAAATAAAGTTTGATAGTTGGTTTGAGCAGGTGTGAAAGTGAGCCTAATTGTAAATATGTAATGTGAAAGTCATTTTGCCATCAATAAAAAAAAAAGAAAAAAAAGGAAGAAAAAAAAAAGAATTTAAAAAGAAAAAAAGAAGAAGAGAAAAGCCGTCCGAATTGTGAAAAAGGCAAGGACACATAAATAAAGTTTTGAAGTTTGAAAGAGGTCATTTGAGTGTGTATTATATGGATAATTTGGGATGTGTAAGAATGTGAATCAATGAGATTGTGGAAAGTGAATTACATCTTTTGAACTATTGTTTTTGAGAATTGTGATTCTTGCGCTTCATTTAGGAATAACCCCACTTTTTTTTTAAATTGTTTTCACCTGCCTTACCCATTGCCAATACATTACAACCCTTTAAGACCCTTAGACTTTAGAGGTGTTCGGTTCTCAAACGGTGGAGGGAGATACCTTTCAACCCTATGGAAAGATTATGCGTAATCGAGATGTCGGGATACCTTTGTTATTTCCTCAAAACATCACTTCTTCCGGTTCCTTCGAGGAATCACGAGGGGCCAATTAGGGTGGTGATTTGAAGCAAAAGGGGAGGACGTGGCCGGTTTGGTCGGGTTTAGAGGGAAGCATGATTTCTTTGTTCTCTATGCTTGGTTTAGGTCTTGTTCGCATTTGATCAACGATATCTTGGATTGTGTGTCTCGTTGCTTGTTTGAGTGAGTTTTCCTTCCGTGCATGGTTGTTCTAAGTAGGATCCATTGATTTCATTCCGTGCTTAATTTGATTTGTTCGCAATGGCATAGTTTATTTGATCTTGTGTGTGTTTCCCTTGGTTTTTGCTCGAGGACTAGCAAAAGTGTAGCTTGGGGGGTTTTGACAAGCGCACTTTAGGGCGCGCTTTAGAGCATATTTTAGGATGATTTTGGATGTATTTGGGGCCGCTTTGGCCGATTATTACCTTGTTATGCTTACGTTCCCCATATTACGTGCTTCACGGGTTTTCGGTTTGTTTTTGATGTGTTTTCAGGTAATATCAACCGAGTTTAATCGGATCCCGAGCCCTTGATGCGTAACCGAGCTAGCCTTGACCGGAGTCCGAGGAGTTAAGGAAGTTCAAGTGCCGTGCATTGATTACATAGCACAGGCAGCACGACCGTGTTACCATAGGCACACTCGTGCTGGCCTATAAGCAAGCAACCCCAGGCAAGGCAGCACGGCCGTGCAAGCTAATAGCACGGTCGTGTCAGTATCCACGCACCCGCACGGCCGTGCAGGCCATTAGCACGACCGTGCCAGATGTTGCCCGTGCCCGTGTCAGCTTCAGTATGAGCCCCGTGCTAGAGCATATTCAGCACGACCGTGTCATTTTTAGCACGACCGTGCCATATATAGCACGGCCGTGCCAATTTGAAGAAGAAATCCGGTTTACTTACTGACAAGCTAGCACGGCCGTGCCAAATACAGCACGGCCGTGCTGATCCAGGGTTAACTGCGCGCTTGACTTCTCCGCATTAGAAGACGTATATAAGGCCCAACTTTAAGAGATTTAGAGACAGTTTTAGAGATAGTTTTTGAGAGCTTTTGTAGAGAGTTATTGGAGAACGTTCTTAGTATTAGAGATTCTTTAGTTTTCTTAAAGATTATTCTAGCGATTTTAGTTTTCTTGGATTGATTTGAAGCAAGATTTGTGAAGATTCTTTGTATTATCCATTGACGACGGATATCAAAGTTCTAAACTTTTCCATTGATTCGCATCAATACAATTGGTATTATTCATTCTTGTTTATTAATCAAGCTTTATTATTCCTTAATCAGAATTCATGTTTATATCTATTATGCTTTTGGAATTCATTATTGCTTTGATTATGAATATGTTTGAGTAGTCTCCTAGCTAGGGTTTCGGGATGAAACCCGACCTAGGTAATCTATGTAATTGAGGATTGATTTTGATAAACGGATTGTGATTAAATTGATTATATACGATTGCATGTTAATTCATTATAATAGGAGTAGCTAACCTAGAATCTTGAATTTGATTGCATGATATTCTTGATTTGAACAAGAGATTGTGAATTGAGTATTTCATTATTGAATGTGGTTTGATTATGTATCGAGTAATGTTAAGTGCATGAGAAATCCAAGCTTAGTATTGCCCGTTGTCTTCCTATCACATGATATTGATCAGACTTATAGTCTTTGCATATCCCGTTTGTCTCTGTGATTCCTTGTTGCTTAGTTACCAATGGTTAGGCGGATTCCCGTTCTCCCTAGTGTCTTAGTTTATTGATTTATTCCATCTTATTAGTAGTATTTTAGAACACCATTTTCCATTGATTTCGAACTAGCTTAGGTTTAAGATTGATTTGCAATTACTCTCGTTCCTCGTGGACCGAACCTTTATTTGCCATTGTACTTGGTTATAGGGTGTTCGTATAAGTATTGTTTGATTGAGAGTTAGATTGTAGCGACCGATTTAACCATCGTCACTAAAACCATTCCTAATTGCATTAGGAATGATAAATCATATTAGGCCCTCCCCTAGATCATTGGGCCGCATATAAGGCTTAAACCGGGCCCAGTTTAGTAAATTGGCCATAACTTCCTCAATATTCATCGGAATTGGGCTTATATTATATCGTTGGAAAGGTCTTTGCAAGCCCCATCCAACTAAACTACTATTGGACCCATATCATGGACCAACCAAACTGGATTGACTATTTTCTTAAAATAAGTTCTCAAAAACAGAGAGGAGAAAAGAAATTAAAAACTATCAGCAACACTAAATTTTCCACACTTTCGCTTCATTCGATTATGATTCGACGTGAAAGGTACTCATCACCGGGTTTGGTTTTGGGGAGACACAAATGGGTATCTACAATTATCAATCCTAACTCCATTAGGATTTAAAAGAACCTTCTAGAGTATTCTAGAAGACTATAGTCAATCGTAATAGCTTTAGGAATGATAATTTATAATAGGCCCTCCTCTAGATCATTGGGCCGCATATAAAAACCAAATCAGGCCCAGTTTAGTATTTTGGCCATAACTTCCTCATTACTCATCGGAATTGGGCTTATAATATATCGTTGGAAAGGTCTTTTCAAGCCCCATCCAACTACACTATTATTGGACCCTTATCATGGACCAAACTAAACTGGAATACTCGCTTTTCATACATAAGGTAAGAAAAGAAATATTTTCAAAAACAGAAAGAAGAGATATTTTAATAAAAACATCCTCATCACTAGACTTTTCACACTTTTGCTTTGTTCGATAATCAAATAATGTGAAAGGTATTCATCACTGGGTTTGGTTTTGGGGAGACACAAATGGGTGTCTACAGTTAAGCTTCCGCGCGGTGCATCCGGACAATTAACCATGGACCCTCTATTGACTAACCTATATCCTGAACTTTAGAGAACTAGAGCCATGGTTAGGTTGCAAACTCATTGCATCATATTGTGCCTACTTGACTAATTGTGCATTATTTGTTGTGCATACTCTATGTGTTTCTTCTAACTGTTTGTTTGACTTGTGCTAAGATTAAATAAATTAATGACTAAAAGAACTTTGCCTAATTAATTAGTTAATTAATTATTTAATTTGAGTAAATAAAGTCTAATATTTTAATCAGAGTTGACTTAGTATGACTTTAGGTATACCCCTGCTGAGCAATAATACCGAAAACAGTTTCAGACCGACGCTCCAGTAATGGCGCCAAAGTTTGGCGACAATCCTGTCGTCTGGCGCTACACTGCAAAGAGAGGCGCCAGTCCAGTCGTTTTGACGACACTTCAGTTTATTGCTCGAGTCATCACTTTGTGTCCAATTAAACAGTTTGCTAATTAATTCGGTTAATTTTTACTATTTAAGTCATTAATTGAGTCTAGGCACTAAGTCCCATGGTCTTACACAAAAGTCCAAGCATGTCACTTACACTCACCACATAACGCACACACCAACACATACTTTAACCATGTCTAAGAAAGCTTTGTATGCGCGTTTTTTCCGTCATTTTTTTTAGGGGGGTAAGTCGGATATTAATCCTCCAATTTAAATCACTTGATTAAATACCATACTTGATTCCTAAAAATATATACCTTATTTTTGCCAAAAATATGCACCTATTTTTAACCTTTTTTTGCCAAAAATATGTACCTATTTTTACTTTTCCTCTTTAAAACCGTAAAGTCAAGGTCGATTTGAGTCAAATAATTAAAACAAAAATGGTTTAAGTTACAGCGCGTGGTCAAGAAAGGAATTGAAGGGCGGTTAATCAAAGACAATCTTTTTGTACAAGTCCAACTTTTCGACAAACCCATCGCTCGTAAGAGGAAAGCTAGGACAGTAATGGCAACACAAGAAGAAGTCAATGAGCTCAGAAACCAGCTGGTTACTGTGACTGAGGCATTAAAGATTCTAACCCTCAAGATCGATGATCCCGTGAAACAACAACAGATGGACCTCATGCAAGAGAGTCTGAGCAAGCTATCTAGCGACTACAAGTTTCAAGGGATTAGCTCACAAGGGGTCTCGGTGGACAAGGATCTTCTTCCGCAGAAGTTCAATGCTAACGACATCCCGAAATTCAAAGCAACTGATAACCCTTATTTTCATTTAAGAGCCTTCGAAACAATAATGAGTATTAAAGGTATCGACAAGAAAGTGTTCCCCTCTCTGTTCTCACTATCTCTCAAAACCGTTTGCCAGCAATGGTTCTTTTCTTTCGAGAAAGAAAAAACCTCCACCTGGGATTCCATAGCAAACGCTTTCGTTGATAGATACAAATGCAATATTCAAGTTGAGACCAACCATAGAGAACTTGAAATCCTCAAGCAGAAGGAGAATGAAGGCTTCACCTCCTTCTTTAACAAATGGAGAGAAACCTCAGCTAAGATTATTGAGGTGCCAAGTGAAAAAGAGTCCGTAAGGTTATTCATCAAAAACCTTCAAGAAAAGTACTAGCATCTCAAATATCATAATAATCTACATACCTTCAAGGCCGTCTACGACATTGGAATTAATATTGAAGACGACTTAGCTAAGTTGAAAGCTGCCAACAATAACTCCAATAGTGGCTGGAAAGGCAAGAAGAACGACAATCCTTCTTCTTCCAAAACCACCCACTCAAACAATGTTAGCACTTTTAACCTAAATGAAGTCCTTGCGATGAATAATCAAGGAGAAAAGAAACCATTTAGGAGGAACTTTACTCCTATTGGCATGAGTTATGACACCGCATTTGACCGATTAAATGCAAAAAGTCTTATAACTCCTATTGGACCACTTGGGGACCCACCAGTCGAAAAAAGGACGGCTAACTGGAACCCCAATGCACATTGCAAGTATCACCAAGGTAGGGGCCATCTTACCGAGAATTGTTGGAAGCTTAAAGAAGCTATCCAAGACTTAATCGACAACAACAAGCTGTCATTGCCCCCTGCCAGTAAGAAGCCAAGTATTGATAGTGCGTCTCTCGCTCACTCCTTGGCCATCTCCGATGAGGAAAACGAGGTTGATCCTTCATCTCTCATCAAACCCGTCAAAGAAATCCGTGCCATCTAAGAAGATGAGAAATCTTTTTCGACGCCATGGATAACCTTCCAGAATTAGCAAGTAAAGAGGACTTACAACTACTTACGCTGACTATGATGGAAGGATCACACTTGCTACGTGAAGCCCTCAAAGTTATAAAAGAACTTCAGAAGAAATATGACGAGGTCCCACTCTCGATAAATAAACCTAAGAGAGAGTTCTCACCCATGGGAACAACTTATGAGGTGAAACGCTTTCCTTTACAAGTCACCGATAAACCCAAGAAGAGTAATAGACTCTACACTCCAATTGGGATCCCATACGCACAAATTTTTAATATGCTCTCCGAGTGTGGCGAGATCAAACCTCTCGAACCGAGACCATTTGAATCATAAAAAAGGACATATAGATATTATTGTCAATATCATCAATCAGGGGGTCATACTATCGAAAACTGTTTTAAATTCAAGGATTTAATTCAGAAAATGATTGATGATAAGAAGCTAGTCCAAGTTCCACAAGAAGAGGATGTAAATATTAATGGAGTTTGGGACAGCGATGAAGAAGACGTCTATTTAAAAGACATGGTAGGACCTCCACCTTTGGTGTCATATGCCATGGATGACTTTTGGGTTGAAGAAGATTCATTAATAGACGTCCTCACAAGATCCGGGAGAATGCAACCTCTTGTTTCAACACAACCCATGCCAACCACACAACAAGTTCCCATACCTATCATAGAAGATAATGACATCGTCAAACAGTTCAAGAAAACCAAAGTCGAAATGAATGTATGGAAGCTTCTGGCAACGTCTCGAGAACATAGGTGGGCTGTAATGAATGCCTTGGACAAATAGGGATAGATTTTGACACCACTCCTGAGGGGTTTGCTAACTTCCTCACGAGTGATCTCCCTAGTCCCATCAACTTGATCACCTTTTCCGACAAGGATTTGCCCCCAGAAGGTGACAAACACTAAAGGCATTAAACCTCACAGTGGTTTGCAAGAGAATGAACGTCCCTATGACTCTTATAGGCAATGGATCAGCCATTAATGTCTGTCCACTTAGAACTGCGAGGATGTTAGGAATAAGGGATGAAGACTTAACCCCGTCAACGCAAGGAATAAGAGCCTATTACAACACTCGTCGTCATGCTCTTGGTAAAATTACCATGAATGTAACGGCGGGAGCGATAGAACACGCTACTACTTTCCAAGTAGTAGATATTAAAGCTTCATTCAATCTATTGTTGGGACGCCCTGGGCTTTATGACCTAAAGGTCGTCCCCTCATCTCTCCACCAACAAGTAAAAGCTATAGTGGGAGGAATTCCTATTACCATCGATGCTTCGCCTATGAGGATTAAATCTATAGAGAATCCAATAATTAACATGGAGCACGATGAAGACGATGAAGATTTGTGGGGCTTTAATTAAGAGGTCTCCTTAATCCAGGAGGATGAAAGGACCCCTATCTGCCACGACCCCCATTCCAACATGATCGTGAATGCTATTCTGAAAAAGCAAGGACATTTTCCTAGAATGATCATAGGAAAGAAGAAAGGAATAGCAAAACCGCTGGAATCACCTGGACTCACTAAATTAGACACTTTCGGACTTGGTTTCGAACCGACTCAGAAGATCTCAAGCGAGACCAGGAAAAGTCGAAGGCACGTAGGGACGCTCGCATTTAAAATAAAGCAATCCCAATGGATCAGTACCCTCTTACCCTTAATGGGCAATTCATAAAAGAAGGAGAGGACTATCCATGCTAAAAATTTCCCAAACAATTTTTCGTAAATGGCATAAGGCAATCGGGATTTGAAATTTTCTTAGATTGCTATTTCACAGACGAAATCCCAACTCCAGTCCATAAGGAGAAAGCACCCCCATGCTTTGACTTTAATGTCATAGGATTACTGTTTGGGCGAGAAAAGGATGAGCCGACATACAAATGGGATAACTCCTCGCTCATTCAGACAGTCTTACAAAGCAAAAGCTTTGATCCTTCGAAGCTGATCACTCTAGCGGAAGGATCACTACAAGGGTGGCGTAAGACCGTCAAGGTGACTACTCCAAGTGGAATGAAGACCTCCATCACGACAGGGCAAGGACCGATGTTCCAAGAGTCGTCTGAGTCAGAGTCAGAGTCAGAGTCTCTCCCTATAGAGTCATCTAAGTCTTTAGTTGTAGTACCTCCTCCTTCTATCCCTTCCCCTAGGATAGTTAGTGATCAAGTCCCTGAGGACATACCACACTTTGATGTAATGATCTCAGAGTATAATAACATGACTTCTTCTCCTTACTCCTTGTGTTTTGCTTTAACCCAAGATGACGAGCATTGCTTAATTAACAATGAAAAAGACAAAGAACTTATTAAAGCAATGGAAACACTTGAAAAGAAGACACCGATAATTGAAGAAACTGAGACGGTTGATATCTCAAATGATTCAACCAATAAAAGAGAAGTTAAAATCAGACTAACACTTAATGAACAAGAAAGAACCGATTTAATTAACTTGCTTAAAGAATTCATTGATGTATTTTCTTGGTCATACGAAGATATGTCAGGCATTAATAGAGAAATAGCTTAACAAACTATACCACTAATTCCGGGAATGAAACCTGTAAAACAAAAGTTACGTCGAATGAAACCCGACGTAGCTCTTAAAATAAAAGAGGAAGTTCAAAAACAAATAACTGCAGGTTTCATCAAGGTATCCAAATACCCCGAATGGGTCGCCAACGTCGTCCCAGTTCCAAAAAAGGATGGAAGGGTAAGAATGTGTGTCGACTATCGAGATCTAAATCAGGCAAGTCCAAAGGATGACTTCCCTTTACCACACATCGATATTCTGGTGGATAACACAGTAAATCACGCACTTCTCTCGTTCATGGATGGATACGCAGGCTATAATCAGATTCTCATGGCAGAAGAAGACATGGAGAAAACAACCTTCATAACACCATGGAGTACTTACTGCTACACAGTAATGCCATATCATTCGGGTTGAAAAACGCGGGTGCTACTTAC